>NC_067483.1:69383738-69983738 GCF_947179515.1 Apodemus sylvaticus
CATCTTCCTTGGTTGGGTATGTTTTATTTGATCTTATCGATGGAGGTGATGGACGGAGGAAGAGTGGGCGGACCCGTTGGGCCGACCTGAAGAGTACTCTGGTTTTCATTACTTTCACTTATGGTTTTTCACCAGTGCTGAAGACCCTGACGGAGTCTGTCAGTACGGACACCATCTATGCCATGTCAGTTTTTATGCTGTTAGGCCATCTCATCTTCTTTGATTATGGTGCCAATGCTGCCATCGTATCCAGCACACTGTCCTTGAACATGGCCATCTTTGCTTCTGTTTGCCTTGCCTCACGCCTCCCCCGCTCGCTACACGCCTTCATTATGGTGACGTTTGCCATCCAGATCTTTGCACTGTGGCCCATGTTACAGAAGAAACTGAAGGCATATACCCCGCGAAGCTACGTAGGGGTCACCCTGCTCTTTGCCTTTTCAGCTTTCGGAGGTCTTTTGTCCATCAGTGCCGTGGGAGCCGTACTCTTTGCCCTGCTGCTGTTTTCCATTTCCTGTCTCTGCCCTTACTACCTCATTCACCTACAGCTTTTTAAGGAAAATATTCATGGGCCTTGGGATGAAGCTGAAATCAAGGAAGACCTGTCTAGGTTCCTTAGCTAAGCTAGGGACCTTCATTTCATTATTCAGACAAGTTAAAAGACTTCGAACCTCACCAGCGTAGCATTTAAAGGTGGGGTTCCATTCTTGAAGCAGCAGGCTGATCAGGGTGGTAGAGCTGAGATCAGAAGAAAGCGTTTAACCAAGGGCTTGGGGGAAGGTGCTTGTCCTTCAGTTATTTTATGACCTAAAAAGCTTTCTGGTGCTGTTATGAATTATTGTCCTTTATTTGCTGTAACAACTGATGTAATGTGGGTTTTGCTTATTAAAAAAGTAACATCCATTGCATTGTCTGTTACTTAAAAAAACACCCTTATTTATGTGTGTATGAGAGAGAGGGTGGTCTATTTCCAGTATCTATGCCCCACACAGCAAATTTAGGCCTTGGCAACAAGCCTTTACCAGCTGAGCTATCACACGAGCCCATGATTTTTATGAGAGCATACGACAAAAGTAGTGTGTGTGTGTGTGTGTATGTGTGTGTGTGTGTAAAATCAGTTGTTTGGCCTTTTCTGCGTGTACTAAGGGGCACCTTTATATATCTAGAGCCCAAATTTGAGAATCCCGGATGGTGGCATGCAGTTGTCCAATACCACAGAAGTGGTTGCTCAAGGAAAGTTATGTATCATAGAGTCAAAATATTAGAGATATTGAAAGATGCTGGAGGAGAGTTCATTTCAAGCAATTAGGAAACCAGAGGTAGCATTTAATTTACTCTTGGAGGATAGCGGGTGAAAGCCTTTGAGAGTCAGATAGGTTCTAGCAAGTATGGAAAACTATGGAGCAAGCTAGTGTGCCCAGTGAGGGCAGCTGTCACTGCTCCAAAAATGATTGTACTCAGTTTGGGATTCATACCTGTGACATTTCAGAGAAAGTATTACTGTAGCTGTGAATCTGATTTGTAATATGAATATATACTTTGTAAACTGTCTCAAATTTAATCTGGGTTAGAAAAACATTTGCAGGTAAGCTGTGACTACATATGATACAGTCAAAGCACAAAAATGGGAAACTGATGGGGATTTAGTCACTGAGATCTGGGGGAGGTAAAAAAAAAAAGAGCGGGAGCTTGATTCATGGTTTGGCTCTATTGATCCAGCACTTGGGCTCTGTCGCTGGTGAGGAGCAGTCCAGCTTGTCTGAAGATGGGACAGATTGTGAAGTCTCGGACTGCCCAATTGTCCGGCTCTCAGTTTTCACATCTAATACTGAAGTGTCTCGAAGAGTGTCTGACCCTAAGCGCGACATCAGTGCTGAGCATCTTAAATGCAAAACTCTGAAATCTGAAATGCTCCAGGGTTCACTCTGAGAGCTTCTGACCACCAATGCTATGTGTGCCCTGTGACAATTCCACATTCTACACCGGGGAACCTGGGCAAAACTAAGAAGTACAACACTATCTTAATACTGTGTATAAGGTGTATATGAAATAAGCAAATCTTGTATTTAGATGGGTCCTTTTCTCATGCTATCCCTTTATGTAAAAAATTTCAAAATCTGAGAGGAAAAAATAAAAAATGTTTTTGGTATTGGATATGGGACATTAGATGTGTCCTAATAGTTGGAACGTAGGTTACATTTGAAGAGGGCAAAGGCACAAGATGAATGAGATACTTTCCCCAGTGGCTGCTTCCGTCTGTGAAAGGGATACTGTCCTCTGCTTATTGTAAGTAATTTCAGGTTAGAACTATCAGGGGGTAGCATGCTGTGAAGAATGCTTTTCATTTTTCTGGTTGCTCATAAAAGTCTTGACTAGGATTTTGAACTAATGACATTTTTTATGTTTACTGTTACTGATGATGATTATTTCATGATTTAAAAAAAAATGTGGGTTATTCGCTGGAGCGTTGGCTCAGCAGTTAAGAGCACCAACTACTTGCTCTTCCAGAGGTCCTGAGTTCAAATCCCAGCAACCACATGGTGGCTCACAACCATCTGTAATGGGATCCAGTGCACTCTTCTGGTGTGCCTGAAACCAGCTACAGTGTACTTACATATTATAAAAAGTGGGTTATTGTTCCCCAAGATCACTTGCCCTGCTTTCTCAAACCCAAGGGCACTTGGTGGTGGGGGACAAAGACAAAAGAAACTGCCCTGTGGAGCCCAAAGCATCCATACACTGCCTGTGATGGATCGTACACGTTGTGTCTCCAAAATGTCTCAACAACTTATTCTATTGTCCATATCAACGGATGGCAGTTGGATGTAATGAAGTATTGTAAAAAAAAAAAAAAAAACCGTGGGATTTGTTTTCATTGTTTCACGGTTTAATTCATTGCCTTATCTGAATGGGTTTCCAGTTGTTGACTTTAGGAAACTCAGTGAGCAGAATGTTCCAAAAGTTTGAGCCACTTTTAAGAAGAGTGGTGCAACTGAATACGACTACTGTTATCCCCAGCTCTGTTCTACCACTTTTATCTGGAGTCACTCAGTACTCAGTTGTATTTGTGGTTCTAGAAGGTCAGTGTGGAGGGGGTGGGGGATGGGGAGTTGTAAGATGCCCTTGGATTTGAGGGGGAAGGTACAGCAGTGTGGATACTAAGGGAACGGGAGGGGGAAGGGCACCCCACACAGAATCCAAAGTGGGTAGCACTGTGTGTTCAAAAGGGAACTAAAGCATCGCGGTGATGAGCAGAAACCAGGGATAACCGGATTACAGGTCGCAGAGACTGAGTGCTTTGTGTTACAGTATCCTGCCCTCAGTGGCAAGCTCAGGGACTTTACAGAGATCAGCCATGACACTATCACTATTACAGAGCCTTATATACAAGTGAAGTCTGAAGACTGGCAGTTGTCTTGAGGCTGAGCCTGGAGAGTGCGTGTGGGCAATATTGGAGAAAAGTGAGGGTCTGGATGGATTGTGTAGCAGCCGATGGAGGAACAAGTAGCATGATAGTGATTTCCAGGGAACTCACTAGCTTCCTGTAGAGCAGAGATTCTCAACCTGTGGGCCACGACCCCTTGGGTGCCGAATGGCCCTTTCACAGGGGTCACATATCAGATACACTGCATACCAGATATTTACGTTCCGATTCATCACAGTATTAAAGAAAGTTACAGTTATGAAATAGCGACACAAACGTATGGTTGGGGGATCACCACAAGCAGAGGGGGAAGTGTACAGCATTAGGGGTGCTGAGGACCACTGGTGTAGAGAGAAAGACGAGGAAGTATGCAGACAGGATCGCTGCAGATAGTCTAGCATGAGTGGACTTGTGTGCTTATTAACTCCGCATGAATTAACTAGTGAGTGCAGGGCATGGAACAGATGAAATCAACGGGATGGGCTTACATTTGGGCTGAGGATGAGCTCCACCCACTGCGCTCAGAGCCTGCTGACTCAACGGCTAAGCATACTGGAGCAGGATATCACTGTATTTGGCATTGCTGTTTTGTTTTATTTTGTTTTTGCTTGTTTGCTCTTTTTTTTACAGTTTTGTTGCCTCACTCCTAGGCAATCGAGGAACTAAAAATAGGTGACAGGAGGACAAACTGAATAACCCAAATGATAGAAATCAAAGGGACAGGAGGCAGCCTTCTAAAACGTGGAGTAGCCACTAGAACTCAGCCCAGGAGGAAGACTCACAGGACATGTAACCGTGGCCTATACGTTACTAAAGGTAGGGCTATGTTGTTTACTAGAGGGTACAAGCAAATGCCAACTTGTTCATTAGATTATGTCTTACTGTAGACACAGGCTGAAGTAACACCAGTATAAGTTTGGACCAAATGGAAATATAATTTTAGTGGAATTTCTGCATTTTTTCTAGGAAAAAATCTCACAGGCTTGCCTTGTAAATGGATTCTAAAGAGGTGTAGGAAGAATGACACCAAAAGTCACATTTTGTTTTTCAATACTGAGAAATTCTGAGCCCTTACCTGTTGCTAGTAGGATGATAAGACACACCTATGCCTCATTGGCTTGTGGCTGATCCGAATTCACAAGTGAGGAAAATATTCATCTGACCTGCTCTTAGGCCACTGTTTGTCACTTAAATTCAGTTCTCTAGCCAGTCTCAACTTTAAAGCACACGGAAATGGTGTGGGCAGTATATTAACGACTCAGATTTCTAAAGTAAATATTGTATTCGGGAGGAAGCGGGGGGGGGGGGGGGGGGGAAGAGTTCAATACTATTGTAATTATATCTGGACTTGTCAAATACTTGTTTACATAAAAAGCCACCGCCCTTCTGCCATTTTGCTTCTTTCCTTGAGCTCTGCTGTTGTTTGTTCTAAATTTCAGGGAAGGCTGGAGAGGGTTGGCGCAAGTGAGAGGAGGAGGAGGGAAGAGAGGGAGGGGAGGAGGAGGAAGAAGAGGAGGGTGGTGGAGGAGGAGGAGGAAGCAGTTTTGTCTACCTTGCCCAGATAGAGCTGGTAGCTGGTATAGACTGGTATATCCGTGTGACAGATCTTATCTGTCAGTCCAAGACTCACATGCCAAGTGTCTGATCTTACTGGGCAGTGCTAGAGCCTTCAGGGAACTGAAGGTGTGGAAGGATGTGGAGTCTCAGAGAGTTTGCCTTTGAAGGCCTGCTGGGCCTGACGCTCTCTGTTTCCCAGCGACTTGAAATGAGCAGCGCTGTTTCCCCAAGGGCTCCGTGCCATGGAACTGCTTCACCCAAAAGAGCCAACACCCAAAAGGCTGCACCCGATGAAACCACGTCCTTCCTCCTTCTTCAGCGTGATCACAGGGATTTTTATTTTCTTCCAGCTATGGAAAACTAAGTAACACAGGTATCAGGCTTTGACATCGGGGTGGAGAGGAGCAAGGGAGGCAGGGTGGCAGGGTGGACGAAAGACTGCTAATCTTGTGCTGCCCCGCACCAAGCAGAGAGCTAGAAGACACAGGTGTGTCTGCAGCAGCATGGGGGCTCCCATGGAAAGCACCATTTGTCTGCTGCTTTGGAAGAGTCCATAAGTACTGTGGACTTCTCAGAAAGCTCTCGGGCGGCTCTGGGTCTCAAAGTTCATGCTGAGCGTATGTGAGGAAGCATGTGAGGCTATCACTTACACCTTCCAAGCCAAAGAAAGGCCCAAGGACAAGAAAAAGTAAACAGTCAGCAGAGGGCATCAGTTACACAATTATGCAGTATTTCACTGGGCCACAGTGCCCTCTTGTGGACGTTACGGTTATTCTTCTCTGCAGAAGCATTTGTGAGTTGAAATTCTTACTGACTTGTGACTCAAGAAGTAAGTCTGAGGTCTCCACAAATCCAGGAGGCGACTAGTAAGCAGGAGCTTGATGAATAACAATATCCACATCTTAGAGGCAGGCACACTGTGTGTTGTGTGTTCCAGCCACTGTGCATACGTTTTGAGTATACATTATTTTATTCTCATAACAGCCCTGTAAGGGAGGTTGTTTCCAGTTTCCAGTTTAGGAGTTGGAGGAGGAGAGTGGAGACAGGCAGTTCTCAGAGGCAATGCTGACAGGTCAGGCCAGCGCTCTGCCTTTCTGACAGCTGAGTTGCTTCAAAGGCTAATGGCTGACTAGTAAACAGCTGCCTTGGATGCTTCAAATCCCCGTCATCCCTTGTATCCTAGATTCCCTTCCCTCATCATCTAATAAGATAGTTAAGAGACCGAAGCTATCACTAAGTACTTTATACCATTAGTATTTTAGGATGTTTGCCCTAGGAGTTTATTCAGTCAACAAATACTCTTTGTGTACTTACTTTATGCCAAGTATTGCTATTTGTATCTGGGGTATATCTATAAATGAAAGAACTTAAAGATCCTCAACCTAGTGCAGTTCAGCAGGAGGGGACAGGCAATGGATATAAACAGAAGGCATCAGGAGCTGTGAAATAGTGAATGGCGGCATTTCAGACGGCAAAACCAGGGAGGCAAGAGGAAAACCAAGAGGGTTGCGTGCCTTAGAAACCAAGGGCAACGCGTGGCTGTAGTGGGAAAGGGCGGTCAGCTGTGATCAGTCAGACTCTAAGGATGGAGAGCAAGCCATCAGACCCGCATGGGAGGAGGTCGCATCCTTGAAAAAGAGTAGAAGTGTAGCGTGGTGGATGGAGTCACAGCTTACTTGGAGTGTGCTTGGAAACTGGAGAGACATCGTAGTGGCAAAGCTTATCGGAAGTCTTGCTTCAAAGGACAGCCAAGGACTGGTACAGAAAAGGAGGGCTACTACGTAAACAGTGCTGGGGGGTGAGAGGCTCCTTGACCAGGAGGAGCTAACCGATTAGTATTCCTGAGTAGGCAAGAGGAAACGGGATGTGATGCCCAAGTGGAAGGACAGGCAGACAGGGCTGAGCTATTGTTAACAAGAGGTAAGGTAGGGTACATGGACACAGCGGTTGGCTATGGACGCTCAAGTGAGGAAATCCTTTCCTGGCTGCTTCAGTTTTCTAGAGAGAACTGAGAAAGGAGTCAGGTGAGAATTATGAGGGAGGGAGGGGGAGGAGATGAAGGAGTGGAGCCCAGGGAACAGCTGAGGGTATGGGGAGGACAGGGTACACCGGTTATCCTGGTACCATGATATACTCCTGCAATGGTCTGAGAGAACAGGGCCCCCACAGCCTCATATGTTTGGATGCTTTGTCCTGTTTGGTGAACGGTTTAGGAAGGATTAGGAAGTGTGTCCTTGTTGGAGGAGGTGTGTGACTGGGGGTGGGCTTTCCAAAGCTCCCTCCATGCCCACCCCACCAGACTTCTCCTCCTCTCCTGCTTTCTGTCTGTGAATCCCTCAGACAATGCGCCAGAGCCCTCCTTGCCAGCCTGCCACCGTGTTCTTCCTATGACGACACTGGGCCAACCCTCTGAAACTATAAGCAAGAGTCCGGTTAGATACTTTCTTTTATAAGCTGTTTTGGTTATGGTGTTTAGTCACAGCATTAGAACAATGAGTCTTTTCAGGATGTTGGTGAGGAATCTAAAATAAAGCCAGCTTCCACTCTATGTACTTGTTTATGTATTTTCCAGGTCATGCTCAGTTGTGTGGTGCAAACTAGGCTAGGTAAAGAATTGGTTTTATCCAGAGTGGTAGATTAGTCAAATGGATCTCAGGGTAGGAGGAAGGGCAGAGATTATAGGGTGGTAGAAAAAGTCAGTAGATTGAGCTCCAAGAAGTTACCCTAGAAATAGATAGGGATGAGAAGTGTAAGCCCTTTAGCAGGCAAGCTTAAAATTAGGGGGACAAGTGGCTGAGGTGTAGGGGAAGGTCAAGATTGAGGAGATGCTGGATGGGGTGGATTACCAGCTATATATGTAAAAGCCACAGAATTTAGACAGAAATGACATGGAAGAGGGCAGCCATGAATCAGGAGTTGAGATCATTGTGAGACAGTGGGGACTGGGCTGGAGAGCCACAGTTAGTCTGAAGTCCTGGGGTTTCCAAGCTGGGAAGAGGAAGGAAGAATGCTTGCCTGCCCAGCTGCAGGAGGTGTGCAGGAGGCTTGCTGCTGCTTTTGGGGGACAGGCTGCCGGGAAGTGGTGCTCACAGAGAAAACCTGTGTAAAGGTAAGCTCGTGGGGGCCAAGTCCTGGAGAACAGGCTGCATGGACTTTGAGTTGTGTTGCCTAGGCAGTGAGTTAGGTGCCTTGAGCACAGCACAGTGATCTTCAAAGTTTGAAATTCATGGGCTAAAGAATGTACGGAAGCCTACGGAGGTTGAGGTGAAGGGTGACCTAGGTTTCTAGGAGTTCTGAGATGGGTGGATTAACTGGAATAAAGACAAATGATACAATTATCAGTAAGCTCAAGTAGATCGTGTGTTAAGGGTGTTGGGCTAGGGCTGGATTCCGGGGCCTTCTCTTCATACTGAAGCAGGTCCAGTCTCAGATTATATTAAGGAGATGATGCTATACTGGTTCACTAACAGGACTCATGGACTCGTTTTCTGGGTGACATGCATTTTTTTGTCTAGAGCCCTTTGTGGATAATCACCAAGACTTCTGAAGAACTGTGAAAAATTCAGCAGCAGTGTTTTTGAAAATTTATTAGTTTCAAAAGTTTAGAAGTTTAGAAGTCTTGATTCTGGCAAGGGAACAGAGCTTAGCTGAAAGGCAAGGTTTGATGGAGAACTTTGGACCACGGAGCCTGAGGAAACCATTCCTTCTACCACTGGGACTGGATGGGCAAGCTGGGTGGCAGGGAGTGGCACATTGGAACCAGCAGAAGGCCTGCTGGGATATGCTTGGGCCAGGCCAGTGCTTTCGGCCCTTTCAGCCCTCAGCTGCCAGGTGTCATCAATGTTGGTTTACGTTGGGAAACAGCAGCAGTTACCAATCAAATGGGAGCGCTGCTTTCCTGCCCCGTGCATTTGTGTGTGAAGTGAGGATTGCAGAAAGCTAGAGTGATGAAGCAGCTGTTTCCCAACTGCCTAGCGTGTGCACAGTCCCCTCCGCAGGCCTGGCTCTGCTCTCTCATCGCACAATGGAGAGGTAAGAAAAGACGGGCCTTAGAAAAGCAGTGGTCACCTTGCTTCACAGCACGTCCAGGAGCAGATGGAGGTTTTCTGTCCTGAGGTTTGCTTTGCCCACACTGGTCCTGATTACCCCAGGGCCGAAAAAGACACAGTCTCTTGGGACCATTTAAAAGCTGCCTCTGCTTTCCCAAGCTTTCTGGCTAGCTGCTCACTACCCTGGGATGGCCTGTGGCCTCGTGCTGGGCCCAAGTCACATTTGGACTCTGGCAAGTGAGAACTCTGTGGGCCTCCCACTCTTCTTAAAATTACCAAATAAACAGATCTTTGAGGCCTCAGGCAGCCTTTGTGTACATAGCTGAAAATACTCTTTTCATGTTTAAAAGAGAAAAAGGCAGAAGAAACTGTCTCTTGGCTCGAACTTGCTCTCTGTTGCTGTCTACAGTGTTCACACAGGAGAAGAAAATACTGAGCCAGAGAGCCCGAAAGGTTAATAATCAGTAGTGTGCAGCAATTAAAAATGGTATTTTTAAAAAACATGCACAGGCAGACCCTCCTCAGAGTCTTCATCCTGACTGTATTTCCTGTTTCGAGGGCTCGATGATGACTCCCTGGCATTTGTTCATGACTGACAGGCCTGAGTTTCACTGAAGTTGCTATTGGAGTCTGCAAACTGGGTCTGTTATAAAGTACCATGGAACTTGATTCAGAACAGTACAGAAGTGGCGGTGTGTAGTTTTACCTCACCAGTAGCCAGCCACCTGTTGATCGCCTTAGCTTGTGTTTAATGTTAAGGTGTTGATGATGTTGAGATGTCATAGTGGCTTGCAGTGTTAGGCCACTGCATCCATGAGAACAGTAGGTGTATCGTATGGTGTGAAGACAGCTGGTTCTGCTGTCTTCCAATGTGGGGCACATTTCATGGGGCAATGGTTTAATTTCACTATGGTTTCCTCACCCAGAGACTCCAGTTAAAATATGGATAGCACAGAAGTGGTTTTCTTTTCAGTCATCTTTGTATGTGTGTATACTGCATGTGTGTATACTGCATGTGTGTACACCGCATGTGTGTACACCGCATGTGTGTATATTGCCTGTGCATATGGAGGCTAAGCCTCAATGTTATTTTTTCTCTCACACATTTTTATTTTATTTTTATTTTATTTTTCTCACACAATTTTATTTTATTTTATTTTTGGTTTTGGTTTTCTTTCTTTTTTTTAAGATTTATTTATTTTATGCATGTGAGTACACTGCAGCTGTTTTCAGACACAGCTGTTTTCTGCCAGAAGAGGGCAGAAGATCCCATTATAGATGGTCATGAGCCACCATGTGGTTGCTGGGAATTGAACTCAGGACCCCTGGAAGAGCAATCAGTGCTCTTAACTGCTGAGCCATCTGTCCAGCCTGGTTTTGGTTTTCTTGAGATAGGGTTTCTCTGTGTAGCCCTGGCTGCCCTGGCACTTGCTCTGTAGACCAGGCTGGCCTTGAACTCAGAGATTCTCCTGCCTCTGCTTCCCAAGCACCGGGATTAAAAGTGTGTGCTACCACTGCCTGTTGGCTCCCACCTTCTTTTAAAGCAGGTTTCTCACTGATCTAGAGCTTAAACGTTGGCTGGCCTGGCTGGCCTGAAAGCCTCAGGCATTGCTGTTGCTGCTTCCTTTGTGCTGGGATTCCAGATTCTTTTTTTTTTTTTTAACCTGGGCTGTGAGAACTGGATGTGTGGTGATCATGTTTACACAGCATCTCTCCTGACCTCCGTTTTTAGCAATCTTAACTCCCTGTGTACTTCATCTAAAAACTGGATTTGTAGTTGGATAAGCATCGGTCCTTATTTCTATCATCCTCATTGTTGAGTTATAAGATACATATTGGCAAGGACTATATTATTTTCAAGTCATGAAAAAAGGAGCCTTGGAGTCTATCACACTCACTAAAATGTCCTAGCCTGTACATGTGTAGTAGTGTGTTCCTCGTTATGGTTTCCTCTTTGCTATGGTTTGAACAGGAAGTGCCCCTACAGGCTCATGTGGGGGTCCGGGGCCTGGGTGTCACATGGGATTGGGAGAAGTAATTGGATCTTGAGCTAATCCTTGATAAGTTCATAATTGATGGCCTTGTTAGAAGGTGATGGAGAGTAGGAGGGAGGGAATCATGGGACATGCCATGGAGAGATGTATGTCATTTCCTGACCCTTCTTCTCTTTGCCTCCTGGCCTCCACATTGGAAGATGAAAGTTAGAATGAAGAATTGATATTAGTCGAGAAAGTGTATCTTTTTTTTAAATCATTCTTTTATTTTTTATTTTATTAGATATTTGCTTTATTTACATTTCAAATGGTATCCCCTTTCCTCATTACCCCTCTGAAAACCCCCTATCCCATCCCCCTTTCCCTGTGTATCAACCTCTTCTCTCCCCCTTTCCTGACCTGGCATTCCCTTACAATGGGGCATTGAACTTTCACAGGCCCAAGGGTCTCTCCTCTCATTGATGTCTAAAAAGGCCACCCTTTGCTATATATGTAGCTGGAGCCATGGGTCCCTCCATGTGTACTTTTTGGTTGGTGGTTTAGTGCCTGGGAGCTCTGGGGGTACTACTGGTTGGTATATTATTGTTCCTCCTATGGGGCTGCAAATCTCTTCAGCTCCTTGGGTCCTTTCTCTAGTTCCTCTACTGGGGACCTTATGCTCAGTCTATTGGTTGGCTGTTAGTCATGGGTATTTTGATCCACCTTCTAAGAAAGATCAAAGTATCCATACTTTAGTCTTCCTTCTTCTTGAGCTTCATGTGGTCTGTGAGTTGTATCTTGAGTGTTCCTACCTTTTGGGCTAATATCCATTTACCAGTGAGTGCATACCATGTGTGTTCTTTTGTGACTGGGTTACCTCACTCAGGATGATATTTTCTAGTTCCATCCATCTGCCTAAGAATTTCATGAATTCATTGTTTTTAATAGCTGAGTAGTACTCCATTGTGTGAATGAATCACATTTTCTGTAGAGGAAGTGTCTTATGAAAACACACACTTACCATTAACAGTATAGTCACATTAACAATCCTTAGCATAGTTTAATGCTTTCTTGCCTCAACTCGGGCCCAGAGCAATGGGTTCGCCCAAGCTTGGACTGAAGTCCTTTCTGCATGTGCATATGTTTCCCGAGATTGACATACATTTATTTAGTGGTGAAACTCCAGAAGAACTATTGCTATCAGAAGTTCTAATTTTTCTTACCTTTAGCTCTCTTTTTTCCATTTCTCAGACGTTCTCAGTTTTTTAAGCCGGGAACTGGAGAACACAGATACCTCTCTGTGCTGTCAAGAGGAGACTGCTACAGTACCTCTTGGTTAGACACCAAAGCAGGTGGGAGACCTCTCCATACTTTCAATACCAGGATGCCTGTCTCCAACACTTGAATGACTTAGAATCTTGCATGTATTCTGTTAGGAATGAGAACTTTGGTTTTGATTGGCTGGAATGCATTTCATTGTCCCTTTGTCAGAAGTCATAATTGCCACCTTCTGGAACATTAGGTCATGGTTGGAGCAAATGGAATAATGCTGTCAAGATCTCAGCTAGCAGCATCAGCAGCTGAATCATTAATGCTTTTCCCTAGGAAGATGACCAAGTCTTTTCTCTTATCATAAAAATATGTGATAACTGCTTATTGGGTTGTTTTGCAAACTGCTTCTTATTCTGTTACTTCTCTGGTGCTCCTGCTGACTAAGACACTATTATGAATCCCAGAGACATACATAAGGAGGTGACTAGGCAGAGAGTATTGTGGTTTTTAAAAGAAGTATTGACTCCTCTTGACCATCCCGAGTTCTAGTCCATCTTGAAGACTGTCTTCTTGACCATCCTGAGTTATTGTTGACTTTGAAGAGTGTAATACCTTTCCTCCTCTGTCACATGTGTAGGATGAAGGGAGAGGTGAGGACAGACAGTTATCGATGGTTGAGGAAGAGTATATTATGAAAGAAATGAAAACCATGTACAGTAACCACAGGCCAGTGTATTGTCATAGCATTTACTTCTATTCCAGACTCTTCTCCTCCCACCACAGACTCCCTCCTTTTTTGTTCTGTCTATAAGAGAACACACTTCAGGAGACTAAGGCCATTTCATTTTGATATAGTTGGAATTTTACTTTCATCTTATTCACAAGGTCGATTCAAATTGTAAATGTCCAAATTACATAGATATCAATTAAAAGTAAGTGCATTTTAATTTTAGACACAGTGAAAAAATAGTAAGTACTTAAAAAAGTCAGTTGGAGGCAAAACCTTGCTTACACTGGCAACACTTTGCTTGGCAAAGGGTTTTAAAACAACCATGGACTATTTATTGTGCCTGCTGGTGTAAGGGTCTATCTAGTAAAGAATATTATGAAATTCAAGGGGCTGGAAAGATGGTTCAGTGTCCAACAGTATTTGCTGCAGGAACATGAGAACATGAGATCCTATCTCAACACCCATGTGAAAAGGCAAGTGTGGTCACATGTTTGCATGGAACTCCAATGCTGTGTAAAGCAAAGACAGGAGGATCCTTGGGCCTTGTTGGCCACCAGCCTAGCTCCAAGTTCAGTGAGAAACCCTGACTGAGGAATAAGGTAGAGAGTGATAGAGTGGTGTCTTAGTCAGGGTTTCTAGTCCTGCACAAACATCATGACCAAGAAGCAAGTTGGGGAGGAAAGGGTTTATTCAGCTTACACTTCTGCATTGCTGTTCATCACAAAAGGAAGTCAGGACTGGAACTTAAGTAGGGTTGGAAGCAGGAGCTGATGTAGAGGCCATGGAGAGATGTTTTTTACTGGCTTGCTTCCCCTGGCTTGCTCAGCCTGTTCTCTTATAGAACCCAAGAGCACCAGCCCAAAGGTGGTACCACCCACAAGGGGCCTCCCCCACTTGATCACTAATTGAGAAAATGCCCCACAGATGGATCACATGGGGGCACTTCCCCAACTGAAACTCCTTTCTCTGTGATAACTCCAGCCTGTGTCAAGTTGACACACAAAACCAGTCAGTACAAGTGGGATAGTATATCCTCTGGTCTCTGAGAATTCACACACAGATGCACACATGAGCATTTACACATACATACATATATACATATATACAAACATACATACATATATACATACATACCTATCAAATGATGACTGAGGGTAAGGGAAAGGCCAAAAGAGTAATGTCTGTGTTATTTCACACCAGTTCAGTCGCCCTGGGTTACAGGACAGCCAGCTGAATGCTTCTGTTTACAAGCTTCAGCTTCTTTGCCAGTAACCCTGTTCATTAACCAACCTTGGATATGGCAGAAGGGAGGTAACCGGGATTTGCAATTTGAAACCTGAGAAGCTGGCTTTCATTTTTGAGTAGAGAATTTCTTAAAAATGATTTAAGTGGTTTTCATGATCCAAAAGAAGATGGTTTTAATGATGGGGTCTTCTTTTTAGAATAAGGAGGTCCTTGCCCAGATTTTCTTTATGCCTGCCTTTGCCAGGACTCCCTCAGGTCAAATCTAAATGGGATCCTAGTGGAGTGAATTGAACAGAGACTGATTTGCTCTCTTGATGTGCAGTGTTCTATTTTAAAGAGTGAAATGAGGCGTTTTCACAAGGACCCCCATCCGAGAAGAGAGAGCTACTTTTCAATCCAAACTCTGTCCAAGTACATCCCCAAAACAGAAAATCACAAATTAAATAAGCCATTGGCAAAGCTGTTCCACAGTTGGCAGAATGCACGACAGAGCTTTAAAAGTACTCATTCTCTTTGTATTAACTTCCTGTAAGGGGGGGGGGATGGTAAAAAAAAAACCTATGGCTGAAATTTTTAATATTGTTATTATTTTAAGGACAGATGCACTAAAAAGTTTTCTTTTCCCTCGAGCATCTACTTAGCCACTTTCTTTGGCACTTTACCGACACCCTGAGGAAACTACCCAAGGTGCTAACATTTCCGTTCTTTATCGCTCATGTATTTTAAGCAATATGATTTTTCTTTTTACCCCTAAATTTGTCAAGCAGAAGATGTGAGCTTATGTGTTTCAGGCCTACACTTTCTTCTGTAATATTTTTTATGTTTTAAAAAATCTTCTATATTAGCTTTAGGAAAAACAAGAACATATTTTGGTGCAATAATAACTATTGATAAGATTTCTGGTGACAGGTTGAAAGGATTCATACTTCTATGTCCTTTCCAGATTCTATTCTAGATCTTTCTTTCTTCCTTCCTTCCTTCCTTCCTTCCTTTCTTTCTTTCTTTCTTTCTTTCTTTCTTTCTTTCTTTCTTTCTTTCTTTCTTTCTTTCTTTCTTTCTTTCTTTCTTTCTTTCTCTCTCTCTCTTTCTTTCTCTTTCTTTCTTTGTATTCTATTGAAAGAAATTTTATTAACTTATTGTTCAATTCAGTGCAGTATCATTTTCTGTCAAAGATTATCTGAAATCACAGTGGTCTAATAATTCTGTAAATCTTTCCCTTTCAGCTCCTAATATATTAAACTCTACATTTTTCAGGAGTTGTGTATGGTGCTACATGCTAACTTCAGCACTTAGTGTGTGGATACAGGATCAGGAGTTCAAGGTCAGCCTTGGCTATGTGAAACCATGTCTTAAAATATTCATTAGAGCTGGGCGGTGGTGGCGCACGCCTGTAATCCCAGCACTTGGGAGGCAGAGGCAGGTGGATTTCTGAGTTCGAGGCCAGCCTGGTCTACAGAGTGAGTTCCAGGACAGCCAGGGCTACACAGAGAAACCCTGTCTCAAAAAACCAAAAAAAAAAAAAAAAAAAAAAAAAATTCATTAGAAAAAAAAAGGCTAGACAAATGCATTTCACTTTACCTGGCATTATCATAAGTGGATTATATTAAATTTGGGTCATTATTCTATAGGAAAAGAAATGGTACACATGTAATTTTTAAAATATAGACTAAACTTTATTTCTTTAATTAAAGATGCAGATCAAAAATAAAAGTTTTTATGTACACATAACGTATAGTGCAAACAGAAGGTTTTTTAAAATACCATGGGTAGACATGTTGTTAAGCAAAAGGAGATGGGATTAGGATGGTCGGCCTGGAACTGCAGGAGGGGGTCTCCTAGTGAAAACAAAACAAAACAATAACAACAACAAAAAAGAAAAAAAACAAAGGTAGAGGAAGAAGACAATGTTTAAATTATAAAATACGTCCAAATAATAGCATGCAAAAAATATCTCACAAAAGTCCAATTCAAGTCAGAAAAAAGTCAAAACAAACAAACCCCACAAATAAAGCAAAGGGTCAGGCATGCATGCAGAAGAAATCAAAGTACTTCAGGAGGCAAAGTTAGCAGCCATTAGGACCTGCCCACCACCAGGGTTGCCAGCAGCATGCTGAGACATTTCTGCCCACTCAAAAATATTACCACGACGCACCATGGAAGTATAAATCCTTGTAATCACATTTGGGTGAATTTGGCTAAGTATTATAGATACCTTTCAGACTTCCATAGTTGATTCTGAACCCTAATTTTCTGACACCAAATTCTTTCCGAAGTTTTAAGTGAATGATGTGAGTGTTCCCCAAGGGCAAAGGAGTTGCTGGAGAATTCCATGGAAGCAAATGTCAGTTTATTACCTTAGTCAACATGTTATCACGTCTAGCGGAGTATTTTGCTTTCAAAGCGAGGAAATGAAAAGGTATCAAGATCAACTGAGCACTATCATCCCAACACGGTAAACCTCGGGGATGGGGGGGTGGGGGTGGTTAACCTACTTCAGGAGGTTAACCTACCTCAGGGGGACAACCTACCTCAGGGGGACAACCTACCTCAGGGGGACAACCTACCTCAGGGGGGCAACCTACCTCAGGGGGACAACCTACCTCAGGAGGACAACCTACCTCAGGAGGTTAACCTACCTCAGGGGGACAACCTACCTCAGGGGGACAACCTACCTCAGGGGGTTAGTGTGCTTCAGGGGGTTAGTCTACCTGGGGGGGTTAGCCTACAGCCTGTGATTCATAACTAAGAATCTGTTTGAGGTGAATAATTGTATGGTATGGCAGCCTAGAATCAAGTCTAGGAAAAATAGCGGGTCAGGACTGGTTCTTGATTGGCCCAGGGTTTGTAGGAATCCCCTCTGTCTTAGAGGAAGGACAATCCTGACTTACTGGCAAGTGGGTCCAGGGTACACAGTCTTAGTTCTCTGGTTTGTGTCTGTCAGCCCATGAATTGTGGAGATGGATACAGAGCTGAGCGGCTGCTTGACACCAGCTTTTAGAATTTGAACTGATTCCCTTCTCCAGATGGTAGGGTAACCTCCACTCTGCTGCAGACACACAGCAGGCCAAAGAGAGACTGGTCAGTGGATTCCAGCAAAAGTCTGCGCTTTAATTCCCTCTTTCTAATCGACTGTGAGCTGAGAGACCATCAGAAGGCCCCCTCTCTGTGGTAATTCATTCGGAGTCATCGCCACATACATGTCCATACATATGTCCAGCAACATACTTCCACCTCAGTCTTGTTAAGACTACAGTTAGCTCTATAAAAAGCAAAACCCCAAACTTTTTTTTCCTTTTTTAATTCTTCTGTGAGATGTTAATAGATCCAAATGGACTTGGCTTTTCCTGAGCAGTGATAACAAAAACAAAACAAAACCAAAAAAAAGACAACAGTAAAAAAAAAAAATAAAAAAAAACCCCAAACCCATAAAAACAAAAACAAACAATAAAAAAGACCTTACCTTTTCCAAATTCCTAAACCAATTTTTCTCCAGTCCAATTTAATCTAGGTAAGCTAAGGAGGCCCCCCAAGCATATAAATGACGAAAAACTTGTTCTTAGTTCCTGACCTTTCAACTGTGGGGGGTCTGCAAGCCTTGGGCTCTGTGAGATCCAGGTAATGGTATCCCTGGTGTTTTCATGATGAAAGTGTAATTACATTTCTGTCAGGCTGAATGAGATTTATCACCTGCCTAGCAAACAGAAACTATTTTCAAGTTCTGAAGGGGCTTTAGAACACTTTAATTACCTCAGCATGGTGGGGCAGAGAGCCATTAAAACGAACAGCAAACCCACAGTGCTGAAGGGACATTCTACCAGCACATGCCAAAAACGCCTTCCCCGGGGAGCTAGTTTGGTGTTCCAATTCAGAAACAGGATCCAGACACATTATGTCCTAAAATATATTTCACTGACAGCAAGAAAGTGCTTCAAACAGTGTGGTGACGTTCCCTCGGACAACTCCTTCCTCCTCCTCTTCGAGTACCCCGTATCTGTATCTAGCGTTCCTGTTGTTGCCAGAAAAGCAACTCGGACAATCACAGCACTCAGTGGACCGGTTTGTTCTCTTATGGCTCTTGACAGTTTGGGTCTTTGCTAGTCCGGTTCAGAATTCTATATTATTTATAGAGTGCTTGAAGGTAAATGCTGAATATGTGTAGGCCTTGCACGTGTAAAAACTACAAAGGTACTAGAGTACCAAGCTAACCAAGCTAATTTTAAAGCTCAACAGACTGGCATAATGTAGCCAGGATTCTATACATCCGGGTTCTGTTGTCTCACATGTTTAGAAAAATAACTTCACAGATAGGGCTTTGTCCAAACTTTGAAGTGAAAAATTATCAGGACTCAGTTATTAAGAGTGAATTACGTACATACGTACATACTTCCTCTCAGCTCTAGACCATTTCTGTGTTTAGTTTGATGGTGAACTCGTGGAAGGTTTTCCTTCTGTGTTTTCTCTCTCCCGTGAAAATTCCACCAAACAAGCTCTGTTGGCTTGCTCTGTCCGTCCTGTAGGCAGCTTACCATCCCACAGCAGGGGAGTGCCTCTGAAGAGTGGGAAAGCTAGCAAAGATAGTCAGCAGGAATGCAAAGTCCTCTGTTCTCTGGTGAGGTTTAATTTTAAAAAGACCTGGTCTCTTCATTTGCAATAACCTCACAAGTGTAATGAAACGATTTATTCAATGCAGCTCTCTCTCTCTTTTTTTTAGTTTTGGGAGAGGAGAAAAAAAATAAGGTGGAGACGATGGCGTCGCAAAGGTTGGGTAAGAGTCAGCCTGTTCTGCTCCTGTGCCCCTGATCTTAGGTGATCTTCTTCCAGGGAACTCAGATGCTATTGCTACAAAGCCACCAGTGCTTCCAGATGTCTGTCTGAGCTGGCAGTTCATCTTGCTCTTACATTCGAACTTGTCCCACAACTTTTTGTTGGTGACAATTTACCCTAAAATAATCATGTACAATCGGCTTTCCTTCTTGCCTAATGCCCTGAAAGCTGTGTGTCCCTAAGGCGGGCACCTTAGAACCTGAGCTCTGTGGGATAGTGCATGCATGAAACTTTTATGATCAAAAAAAAGTTTGGGAAGCTTCTGGACACTATCAGTCTCAAAGATTCACAACATAATTTGGTTTACTTTTTTTTTTTTTTTTTTTAGTAAGAGACATTTAAATTATAGCAATTATTTCCCAGTGATACTGATAAAATGACTTCTTGGTGTCTCTGTGTGTGTGCACTCATTCCAACCTCAGGTGATGCCCTTTAGAAAGCTTTGAATTAAGGCAGGGATTTTAGCCAATATCTCTTGCATATATTCTGATCATTCTGTCACTACAGTGTGAACAAGCACCAATAAATAACCCGAAATTTGATAGTATCAAGAGTTGGTTGAAGAGTATAGGTGAAATGTACAAGAGTGTAGTGGATGTGGTTCTCAACATGCCATCGGAAGGTGGCAGAGGAAAGATGGGAGTCTTGAGAATAAATCAAGTGGAGATTTATGAAGATGGCAGAACTCTTTTAAAAGGGGGAAAGTTGCCAAAGAACGACAATATTGTCCTTTGTCTTTTGTTTTTATTTTTTTGTAATTTTCATTAGAATTGACTCTGAATATTATTACCATCCATTAGAATCATGTGATTAAAATAAAACAAGTGGCCAGCATGAGTTCTTATCCACAGTTGATCGATCACTCCCAGTGGGAGGCTTCCGTTGAATGCATAGGTTCTCCACTTATGGAAAATGTACAGAGAAGGAAGTTGCAGGGAACTTAGCACAGCAGTCTGCCCAGCTTTCCTTCCCACAATTACATAACCTGGCTGTGTATGAAAAATTAAACCAATATCCTTCCCATCTTACTGACTTATTGTCTGCATTTAGATGGCGTAATCTAGAACCATGTGTGTTGTTAGGGGGTGTTTATTATCTAAAAACACAACTAGGGGAAAACAGTTGTTTGTGTTGAGCACTTACATTTTCTTATTAATGAACAGCCTGGTGCCTTTCCTTGTCTATACCCATGAGAAGGTAACACTGATGAATTAGTGTACAGTGTTTGTCTTCTGTTGACCTAACATGTACACAGACCATCCCTCCTCCTCCCCACCAGGTTTTCCCACAAATTCTTCCTTCCCAGGGGCAAACTATCCCATTGCTTTCTGGTAAAGGCCATGCCATCCTGTTGTCTGAAGTTCTAGTCCTACAATCCGTTATTTTAAATTAGAGGCAATGTTTCCTCCCGTTTCCTTTCTTGGATTTACTTGATTTACTCTGTCCATCGCTCCCCCACTTTACTAGTGCGAGGCCAGTTTGAGCCAAGGGACAATGACTGTGACAAGGAAGAGGAATTGGGGGTTCCTTCAAATGTAATAATTTATTTCAGGTTCAGAAATACAGTTTCACATTTTTTTTTCACAATAGGTACATGACCTTCAAGGATGATACAGGCTTTAGGAATTTGCTTCAAAAATCCCATTCACAGAATCCATATTAATCCAGCATTAAGAAATCCCCAAAGTGGTATAAACGACAGTGGGAAGTATTCTGGCTCATGTTAAAGAATCAACAGAGAAAACAAGGTTTGACTTCTATGTACTCATTCACATAAAAGCAAAATGAAGTTTGATTCAGAACAGGGAGAGAAGAGGAACAGGTCCAAGCCCATGAAACAAAAGCAGTGCGTATATGAAATCAAGCACACAAGGTTATGGTGGTAGGGTTTCTGGTTTGTGAGGAGTCATTTTCACAGACTGGCAGCAGTCAGTACAAGACAGTGGAGTGGTTTTTGTCTGAACTGAAACATCATGAGTAAAGTTTAAGGGATTTAAAGGTAAAGGTTATAAGGAAATGAATGCCTTGAGCTGAGCCACGTGTGAAGCCCTTGCTTGAGCAGTGCAATGAGGAGTCTCACCGGCACACCAGTACTAACAGGTTCGTTGAGGTTCCTGTCTCTTGCTCTCCACACATACGGATATTACTACATGTATGTATATACAACTAGTGATGCAGATACTATATATACTTCAAAAATAGTAAGTTTCACATACAGAGCACCACGGAATTTTAAACACATCAGCTAGACAGACGTTCTATTATTATCTAGAAGACAAACTGAGTTCTTTAGAAAAGACTAAAGGATCTTGTGAACTACTCATTATCTCTCTGGAATTGGCTTCCTTCACATGAACGCTGTCCACAGCGACTACTGCTAGCTGAAACGAGGAGGCTCATGCTTCAGGCTTACACAGACCCTTCTCACTGAATTAAGACAGCTAGGAGGTCTGCTCAGGCTTTGTTACGCATCCTACAGAGAGGCCCCCCAATTTAAAGTAATTGCACAGTTTTTCAAATGTCAAAGGTTTGCCTGAGAGATAACCCTACCTGCAAGGAATTGCATGTCCTGTACCCCCGCACCCTGCGTTTTCACAGTTTTGCTCAGCAAGACCTATTACTTTCATTGTGTTCTGACTTTGATTTCTTTTAACCTTCACTGAAGACAACTCAGAACAATATAGATTAACTTAGCTTTTTAAAAAAGAGTCAGCTCAATAATCCCTAAACAACGCAATTTTAACTACAGACCCTGAAAAAAGCTTCCAAATTTCACTTTTTTTTTTCTATCAAAGAAGTATCACCCAAAAAGTAATGCCTTCTTAGGTAGCAGTGCTGTGGGTTTAAATACAAATGACCATAGACATTACTCTACCTTGTCATGGTTATAATTATGGTGGTCATCAAGGTTTTCATAAGCTTTGTGCCCCTCAAAATATATACAGTATGAGTTAGGAAATGTTTTGTTTCTCATGTATATTATGAGAAATGAACTACCATAATCAAGTTATGGCAGGTCGTCCCAACATATATATTAGCACAGCTAAAATATATATTCATAGTCTTACATACTGAGCACAGGTTTACATTGATATTTATATTCATATATATATATATGATGTACATAAAACACATTCATGCTTAATGGCATTTTAGTAAGTGCTTTTGAACATACTCAAAAGGACACGAAATACATGGTACTATATTATATACATAGTGTATTCCTAGAGACATGCAGAGAAAATGAGTGCACAGGAAACAACACTTGTCACATACTGGTGTCAGGTCCCATTTCATAGTTTAGAGTATGGCTACAGTCTAAAGAAATCACAAATGGATCTATGTGGCTACTTCTTAATTCTAAATTTAGAATGCATATATCACAGGAACTGGCTACATTTTTGGGTAGAATGATTATGTATCGGCACAGAAAAATTGCCAATAAATAGACCCCACTGCTCTTCTATATTATAAAACACACCTAAAGGCAATATTTAAGAAGGTATTATTATTGGTAGATGATTTTTGGAAATCTATTTGTTCTAAATCAATACTGTTTCATAGACCATCCACAAATGGTTGGTTATTCCAGTTAGCCAATCTGCATGCAAAATTTAGCATGGGACAGGAAAACTGGTTTTACTCATCAACCATGTACAGTTACATTTTCAAATCCTAAAAACACTTTTTAAAGTTATATTTATGCTAGACAAGATAAAGCTACATCTATTGTGCTGACAACATTGGCATCATCAACCAGGAGGTTGACTGAGAGATCAGAAACGGAGTGGGAAGCAGAGGTCCTTCAAACTTACATTCCCATCTCTAGGCCTTATGTGCACTCCTCACGCTCCAGGGAAACTTCAGGCTTTGTTCATGTTGGTGTCTCCTG
The DNA here is from genome assembly GCF_947179515.1 of Apodemus sylvaticus. Taxonomy (NCBI): domain Eukaryota; kingdom Metazoa; phylum Chordata; class Mammalia; order Rodentia; family Muridae; genus Apodemus; species Apodemus sylvaticus. Next base: position 69,406,705 of record NC_067483.1, read on the forward strand.
TCAGCAGAGTGTAAACCCTTTGAACTGCAGCAATCTGAAAATATTCTGGGGTGGGGTGCCAGTGATGAGATTCTGGGGAGGCGGGTAGTGGAGTAGGGGATGCTGGCTGCCGCCAGATATAACTCGGTAGCAAAGAGAACAAAACTGTCCTGATAAAGGGAGAGATTTGGGACAGGGAATCTGTGGATCAAGAAGCAAGAGCTAAAGGTGACAAGCGCCGCTGTTTACAACCATCTAGGATCAATGGGAAGAAATTTGGAGAGACAAATCCCATGTTTTCCTTGACATTGCTTTGCGCTGATTCGAGAACACACCAGTGATTTTTCTGCAAGTTTCCTCCAACAGAAGGAAAAATTTGAAATACAGCAAGATGCAAAACCACAGGAAGAACAAAGCCAAACCCTGAAGTATCTAATTCATTAGCTGCCTATTTCAGAGAACTCATAGGAAGAAGCAAAGGGAGTGCTGAGAGGAGGGGTTTTGTGGGAGGACATCATTGCCCATTAGTTGTTTGATTATAGATGTTTGCTTAACGTTTTTCCATTTAGCTGGGACGCTGTTTTCAAAGACAATGTGCAGCACATCTTACATGAGTTCCATTGATAATTTCTTTTTCAACAGGGAAAAAGTTAGAGATGTTAAGAGTTATTCTGTGCCACTTAGAGGTTGAAAAACAGCCCCCTGACTGTCTCTTGTTCTCTAATTTTTGCTAATTAAGAATGGGATCTAACCCAGTAGACTAAGTCCAATGCAGTGGTCATTTCACTTGGGGAAAATACTTTTAAAAATAATGGTTAAAAGTTTTTACATCATACTTTATAGCCACTTGCTTTGGGTAGAAACTGCACAGGAAATTAAAGTGAAGTTCACATACAAATCATGTTGACTGCCTTCAAAGGGAGATGCCACAGTTAGTAAAACCTGATTTACCTTTGTGATTATGGAATGATGTCTCGGGATGCTACAATTCAGTGAAAGCCCACTCTGCTGTCTGGGTGCGGTTAGCAGCCAGGATTCCATTTGGCTTCTAGCTGTTTCCTACATGCTTAACCATCTGGTCATAGGTAGTTCAAAAGTTAGCCTCAAGGCTGAGCTAATAACCTCTAGGCTAGGCTGCTCTTGTAAAGTTTAGAGATCCTAGAAGCTGCAAACTTGTTCTGCAGCTCAATGTGGCAAAGATGTTTTCCAGGAGCGAGCTAGAGCTAGGCATCTGTAAACATGTGGCTTGTGCTCTTAGATCACAGCATCTCTGCTGGATTGCCTTCCCATACCTGGGGCCATACTTGCCATGCAATTGTGTCATAATAAGTTGCAAGATTTAAGAGTCTGGAATGGGTAGAGACATTAAAGTAGTTTTTAAAGGACTCTTGTATAATCATTTATATGGAAACCATAGAAATCATGTGCTAGCACACATTTAATTTTTCTACAGCCAAAATAGTAATCATAATAACTAAATGGGGTTAGGTACCCATGCCCCCCAGTCAACTGGAAAATTAAACACTTTCAATGTCAGCCTTCCTTCATCATAGCTCATAAAGAGGTAAATAATAAGATAATAAATTCTATTTTCTCAGACACTTTTAGAACAGTAATTAGTTTTTGCTTCTTCTTTGAGCTCTGAAAGTAGCCAAACCTATCAACTGATTACTGAAAAAAAAACCCTCCAGCTTTGCCTTGATGTTGCTTGTGCTTCTAGCTTGAAGCAAACCAGGCAGGCAGCAGGAGAAGCTCCCCAGGGCAAACCCTGGAGACTTTCCCTTTGCAAACTGCCTCATGCTCCTGAAAAGCTTCCTCTTAAGCAATCCTCATTTAAGAACTTTGCTTTTTTTTTTTTTTTAAGCAGTCCTATGACATAAGGAGGAAAAGAAGTCTAAAGCGACTTCGGACTTAGTGGTGGCATTAATACCAGACAACAGAGTTTCTGCCACCCTAAGCAGAAGGTGGGGAACGTCGGTGTGGTCCCAAACTCACACTCTTGTATCTGTTAAGAATTGTCATAAGCTTCTCTGTAGACAGCTTAGAAAATCCTTCCAAAGCAACTTCCGATGATATATGTTGGATAGATAAATGGAACCAAAGTATAGGACTGCTATATAAAGCTACCTTGGTCAATACAACATATTAAGCCTCTCTACAGGTTAGCAGGTTTTTCAGTCAAACCCCAGAGGTCTGACATACCATGAGCAATGAAGGTGAGTGATGCACACGTTAGTAAGACTGGCTACTTGCCTATGGAGGTCCATACATGCGACTACTCATGGTTGACTGCAAAGGTTACCGAATGTGCTGCGTTTGCATAAATCATTAGTGGTTAATTGCCATGCCGGACACTTCGTTTAGTCTAACAGTGAGGATTCTAGTGGACGGATTATAGTGGGGCGAGTTGGTGATGGGGGTGGCCTCCGGCTAGAAAAAGAGAAAGAGACAGGTAAAGGAACAGGTGTAGTAACAGTAGTTGTTTTCTTCAGGACACTGACATAGAGCCATCATGCGCATGCACATGCAATTCCGGCTGATAAGAGTGGTCACACTCTGCAGTGATTTAAGACTCTCCTCTTTGAGTCATTCAGGTAACTCAGTTTTCGGTGGACATTGTGTATTTTTTCATTATGCAAATCTTTATGAAAACCAGAGTTTTTTTTTCTTCAATACTAGCACAAATATGGAACAACTTAGAGGCCACTGTGAAGCATACTGCACGGATCTGTGGCAGTTTATCACAATGGTTATAGAGAATGAACTGTACCTAGGAATACCTACTCCAGGAACTAATAAGTCTCAACATTGGTTTTTAGTCTTTCCCTGTCTCTGCCAGGGTGCTATCAACTTCCTCTCATTACCTTTAGCAGTAGCTTTCCCCAATCATTCTTCCTTTTGCTTCTAATGCAGACCATGAAAAACCAGAAGTCAAGGCTTTTAGAGTTTTTTTTTCTGCAATGGTTATGAACAAGGGTCGATGGGTGTGATTTCCTGGTGAGTTGAATGAAGGAGAACTCCTGTATGGAGTCGTACAGGGTTCACTAAGATTCGTAGCGGTGTGGGCCACTAGGTGGTTGGACACAGTGTTTCTGAAAGCCATCCACGTGAGTGAATGTTCTTGTATCTGAGAAGCTCAACATTAACAAGTCCCGTTATTTAATCCCTTAAAATACATTTATGTCACAAATATGCTAATGAGCTTTCTCTGTGTGGACTCTATACACATACAGCTGCCTTGGGAACGGCTTTTCTTAACTCTAGTTAACACATAAGCTAAATGGAAATATTTTTTGACCGGTATTTCCAGCTGAAAATTTCAGAACCTTTGTAGAACTGTAGTCCTCTTTCTGACATGGAAGCACTGAGTTGGTCAGTTTGGAAACCCATTTTTCTGGGATGATGCTGAACTGTTGGAAAGGTGAACAAAACAGTGATGGGGTGTCTCAAAACCATACCTGTTTCCTGGTGCTTAGAGTTGATACTGTCACTGTGAAGGTCTAGGCTTGTTTCTCAGTCAATTAACCCAAACAAAAATGACAAGTTACATGATAAAATTCAAAGCCAAGAGAAAAATCAGAGCAGAAGAGCTATTGCTGATTTAATGGTAAGACTGACTACTGACTCCTTTAACATGAAGTCACAGAGAGTCCTTTTTGCCTCCTCTACCCAAAAAGTGGTGAAGAAACAATGGTAGGTTCTAATTTAATGTCTTATACTAGTTTTACTATTTAGAAGTGACTGGATTTTAAAAGGATGGATAGAGATACTTATTGGCAAAAGAACAAACATAGTCATTGCTAGTTGTTCAATGAACAAGTCTTTTTGCAGAAAGACTTCTGTAACCACTAGAACTGTTAGGCAATTCTCCACTGGGAAAAAGTAATTTTCTTCTTATGACTCTACAAAGATGATTTATCTTTTGTGAATATATTCTTCCATGTCTGAGATGACTGCCCATATTCCTTTAGCTTACATCCCAACTCTTGAACCTGCACCAAGTTCTCATTTGATAGAGAGGTCAGAGGTCATGCTGTGTCATTCAGTGCTTAGCGTGGTGTTACATGAAGTACTGTTCTCAAGGACTGTTTATCTTTCTAGACATTTCTCAGTGAAGGGAGCCTTCTCTGACTTCCTGATAGAGTTGCCTCAATGACCATGTGGTCGGTCATCACACTTTAGGCTCATATTCTCGTCTTTACTGATAAGAAATGGGTGGTTTTACTCATCTCCGTATTCCTGCAGTGCCTGGCCCCCTGCTTATCCTCCAGTGAGGGAGTGTTTGACAACCGCGTTAACTGAAAAATAATCCCGGGAGTGGGAAATACCTGTTATAGCCATTGATTTTATCATATAAAGGGCGTTTGTTAATCATAACTGTGGCACACATTTTTTTTCAAATTGTCGTTTAGATTTTATTATTTTAAATTGTGTATGAGGAGGTACATACACTCACACAACTGTACCTGTGTGTATATATATACATGAACATAGGTTCCAGAAGAGGCCAGAAGAGGGTGTTGGGTTTCTTAGAGCTGAAGTTACATCAGTTGTGAGCCACCTGATGTGGATGTTAAGAACAGAACTTGCATCCTATGGAGTAGTGATATGTACTCTCATTCACCGTGTTCTCTCTCCCAGTCCCCTCCCCCATATTTCATTGGTATGTGTATATATACATATGAGTATGGGATTGGGACTTGAAGATTCTTCCTTTGATTTATTATTCAGTTTAGTGTTTGAATGGTACTAAACAATAATATCCTGTTTCTGGGGAGTTGAACAAATGCAAAACCTATGGAGATGTATTTTGTGCATTTAAACAGTCATGAGGCGGGGGTTGAGAGCCAGAATTTGAACTTGAAGGAGGGGAACTCTACCAGGGCATGATAATACGCTGGGTTAGAGGATGAGTGGATGTTCAGGCTGTGAGCTGAGGGAGACTTAGGATACAGAAGGGCAAGGCAGACTGGAAGTTGTCCTTTGCAAACATGAGAGGTTACACAAAGACTTTTAGCCCAGAGAGAAAGGAGTGCACCTGGGCTCTCCTCACCCTTTAATTCTTGTCTTAAATGTCGCTTCCCAACACTTTGTTGTCTGAACTCCCCATAGATTCCAAATTCCTGAAGAATAGAGAATGCGCACGTTGCTTTGTGACACATGCATTCAGCATTTAGTCCATTTAGCTGCAGGAGCCTTGGGTGGATACTTGCTGAAGAATGGACAGGTGAGTGAACGATGGATGGAAAAGTGCCTAAGCAAGATTGAGGCTGGAGGCTGGCTGGAGCGGAGTCAGGGCGTGCGAGCGAGCGCGTGAGCCACCAGGCCAGGCATAGAACACTTTGGAGTTAGAGAGTTAGAAGTCTATGTCTGAGACTGCATGTTCATGTAGAGAGAGAGGGTCCTGGAGTAGAAGTTAAAAAAGACATCAAGTAAAGGTTTGATTGCTAGGTGATGCACGGGGTCCCCCCACCATGGCCCTACATTTTAAGTATGAAATCATGGAGTGAAGTTCTAGAATTCATCACCTGGGGATACACCCCGACAAGCTTGAATAAAATGTGACAGTGTGGTTCCAGCAGGGCAAAGATGATTTCAAGTACTACACAACAAAGCTTGCCAGCGGCAGGGGAATGTGGATGTAGGCCAACCAGAAAGGACTAGAAGTGCAGAGGAATTAAATACGCACAGGAGGGAAATCTCAGTGGTGGGAATGGAGAATGTGACGGACACTGAATACTTTGATGGAAGAGTAGATTCTCATAGATCTCTTCAACCTTAGAGCAGGGTGGTGGGCGAGTGCTGAACAGGAGTCGGCGGAGGCAGAGAAGAGGACTATGGAGACGTTTTTCCTAGCTGTCAGGCCTGCTGTACGCTTTGTCTACCATACCTCAGGATTTAGCATGCTCTTGGTTCACGGAAATTTTTCCCCCCAAAATGAATAAGATAGTTAAACCTCTTCACTTTTGTTGGGCTCCTTAAGGATGTCCCTAAGGCTGCACACAGAAAACACTGTTGCGTAGCCCGTGTGGTGAATCAATGACAAAGGGAAAGATGGAAGGATAGGACACCATTGTGTTCTCTCAGAATGACTAAGGCTTCTTTGGAATATGTTCACTTTCAGATTAAAGGAATCCATATATGAGGAATATTTGCAATTAAAAAAATCCCAAAGAGCTTTGACATACTCACTCTTTTGGAAGAGGTGAACATTATTTTATTTCTAAAACAATAAGAAAATTAAACCATGTTGTAAAACAGTACTTGGAAAAAAAAGCAACTCAAGACAGATCCTAAGTTGTTGAGGGCGTTTTGTTGTTGTTGTTGTTGTTGTTGTTTTAATAACCCAAGCAAAGATGTTTGCCAACTTCAACATTAAGAAGGTATTTAAGGCTTTCTGCTCACATTTATTTCATTGGTCCGGTTCCTAACCATTCCTATTGCCAAAGACATTCACCTCACAAGACAGTTTGTTTGGGGGCAAACTTATTTGTTTTGTACCAAATTTTCCTCAGTTGCTTTGTTAAGCGATGGGCTTCATTAAGTAATCCATTACATTGAAATGAAGCATCTTGTATCGTTTAAACATTTATTGAAACACTGTGTTGTGTGTGGGCGGTTTATGGTTATGATAGAAGAGCCGTGTTTCTGCTTTCAAATCAAAGGGAAAGATGTAAGACTTGAAGCTGTGGCTGCAGGGATGGCCCATTTACAGGATTTTGGACAATGAGAGTTTTTGTAATAAAGTCCCATGCTCCTGCGGGGTGGGTGGCATTTTTTTTGGGCAGAAGCTGGCTTCACTGATAAGGCTGAGAAGCCGACATTTGTTTCCTCTTCTCACACAATTGTCTTTTAAGAAGAGAAGTCTAATTCCATCTGTCCGTCTTTTCTGCTATCTGGCCTTGAGCGTTCATGATGTGAGGTCAGTCGTAATAAGTTTGGGGAGGCTCCACCAGGACAAACTGCATTGTTTATCAGCTTAGGGGTGGGGGTGTATGTGCGTGCGTGCATGCGTGGGCGGGTGGGTGGGTGGGTGGGTGGGTCGGTGGGTGTTAGAGTCTTCCTCAATCACTTTCACTCTATTTTTGAGACAGGGAGCTTCTTGAGTTAGCTAGACTGACTGGTCAGTAAGCTCCAGAGACCCTCCTGTCTCCTCTTTCCCAACACTGGTATTATAGACTCACACTACCCACCATACTTGGTTTTTCTCTCTCTTTTTTTTAAGCGTGGACAATGGCTACCCAATGGGTATCCAGAAGTAGGTTCCCATCCTTGCTTTGGTAAGCACTTTACTGAGTCGTCCCCGCAGCCCCCATCCGAACACTCGTCTTAACTCTCCCTGGAGCAAGCCCTTCTCTTACACTTTTTCTTCTAGAACTGCATGGCCCTTGCTGGGGACAGTGTGAAGATTTGGCGGTTATGAGTGTGAGTGAGTGTGTGCCTGAATCTAACAGGCAGGAGCGCATCTCTGAGGGAACGGGAAAGCAACGAGAAGCCAGCAGCTCACTGCCTCTGCTGAGTGTTTACTCTAGACAGCAGTCTGGGATCCAGTGTTTGAGATGTAGGTAATCCACTTATATTTTGATTCTTATTTTGCTAATTTTTAAGATAGGTATATATTTAGATGAACTTGGGCTCAACTCAGAAAAATGTTGTGATGCTCACGATTTTGTCTAAATGGAAGATATTTTATAATTTATTATAAACAATAATAAAGATACTTGCTCCCTGGCATAGTTTTTTTTTGCCCTTTGTAGCTTAAAGAATGTCATCAAGCCATTGTTGTCCAAGAATAGTTTGTGGTAGGTGTACGGATGTCTAAAAGATTGGAGTCTACCTGAAGGTATTTATACTAAAGACAGTATAACTCACTAAATAGAAGAAGTGACATATAGTTTCCCCATAAGAATAAACCCTTGATTTTATAATATTAATATATATATAAATATATAAATATATACATATATATATATATATACACACACACACACACATACACTCACACACATATATATGTATGGAAAACATGAATCAATTTGTGGGGCTTGAAATGAGAACATGAGGAAAATTGTTCACAATCTTTATTTGATGACGTAAGCATGTACTAACTTGAATACTTTAGTCTCTGGGGTAAATAGAAATAAAATGTACTGTGCTAAGATTCATTTAGATTGCTCTGTAGATCTGATCTTGGTTTGATGCTAATACCCCAACAACAACAACAACAACAAACTCTACCAAGCTTTTCAAAGATATGTTTCGCTAACTCTGTCTTAGTTGAGGATATCGGAAAGGGGTTTTCCTACAACACTGACTCGGATTCTTTCATTAGACTAGAAAAACAAGCCCTTATTTATACTGGTTTGTAAAATGCACTGCTTGGGGGGGGGGCAGTGTCCAAAGTGAGTTTTGATTTAGCGTTTCAGGCCAGCTCATTTGCATTTTTCTTTCTCTGTATGTGTTACAGGGCATGGCATTAACAGAGATATGGAAATAAAGATTGCCACTTTCTGGAAGGCTGTCTTGTTAGGACAGAGTCAGGTTAGCAGTGACAGCAGCAGGTACATGCTCACATAGAGCTCTGCTAGGACAGTGGCAGGGACACCTGGAGTCCTAGCCTAGAGTTGGTCTCTCTCTCTCTCTCTCTCTCTCTCTCTCTCTCTGTGTGTGTGTGTGTGTGTGTGATTCTAGGGCACAGGGGGAGTTCAGGTCTGGCATTCCAGGAACAGGAGTGAGTGCCTATGAAGAAAACAAGCTGGAATAAGTGATGCTGTTTAGAAAGTCAAGTGTCACCCAGCCTTTGTCACAAGTATCAAGTGACTTGTTTGAACCTGATAAAATGAGGAAACCACCTAGAGACTGTTTAGTTGTATGAAACTGTGGTGCTTACAAGACGAGATGTGATATTTCATTTTCTACAGTGGCCACTGTACTATCTCACTGACAATATGAGATGAGGAGAGGAAGGAAGGAAGGAGATGAAGAAGGTAGAGAGGAGTAGACTGAAGAACAGAGCCTGAGAAAATGGGGGCAGATACTGATTTTTCCAGAGATTTGCAGCAAATGACCATTGAGTTAAGTCAGGTGTCATGGCATTCCTTCTCGTGATTCCCTCCCTCTCTCCTATCCTCCTCTTTCTCCCTATTCCTTAGCATCCTCTCTTTCTCTTCCCCCACTTTCTCTTCATCTCCCCCTCCTCCCTCTGCACCCTCTCCCTACTTCCCCTAGAAATAGGTTTCCCTTTGGAACGTGGTACTATAGAGCCCACTCCCATTAAAAGGAGGGGACTAACATCTTTTTCTCAAATTCTCTGTCTCCCCTTTTCTTCCTGGCCCTCACCCTCTCCCACCTTAGGCTCCAGGAGAAGGAGGATCTGACCTTAACACCCAAAGGGAGGAAGTAAAGCTCTGAAGGAGGTGCCCAGAAGCAGCTGCCCCAGGTGGGGTCTCCACTTCCCGGAAAGGATGCAGTCCCCTGTCATTTGAAGTCACAGGAAAGAAAGGGCAGGGAAGGAAAAGACAGCAGTCCTCACCTCTCTGAGACAGTAGAACTTACTTCCACTTTAGGAAAGATGAGAGAGACCTTCTTGCCTTTCAGGCATAAATATAGGACGATGAGGGGGGTTTTCAGAGAGGGTAACTGTGAGCAGGCGAATTCTTTTTGAAAAATTGCTTTGCTGTTACAAAATAAACGTACAGAATCTGAAACTTTGAAAGGACTAGGCTGCAGCAACATTTCCTTTGTGCCAAATGACACCTGGTGAGTCAAAAGGCCAGTTTTAAATGCACCACACAGTATTTTTTTTGCCCTTTAAGTGGCAAAAATGGAGACAAAGAATTGCTGTGTACTGCGGGCTTACTCAACAGTGTTCTCAAAAACATCCAGCAGGGGGAGCTCTAATACGCCTTTGAAACTCGAAATTTAAAAACCAAAAAGAAAAGAAATTAAAGCAAACAGAAAAACAGAGAGGCAGTGTGCCTTTCGAGCTGCCATGCCAGTGAACAGATATGCGAGGAAGACCAGTTAAATGCTCAGAGGCCAAGCGACAGCACTTGGGGGAGGAGGGACACGTGCAAAGTGGCCCACAGTGTGTCCTTTGCAAGAGTCTGTAGCTGTGAAGCAGTTAACCAGGGCTGGGGCTCTCACAAAAGAGGGAGCGAAGCTGACTTCTGGGCAAGCCTCGAAGTTATTCTTTCCCTCTGAAAGGATCTTATTGTTCCTAGAGCAGCCTTGAACACTGGCTCAGAAACCACAATTTAAAACAGAATTTTCATTGTTGGTTGAAGGAGCTACCGAAATGCCAAATGGCTAAGTCCCTTACTCGGTGGCTTGTTGGGTGGTTTTCTTCTCCTTCAAGTCAGAAAAAATGCTGTGTTTGTAAAAATTGGTGCTAAAAGGGCAAGAAATCATAGGTCCCCTGGGCTATGTAAAGAAGGAATTAGAGCTTTCAAACACAGACACGCACACAGACACAGACACACAGACACACACACAGACACATAGACACAGACACACACATAGACACACACACACACACACACACACACACAAAGAATTTGTTCAAGAAAACAGTGAGGAGTTTACAGACTAAGAGTTACCCTCTGTTCTGAGCAGTTTGGAGGTACAAGGGGTGGGTGGACATTCAACATGATCAGAACAACTTCACCTAGAGGAAAGCGGCCAACGACCCCTTCCATTCTATTGCCAATATGAAGGCAACGTTTTTGTTTTATACCTTGATGGTATGCCCACATCTAAAAGGTTAAAAGTTTTATACAAGCTCCTGCAGAAACTTTAACTAGACCGGTTCAGACCGAGAGTCACTAAATAAAGCCAGTCTAGACAGAAAATGTATGGAAACCATATGTCCTTCAGGCATCCGTCTTACAAAGACCACCGTTGCCCTGGAGAAATCTCTCACAAAATATGCTCTTAGAAAAAAAAAAAAAACAAAAAACCCCGTGCTGCATAGCCACAGGGAGAAGAGGGCTTAAGAGGACGGCTGGACTCGGAGAAAATAGAGCCAAAAGTGTTCATAAATGCGAGGTGCTCGTTTCCCTGCACATCTGTGCGCAAACGGTTTTGAAAGGATGGGCCAAGGTAGATATCATTTATATTTCCATTGTTCTTCCAGGCTTCCACAGAATGTTAGACAGAGGGATCTCAAAGCCGCTCTGTTCTCACCCGCAGAGAGCTGTTTTGAGTAAAGCTGTACGTGGATGTGGCCAAAGAACCAGAACATTCTCTTCTGATTATTACCTCATCCTGCTGGCCTGCCAAACAGCGAGAAGGCAGGTGTCCACCATAAGTAACTAGCAGGAGACTGCTCTATAGAATGGTGTGTGTGTGGTGGGGGCAGAGAGACAAAGGAAGTAGGGACAGGGATGAATGAAGGACTGAGGCTCGAAGGAACAGCAAAGAGGGAGGGTCCTAAGGCCCGTTTTTTTTTTTCTTTTCTTCTTCCAATTTAACATTGCCTTCTGACCAAGAGACACCAATTCTATCTTCCCTACTCGCACAATTACACTTGAGTGAAACCAGCAAAAGCTGACATGATCGTGATTTTTTTTTAAGAAAGATCAAGAAGCATCATCAATATGCTTATTCAAAGACAATCATAGTTTAAAGGTTAAAAATTCTTATAATGGCTTTCAAGTATAAAATATTAAGATGTGGGTAGAGCCATTTAGAGTATTGGAAATATTAAGGCACCTTATAGTGCAGGGAATTGCGCTAACCACTGTGCTTCCATGGAGTATTATTTCAACACCTACTCCCTACGGGTTCCTGAAGATCATTTGGCCAGGCTAATTGAGGTCTCCTGGTATAGTTATGGGGATTTTTCTTGAGTGTTCCTACTTACTGGTATTCTAAAGCTTTAAGTTGGTTGTCCTGCTAATGGTTTGCAGAGCTTGGGGTTTTGTTTTGGTGTCAGGCCTAGATATGTGGAGGGAAAGTCCTGCCATGGTTTGTCTAGTTAACACATCCACTAATGCCTCCTTCATGTTTCACCCCAAAGCCAATAATTAAGATATTGTAGAACTTGTCTGACACGAAGGTTTATTATTTTAGTTATTAAAACAGTTTCCAACACTATGGGGAATGTTTTTTAAAAACCAGCGGATGTTTGGCTTAGACCTTTTTACAGCCTTTCCTTGTGAATGCAACCATAGTGGCAGAGTATGCATGCCTTGGGGTGCTGGGCCTTGGGCATGATACTTAAAAGAAAGGTTTACCTGAAGGAAAATTTTCATTCAGTCCTAAAATTATCTTCAAGATCACACTATGAACTTAAAAGAATACACGTGGTCCAGAATTCATCTTACGTAAGTATTCATTGTCAAGCAAGCAACCTGAAGGATTATAAAATGCCTTACATGTTTTTCCCCCACTGGGCAATATAGCATATACCTATAATCTGAACAGTTGGGAGTCAGGGACAGGAAGACTAGGAATTCAAGGCTGGAGGTGGCTATAAAGTAAGTTCATGGACACAGTAGACTATGGGAGACTTGGACTCAAAAACTAAGAACAAAACAAAATAGCCAAATAAATCAAGAGAAGGGCCTGCAAATTAATGTTATACTGAAGTATGCAGATGAAGGGGACATCTAGAAGATGTTGCTTCAGAGTATCTAAAACCAAATTCAAATGTTTACATGGTAGAGGCAAAGGGATATTAGATTGTAGACTAAGACCATTTTCCCTATTATACTGAAAGCCAACTGAGGCTTTCACACTGTGCATCTTTTTTGAAGGGAGAGTGGTGGGAATGAATTAGGATCTTACTATGTGCCTCATGATGGCCTGAGATCACTTTGTAGCCAAGGCTGGCCTTAAATTCGTGATCCTTCTGCCTCAGCCTTCCAAGTTTGCAGGGCTCTAGGTAGAGATCGTCATGTCCACCTTTATTTTAGCTTGTCTCCGTTTTTAAATCTTCCCTTGAAGCTTTGGATGTGTTTGTGGTAGAGTAGCTAGGTTGGCTCAGTCTTTATTTTCTTCTCTCAGTTTCTATATCAGCCTTTCCACCAAAGAGACAGGAAAGGATGCTGCTTATTGGCGACACTCATGTTGACCTGTGCATTTATGGGGTTTCCATAGAGCAGTGAGGAGAGTAATTATACCTTGCCTCATTTTCTGGTGCTTAGGTCACTCCCTGTGTGGGCAATTTCCTCTCTCTGAGCAGTTGAAATCAAGAGGCTCAACATTACCCACTGATGCCGAGATGTGGAGAATTTGGCTAATTGCCATTTTGATTATGCCCTCCCCAAACCCCCTTCCACCCATTCACGTGATTCATGTGAACTGATTATTCTGACTGAAAAACAAAGAGTGGATATTTCTTGGTGCTTGTTGGGCATGCTTAAAAATAAGAAATTAGAGTGTTTGGTATTTGTGGTTTTGCCTATCATGTGGCTCCGAAGCCCGAGGAGCAGCCAGATGCAAAGAATGAGCAAGCCAGGGTCTGGAGAGAGCTCCTGGATACCTCATGACTTTCGACATTGTCCTGTGTTGGAGTTCTATTTTGGGCTAGAGTGGCCATGTGATCTAAACATGTAAATGCTCAAGTAATGTGGCATCTATAAACATGTAGTGTCTGTCGCTCAGGCCCAGAGCCTCCCCAGAAACCCCCACCCTGGCCCTGACAATTCTAGCCTGACCAGAAGTGTAATATCCTTTTGGCAACAGCATTGGTGAGCCAGATGGAGCCCATTCGGCGACCAAAGGGTGTAAATATGTGTTTAGATTCAGAGGTTTCCCCCAGACAATGCTTCCAATATGTTGGCATGGGTAAGCTAAGGAATGTCAACGCCGGGCACTTAAACATTCTATGTTTAAGCAGCGATAGTCGCATGAAGAGCAGGCAGAGCCTCCATGCGCTCGGCCGACTCCTTCCCTCCTCCTCCTGCTGCCGCAGCAGCTAGGTGTCCCAGGCACTTACAGAGTAAGATGCCGCACTGACAATTTTGTTTTAAACTTCCTGTCTGTCTTGTAAGGTTTTTGCTAAGTCTCACTTTAATCTCACATAGTAACTGGTGAGTTGAAGGAAGGGAAAGGGGGAAATTAAAAGCCCCCAGCAGCCTATTCTTAAAAGAGTTCGCTGCTTAGAAAAAAGTTAGACATGAAAGAGGTGCAATTCATACACCGTGAGTCTCTGAGGCCTTTGAAAAATATACCGTCTAACCCGGATTACCTGGGCGTGAAGGTTTCTTGAAAATCTGCTCTTTCCTTTCAGCGAGGGGAATGAAAGAAACTCGAGCCCCAGCTAGCTTATGTGCTTCCATAAGTCTGGATGTCTGTTTACACATGGTAGAGTATTTTCCCCCTTTCTCCGAGCTGACACCAGCTTGTATATAGGAACCCGCGGTGGATTACAGCTGGTGACAGTTTGCTGCTGACTGGCCATAGGAAAAATAATCAACATCAACTATGCACTTTTCCCTGGCCAGAGCCTCTGCCTTGGCTGTCCGCCTCTATCCATCAGGTGAACCCCAGGGCAGAACCGGGCACCCTGAAATGCAAGGGCTTGTCCTGCAGTGACAGAGTTTAGCGACCAAGGAGTTCCAAAAGGAACAATGTCAGAGCTACTCATTCTTGACAGGAGACAAAGAAGCAGTTGTGTTTGCTTAACTGAAGAGCTGTCACCCGCTGCTTGGCTAACGGTAGGAGGAGCTGTCTCCTGTCTGCATTCATGCTATTTGCGTTTTTCATGACGGGAATCTTTCCTCATTTCCCTTTTCGCTTTTACTTTCCTGCAACATAGGATATGTGGGAAGGATCCAGACACAACGAGAGGAGAAAGGCAAAGGCGAATCTACCTACACACTGCCACAGAGTTCACAGATTCTGACTGAGGGACACTGGTGCTGTATGAGGACCTCGCGAAACAGACCGCCAGGCATCTGGACTGTGGCTGAATGGAAATATCTGTGTAAAATCGACTCTACTTAGTTAGACTCAAGGAGGAAACCACCAAAATAATTTGACTTTCACTTAAACCATATTGAAAACAGGACCTGAAGAGTGAAAGAAAACCTTTGACAGTCACCATTGCTTCCTTTCAGCGGAATAGTACATTGTCATAAGAATTGAAACAGTATATCGGAATAAGAACCGTCATGTAAATAGAATGTGCTTCCAGAGGTATATTTAATAGAGGGCCTTAAATTAAAGTGGACACTTCTTTTTAGAGAACAGTGGTTGAAATTTCAGTTTTATGACAACTCATGTTGAACCTGCAGCAAATTATTAATTACATTTGGAGGTTTCAGCACCAATTTACTTTTAATAATATGGTGGCCTCATGAGAGGCTTTGGATGTAAGAATCTGTAAGAACAATGTAAAGTTGTTCTGTTCCCAGCAATTACATTTTTGAGCTATAATATAGTTTCTTTTCCGTTTTTTTTTTTTTTTTTTTTTACTTTTAAATCTAGCTGTTAAAAAATAAAAACAGTTCCCTGACACTCCAGAATGTCTGAGTACGATTTTATTTTTTTATTTATTTATTTTTTCTGTAAGGAAGGCTAGTCAGGAGAACAGAAAGCTCGCCCGCAGCTGACATCACAAATCACAAGGTGATTTCACCCTTTGTCCAAATGACACTTGGCTGCTAAAAACATGACAGTTTTAGAGGGCTGTCGAGGAGAGGGTAAGTCGGGATGTTTCCATGTGTGACCGCAGGGGAATGACACCCAGGCTAGTCACACGGTTGCTTAGTTTCCGTGTACTCTGAGCCCCACGACTTCAAGGCTCGACAGCTTCCTCCTTCATGGCACCAAACCTTGATGTGAGGGACGCAAAGATAAAAGAATGATGGGTTGGTGGTTTGCCCTGGCTTGGCATTTAGGGAACTGGCTTACAAAGTAGAACAAAAACCTCAAGTCAAACAAGGAGACTTTATACCCCAAATAGAAAGGTTGCTGTATTAACTAACTTAACAACGAATAAAATGTGTGAAAGAGTTGGAGTTATGGTTAGGCAATGCAAGGCCATTGAGTTCAGAGACCAAACATTTAAAACAAATGAGGAAAACCAATTGGCCTTAACTTTTGTAACGTGGGGCTTCAGTTGTTTTGGAAAGGGGTGTGTACATCTTTCTGCATAGCTGTGTGCTTTGGTAAGTCAAAGAGACCATGGAAGACACCATGGGCGAAGTCTTGGTGCTGCCCTGGGCCTGTGCACAAACCAGGGGGCGGGGAGGGAGGATTTGTCTTCCTTGCAGGGATCACAAGAACATAGCTTAAAGGACCAGTTCTTGATTTTGGTCAGCTGGGTTGAGCAAAAGCAAAAGCCAAATGGAGCGAACCAGGCTTGGCTGTTTTTTAAAAGAAACCATCAGAGATGGTGACTGAGGGTGGGTCGGAGAAAGCTCTTCTTTAGCTCAACGCTGTTTAAAGTGGAGTACTGAGTGGTGAGGTAGATGATGTCTGCTCTCCCTTGGCTAGAGACCCTTTCTCCCACCCTTATCCCTTTGACCATTGCAAAAGAGCTTTGTCCTAGGCAAGGGGTGGGCGGTGGAGGGCAGGGGATGCAGAGTAAGGACAAATAAGCGAAATAGTGCCAGAGTTAGCTAGTGCCAGGAAAAACACACTCGGATTCAGCTAATTTGTTCTGTTAATGTCAAAGGCTACACTTGCCAATTATCTAATTTCAAGAAGTGGTAACTGAAAATAGCTATGCTAACTCTGAAGTTGGTGTCTGATGAGGATTGGGAGCTGCAACTGGGAGAACCAGGCACTGTCTGCTTGAGGACATCCTAAACAGGGCCAAGGCTGTTCCAAACTTTCAGGTTTTTTTTTTTTTGGGTCAGAGAGCCCCTGAATGGGGGCAGGAGACACAGGAGAGTCTAAATACTCAAGCCATGGGGGAAATGTCCCAAAGATCACAGATCTGTGTACTCCCAGCTGGCTAATGGCAGGCGTGTTCTTGCTAGTGGATCTCTCGGGATGCTTCTTAGTTCCCGTGGAAGTAATTAAAACCCACATGCAGTTTACAGTGTTTCTTGCACTCAAACCAAAAGGCTCCGAGACACAGCAACCAGAGCAGCCGAGTGGCCGGGCAGAGCTGAGTCAAAAGTGACTCCATCCCTTTGTCCCACCTCTTTCTGTGTATTTGAAATGGAAAGATATGGTAAAGATTCTGGTTAAAAAGATGGGGAACTCAAGTTTCCTGGGCTATGCCAAGGGCTTTGAAGACCTTGGAATTGGGTGAAAAGAAAAGTGATTACTAGTTGCTAAATGGCTCAGAGTATTAGGAGGAAAACTGGCTAGGCACACACTAGGGAGGCTTAAAAAAACACCTGTGGCCTCTAGAGTTCTGCTATTGTCTTTGTGATGTAAAAGGCCAGCAGGGAACCAGAGGGATAGATCATCTTTGTGCTGGGTTGTCCCGGGAGTTTCTCTAGATTCAGGTTGAAAATGGAGGAAGGGCCCTTAACAAAGAAAAGAACTTTGGGGAGAAACAAATTTGATGTTTTCTCCTTGAAAGCCAAACACTGTTTCCTGGGAAATGCTGGCTAGGGCATCTTGATTGTTTAGTTTTTAATAAAGAAAATGGAAGCAAATCATGGAAGGGAATGAATATATAAACAAGTGGGACAAGGTGTTGTTTCAATAAGAGCTTTCTTCATTTTCTCCTCTCCTTTCTTTTTATTCTCTCTCTCTCTCTCTCTCTCTCTCTCTCTCTCTCTCTCTCTCTCTTTCTTTTCTGAAATCTTAAACCCCACTTCTGGCTTGCATTTGGTAGGATTCCTGCTCTGGCTTTTATTAAAAACAGACGTAGTGAGTTCAGAATCTTCCATCTAAAGCAAGGCTCTAATAGGCGTCAGGACCCTGACCGGCCTCCAGCTCTGCTCAGGTGACCCCCGCCACAGGGATTCCCTCCCAGCCTACTCTGCTTGAGCCCTCAAGATTGAGGGTTCAGCACAAAACAACCAGCTTTCTTTCTTTCAATCAAAACTCTTTCGTTTCTGTTTTAAATTCAGGGTGGTACACAGAGCCAGATCAAGTTAGGTCTGGTTTTTAACTCGAGAGCGTTCTAGAGATTTTGAATGGCTCGACTGTTGTCCTACAAATTCCCCAGACTTGGGCTCCTCAAACCTGGTGGCTTCCCCTTCCCTGCTCTGCAGTCCAGTTCACATGGGTTACTTACTGACTGACTCCCACCCTTCTGCCTGCGTGCGAGCTCAAACATACCAAAGCTAACTCCACCCTGCTTAGCAAATCAGTTTAACATCCGAAAGCTGATTTTTCTGAAGAGCGCTGGCAAGCTAGCTTCTTGGAGACCAACAGGAAAGGCAGGGAAGCGAGCAGGCAAGACTCGCGCACACTCATTCCTGAGCACCGCACAGCCACAGGTCCCCCTGGCTCCTCCTCAGAGCAAAACAGACAGAACACCAGCGTGCACGGCAGGCTCCCCTGGGCCTTCGCCTTCCCACTCTCATATCCCCCACCCGGCCAGCAGGGCCCCTGTTCCCTCACAGCCTCCATACCATCCTGGCACAGCAGCAGACACTTCCCCAGTCAATTTGAGGTTCTCTAAAACAATAAACTTGATCTTGCCTGGAGCAACATTCAATGTTGAAATGTACGTTTTTTTTTTTTTTTTTTTTTTTTTTTTTTTTTTTTTTTTTTTTTTTTTTGATGTGGAAAGGAAATTCTTATGAATCTTGCAGCACCACCGTGGTGGTTGCCCAGTTGAGTCTGGCTTTACTTTCCTAAGGGACAGCTGCCACGTCTGTATTCTCGATGATCACAACATGAGGGCGGGAGATAACTGACAGCTAGTGACTGGAGGCCAGGGATGCTGTTAATCAGTCCCAAGTGCACAGGAGAGCCAGCCATAGCAGGAATGTCAGATGCTGGGGTCCTTAATGCCAGCCCAGACTGTAGTGCCCCAACCTGGGCTCTAGCAGGGTGCTGGGGATTAGAGCCCCGTGGGCTGGCACTGGACAGGCTGTTAACCTCACTGTCTATCTGTAAAACGTAAATAGTAGCCTATTTTATTGGACTCATGAACCTTAAAAATATGTGTGTGAGGCTTTTAGGACAACATTTAAGATTGAGAGCAACATTATTAGAAATCTAGCTCAGTTTCGGCTAAATTGAATTTAGAAAGAGAAAACAACTGGACTGAGTATTTATGTGTTCTTTGAGTAGGGCTAAAATGATGGTAATAGTACTGCCTCATTTCAAGATCTGGATGACAATACTGCAAGTGATTTCCTTTGTTTCCCAGATGGGGAACTTATGTCACCCAGATCGTATGTTTTCGAAGTCAAGTTATTGCACATACTTCATCTTCCAGCCCGGGGGTTCTCCTTCCTCTGCCCAGTATCCCTAACACTTTGAAGATCAAAATACAAGTCCCACAGGTGCTCTGGAGGGTGAACGGCATGAGCTATGATGGATGTAGTCAGGTTTTGCCCAATGGGGCCCATGGATATCCTGATTCTGTGAATTAAAGTTTATCTTTACATATGGGATAATTTTCTTTATCTTTAAATTTTTCTGATTTTGTGTGTGGGGCAGGTGAAACTCCACAATATATTATTATATCCTTTAAAGAGGTCAAAAAATAAATAACTGTATGTTGACCACATGAAGGAAGGAAAGCATATAGCTTTACCGTAGTATGTTTTAAGTTGATGATAAGTTTATATTGTATGACAATTAGACCAGAAAATCTGCTTATAATTGTCAAAGTCAGTCAATGGAGCAGCAGTCTATCTGATATATAATCCTTATATCTACATTATAATCTCTGTAGGTTTTAAAACAGTTGCAGATTAGTTGGCTAGATGGTACTTAGTTTGCATCAAAGTTAGTGATACTGGGGTCATAGTGCACAGAGTGGATGGATAGAGTTCCTCGTGTCAGTGATTTTCTAGGTCCTTCAGGTAATGGAGAAGGCAAGACGCATGTACCCCTCATGACCTACACACAGCTTGCCACGACACAGTGGCAGCTCTTTCTTTACCAGCCTGTTGGGAGAGTCTGACCCCTGGCCTTGAAAGTGCCATTCACTCAGTCCCATTGGCTTTGGGCTCACAAATTAGACATTAAAATCTGTGCCAGGTGGTTAAGGAGAGGATCGTCACATAGGGTGTCTTAATGAGCCCAGGCACCACAATTTGTCCTGTGCCTGCTGTTTTCACTGCCAGTGTGGAAATTGCAAACATGGGTGGAAAGAGGTTTGCAATTTTTTTTATTTTTTGTTGTTGTTTTGTTTTGATTTTTTTTTTTTTTTTTTTTTTTTGTCAAATAAATGTTGTCTGTTACACTCTGAGAAGAGAACCAAGGAGGATCTGTGGGAACTTCTGCAGCGCTACTTGCTTACCTTGGGACACTGGGGGGTGCCCTGGTGGGCCTGGATGGAACTTGCGGAGGGGTTCCAAAGGAGTCACTGCTGTTGGGAAAAGGAGGTAATGGACCAGGGCGGAATGGGATTGGGGGAGCCCCAGAGTGGGGGCCTGGAGAGGGAATAGCAGGAGCTGGTCCACGGCCAGATGTGGGCCTTGGGAGGGGAGCACTCAGAGTCAGCCTTCTTTGGGTGGTGGGACTTGGCGGAGGGGACCTGAGAAAAAAGACAAAGTTTTAATTATACCACTCTTCCTTCTTGTACTAAATTAACCTTTAAAAAGCAGTTTTGTAACTTCCTGGTTGCTTTTAAAAAATTAATTAATTAAAAGAAACTAAAATTAAAAATTAATGACCTTTTTGGCTGTATAACTTAGATTCGTGTTATAAGATGATTAGAGGCATTAAAAAAGATAAATGCTGACATTTAAGTTTCCTTCCCTCAGCCCACCCTCTGGAGACAATAACAGTTGTTATTTCTTCTAAAACATAAGGTATGTGATTATTTTCTTATACATGCATGCATACATGCATGTATGTATGTGTGATGGCCTACATTCTCCCTTGTTTTAAACTTATCTTTCCATTTGGGACACTTGGCACTATTTTACTCTTTTAACCACTATCAAGTTTCATTCTAAGGGTGTATTAAGCTTGTTCATGAAAAGACTTGGTGCACTTTGACCCTCTTTCCCTTTGGGTCGGCACCATCTTGGGGAAAGCATCCTTAGGAACTGAGAGTGGGCAAGCCCAGTAGAGGTCAGGTGCTGTGGGGCCTTCCTCCCTAACCTTCTGGAGTGCTGGAGCCAGGAGTCATCTACTGGAGGTGGGGCTGGGGTGGACACAGTGGCCGTGTTGATGTCGCCAATGATCGCGAGGGCTTCTTTCAGGGCTTGGTACATTCGGAGCATCTCATCCCGGCGCTGAGCCTGCTCCGCGGACTCTTCCATCAGAGTGTTTTGGTCCTCAGAAGAGTAGAGTTGTGCTAGGAGTTCAGAGTTGATGAAGTCTTTAACCTTTAAGAAAAAAAAAAAAAACCAAGATGAGAGGGCAAAACACAGACCCCTGGAAATTGCTCGCACGGGTCCTCCCCAAGGAAAAGGAAGTACCACACTACTGTTTGGGTTTTGCCACCTTTCTGGTGCAGAGAACAGCTTTCTCTCTGCCTTCTGTCTCTCAAAGAAATGGTGGTAGAGAGAACCAAAGAATGGTCAGACTTTGCTACCGTCAGCATATGTCTCATCAGCTATGGGGATCCCTCATGACGTTCTTAGAGGCCACTTGGTTTATATAACAGGAAGTCCCCAGGAAGTAATTTTCCACAGTTGAAAACTGAATACAAGGTGGTGATGCAAAGGAAGCTTTGTAGTTCAATTTTTCTCTTCCTCTGCATTCCTAGCCCTTTAGCTAGATAGTTACCAAAATAATCAAAATTACCCATTCAAAGTTTTAAAGGTATGGTAAAGGCAGAATTAGTAAGTATAAGTGGATATAAGATATTGATCACAACTATATATGTATAAAACTATATAAGTTGATTTCGAGCAATGTAAAAGAGATTGAGTCTTAGTTGAACAAGTATCTCGTGGCAGGATGGGCATAGAGGATGCACAACACGGAATGATTGAGGACCAGTCTCCATGCTTTATCAGATCTAAGCATCAGCCAGCCACTTTATATAACTATGGAGAAGATACCAGTTAATTATATCCAGATATCATTAAGTGCAAGTACATGTTCATATTAAATGTGAGAAAGTGAATGTACAAATCAATGAAATATATATATATATATATATATCCCAATTTTATATTAACCAGATATCAAAAGTTATCTGATTGAATTCACCACATAGTGGTGAGATTAAAATTAAAACCCCACAATGCAGAAACAAATTTAGAGATCACACAGCTGTGACATCAACCTAAAATCTTTTAACCAGCACTAATTCGATTTGCTTAAAACATGTCATGCAATGTAAACAGCTAGAAAAGACAATTTATATTCCTTCGTCTTTTCTTCTCTTTGTCCTCTTATCTCGCTGGTAATCCAGGGCCTTTTGTACAAGTATACACGTCACCATTGAGCTATACCACCAACTTAACGCTGATAGTTTAGAAGCAGCTAGCAAGTATGATAATTAGTTTAAACCAAGGAAAATAAACCTGTTGGAAGTTTTCAGTTCCTCTGTAATTTGAGAAAGCTTATCTGGATTACTTAGATCTTGATAAAATACCAAAGCAAGAGTATTTGTTTAAACTTCAGAAGGATGACAGGATACCTGTCAGTTAAAATTCTTGGATTGTAGTTTAGGTTTTTGCTCAAATGAGAAGATTCTAAAACACAGTTTCATTTTGTAATGGATTTTTTTTTTTAAATTGAGAACACTGGAAGAGGTCAAAAGGGTAGGGCTGCAGGTAGGTTAGTGCCTTTATGAGGAGTCAGTTTGGTCTCATGGGCCAAGGGGACAAGATGGCTTCTATATTCATTACATATATACATACCCATGTAGCCCTTGGGTGTGTAGTTCACACGACGGGAAGGAAGGCATTCAGTTTATCTGGCACACAATCCTCAGACATGAGCATAAGACACTGTGAATATAACTTCCAGTCCTGGTCCAGGGCTGGGCTCACAGAGGGCTGGGTTGCATGCAGCTCTGTGTTGCTGTTCCAGACTTCCCTCTATGATTTCCAGGGCAGTTTGGGAATTTGTAGAGACAGACCAACCCTGAATGTATGTTGACAAGCCTTCGAGATGGTAGATAAAGACAGTTGTGGCCAAATCTCAGAACCTGAGTTTGATTCCCCAGGTTCCACATAAGGGATAGAGAGGGCTTCTGATTCCTTGCAAGTTGTTTTCTGGCAAGATCTCTGTAGCACTGTGGGTAAACACGCAAACCACAGCCCAAACTAGGAAGACAGATAACTGGTTGACCTCATTACTTGCCCAGAATGAGCAAGGGCTAAAGTCCAGTCTGGAGAACTGGTAGACCTTATTTCTTGACAGGAAGGAAGGGGAGACAGGGGAGAGGACCATTTTCTTTCTTTCTTTCTTTCTTTCTTTCTTTCTTTCTTTCTTTCTTTCTTTCTTTCTTTCTTTCATAAAAGTTTCAAGTATGTAAAAAATTCTATTTGTAAAAGCATCTGCGGAATCAGTCTTGTGGTGAAATCAACAATTTTCTGTACACATTTCTGTAAGCCAAGAGTAATTCAAACATGGGAGAGTTGTCATGCTTGCTGTATTCAGAGTATTGTCTGGTGGGTGTGCAAAGTAAATTTGATCAGCAAGTCTAGGGCAAAATATGAGAGCTCTGGTACTAATGAGAAGTGTTTTAAACTTTATCAAGTTGGCAATATGACACCATGAAAGGCTTTTAACAGCTGAACAAAACAGATCATTAGGAAAATCAATCTGGTTTTAATTGGGGGAAAAAAAAAGCAAGCTTAGTAGTAGACATGGACCCAATAGGAGGCCATTGTTTACTGTTATTCATGGAATGATGGGAGTTTCTTAATGCCATAGTAGAATGGAAAAGATGGGTCCATGTGAATAAACACTACAGAGGAAAAATCATCTTGTATCTTCATGAGAAGGATGAGAAAGAAAAGACCAGTCGAAGGAAGGTGTCTCTGGTGTTGCTATCTGGCTAAGTTGGAGAACTGAGAATCAAATGGCAAAAGAGAAAGTCAGATTTTTAGGGAAGGTAGGAAATGTGGCCTTAGGAATGTTTTATGGTCTTTGAGGAGCTATTCATTTCTAAACACACACACAGGTACCCCTGGGGGCAGAGACATCTGCACAGGCTTTCCATTGTTGAGCACTTGTGTTTATCTGTGTGTGCACTTGGATACGAGATGCATCTTAAAACTCGAAACCAGACGGTTTCCCTGACATCAATCATCAGTTGGGTGGAGCTCTTTTGAAGCGTTACATCTCGCTGGAGTATCAATCAGGAGCTACTAAATATGATTTAAAAAGAAAGAGCCAAGAATAGCTCTAAAGCGGGTCTGAATGAAGACTCAATGGTTCAACTATGGGATGAAATAATAGGTCCTGATATTACATGCTGAAACTTACCTGCTGTCCACCATGACTTCATTTGTCAATGTCCTGAAAGAATGTAAGGGTTAATAGGAGGAGGAAAGACATGTTGTATTATTTTTCCTGTAAATGGACTAAATTGGCATTAGGTAGGCAAGTAGCAGCAGAGGATTTTAGAGACATATTGCCTTCAGATTGTTACACCTTCAAAGTGTAGTTGTTAAGATACATAAAGACCCTGCATGGGTTAATATTTTATTTTTCGATGTAAGGAAAAGTTTAGGCTTTCTCCTGGCTAGCCTAGCCTAGTCTTTCAGTGCTACAACTGGATTTTGCAACAACTCCAGTTGATAGAGGTAGGGACATTTGGGGGAGTTTCCAGACACTTTAGGGGCTTACTGAGCCATTTGGGTGTTGGTGGCACAGATATTTAAATCGAGGATTCTGCACCCGCCCTCCCCCCAACCCCCCAGTGAATCTCCTCTTAGGTGAACAGAACAGAACAAATCAGTTATACTTGGATGGAGATTTGGAGCAATATTTATGCTTTTAATTATAACACCTTATAACCTATACATCTTTGTGTGGCTCACAAAAATTCTCACACACAAAATCCCATTCCAGCTCAAACTCTGCAGGCTAAATAAACAGGCATTACTCCACCATGTCCCACTGCTCAGTGTAAAGGAATGTGAGGTCATTAAAAATGTTCCACATGTTTTCCTCCTCCCAACTTTTAACCCTTTGCTAGTCCCCTGAAAGATGTTTGCCTCTTAAAACCTTTGGAATGAGCCCCGTTTTAACACCTTCATCAAGAGACGGTTTGGTTGCCTGGAATCTCTGTCTCTGAGGGGTAGTCCCCATGTGCAGTGGCGGTGTGTGGCTCATTCATGTGTACAGTGTTTTCACAGAATCATTTCATTTTGTTTATCTGGAGATGTGACAGTTCGGCCACTATCCTCCTTCCTCATGACCTTCCTTGGCCGATTTAGTTTTGTTGTTTTCCATCTGCAAAACACAACCTCCACCGAATCACAAAATACAACTTCCACGGGCCCACAGTGCTAAACAAAGGAGGCCAGGGAAATAAGTGTGCATGCTGTAACATCCAAAGCTCCTGATAAGCAAAATATAAGGAAGAGTGGGAGTGTTCCTTGGTTGGAGGTGAAGATGGGGGAGCTTCTTGTGAAGAGTTTTTTTGGGAGGCCAGATGCGGTATTTGGCCGACACAAACAGATCATGGTTTAAAGGTTAGAATAATGGTCTGGCAAGCAGGGCACACTTTCCTCTGAAACGTTGTAAGGAAAAAAAACCTTATTTCGTTCTCTTTAAGGTTGCAGGATATGTTTGAAGCTGTGGCACATGCTGCCATGTGCTACCAAAAAGAGGATGAGTTGGAGGGCCCACGGTGGACCCGGCAACACACTGCAAGTGGTCATCGCCTCTGGGCTTCACGGATTTTGTTTATTTGTTTTCATTTTTAAAGAATGTATAAGAATTTTTGCATTTCACTTTGTATTCTGTGAGTTTGTTTGAATGTGGGTCAGAATGTTTTAAGATTGAAGACATTGAGATACTGTTTCTCATGTTGAAATGAATGCTAATTAAATCTTTGAGTCCCATGAACTCTTTGGGGGAGATAACCCTGTGACTATACTGCATCGGGGAAGAAGCTCTTTCTGACTTAGAGTTCTTCTCAGTCTCAACCACATGCCCTTATGTGCTGCTGAATTTGAGATAGCATCAGACCCAGCATAAGCCCCATCTGTGGTACAGGTTTGACTCTGACACTCACAGCTGTGTCATCCTGGGCAAGTCACTTTTCAGTGCTCCAGTTCTCCATGTGTAAGGTATGGAAGAGAAAACAAGATAGATGTTCAGGGGGTGCAAACAAAAAGCCGCATCTCCTGTACATGGTATTTTAGAATAAAGCTGGATTCTTTCAGTCTGTGATGGGGTGAACGCAGAGGGCATGCCATGGGGCTGTTATGTATGCTGGTCCTAAAGTCCCACACAGGGCTTTGCTGCTTTGACTTGAACCTGTGGCCGCCTGTCATAAACTCACAGTTCCTTTGTGCTGCTGTTACCTCGTATGTTTAAGTAAGGAAACAGCTGCTGTGTTTCAATAGACAAAGGCTTACAGTATGTCTGAGGCCAGGCATTTATTGCCTGGCTTTAAACCTTCTTAAACAATTCCATATGGCGAGCTGAGTGGCAGAACACTTAATGTAAACTTTCAAAGGAAACTGCCCACCGATTCCCGAACTTTATGAAAAGCTGGCTGAAACATATTCCTTTTCAGGAGGCTGGACAGCCATTCCCGCTTCCAGGGTGAAAGGCCACAGGCTAAGAAGACAGAGAAGCCAGCCTCGGGATTTACTCATTCAGAAGGAATACCAGTTTACAGAATAGGTGGAATTCAAACTTTTTAGCTGTGACTCTGTTACTAATTCTCTCATTTTATCAATTCAAATGGAATTTAAAAAGATACCCAGCTTCCCTGTATAGTATAGGCTCACTGATTTATTAGGTCTGTTTCTTTGTATTTAACAGGATACATCTGGAACAGACAGAAAGGCTTAGGCATTGAGATGCCGTGAGAATGTGGGTACCTTGTTTTAAAAAGATTTCACTCTCTGTTTGAAAAATATATAATATACACATGAAATGTTTTTATATACAGGCAGATAGAAGTAAAATAATAATACTCAAGAAAAGTCATCACTGTAGTTATCTGAACTCATTTCTGGCAGATGCAAAAGCTACATTCCTAGCACAGACAGCCATCACTTCATAAGACAGCAGTGTGGTCGGCTTTCTCCACATTGCTGTTGGTCTCTGCTTTACCATCTGACCCTGGAGATCGGGTCTTAAGTGGAGTCTCCTTTCCCATGACTTGAATGTGAGGTCTTTCTCAAGATAACTGGCAGAGCTTCTCCTCCAAGAATAATATTCTGTTAGGTGGGTGTTTGGACATTTCATTAAAGCAAGCAGATTCCAGCATTGAGGAGCTAGGAAATTATAGTAACCCGTGTGTGTTGTCTGTTTTTGTTTAATTTTAGAGGTGAAAGTAGAATAGATTTTGTAGTAGGATTTTTTCCCCCTTCCTTTTAACTAATTTGTGTCAAGCGACTTCTCAGAGCCACAGACAGGAAGTATGATTTCCTGTGCTGATGATTTAATATAACACAGAGCAAAGCAGAGCTTGAACCAAAGGCAGGAGTAATGACTCTCGGTAAAACGGTGGAAAGATAAATGGTCCTTAATCAGGAAAATGTTTAAATAGGCAAGTGCCTGAGATACCACAGCAAAACAACCTGAATCCATTGACGCAAGGTTAAGAGGGTAATTCTGAAGACACACAGACTATTTGCTTGGTACTTCAGATTTTTCTAAATGGCTTGCAGCCACATCTGTCACATTCTGACGGGTCTGTGAGGTCCCTTCACGGTCCCGCTAAAGTTCCAGAAGTGACCAACTTGAATTCAGAGGGGTTACAGGCTTCAGGTCAGGTCAGACAGCTGACCAACCACAGTGACATTTATAGTTTCTACTTTCCCAGCTCATTGCTTACCTGCTGTGTAGACTTCAAAGCATCATGTTTGTCTTACTTGGATATACAAACATAAGCAGATACAAGTTTGGCCACACAAGCACTCAGGGCTTCTTGATGTCAAGGCACACACAACTCCAGAGGTTATAGACAAGCAGATTGTCATGAACTTTACAAAGAAATCTTGAAGCACAGAATGACGAGTAGCCATACGAATTACTTACATTTACCACAGTACCTTGGTACACCCTATTCTTTCAGAAAAAATCCTCAAGTCAGATAGACTTACTACTGCTAGTGGTTTACGAATGGAACCCACAGCATCCAATGGGTTGAGTTAGGCCAACAGGCTTAGACACCAGGTTTCTCCTGAATTCTAGTTTAGGGTACTTCCCAGTTTTACAATCTGATTTTTGACTTTTCACAAGCTATGTTCATAACATATTTAAAGCAAAACATGTCATAAGAAGATACATATAAATAAAGTGGTTGGACTCTGGAAATCAGTCTGGCGGTTCCTCCGAAAACTGGGTACCTTACTTCCAGAAGATCCTGCTATACCACTCCTGGGCATATACCCAGAAGACTCCCCACCATGTAATAAGGATACATGTTCTACTATGTTCATAGCAGCCCTATTTGTAATTGCCAGATGCTGGAAAGAACCCAGGTATCCCTCAACAGAAGAGTGGATGCAAAAAATGTGGTATATCTACACAATGGAGTACTATTCAGCCATTAGAAACAATGAATTTATGAAATTCTTAGGCAAATGGATGGAGCTAGAGAATATCATACTAAGTGAGATAACCCAGACTCAAAAGGTGAATCATGGTATGCACTCACTAATAAGTGGATATTAACCTAGAAAACGGGAATACCCAAAACATAATCCACACATCAAATGAGGTACAAGAAGAAAGGAGGAGTGGCCCCTGGTTCTGGAAAGACTCAGTGAAACAGTATTCAGCAAAACCAGAACGGGGAAGTGGGAAGGGGTGGGTGGGAGGACAGGGGAAGAGAAGGGGGTTTGCGGGACTTTCGGGGAGTGGGGGGGCTAGAAAAGGGGAAATCATTTGAAATGTAAATAAATTATATCGAATAAAAAAAATAAAGTGGTTGGTTCCCCTTTATTGGGATTCAGAAAAGCCACCTTCTCTAATAAATAACTGTTTTTGCCAATGGTACTTAACCTGTACAATTTATCTTTTTTTTAAAAAAAGTACCACATCCAGACTGCCACCAACCAAAGCAGGAAGGAGCCAAGCAAAACCAATAGTTTTTGAATGGCTACAGTAGTAGGACTCTGAAGGATTGGTGGTTGTAGCATCTTTACCTTAGGAAGTCAGGCTGAGATGGACATAGTGGCTCACACCTGGAATCCTAGCACTTGGGAGGCTGAGTCAGAGAGGGCACCTAGAGCTCCAGGTAAGCTATACTACACAATGAAACCTCGTCTCAAGCTGCCCTCCAAAAGACAATATGATTGCCTGTATAGTCAGGGATTAAGGTAAGATGTCTCTTCCTAGGTGAGAAGCACATTCCATAGTTTGAGGATGATAAAAATGATCATATTAATATACACTGTGTAAGCCTTTAACTCCAAGGCCTAGGAGCACTGGTATCTGATTTCATCCTTTACTTCACAAGGCCATGAACATGATAGTCTTTGCTCCTTTCCAGAAGACAGCCAGTTAGAAGCAAGTTGATGTTGTAGTTAGACATTTCCTTTGTGATCTCTCCCATACTGGTCACCCACTTATAAAGGCAGAGCTACATACTGGGCAGTAAGTGCTTCAGTTATACTGAAAATATCACAGTGACACTCAAGAAAAGGCGCTCAGTTTCCAGATATGGAAGGGTTAGAGGGTAAAAGGAGAGAGTTTATAATCACTTACGTTATTGATCATAAGATGCATTATTGTTTTTGGAATTAGGTCTCGGATGCACTTGTTGATTATTGACATGTAGGAGTCTACTAGGTTGCGTATGGTCTCCACTTGTCTCTCCAACTGTGGGTCCATGGAAAAGTTTTCTGCTTGCCCATTTTCATCATTTTCAGTCTAACAGAATGGAAACAAAAATGTGGATTATCTCATATTCTCTCTCAGAATAAAAATACCAAACATCAAATGATTGGTTTCTGCTTAGGACAGTCAGTCAGAACCTTGCAATTGTCTTTTTACTTTGAACTTACCATGTTCTAGCCAAAGCAAACATTCTGATTACAAATGAACGTTGAGACAAATAACCAAATAAACAGTGCACCTAACAACACACCTCAAGAGAACAACCTAATCTTAAGCCATTTGTAAGCTGGCCAGAGGCCTGAGTCCAAACGGATGATGCAGATGTGAGCCTCTCTCTGGGAGGACTCTCCAGGGATCCTATAGATTACAATGACCTTGATGTAGTTCTGGCACTGCTGGCTTTGCTCTGGATTCGATCAGCCCAGCCTCAAAACTCAGTCCCCTAGGACTGGCCAGGAGTCCAAATTTGAGATCTGGAAGATAATTCATTCTTTCATGCACTTGCTGGAATTCACTGTGTAAATTCATGCTTCTGTCGTCACCGTGGAAGCCTGGCTCCATTGCGGAAAATGGGCCATTTTAACTTCCAATGTGTTATTCTTTGAATAAAGCAGAACCCTTTCATACACAAAGAATTTATTTGTGCAACATGAGCGAGGCATCTGTTTTCTATACTATACGACTTGAGTTAATTAATTTTGGCTTATCCACCTAGAGGCTGGGCTGGAATGGCATCTTCGTCATTAAGCGCTGACCTATTGGCTTGGCATTGAAATCAATTTAGAACAAATGGTCTCTATTTCAAGTCAGGTTGAAGCATCTAAACCTCAAAACATCATGCAGATATTGTTAGTGGTCTGGCTACTTTCTCATATTTGGAAAGATTTAATTATGAATGTAAAGGGGGGAGGGTAATTTATTGCTTCTGACATTGGCATGAAGTATTTTTCTTTGGAAATGTACGTACTTTGATCTGCCAGGTTTTCAATCAGCTCCAGGCAAAGCACTGTGCTAACTGACTGGATCTTTAAATGAGGAGTCTTTTCTTTGAATTGATATACACATATGAAAGCCACATTTATTTTAGGCTACAAAAATCATCAATAAAAGTGTATGGGCATTTCTAAATCAGAAGGGTCTCTTTGAAAATATATACTCACTCTAGATATCAGTGGTCCTTTTCTGCCCTGAGGTATAGCTCGTGCCTTGCTGTGGGCTATCAGAATAAGGGGATCCCTCAGGCAGCTGGGTGCAATAGCAAGGCAGAAGGCTTAGAGACTCAGAATCTTAGTGGTTATTCTGTTCTGTTCTTTTGCTTCTTTTAGTGGTCTTGGGTCACTAAAAGAATTACATCTGGTGTAATAGTTCTGTTCTTTTTGTTCTGTGACAAACACATATTTTAGATGAAAAGAATCTAAAACATTTCTAGTTAAAACATTATTTAAAATGCAAAACAACAACTACTAGTACTAAAGTACTAGTACTACTACTACTACTACACACACCTGGCTGTTATCTGCATAAGCCCCTTCCCAGAAGCACTCTCTTCCTCCCACTCTTCCTAGTGTAGACCCCCTTCGTATTTCAGACCTGCTTCATTCACCCTTACCTCTTCTGGACAAGCTCCTGCTGCCCTGAAGGCTCCACCCCCACTTCCCCCCAACTCCTTGCTCTTGTTTGTGTTATCTCCATTTATCTTACATCCCCCCCCCCCCCCCCCGCCTTGTGAGACTCTAGTATCTATTAGAGATACTCTAATGTATCTCTCCATTCTTAGCGCAGACCTCAGTGTTATGCGTTATGCGAGGAGGGGGAGAGAAGGGGGGTGTGTGTGGTTCATGCTACAGATGGCTTTACCTAAGTCCACGAAACTGTCCTAATGCACAAAACCTAGAATTTTGTGGATAGATTTATTTTTTCTGTGTAAAATAATATCAGCTTCCACAATGCTGAGAGTACAATAGAGTTTGTTTCTCTGGTCTCAAAAAACTTATGGACTTTTGTACAATTGTATTTAGCACTGGAGCATGATGGCATCTCAATATCAACCTGCTTCCTCTGGCAAAGCCTCTTTTCAGCATTTGGTGTGTTTCAGATACCATAATCAGCAGTTTGTATAGAAGAGGCGCACCTCAGTGCTAACACGTGGGCACCAGGGTTACTGCACCCCAGGCAGGAGCAGGACAGGGTTCTGAGTACGGAAACTCGTACGACTGATGTAAAATGAGCATGCTTTCCACAACAATGAAATAACTACATTACACCAATTCAGTTTTATACATGAAGTAGTAAGTTTAACAGGAGTTCCGAGGAAAATGTCATTAAGATACTGACATTCTCAAGAGCTAAATGACTGAGCCAAAAGAGGAAAGCTGAAAGCAGGAGACACACTGACTCTCCAGTGGCGGAGGTGGCGGGGGTGGGGAGGAACTATATTATTTGATTTCCTATCTCCCCATTCCACATCACTCTTAACCTTTAGCCTTGCATTTGCTTATCAAAATGCATTTGTACTTTCTGGAGCAATAATCTCAGGGTTAGAATGAACAACAGACATTGGCTGAATAGCGAAAACACCCCAGGATAGAGCTTCTGCTAGGACTCCGTGAACAGGACCCCAGGAACCCATGGAAGAAAACCAAGTGGCGTTGCCAAGATGTGAAGAAAGCTTCTGCGCAGAAAGAGGTGCGAGGAAAGCAACGCCTACAGGACAGAAAGAAAATGTTTGCCAGCTATGTGTATCAGACAGGGGATTAGTATCTTGCCTCTATAAAGAACTAAGAAAAATCAAATACTAAAATACCCCACTTCATCAAAGGAACAAGATATTTTGAAAACAATGGAGTACAAGTAGCTGATATACATATGAAAACAATGTCAACATCCTTAGTTATCAAGAATCAAGCCATCAAGTCAAAACTACACTGAGATAAAAAACGCATTGTCCCATTAGAATGGCTGTTCTTAAAACAAGGACGATAAAGCCCGCCACAATAAACGCTGGTGAGGATGAACATGATGCGGCTGGGAATAAAAAGCTCAGCGACTGTGGCGATCAGGATGGAAGTTCCTTAGAAAATCAACTCCCATATTCACCAGCTGTGCCACTCCTGGGGATAGACCCTCAAGAATGCAAGTCACTTTAACAAAAAGATACCTGCTCAACCATGTTTAATACAATGCCTCTCACTCACTGTAGGCCAGCTATGAAATTTACCTCGGTGTCTCTACAAGGGATAGCATGAAGAAAATGTGATGGATTTTATTTTTATTCTATTCTATAGAATCAAGCTATGCTCTTTGCAGGAAAATGGATGAGATTGTACATCCCATTAAGTAAAGTAAAACCAGACACCAACAGGCAAGCATTTTCTTTTAATGAGAAACCTAAGTTATACACACACACACACACACACACACACACACACACACGAGAGAGAGAGAGAGAGAGAGAGAGAGAGAGAGAGAGAGAGAGAGAGAGAGAGAGAGAGACTATTAAGAGGGAGACAAGGGTTGGGCTAGGAGAAGGGTCAAGGGAGTATGGATGGCCAAAGTGCATGATATATTCAACAAGACACTATGAAATCCATTAATTTGAATGGCAAATAATACATGAATAAAAAAAATAGTCAAAGTGGGAACACAGAGTTTAAGGCATTCCAGAATGGCCAATCAGACAAAGTGAAACTCTTCTCAGGTTTTGGAAATCTGGTAAATGGTAACCACACCTGGCATGCAATGAACACAATGGGGAGACCATGGAATCCCGAATGCAAATTCGACATCCTTGCTTTTACACGGGAAGCAGTATCTGGCCTTTCTAGCATGTCTGGCAAAGGGAAAGGAGTCTTAGGTGGGAATTTTAAACCCAGTACTTGCAGCAAGAAAACGCTCCCTTTTTCTGCCCCCCCTCAGCTCAAACCCTGTCGCCTCTTTCTGGTTGTATGC
Organism: Apodemus sylvaticus; assembly: GCF_947179515.1. NCBI lineage: Eukaryota > Metazoa > Chordata > Mammalia > Rodentia > Muridae > Apodemus > Apodemus sylvaticus. The sequence continues at coordinate 69,440,617 of NC_067483.1, forward strand.
TGTGCGTAAGCTCGTGTTTTTTCCCCCTTTTGTTTAAATTACAGGATTGCAATTGGATTCTTTGCAGTCAGAGCACTGAAGTGACAGCTGTTTATCATTATCCTCATCAAGGGAATGTAAAATAAAAATAGTAATTTGTCTCTGATCTTTGGGGCAAAAAAAGAGCGGTCTGCAAACATTTAACCTTTTATGTGCGGGTTCATTGGTGCTGTTTACAAAATGTGAATAATACTGTAGAAACTTATTTTTTTTCCCTGAAAAACACAATGGATAGGCGATCTTGCTGCATGTTATTTTTTTTTCTTCTTCTACATGGCCTTTGAGAAATCTAATTAAAGCAATAAAAACAGTCCTATAAATATGAAGTTTAAATAACTTTCTAATGAATTAGTCACACAGTATTTAAGACATAGACTGTTTTTTTAACAACATTTTAAAGAAATGGCTACATATTTCTGTATCCTAAGGGCTGTGTGCTGACATCTTTCAGGAGTACAGCTTTTCCTCCCACTCTGTGAGTCCCAGGGATTAAAATTGGGCCTGTCAGGCTCAGTGGTAAACACTTTTAACTTCTGAGCCATTTCAGTGCCTTCTCCCCATTTTTTCATATAAAAGTTGTAACATATACTACTTTAACAGATGAGGGAGTGAAATATTAAAAGGAAGATAATTTTCATTAAATCTTGAAGACTCCATTATAGAATTCTGAGTGTGACTGAACACCTATTTTTCATGCCTCTGTATTTTCCTTAGAAAAATTTCTAAATTATTTGATAATCCTGAGGATTATTGGAACCATTCAGAAAGCAATGTTGACAGCAATATGTACATATTAAGCAGTAACATATAAACATAAAGATACCAAGGTGTGGAGCTTGCTGTGTCTTTTCTCAGTAGCAGAGAAAAACAGGGTAATACTCTATATATCTATACATACTTTGTTCCAGATAAGCAAGTTGTTCTCTTTAAAACATTTAATATGATTATATAGTTTACTATTTCTGTAAGCAACAAGAAAAAATAAGATTGGATCTGTCATTAGTGAATCCAGTCATCATTACGAAAACACTGTTACCATGGTAATGTACTTTCAGATTTTTCCAGCACCACATTATTAGAAATGTTTTCACTGAAAACTTTTCCTGCTTCCAATCAATTGCCTTTAAGTTTTTAAGGCTCTAAAATTATACAACCACACCGTGCAAAAACCCACAATCCAGAAAGCCTCAGAGGGTGGTCTAGGTGTCAGTCTGGCAATGTGACCTGTACCAGTGAATATTTAGTGTGTGGTGTGGAACTGCAAAAGGTATAATGTATAAAGGCAGAGACCCACATCTGAGCTCTAAGCAGGCAGGACATAAAATTATGAGCCTGAGTCCAAGGCTTTGCTACAGGGGCTCAGGAGGCACAGGATGGGGTGGAGGGTATCTCTCTGAACAGGAACATTTGAAAACAATCTCAGCACTTGGGTGAGGTTTCAAACACTTGTGACGGCAGGGGCATGGCCATCATTATCCCTTTAGTACTTTGCAGGAGCTAATGGACATTGTTGGCCTTTTCTTGAGGAGTTGGGCTTTTGTTTCAGGAGAGTTCTGAGACACAGCCTGAAATGGCTGGGTGTCAGTGTGGTGGGAAGCAAGGCAGCCAGCCCTCCCTTCGCATCCCTATGACTGAGCTTTTCATGTTGAGCCCTTCTTCATGGATGAGACAGAGAACCACCGAGAGCCAGTACTGCATTTAGTCAACCAGGCATCTTGACTACAACTGAAGGTGTCCTCAGATCTGAACTGTGGCTGTGGCCAAAACACCTAGCAGCAGGAGGAACTTGGGGCTGCAAGAAGCATTCCCAGTGCGGGAGGCAAACCCCAGCCTAATGTGACTCAGGTTACCCAGCGCATCCTTGCTGACCGGCTGGGCCAGGCTCTGAGGGTTCAGCCGCTTGCCTCTCCATCCTTCTTAGATTTTCCAGTTACTTCACCTGAATATTAGTTTTTATTCTTCATGTAGTTATAAACACATTTCTAAGTAATATCATAATAAAAGTGATAAAACCGCTAATTAAATCCTTCAGAATTGTCAGTACATCTAATTGAAAATAACAGCAACAAACGCTAATGAGACATTTTAAACTGAGAAGCAGGTTTGTGTCTTTTCTTAACTCTCTCCAGGCCAAAGCTTCCTCACTATATTTGTTTCTGTGTTCTGCCAGCATATCTGCGTCTAACAGGCAGCTTAGGGACAGCTGAAGTGACTAATTGGGGCTGGAGCGGGTAAGGGTCAAAGCTTCTGGCTTATAATGGCATTCACATTTAAAATCAATAAAATTGCTTTTATAAGTAAAAGGTAGAGATGAGGGGTCTTGGGACAATCTAAAAATCTTATACAACTGATCCTGAAGTGTCTGTATATGATCCCCATGGATCCTTTAATCTAGTTCAGTGGTTCTCAACCTTCCTAACGCTGCGACCCTTTAATACAGTCGCTCATGTTGTGGTTACTTCATAACTATAATTTTGCCACTGTTATGAATTGTAATGTAAATATCTGATGTGCAGGATATCTGATATGTGACCCCTGTTAAAACACACACACACACACACACACACACACACACACGCACGCACACACTTGCTTTTTTGAGACAAGATTATGTTAAACAGCCCATAGTGTCCAGGTTGATCTCAAACTTCTGGTTCTCCTGTCTCTGCTTGTAAGTATGCCATTATGTGCAGCCACCAGGCATCTTAACCCTCATTAAGAAATGGGTATCAGGGGCTATAACTCTGTACAGTGAAAAGCCAGTCTTGTTACAAAGTTTTGAAAGGTGAACAAGTGAAGGAAAAAAAAAACTTATAAGCTGTAGAAGAAAGTCTGATATCTAATAACTGATTTGTCTGTTAAAACATGTACATTAATTAATCATAGACTGAAGGAAGCTAGGTGGTGACAGCGAAGCCTGACTATTATGAAAGCAGCTTGGGAGTCGGCAATCGTAATAAATGAACTGTGTAGCGCTGAAACTATGCAGTTAGTGGTATTTACTGCTTTCCTTATAAGGTAGATCATCTTTCAAAGTTCGATGTGCATGAGTTACAAAGTAAACAATGTTTTTTAAGCAATGCATTGAAAGTACAAAATGGCATGGAGTCGCTTTTCCCTAAAGTGTAGCAAAGAATGTCAAAGCCATAGTCCTGAATGGAACATCTGTATCACATCCCTTTCTCCAGGGATCTGAGAGCATCACGCAAGATGGGGCATAAAGACTGTAAGAGCCAGAAGCTGGGAAGGACTTCTACAATGGCGTCTTTGAGCCATGATGGGCCATTACACCCATGAACTCACAACACATGCTGATTGTCTGTACAAGTCGTGTATAAGATCTAGTCAGTAAACATCCCAACATGGGAGGGGCTTCAGAGGCTCTACTCCTAGCTAAGGAGCGATTGGTAATTGATGACTGCTAGGGGAGTGAGAGTCAGTTTGCTACAGTGGTTTGGCCTCTCTTGGGTGACCTGTTCTCCAGAGCATGATGCTCTACACTTAGGGACACATGACCAGCACGAGTTAGATTCAGTTAGAAAGGAAAAGACATTTAAAGCTTATTTGAGATGGTATCTCAGAAAAAAAAAGAGATAAAGATGTGAATGCTGCTAAGTTATATGTTTGTTTATTTTTACTTGAAGGTGATGGGGTGGGATATTGGAGGAGGTGCTCCAGAAGGAACAGGGCATGACATCAGGGTATGACTAAAGACTACCATGTATGTGTATGGAATTTTCAAATGTTTTTAAAATCTCATTAAAAATGGTGAATTTTTTCAAAAGTCACATAGCGGGTTCCAGGTAAGCCTTGGTTACATGATGAGACCCCCATCTTATTTTTTTTTTTGAAGCATGAAGTACTTGAAGAACATAAGAGAAAAGTATATTAGTCTCCCTGTGTAGTCCTGGCTGTTTAGAAGCAGAATCAGATTGTTCTTTCTTTCTTTCTTTCTTTCTTTCTTTCTTTCTTTCTTTCTTTCTTTCTTTCTTTTTTTAGTTTCAATGTTTTATTATAGAAAAGTAAAAAGAGAAAAGGAGATAGAGAAATAAAGAGAAAAGAGAAGATAGAGGGATGAAGGATGGCCATGACCACGTGAAAAGGGAAAAAGAACAGAGAGAGAGGGGGAACAGAGAGAGAGGGGCAGAGAGGACAGAAAGAGGTAAGAGGCCAGAGAGGGGCAAGAGGGGCCAGAGCCAGATTATAATTTCTAACAAATATTAATGAGTTTATAATTCTAAATAATTAGTTTTATGGCCAAGATCAAAACTTTTAAAAAAAGTAACTGGGTAACGTTAAAGGTGCGAATGCAGGGTCAGATAACTCAGTGGATAAAGCTCTTGTCTATTATGAGCAAAGTACACCTAAACCAGGTGTGTGTGTGTGTGTGTGTGTGTGTGTGTGTTATCCCTGTAATCCCAGTACCTAGGAGATGGAAAAGTGAGGACAAGGCATTCCAGGTCATCTTGGCTACATATGAGCTCAAGGCTAGCCTGGTCTATCTGAGATGATGTCTCAGAAGAAAGAAAAGGATGCAGATGCTGCTAAGAAAAAAACATACATTTATAATTGATCTAAGGTTTCCTCTTTCCCAAGCATAGCTTTAAGAATCTTAGATGTCACTGAGTGTATAGAAAGAGGTGGCAGAATAAATCTACCCAGTGTACACCTCAACCTAGGTCACTGTGCCTGATCTGTGTTGTAAATGGAGAGACATGGAAAAAAAAGAATCCTAGATGTATCATTATTAATGAATACTATGATTTTCCCTTATAAATATATTCAAACTAAATAAAATGATTTATGAAATAAAGAGAAATGAAAAACTAGGTTAATTTTTTCTTAGAAATGTCACTTTTTAAAAATCAGTCATACTGTATGGTTATAACACACCAGTGTCCACATGAATCCAAAAGAGATGTAGCATCCAGCTAACTTCTTTTGACTCCAAGCTACTTATGTCTTAGAATACTTATAAGATGGAAAACATTAGAACTGTTTCATACATGTGTTTAAAGTCTAACTTTAGGAAAATCCACCACCAGAATCATGTGGAATGGACAACCTTGAGTGTTCAAATCACTTTCATCTGAGGAAAATTTAGAATAGAATATGAAAAATAAAATCAGACAGCCTATCATAGCTTTGACCTTAGTAAATTCTGTGACATTAAAGAAATTAATATTAGAAATTACTTAGCTTCTCTGGGCATTAATTTCTGGACCTGTAGGAGGAGTTACATTATCATCATGCACATTTAATGCAGAATAAGTGAGCTATAACCAAATAATATATTGAAGGCACTTAATGTAATGCCTACATATAGTAAGTGTGTGATCAAGATATGTTACTCATTTTTATCATTTGAGATGAGCGAGATCAATTTCACGTGTGAAAACAGTTTACAAAGTCATAAACACGAAGATCCCAAGGGATCTGCCAGTATCTATAGAGAGCTAGGGATGGTCCTAACCATACCTTGAAGCTCCATGGATATGGCTACTAGAAGACCTAGAAATGAGGTATTCTCTTATCTATGTCCTACAACTCCAAGGACATGAACCACAGAGCTGTAGGTTCTAATTATATTGATATGTGATAAAGTAGAATTCAGACCAAAATTCATATTGATGGAAGGTTTAATCCAGAGGGTACTACGGGTCTCAACATATGCATGCAAACATTGACACACCCAAAGGCTGTAAGTATGAATCTCTGGATCTACATAAACTATGTAAACACTAAAAGGGAGTAGACGAGCAAAGGAAGGAGTCAGTTATTGCTGTTTACAGATACAATGATCTTGTATTCAAGCCCTAAAGACTGCACCATAAATCTCTTAACACTGATACATGCCTTCAACAAAGCATCAGGATGTAAAAACAACATGCAAAAACTAGTTTTTCCTCTACATCAACAATGAACTTGCAGAGAAAGACTTCAGGAAAGCAGGCCCATTCACAATATCTTAAAAACCATATAGGAATTAATCTAACTAAGCAAGTGAATGACTTCTGTGCTGCAAAAGTTTAAAATACCAAATCAAGAGTTTGAAGACGATGCCGGTAGATGGCGAGGCCCCCTGTACTCATCGATTGTCGGAATTAGTATTGGGAAAGTGATGTTAGCACCAAACTGACATACAGTTTCTGTGTGGTCTCCATCAACACACTGTAACATTCTTCATAAAAATAAAAAAGGGAGATCTAAAATTCATATGGTCACATGAAGACCTTGGATCCAAAATAAGCCTTAGTAAAAGGAACAATGGTCAAGGCATCCCCTTATCTAACTTCAAGTTATACTACAGAGTCACAGTGATAAAACAACAGCACAAAAGCCAGATGTGTAGATCAATGAAATAGAAGAGAGGACCCAGAATTAAACCCAGGTAGCTATAGCCATTTAAGTTTTGACAGAGATGACAATCATATACCTTTGAGAAAAGACAGCCTCTTCTAGAAATGGTGCTGGGAAAACTGAAAATTCACTTGTAGGAAAATGAGACCCGACTGCTGTCTCTCACCTAGAGTAAATATCAATCCAAATGGATCAAAGATTTTAATGTGAGTCTTGAAAATCTGAAAGTGGTAGAGAAAAACACTTCAAGATATAGAGATAGGTGAGAGATTTCCAAAAAGACTTTTAGTGATTTGGGAAGTTAAATCAATAATTGAAGCTTCTACAAAGAAAAGGAGACAATCAAGGGATGAAGATTCAACCTGTGGAGTGGGACAAAAACTCTTTTCTAGCTATGTATTTGGCGGGGTATTAACAGCAAGACTACTTAAATGTTACAACTAGATACTAAAACCCCAAACAATGCAACCAATATAAGGCCTAATGACAAGAGCAGACAGTTCTCAAAAGATGAAGTACATGTGATCAAGAAACACCAAAGAGTTCAACATCTGTAGTCACCAAGGAAATGCAGTTAAAATTACACTGAAATTACATGTCACCCCAGTGAGAATATGCGCCATTTCAAACCGAGTAAGAGGAAATGTTGATGAGTGGGTAGGGGGAAGGGATGCCTGCACAATGTTGGTGGGGATGCGAACTGGTGATGCCCTTGTGGAAATCAGTGTGAAGTTTCCTCAATAGTGGAAACTGTACTATTATATGTCCAGTCACCACCCTAGATAAATACCAGAAGCATCTGTAAACTGAACATGCTGCAGAGACCTTGCACATCTGTGTTGACTGCAGCACTATTCACAACAGCTAATATTGAACTAGTAGATGAATGAATGCATAATAGATGGCATACATTTGGCATGACAATGCTCCCACAAGAACTATAGACTAACAAACGCCCTAACTACCAGTCATGAAAAAAACCTCCTTTTGGAGTGGTTGGTCAGAGGGATCCAAATGACTCCCAAAATAACACAGGCTATTGTTGCCCTTGGATGTCCTCAGGGACAGAGGGGTTGAAGCCCCTATTGCTTAAAACACCACATACTTAGGGCAGGGGACTTAGATTATTCAAGCTGTATCTAGCCTGAAAGCATCCTTCCAGGGGACAAGGTTCCACAGTACCAACAAGTACTATGTAAGCAGCAAAAGTAGGGGGGACAATAAGTTGTCCTGCCCAGCTGGGACACCTATGAATCACAGTGACCTATGGTATGACAAGATGTCCATAAAGGTATAATAGCAGTGCTCACATGGTGGTGGTAACCAACAGCTATCTAAATGGGTTTAAGGTCCACTCAACAGGAGAGAAATCATGCCTGGTATTAGAAAGCTAGCCACCAGCCTGGGACTAGAAGGGAATCCACTACCGCCACTTTACTAGAATCCCTTAACTGCATTATAAGTCTTATCCTTATACCCTTAAATAAGTATAATTATCACCTCATATCAAAGAAATGTGTCTTAACAGCAAATGGACACTATTACAAAACAACAACAAAACCCCACAACTGGACAAAATGTAAAGATCAATGGATTATGGGGAGCCCAGCCCCAACAGATACCTGTATAGCATAACATCTTCAGTGATGGCAAAGGAAGCAGTGTAGAATGGGTGGAAAGAGTCTGAGAACTCTACTGTGTGTCTGTCTCTCTTAGAAAGAACTGTCCAAACAAGACACTATCAGCAAGAACAATGATGACACTATCAGCAGACACGCTAATGTGGAGTTGGAGCATCTCACAAGGGCAGACAACTGCAGCTAACTAATGGCTGCCTAGAGAGGACAATTGGCCTCTTCCGGGAATGAGCATGATTGGCTCATCTAAGACAAAATAGTCAGCCCCGAAGCTTAATACACACAAACAATAAAAATGGACTCAGAAGGTTATATCTATATATTTGTTTGTCTCTCTGTGTGTAACAATAATAATAATAAAAAAAGAGGTTGTCAATTTGAGGTGGAGGACATGGGAGGGGTCGGAAGGAGGGAAGGGAGAAGTGATGCCATCATATTTTGATTAAAAATGAATAAAGTTATTTAAAATAAATAAAAGTTAAAAAGGAATGTGTCATGTATACATGATGGAGTTTTTATTTAGCTATAAAAGAGAATAAAGTTATATAGTTTGCTAGAAGATATACACAACTGGAGTTCATATTAAGCAAAGTAAGTCAGATTTAGAAAGATAAATACATCATGTTTTCTCAAATGTTATATAATGGATTAGTTTTAGACACACACACATACTCTCTCACACACACATACTCACAAAACATAAAAGACTGAGGGGAGGGGGGCTAGCAGGAGGAGTAAGTGCATGGAGTGGACATTGTCATCATCCATGAGGTACCTAACTGAAAATATCTTTATGCAGCTCATAACTAGTTCTTTGAGCACGTATCAATAATTTTTTACTTTTAAATAATTCTTAATAAATACTTCTGAAATAACTTATAGACAATGGCTATCTATCTATCTATCTATCTATCTATCTATCTGTCTGTCTGTCTGTCTGTCTGTCTATCTCCAACCACATTGATCATCAGAGAAATGCAAATCACAACACATTGCATATACATAGTAAGTTATTTATAATGTGCTCTGTAATGGTACACAAATGCCATTTTTTGTTTTATTTTTGTAGCAAGAGAATGATTTGTCTTATTGATTACATACTATTTCATCACTCCACCAGGATTTGCCTTGCTGTTTCCTTTGGTTATCTTTTAATGTACCCTTTCATGAATGTTGTAGAGCAAAAAATGGTCCTCAATGATCTTACAGAAATGGTATAAATAGAATTTTCTGTCATACTTGTAGAGTCTATCTTGGAATAAACCAGTTTATTGAACATTGGATTTCATTATAGCTAATCTTTGCTATGTGTTCAACTTTTTACATGCTATAGGCTTCTTGGAAGATTAAAGGAGGGAAGAGAGCACAGGTTTTGCCATCTATTTTGGGAAGAGACTATGAGCAGGTGAAAAGCAACATATCATGAGGTCAGTGAGTCGAGAGTGCCAAGAGTGTGGTTGCGTGTAACTGGCTTTCCAAGAGAGGAGGGAGCTCTAGAGGGAACTCTAGAAGTTTCAGGAAACAGACAAGGCTAGTATCAAGAAGACTGGTGAGACTTGATTTGGTTGCCATGGGACATGCAGATACCATGATGCCGGGGGTCAAGAATCTTTCTTTTAGGTGAGGAACATATGCCTTATGAAGTTCTAAGAGGCTATATTAGACAAAAGAGCGAAGACACTCAATATGGCGTGGAAAACTTGCAAGTGTCAGTATGCTGCTCAGGAAGAGGGAGATACAAGAACTTGCTTCCTATGCTCCTTTCCAATCATATCAGGGCATTGTCTATTCCCAATCAAAACTAGGTGCACCACAGCCTGTCACTTTGGGCCATGTTTTCCCTTTAACTCTGAATGACCGGTTGGTTGTCTAATAGTTACGAAAATCCTTCCATCATTCAAGATCTGGCCAATGTGACTGCCTTTTCTAGTAAGATAAGCCAGAATTAATCTCTCTCTCCTTCCTTCATGCTTAGCATATTCAATTCATTTTGTCATTAGGAAGTTATATTCTGTTCTTGTAGCTAACTTTCTAATGGGTCCTTTTGATTACATTTTAACGCATTTCACACAGTACCTGTCTTAGTCCATTCTCTATTCCTAAAACTGACTACAACAGTCTGGGCCATTTCTAGAGGTTTGCATAGTTCAAGGTTGTAGAGGCTTGGCAGTTCAAAAGCATGTACCTAGAGTCTGGTGGGGGCCTTCTTGGTATATCAGCACATGGCAGAAGTCAACTCAGGATGTGGCAGAGAAAGTGTACTAGCCCAGTTCTCTACCTTTAAAAGAATAAGGTCACTAGTGCCATCAAGGGCCACAAATATATCTAGTCTTAATGATCTTCTCAAAGCTCAACTCTTCAATACTACTAATATTTAAATTTGGAGATGAAATCTCCAACAAATAAACTTTTGGGGGGCATATTCAAACAGTGACAGTACTTAATCATATTTATGTAGAAGCAGCATTTTTCTTCATAAAGACCTAAAGGAGGAATCAGAAGAGAATGGTAAAGGAATGGTGTGTATATATAATTCCAGTACTGAGAGTTGACACAGGATAATTGTAAGTTCAAGAGTAGACTAAGATGCTAATTTAAATAACAAAACACAACACAACACAGGAGCCGCTTAGTAATATGTGTACATCATGTGTGAGTCTCACGTAAGAGGGATGAGAGGAGAAAACACATGTGCAGTGGAAGTGATTGTAAAGGTTTCTGGTACTTTTCTTCTGTTCTTCCTAGTAGGTGCCATGCCTTCTTGGAAGGGAAGTAAGCCATTGATGTGACTGAAGGTCTTATATGGAGCAGGTCACAGACTAGATGACCAAGAGGCCTATAGAAGCCAGTGAATATTCTGCAAGCATGAATTTGGAATGAGTCAGTATTCATAGGAAGATTTCCTTTATTGGGTTTTCACAGAACAGATAAAGCAGACAGTATAAAGACCTAACATTGTTGATGGATTCAGGTCCCTCGCCATAATCTCTAACAAGTATTCAACATGAAGAAGGAAGGGGAGGCATTGTAGAAGGATACCCCAGATGGCACTGAGACCCAGGAAGGGTGGGGATCTTCCTGAGGAACTGTCATAACTATCTGTTGTTAGAAATGAGGTGCTCCCCCAGCCTGCCTTCAGTGTCAGTGTCAACATCATCATCAGTCGCCAAGCCAAATGCCCTTTAAAAGGTCCCTACCATCACAGACTGCTCTCTTGCTCTCTTGCTGTCTGTCTGTCTGTCTGTCTGTCTCTTTAATCCCTATTCTGACACTGCCCCCCCCCCAACCTCCAATGAATCTTTTGCATGAGATCTGTTGTATGGTGTGATCTTTGCAGCATACCTTGGCCGCAACCTGTCAAGATATTCTGAGCAAAACCCTAACACCTGTCAGTCCAGGACTTCAACTTTGCTTTTGGGAGAATTATCCAGATGATTTTGAAGAAAACAGGACACCGGTGCTCTATCAACGAGGCTGTGCTAACTGGTCTGGAGGAAACCTGGCGCATTTGCAGTTTTAAACCGTGTTCCAGTTTGCGAGCCCCGGCAGTAGGGAGACGGCCTGGGAAGAGCTTAAATGACGGGAGGTTCTACTGACGATTTTGTATAGGGCAGAATAAAAATTGCTGTTTGTGATCTTGGGCCAAAGAGGAAAAAAAAAATCCCCAGGAAAAAGAAGGCTCTGAGTTAACATAAAAGTTAGTATGTATGGTTTAAGATCCAAATGTGATCTCAGCTAGTTTCCACTGGGCAGGCGTCACCATTCCCAGACAGTCAACCTTGGCACTGTGGTAGGCAGATGACTGAACAGAAAAGGAAAAATTACCAAACTTTCTTCTAAAAAGAAAGTTGCCTTCTTCAGAACAGTTTTGCGTGTGCGTGTATGTGCGTGTGCCTGCCTGCGTGCACATGTGTGTGCACGCCTGTGTGTGTGTGTGTGTATGTGTGTAGGGTGGTCATCTCTAAGATCCAGTAAGATTGAGAATAAGTGCTAAGAGGACGCAGGGTGCTTAGAAGACCCCACCGCAAGCTGCGTCAGAGTTCAGCCATTCGCAGTCCGTCTCCAGTGGTGACCATGGGAGGGCTTGAGGCAGCTGTACAATTTCAGTTGTAAAAGCTGGTCCCAGCCCTGGTATTCTTAGTAGCCATTTATGACTCTTTTTCATAAATCTGGCTAAAATGTTTTTGAATTCCTTTACGCTTCCTGCCAGTCCCACCTTTTGAAACTAATGAGTTCCGCAAGTTTATAACCTGCCTGTATGAAGTACATTTCCTTTCATTTACCCTGAACTTACTTCAGTGTGTTTTAAAGAGTACCCTCCTTGTCCTTAGGAAGAGAGAGTAAACAGGATTATGAGATGAGGACAGATTGGCTGAAGTAAGTAGGGGAGAAGAGGAGCCAGGTGTCTGAGGAACTGCAGACCGCCTTACATCCATAGTGTAGTTAAAAACACAGGGCAGGGATGGCAGGGCCAGGAGGGAGGAGCTCCTCCTCCGCACAATGGCTTAGTTGTTCTCCTGCCCAGACCTGGCCAGGGGGTCCTTGCTTCCTGTTTGGGGCTCCACAGCTCAAATGAAAGGGAGAGCTTAAATGTTTAGCAGATAGCAAGAAGAAAAAAAACAAAAACAAAACAAAAAAACACGAAGGAACACCAAAAGCAGAACCCACAGAAAAACAAGGCAAAGTTGGATTTTTTTGTTGTTGTTTACAATTAGGTACTTATTTCATTTTAGAATATGCATGACTCTATGTCTTAAAACGAAAACATCCAGGGCTGACAATCATTAGTAAGACTGGAGACAGAAAATGATGTCTCTTATTTTTTTGTTAAGTTTCTATTTCTGAAATAATTTGGGGTTTATCTTTGAACATGCCTCCCTGGACTAGATGTGAGGCCAAGTGCGTTATTGGTTCTGAAGCATGTGCCCCTTTCAGTCTAGGCCAAAGGATGAAACATGAAATAAACACCTTACAAAAGAAGGGGGCTGACTATCATAATGCTAATATGTGCCCTATTTTTAAAAGTATAAAGTAACAACTTTTTAAAACATTGATGTCTTTGGGCTGAAGGGTGAAGTATCAGTTGTGTACCCCCTCCCCGACTTCACCCCCCAGTCACAGTATAAAGCTGGTTACAGGAAAGTCTTGTGCTTTAATGGCAAATAGGGCAAAGGTTATATGCGGCAGGAATCCAGCCCTGTAGAATGTACAGGGCGCAGACTGGGTTATAAAACTGCTCATTAAATTGCCCTGCTCTGATTCAGAAGCAAATACATGAGCTCAGGGAGAAGAGGCACAGAAACTGTCTAGAAATATTTCCGTGAAAGACTGTGCAAATAGCCCTCCCTGGTCATGGTGTGAGCACAGTGGCCGCTCGTACAAATAGCTTCACTTAAAAGACTTTTTAAATACCTTCCCCCGCAACACTGACTTTGACCGACTGCCAAGAGTTACCTAATGTTGTTTGATTTTTTTTCTCTTTTAATTTTTCTGAATAGACTGTATGGTGCACACATAGTAGGAGGGCACGGGAAGGAGCCTGGTTACTCACCCTCCATCCCAAATCCCACTTTAAAGCTCCTGAGTTTTGTACTGGTTTTGAACGTCAACCCAAATGATAGAAAGGGAGGGGGAAAGGCATTTAACAATTGCCTGGGCGATGGTTGTCCACACTTCAGTATCTTAGTGGACGGAAAGGGTAGATGGAGGAATTCAAAGCTAATAATAGTAATGGCTGGCTGGCTAAATAATGAGCGGCAAGAGGACTTCTAAGAAGGCAGTTAGCCCCAGAGCAATTCAGACAGACTTGCTTACACAACGGCTGGCTGCTCTAGGAGGCAGCAAGCCAAAACCAACATCAACACCCAGCAGCGCCAGTTGCTCACAGAAGGAGTGTGTAGCTGGATGCTGCTGAAGTGCATTGTGGGAATGAATGAGAAGTCAAGACCCCCATCTCACTTTTAATGGGAATCTTGTGATGCCCCAGACCCTGTCTGAGCCATAGGAGGGGCACCCTGCTGGACTCTGCTTGGGCCCTGTGATTAATGGGAGTGACAGGAGGTCAGGCTTGTCTAGAAAATAGACTGGGGATGAAAGCGGTAGGCAGTGATTCATGAGCCCTGAGTTCGACCCCCACTGCTCTGTCTGGGGTCTCTCTCATCGTTTCCGCAGTATGCGCTGGGGTTGGGTTGGGATGAGGTACCCAATGAGGATATGTGTGTGAAAATTCTTATTTATTTATTTATTTTTTATATTAAAGAAAGAGCTACAGATGGTTTGATTCCGTTCTCCCAAGACTTGTGCTATCTTATAAAGGCAGCCTGGAGCTGCTTGTGAGAAACGTGAATCCAAGTGAGAGAGACTCCCTGTTAAAAGCAAGGCGGGATGGAGACAGGCTTCCAGCCCACATCCCGGGCTACCTAGGGCAGGTGTGGTCTTGAGGGGTTGTTGCTGATGCTTTGTGGTGGGGGAGGGAACTGTCTGAGAATCACACAGACATTTGGCCAGAGTAAAACTATGTGTTTGATACATAGGAGCTGTATTTCACCACTAAACCCAATCACATCCTGTGAGTTAGCTTGGACAGTGCTGAACACATCTTGCCAGCCAAGCTTGCCTTCTCAGAGTTTGCTACGAAAAGCATTTCCTCATTCACCTAGCTGTGAACAAACAAAATGAAACAAAACAAAACGAAACAAAACAAAACAAATGCCTTGGCTCTTTTCCCCACTTTTCTCTGGCTCCTAAAACATTTCATTCAGGAATAATCACTTCTTTTATGTTAATAGATTTTTAAAAATTGGTATCGTCCTTCTGAAGTGGCTCTTTACAGTTTGGCCTCTTCCTGATTTTACCAGCCATTTACTCTGATCTGTACATTTATCCCCTTGACATGGCCCGTGCTGCAGTGTGGCGTGGGTGTTCAGTGAACTGTATTCGTACACGGAACTCATCCTTAGATGGAAGAGTTACAGCACTAGCCCCGACAGACAGACGAGGAGGTGTTCACACTCTTTTTAAAGTGGCAAAGCAAGGGGGAGGGAGATTGTTAGGCACCAGCCCCAGGGTGTGGCTCTCCGGGACTCTGAGCAGCAAATAACTACCAAGGAAAAGGATGGAGTTCAAGAATTTACAACTGGCAGAGCTGTTCAAGTGAGGCACTGGCTGACATGAGTCTGGCTCAAGGAAATGTCCCACTTTCACTTCTGAGGGCCCCCTCTTTCTCTCTCTGTGATTGGTGCAAATGCAGAAATGAATCAACTCTGCTAGGAGTCTCTGAATGTGGCACTTAGTGTAGCCTCCTGATTCAAGTGGTACCTTATCCACATCCTCCCCTTAGTAGGATGAGCAAGTTAGGATGGATGGTGGGCTAAGGGGTGGGGAAAGGAAACAGCTCCCATTTAACCCTAGCACTCAGGAGACAGAGGCAGGGGAATCTCAAACCTGATCTACACAGCAAATTCAGTTTTAAGAACACAGCACCTGAAGGGTATCTCTGGTCTAGCAGAAAGATCTGTGGGAAGAATACTATGCCACATGTCAAAATAACTTTAGTTATCCTGGTGCTGTGTAAGAGACTTTTTTCCTGAGGAGACACATCTCATACACACACACACACACACACACACACAAATTAGCAAGATTTAAAACCCCTCATTTGTATTCCTGAATCCCTGGAAAGGAACTGTTATTCACGTGCCAAGGAATACAGCAATTCGTTATTATTTTTTCTTTCTTTCTCCCTATGTACCCTCCCAATAAGATTAAAAGCAGTCTGGGATGTGGATTGAATGTTGAGGGAGGAGAGGAGTGGGAGGGAGAAAAAGATGGCCTTTTAATAGCCTCTGCCCCACTCATTCAACACAGTAGAAACCTTGTGTTTCAGACTGAAACTCAACAGTTTCCTTCCTCTTAAGCCTTGACTTGGCTGAGAGCGAAAGCCATGTGCTGAGGTCTCTGGACAGATCTGGAGAGGCAGTAAGTCAACAAGTGGTCTTCCTGAGAGGGATGATGGAGAGGCTGTGGGAAAGTGTGGTAACCTTGGTTTGTAAATGAGCAAGCAAGCGAGCAAACATACATTTTGGAGTACTCCTGCCCTATCGATGGTCTCCAAGAACAACACGGAGTTTCTGTGCATCTTTTCAAGTGTGAGCATCTTGCAGAATTCCCCCACCTAGGGTGTGCTCAGGAAACTGATGTCCTGACGGATCTTTGCTCCAGATCTGGTTTTGGATGTCCACCCACACTATACCTGTTTAATTTGTGGCCATCCCTCAGTGTCTGTTCACCACACTCACACTTGGGAAGAGGACTGATCATCTGTTTTGTACGGTGCCCCTTGGTTGGAATTTAGTACTAATTTCAAGTTATATGAGTGCATTTTTGTTGTTGAAGAAATAAATCACATTGATGGCATGTTTTTCTCAGTGCTGTGTCAGGAGATGTGTGGTGTCCATCTGTCCTGCCATTACCAGGGACTTTGGTGATTTGGTTACAATGGTGTCTTCCAAGTTTTATCTCCTATCAAGTTTCTATTTTGTCTCCCTTTGAAACTTATCTTTTTAAAAATTGGATATTTTACTTATTTACATTTTAAATGTTATCCCCTTTCCGATTTTCCCCCAAAGCCCCCTCTTTCATCCCCCCTCCTCCTGCTTCTATGAGGATGTACCCCCACTCACCCACCCACTCCTGCCTCCCTGCCCTCACATTCCCCTACACTGAGGCATTGAGCCTTCACAGGGCCAAGGGCCTCTTTTCCCATTGATGCCCGACAAGGCCATCCTCTGCTGCCTATGTGGCTGGAGCCATGGGTCTCTTCGTGTGTGCTCCTTGGTTGGTGGTCCAGACCCTGTGAGCTCTGGTTGGTTGATCTTATGGTTCATATTTTGATAGTGTGAATATTCCATTTGTTATTCAACTTTCACTTCCTTGTTTCAATATCCACTGTTAATAACTGTGATAGATTGCACATGACAATTATTAAACTTCTTCTCAAAGCTTATGAAGTAGATTATCTTTGGTAACTAGGAGCTTTCCCTTCTACTTTTTCATTGTCAGCTGGTTTATTTACATGGCTATTTAGGCTTATAGCTGCTGGGTCCTATTCCACAGTGATGGTGACTTTACTAATAAAGTCACTCCAGATCTAGTCCCTAGGAACCTCCTTCAAGTTTGACTCTGGTATCCTTTTCACGTGTTCTATAAATGCTTGAACATTTCCTTGTTTTCCAGTGCTGTGAGATAGTCCAGGCCCTTCTTGTACTCCTCAGTTCCACTCCTGGAATCTCTCCAAGGACTGCTGGTTTCTTTTATTGGAGACTAAGATAAAATAATCTTATCTTTTCCTGTGAGTCACAGTGAGTACATAGTCCTCCCAGTAGAAAACAAAGAGATACTAGTATAGGCCCGGGGAGGAGTAAGGACCCTGAACTTTCAGTGTTGTCAGGTCAACATTTTTACAACCATAAACTCCCCCAATCTGGGTATGGTGGCAAACATCTGTATTCCAAGCAACCAGGAAGTAGCGGCGGGATGCTTACCACAAGAGTGCCAGTTTGGCCTACCCAGCAAGATCCAGATGTTCAAACACGAAAATAAAACAAGAAATTAACTTCATCTTCTGAGGCTCAGGGGGCATCAAGGAAGGAGGGGGTGGAAGGAGTTACAGAGTCCAGTGATAGGGAGAAGGGCTATGAAAACTCATCTTCTGTGCCTAACAGGGCCAGTGCAATCACAAATCCACCGCAGCTCCAGTTAGCGCCTTGTGCTGGGCCTGCACATGAGAGGGCTGAGCAGTAGTCAGACGTTGTTTGGCAGAGTGCTCATGGTGGAGTTATGGGAAATTATTGGCTATTGATGGATACTGGGAGAGGTGAGTCGTCCTTGTCTTTAGTTTGTATACCTACTATTGAGTCCACCGGGTTCCACTGAACAGTTCCACACTTGTGCATATGCAGAGAGCTCTACCTAAACTCAGCGGCTCACTAGACAAAACAAAAGAACACGTATGTGGGAAAAGGACTTCTAGGGAGGAAATAAGGTGTGGACAGGGGTAGGTAGGGATAAGAGAGGGCAGGGTGTGTTTTCATATAATGTGTTTAACTATGTGCTCCTGGAGTTTTAATATTTACAAATATAATCTGTTCTGGAAAAACTGCCATGTTGTCATTTTCTTCTGATGCCTTATATAATACACTAGGCCTTCCCTTCCTATCCTTTATGCCCCGTATACATTTCTTGTATCTTTGTCTATTTATATTTTATATTGCAATTGAGTAGTTTGCTCAAGTATATTGCACTGGAGTATTCTCTCTCTCTCTCTCCCTATCTTCTTTATCCTATCTGTCTGTCTGTCTGTCTGTCTGTCTATCACCTGCTTTTCCCCCTCTTCTCTCACCCCCCCTCATGGAGGATTTTGTTTATTCCATTCTCCCCACCTCCAGAAGAACTGTGATAACTGACGTTGCCTTGGTAACTATAATCCACTCATGGTGGATGGCTGACACTGTAATTCTTGTGTGATTGTTCCCCCTGAAGAGAGTTAGCATCTATCAGTACACTATTCGACATAATCCATTTCATTTGTTTTCTATTCAGATTTTCTATTCATTCATAGTTTTAATTTTAATGAGTGCCTTTTTCTTTCTTAAAGGTCCATTTGATTGTTCGTAAAACATGCCTTTAAAATAGTGATTGGCAAATTACATCTTTTTTAAAATATTTTTATTTTCTATATTCCTTGTTTACATTCCAAATGATTTCCCCTTTCCCAGATCCCCCCTCCCCATATGTCCCAAAAACCTTCTTCTCTCCATCCATTCTCCAATCACCTCCCTCCTTTTTTCTCTGTCCTTATATTCCCCTCCAATGCTAGATCAATCCTTTCCAGGATCAGGACCCTCTCCATACTTCTTGGGAGTCATTTGTTATGCAATTTGTGCCTTGGGTATTCAGAACTTCTGGGCTAATTAATCTTTAAACATTGACGCTGAGTCCACAGTCTCTCTAGCATATATTGTCATCTTGACTTACTTGTGATGTCTTTTCCAGTATTGGATTGAGTGTTTATGTTCAGTTGGGTGACAACAGAGTCAAACCTCTTAGGACAGAATCTGATAGATGTGTGGCTTGGGGAGGTGGAGGTCCTGGCTGCTAGGTAGTTTGAGAATCAGGACGTGAGCAGCGGGGGAAGGTGAGAAGAAATGGACTAAGATGGGGCTTGCTTCAGAAACAGACTCATCTTAAAGGTCTCTGCTCTGCTACTCAACAAGACATGGGACATTTTTAGGGACATCAAATGGCCAAATCCCTACTTTGTCCCCCTGCTTTGTCTTCCCTCTTCCCTCATTTTCTCTCTACTTTTTTTAATTGATTAGAAGGTTTGATCAAGATTATTTGATTAACACTTAATTTTGACTCATATAACTCCTTCAAAGGATCAGAGTCCCGCTCCAAGTTCAGAGAGCAGACAAGCGGTCGAGTCCTGGGGTCTCGTGCAGAAGCAGGAGCCAGAGGACCAGGGCATGGCTTGGCAGATGCTTCTGGCAGTGTCTTCTGAAGGACAAAGGCAACACCCTTCTCCTTCCTTCTGTAACTGGAGTCGAGTCACCCACATGAATTCTCTCGATAGCCACAGGAATACACACCCTTATTGGCTAGACTTATTATGTGAGCTACAACTGGTGTGTGTAGCAAGGTGTCTAGCAGCTTGAGATTTTGCTGAAGCGAACTGGAATCTGACGTTCAGCAAAGTTCTATGCAAACAACTGGCACAGGGGACTGACTGGAAGTTGCCTCTTCATCTCTAATAAGTATTCCTGTGAGAAGGAAGATGTTCATATGACAAATATAGCTGTTACTCAGCTTATGATTGGGTTACATCCCAATAAACTCACCACAAATTCAAATTATGGAGACAAACCTCATAGAATGTACCCAGCCCACCACATATCACAGTTTCCTCTCGTGTGGCTGATGTAGAGCTTGACTGCTACCACTTCCCCGTATCACGGGGTGTATCCTAGTGCATACTTTTAGCCTGAGAGAAGCTTGAAATTCATAATTCCAAGTACAGTTTCTATTGACTGCATCATTAAACTCATGCCACAGCTAGGTGGCTGGGGGGCCTCTCTAGTGCATTCAAAGCTATCCGGACCTCATTCACAGAAATGATCTTTCCAACTTGAATGGATTGGCAATTTCAAGATCCAGTCTCTCTGACTTTGTAGTCAAGTTCTTGCACAGAGAATAAACTGGAACACTGTGAATTTTTAACACCCACCATGAGATTGGTAGTAACAGCATTAGGTTCAAAAGTATATCCCTATTGTTCAGTGGATTGTGTGGGATCAGCCAGTGGAGTGAAGTCCTGTATTGCACAGATAGATGTACTCTGAGAAGTAATTTTAGACGCCAGGATAACATGTTGAAACCATGCAAAACTACAATCCAGTAGTGGATATGATACCTTTTGGCAAACTCCTGTTTGCTATATTAGTTTCTGTGTGATGCTTAGCTTCTATATTAGTGTCTGTATGGTGATCTGGGAAGCTGGAGAACAGAATTCATCACTTAAGCCCTTCATCCCCAGCTGCTGAGAAGGGAATGCATTCTGACCTCTGGTATCACAGTTGGGCCAAGTTCCATACACTGCCCTGCTGAGCCTGTGGTCATACAGCTCTGATGAAGACATCCTGCCTCAGGAACGCAGTGTGAAGAAAACTTCACGACACTCTGGTTGTTTGGGTATTTTCTGTCCCTTTCAGTTGAGTTGAGGCTGGCTTTGCCTTTACCCATGGATAGAAGGTTGTCCTGAAATGCTGTGATCACATTTCCTCCATTATGGCTTTCACTTGAAAAAAACAGATCTCATTTTCCTGAAAGCACACAAAACCTCCTGAGCTGAGACCTGATAGCTCAAGTTTCAGGCTGAAGAATGATTGGGGCTGATGGTTTATGCTAAAGATGCTGACAGATGTTGACCAGCCTTGGAAGGCAGTCTGCTTAGGGAGTCCTGGGTGACAGACCATGTGGCTACTTTGAAAATGCTAAATTCTTGTTGCCAAGCAGTTTTACTTTAAGAGAAACCCCAACATCCCTTGTATTAACATTTTAACAGATATTTGGAGAAAGCCACCAATTACTCTGCAGTGCAGGCGTCAGAAATTCCAAAGTCCTAATTTTGCATTTTTGTTGAGACACAAGATGTGTGCTTGACTTACACCTCTAAAAGGTCAAGTAAGGGTCAAACTCCCAGAATAACAATATTTAAAGAACAAAGTGAAATGTGAATCCCCCAAACTGTTACAGGAATGTAATGTCGGACCTTGATATATTTCTGACAATGGGTTTTCTTTACCTATACTCTAAAGTCTGAGTCAGGGGATGGATGACAACACCTGATGGATCAGAAACAATTGAATGTTTTAAGTGCTCTACAGGGGTTGAGTGCCTCCCTGGGAGGGTAATAATTCAAAGGATGTCAGTAGATGCAAATGAGTTTTACTATAAGGAGGAAAAAGAGGTGAATGGTACCTTTGTCTCTGGGAGACTTAGAATTTCAGACAGGCTTTATTTTGGATCGCTGTAGTCAGGCTGTCTACATTTCTGATACCTTTTTCAGTTTGGAATGATTGAATAATATTCTCTATCTCTGCATACTAGACTGTTTAGGAGTGTTATGCTATTCTGTGAACAGCTGTGCTCTCCACATGTATGCATGTATGAGTTCCCTGCTGTTACAAAAGAGTTTATGAATTGTGTCTAGTATAAAAAAAGAGCAAACCCTGTTTTTCTGATCTTTCTCTTTCCTTTTTAGTCATCCCTGCTATTTTAAAAGATTATCTAGAGGTTTTACTACATAGCTAGGCTCTTAGAAGAAGTCTTTCCTCCAAAGTTAACTACTTCCTTTCTTCTGCTCATGATAACGTAATAGATGAGTCTTATCTTCTAAAAGCCCAAACGCTGTAGAAGCAAACACGAGGTATCTACTGCTGCTTCACAAAAGAAAATTGAGTGCTCCAGAATCATTGGTACATTTAAATTGTCAGAGAAGTAGCCTACAAGAAATACACATAAGATAAAATGGAAGAGTATGCCAAATGTATGCGCCTGACAAAAGACTGCCCCTCATCACCCAGGAAGAAGACTGCTTGCTGACAGAGCTTTTGCTTATTAGCATTTTTTTATTTAAAAAAAGACTAATTAATTGGAAGCTAAAATATAGTATGTTATAACCCCCATGCTCATTAGGTATACTAAGCAAATGCAATCTGGAATAATTATAGTCATTTTTTGCTGAGGAATCTGTACCAGATTCATACTTTACATGGGTTCACATTGGACAGAGTGCAGGTGTTGACTGAGGGTTGTATTTACTTTTTCACCTCACTCTTTTTGGCCTTAGGATGGACTGATACATGGTCTATATACAGGAGGCTTGGCATCTTCTGTGCTTCTGATCCCAGCACTGCAGTGATCCCCACAATCACTGACTCATAAGAATTTATATAAAACTTCACAGAATCCCTTAGTTCAAAATAATATATCCTGAAGAAGGCCAGGATACTTCAGCCAAACTGACCCAAATAACACATGTATTGTAGTGGTTCTAACCTTCCTAATGCTGAGACCCCTTAATATAGTTCAAGTTGTGATGACCACAAGCATAAAATTTTTTTATTGCTACTCATAACTGTACTTTTGCTACTGTTAGGAATACTAATGCAAATATCTGATATGTGAGTTCCAAAGGGCTGTGACCCCCAGTTTGACAACCCTGCTCTAGAGGCTTAGAGAACGTTATAGTAAGCTCAATTCAGGGAATAAGTGAGAATTTTTTTTAAAATCTCATTTTATAAAATGGCTGGTTAGTAATTAATTGCTATATTCATAGCACCTAGATAATAAAAGTCAGACCAGAGTACAATTATTTTCCTACTAAGATGAGTTGAGATGAGTGGTAACCAGACCCCAAATGACATCATATCACAACAGTGAACCCAAGTAAAGATAGCTCACTTTTTTCTAGACAAAGAAGGATGGGTCAATGAATACCCCAACTACAAAAATTGTCTATACCATAAAAGGTCTAATAATAGCAGAATCAGTCTGTCACTTACTGAGAAAATCTCAGGGCCAGGGGCTGAACTAAGAACTTTATCAATTACTTTCTCAGTGAAGCCTTTTAAGGGTCCCCCCCTGTTATCCCAGTTTACATGGGGTGAAATTGAGACCTTACTGTAATAGTAGTAATACTACTACTAGTAATACTACTACTACTAGTAGGAGGTAGTAATTTGTCTCTTAGGTCTATGATACAGGATTAAATACTCTCACCATTAAAAATTGTATACTTTACATGGACTATGGAGGAGGTTGTGGTAGATGAATTGGTAAGATAGTCACCCTCTGGGAAAGAGGCCCGGCATGGATCTTCTACGTATCCCTCAGATCCTCTTCCATCAAAAGGCAGTGTCAGGCTTACCCACAAAGTGGTGTGTGTGTGCAGACAACCCCCACACTTCCCTTACATCGTTCATTTGCTGACTGTGTGGTGGGGATATGGTAGGTGTGGTGTCCTGGCTATATTCCTCTAGAATCTGAACTTATCACTTACCTGCTCTATAAGACCAGGTAAATTATCTATTCTCCCCCAGAATTTGTCTCTGGAATTATAAGATGAAAATAAGAATTCCAACCAATAAATATTGGCTATAGAAGAAAGTTTCTGTTTTTATTTTATTTTATTTTATTTTTAAGTATCAACACTATTCCTGGTCTATATTGAGAAATTACCAAAATGTGATTTGCTTTGTTTCTTCTGTACCTAAATATGTTTTGGCATATTTTTCATATGTCAAGCAGATGGTGGTTAACTTTCCAGATTTACAAATTTGCCCATTTTTCAGACTTGCATTCACTTCTGTGCACAAATGTTCCTGTACCTTGTCATATGATAAAACTTTGGTGGAACTGAGAACACAGGTATAAAAATAAGTCAAGACATGAATCTTGGTATTGGCTCTATGCACTAAACAATTCCACAGAGTTCAAAAGATCAACAACTACGCTGTGTCTTCTGTAAGTGGTCCTGATGATCCTAATGACAGTTCGTCTCCAGTTGGGGGTGCTATTCTGGGAGTTATGGACCATTTAAGATGCGGAGCCTTGCTAGAGTCTTGATTTGAGAGTTTGTAGACTCTCCCCACTTTCAGTTTGCATTCTCTGTTCTCAGTGTGTGGTTGAGATGCCACACTCCAGCTCCCGCCCCTGCTAACAAGCCTCCTGTTACCAGGCTGTCCCTGCCTTTATGGACTCTAAGCCATAAGAGGATAAGCTGCTTTCAGCCATGGTATTTTATCACAGCAAGAGGAAAGTGACTAATATTTTAAGTGACCTATTTTCTTGGGTTCTTCTACTATTTCTTTTCTTTGGTGGTCTGTACTTTTACTACAATGTGCCTGGAATGCTGATGAGATGATGCTGATAAGAAGATGATGACTCTATCTGGAATTTGCTGAGTTTCAAGGTTATGTCAATTGGAGAATTTAGAGAAATTGTCAGTAGCTCTATTTTCCCCCTTCTCAGTGTACTTCTAGAATGGAAAATTAGCCAAAATCTTTAGTTTATAGTACATTATCATCACTGGGAGATAAACAGGTCATTTTATTAATATTTTAATGAGTTAATTTCATAATTTGTTCAGTATGTGTGAATTTATTACTCAAAATAAATCGAGGACTATTCAAAACAACCTGAGCCCCTCTCATGGCACCAGCCAGGAGCTAATCCCCCTGCCTCTCTCACCTGATGTAACTGTCCGGGAGACCAATCATCATTCCTTCATTTTCTCAGTAGCTTTAGTGGATTTATATGTACTTAAATATTTAGTTTAACAATTAAGATATGCTATGTTTTTAGACTTGCATTGTTGAATTACTAGAGTTACTTATCTTGATAATTCAAGGTACTACTGGATGTACTGGAGTTCACTCATTTGGAATACCGTATAAAACTCTAACATGCAAGTGCATATAATTTATTCACTCCATAAGGGCAGATTAGGCTGCGGTTGCTAGGTTTTCAGTGTTATGGCAACCCTCTAGAAAACCTATCCTTACTTTTCTCTGAACACCATCTTCCACAATCTCTCTCATCTCCTCAACTCTGATAAAAATGTGTGAGCCCTCAGGCTGCTCCGTGATATCAGAGTATCTCTTCCTGTGTTTTATTCTGGTTGGTGCTTTCTGGGTCAGTTAATTCATCTTACCACAGCGTTCCACTTTACTAATTTTGAAAATGTATTATTGTTCCCTGTCCCCCCCAACACTGTGTGTGTGTGTGTGTGTGTGTGTGTTTGTGTATGTGTGCGTGTACATGTGTTTGTGTTTGCTATAGTGCATATGTGGAAGTTAGAGGACAACTTTATGGAGTCAATTTCTTCTACTTTTGTGTGTGTTCTGAGAATCGAACTTGGGTCTTCAGGCTTTTGTACCAAGTCCCTTTACCTGCTGAGCCATCTCACTGACTCCAGTTCACTAATTCTTTAACCACTTGACTGGCTCTTTTGATGTGCTTTTTCACTTCTGTGACCAAGTTAGAGTTTTCCAAATCCGTTTGCTCCTCACTGCTTTTGCTGTTATGCTTCTTCATTTCTCTATATTAAATGCTTTAATTTTACTTCCATGATTTATCTCCTTTCCATCTTCAGAGGGCTGATTTCACAGCCACTGTTTCTCATATTCTCCGGTGTGGCTCGCTTCTCTTTCTTCTCCTTATTTTGCTTCTTTTGAGATATTTTTCTTCAGAAAACTAGGAGAGAAGAGGTCTAGGTGGACCTTGAGGGTTTTCTGGCTTCTGCTGGTTTTCTGGAGGTACCACGGACCCAGGTTTAGTTGAATTTTTCACTGGATCTCATATAGACCAGACTGGCCTCCCATGTGGCGCATAGCTGGAGCTGGCCTTGAACTCCTGACCTTCCTTCCTGAGAGTTTTAGCATGTGCCAGCAGGCCCAGTTTGTCCATGAGGTTCTTAACTCACACACTGCATCAACTAGACCTTAAACTCAAATGTGGGCTTACAGACAGCACGTTTATTGCCCCAATGCCCTGGTCAACACATCCTTGTGCACATTGCTGTGTGTGTCTAACACATTTTTAAGCTAAGTTGTCGCTTGTTTTCAAGGAGCAGTGTTGTCAACCCCAAGACACTGCAAGTATCCTAAACTTTATACCTATTTCTTGGGGTTCTTTTTAGCTACCATTATGGAGGGCTATTTCAATCAATACTTTAATTATGAGTGACAACTTATAGGGGCATCTGCTCTGTCATTCTGTTGAAAAGAAGAGCCCGATCTGTCCCCATTTAAAATGTACCCATGATTTCTTTGGCTACTTAATGTTCGGTCCTATGTCTTGATTGTTTATGTTTGATGAGGTGTAAAGGTGATTGCAGGCTGTATTTGCGTTAGTGCCTTTATAGCCCTTAGGATAGAAATCCTTTTGACCAGATTGTAAAGGACCCAGCAGGATTTCCTCTAACTTCTGGCCTCTCAGTCTTTTCCACATATCGTCACAAATGTCACATAGCTACAGCTGTGTCCCCAACTTCCCCTATCACCGATTTAGTTATGCATCACATAGACTGATGCTGTGCTTGGGGTACATTCCATTTTCATAAACCTTCCTCCTGATTCTGAGGTCACTTTTCAACATCGTCTTAAAGTCCTTTCCAAAGCATTTTCTAGACCAACAGCTTTGAATGGAAAACACAATTAGGCATGTCTAAGTGCCTATTTTTAAAGACTGTTTCCTGACATCATTATACAACAAGGCCTTGAACTACATACATATTTTATACATGATATTTTCATCGGTCTTTTATAATATGATAGGAGATAATTTCACGTACTATTTCCTGAATAAAATGTATTGCTGAGTAAAGAGAAGATGCTAACTTAATGTCTGCACATTTAAGTGAATCAAACAGCACAACTGTACTTCACAGCTTAGCATATCTGGGGAGCAAGGACAGTGTGATGCACCCAGTAAAGTCTTGCACAGAATGATGGTCTGAAGTCCACATCTAACATCCAGTTAAAAATGGTGGACATACTGGTGTGCGCCTGTAATCCTAAAAATGGGAAGTAGAGACGGGAGGATTCCCAGAGCTTGCTGGCTAGGTTGTCTAACAGATTTTAAGAACTTCAGGTTCAGTAAGAGCCCCTGAATGATAAGGTGGAGAGTGACTGTGGAAGACATCTAACATTGATTTATACAAACACACACACACACACACACACACACACACACACACACACAGAGGACATAGACTTCTCATGATAATTTTCCTCCATATTTAAATCTTCAGCCATTAGTACTTTGAAGCAATTCTAGTCTAGTCAGTCTGAGCTGAGACTCATCATAAAAACACAGAGAAAAGGAAACCAATTGCATAGATTCCATTTGGCAAATGCAGGGCCTACAGATCTGCCTGTGGTTCAGCGTCTGGCGCCATCAGTTGGGCTCGGAATCAAATGCTTGTGGAAGCTGGTAATTAGCGAGGACTCTAGACCACTCAGTTGGCAGCGGCAGGCTTCTTATAGCCACTGGGAAAGTGGGTTCGGAATTGCTGTCTGAAGCCACAGTGCTCCCTCAGAATGAATGATTGCAATTATAGGGCCTTTTTCATGGAGGGAAAACTGTAATTAATATCCATATGGAGACATCTGTCAAGGTGTGAGTATTTAAGTTACCGTGCCTGGCTACTCCGGAGGACCACCTTTGTGGTCCCTGTTCAGTAAGATGCAGATGGAGAGCACCTTCCTCCCCATGGCTAGTGGTAAAAAGGACCTTACCCGAAGCATTGCAACCACCACTGATACTTGGCAAAAACCAAAACAAAACAAAAAAACAAAACAAAACAAAACACCAGCATACAGTTTCCCTCCTTTTGAACCAAGGAAATGTATTCTGCCAGGACAATGAAATGTCCTTATGTAGGTCACACTCAGAGGATGGAGTTCTTTGGATCTCGCCTGGACAGATCGTTCATTTCTCAAGCTTGAATATTTAAGGGAAAAAAAGCTGGCCGTACCAAGCTGCTTGGTTTGGCCTCAGATGTGATCATCGACAGGCGAAGGCGAGGAAACTTGAAGAAGAGAGGGTGAGATGAATGTGTTCCAAACTGACCAGATGCGGGAAAGCTTATATTTAAACACACACATACACACACACACACACACACACACACCAACCACACAGAGTGAATCACAGGGCAAGAATTATTAAGCTTTCTTCAAGGAAACTCAGTAAATAGCATGTACACTAAAATGGAGACGGTATTATCTGTTTCTCTCAGCTGTTTAGATCACATAATCAAACTCGTGTGTGTGTGTGTGTGTGTGTGTGTGTGTGTGTATGTGTGTGTGTGTGTGTGTGTGTGTGTGTGTGTCTGTATGTGGACACAAAGCGAGTGTTCCCTGTGGGAAATCCCCAAACAGTAAGAACTACTGTGGCTTCCTCACATTTTTTCTTCTTTCAGATTTGTGTCTTGGACTTGCATGTGAAAGGAAACTCTTGGAAGGAATATGGGAAGAAGCCTGCTTCCTGTTAGGGTGCTGAGGATTTTCTCAGTCAGTTGCTTCTCTGATTCCCACTGCACTCCATTGCTCTGAAAGTCAGAGCCACATATTAGAAGCAGTGCTGGCTGGAGTTGATTCTCCCCGCCCTGTCCTGGGGAGAACCAACAGCTTTTAGCGCGTTCCACATGACACACAAGAGTGAAGGAAAGGTCTCCGCCTGCATCGGTTTACTGGAGTATGGTGTAAATCACGTACTTTAAAGGCGATCTGGAGCCCCATGCTTTTAAAATGCAGGGCTAAACTGACATAATCTGTAACAGTTTCAGCTCTGCTCTTTTTAATTAACAAAAGCTTTTGGAATTCTGTTTTTTTTTTTTTTTTCTTTTTTTTTTGTCTCTAAGAACATTGTACAATGAAAAAAAAAAGGCTGAGCATAATAAAAATCTTCTCTGACTGATTAAAGAAAGCCTTGTTTTCAGGAAAGAGGAATAGGCAGACTTCCTTTTCCCAGCCCCTGCCTAGAAGGCTTTGTTCAGGGACTGGGCATCTAACCAGCATGCCTTTAGATTACTTTATGTTAATTAAACGTATGGTTAGTCCCAGAGGTGAAAGTCTGGATCTGCATGTGGCTTCAAAGGCTGTCCAACATTACTGGATACACTCCCTTGTGGAAGGCAGGACTGATCTGTGATAAAAACTGACCGCTTTAAACTAAGCTTATTACTTTATTACCGTAGAGAGATGGAGTGTTTTTCTCTCAATGGATAAAATGTATTTATAGGCTTCTTCAAGAATTACCCACTTTTAGATATCCTCTCTTCCCATAAAACTGAGATAGGAATAAAACAAAAGAAATTTAACAGGAAATAAAGGCTCTGACTTCTATTGGAAACACTGCCTTCTAGGTTAGCAAGCATGAGAGATAAAATACACGCACCCCATTTCTGTAACATGCTTATGCTTATTACAAATTAGGTGTGTGTGTGTGTGTGTGTGTGTGCACTCACAGCATATGAAGGTCAGAGGACTACTTTCAGGAGTCAGTTCTTTCCTTTCATTATGTGGACGCTGAAATCAAGCTCAAGTCCTTAGCCTCGCTAGCTAGCACCTTTACTCTCCAAACTACCTTCTAGCTCCACATGTACACTGCAAACTATAGAAATGTTTCCTTGTGCCGGTTTAGTGAGGAGGAAACCATCCCAGAATCAATGAAAAATGGATAATATATTTTCCACTTTTCTCATTTGATTGTGGCTTGATAGTGGGTTCTTGCTCTTGTTAGGTTGAGTGTCCCCCAAAAGTCCATGTGCCATGGCCCATGGTCCCTGAGCCACAGTTCTGTGGACCTTTAAGAGACAGGGTCCAGTGGAAGGTCCTAAGGACCCTTGAAAGGATTCCCTTTTCCACTCCTTGGGCCTCCATTCCTTTGTACTCCCTCTATCTATCTGTCCACCAGTCTGTCCTTCTCTCCTTCCTTCCCTCCCCCTCTCCCTTCTTTCCTTCCCTCATTATATGAATATTCTCCCTGTCATGTTCCCATCATTATTTTCCATTGACCTAATCAGAGATCAAACCAACAGGCTTAAATCTTGGCTTTGAACCTATAAACTGTGAGCTAAGTCATAACCTCTTTTCTTTATTCATCAGTTGCCATGGTGACACGAAGCTATATGTACAGTACTCCGTTTTTGTCAGTGGCTATTATCAGCACAAATGGCCAAGATGAACTCAGCTGAACAGCTCAGTAGGACTTGGGCAGGGGACCAATCAGGGAGACAGGAACAAACAACAAAAGCCACAAAGTTGTTCCCATATGAGAAGCTGCCAACCCACAAGTACAATACAGTCCTTAAAGGATGTGTTCCAACACTCTGGATATCTGAAACCATAGGTAGTACCAGATCTTGTCAATGTGATCTTTTCCCAATATATACACACCTATAACAGATTAATTTGTAACTTAGATACAAGAGGGTAATAGTAACTAATAATTAAAAGAACTGCAACAATATAATAAAATTATTTATAAAAGAACTTTTATATTTCTTTATTTTTTCCCATGCAAATTTTTGAACCATAGTTGACATAGGTTGATGTTGTAAGCTATGAAATTGAGAGGAGATTGGGGGAGCGCCACACAGATGTATGAATCAGCATCTGCTTCAACCATAAATTCTCAGGAAGCACAACATGACTGTGTTTCAATGGGTCAGGGTTCATCCACTGGGATATCTGCCCCGTCCTACTGAGCACCAGGCATTTGTCCTTCATGAGCTATGGAAATACAAATATGCCTTATTCCTCTAAGTTTATTTGTAGCTCCTCAAGAGCAAAAATGGCCCACTTAGTAATCACTGAATCCTTACATACCAGACGGTAGGCACCCAAGAAAAGCTTGTCTAACTGATGAGGTTGAACAAGCAATATGTGATACTGAACAGAACACACAGAGATGATGCAGGAGATAAGATGGGTTTCCAGACTTCCATATCTTCACAGAGATTGGGAGGTTACCTAGGAAGACCTAGGAAGCATTTTTGGATCATGCAGTTAGGGGAAAGTTCAGGAATATGTTGACCTATGATAGGGCTGAGCAAACCAAGCATTTGATGAATGGCTGAGGGCTTTGGTCTTTAATCACAGAATGGCAGCATCTAAATCAAAAGATACCACTCTGATGGAGATAGTCTCTTAGGACATCATACCATTGACTCCTAGGCAGGTGACTGATTTTTTGGATGCTGTCATCAGCAGATGTGAGTTTCCTAAAGCAATATAAGCTGACACAAATGTCCTAGCAGACTGGCAAAAAGAAATAAGTAGAAATAGACAGGAAGTTTGGATAAGAAGCATTTAAAAAAGAACATTTTCATTGAGTTCCCTTCCAATATCTTCAGAAGTCAAACTGGCAGCTCTCATAGACATGGACTCTGACATAATTCCAAAGGTGAGAGAGGAACATTTTGAAAAGGAATAAGAGTTTATCAACCACAAGCAACTATTTCACAAAGGGAACCAGAGCTTGACTCTCCTTCAAGACAAGTTAAAATGTATTTCCTATTTAGTAAAACAAAGGACAATGTACTGCAGGGCCACGCTTGGCATGGAAAAAAGTATGGAGATTACCAGTAAGAAAAATGGGGAAAAAAACCCTTTAAACAGGTTAATATTATTCTACAAAATAATCATAAAATTCTGGTGCTAGAAGAAAGAAAACCAAGACTATCTGCATAGACTAACTTTCTGCTTATCGACACATATCAATAACAGATGCAACTTATTCTACATTTTAAACCATAAAGAAGTATTGGTTATACACTGAGGCTCTGAAAAACTCCACGTATGTTTTCAGAGTTTGGCTTAGTGCAAAAGTACAAAGAGTTATGGTAATGGCTTCTCTGAGAAAACAAATATCCAGACAGGGTGAGCTGGTAGGAGCTGCAGGGGCAGACCCGCAGGCCGAGGATGCTCTGATCCTGTGCCATGAGAAAATGGATTAGAGCTCTCTGGGCCATCCTTCCAGCCTGGGGACCGCTGACTGTCATCTCTAATGAGAAAACTGAATGGCTCTCCACCGTCAGTGTCCCAGCTGTGAACAGAGCCCATTCACAGTCTACTTGAGCTACCAGCATGACGACCTGCTGTTGCTCACAGCTGGCAGTGACTTGGGAGGGACAAAATCCAAACACTGAATTTCCTGGTTGGTTGGACTCAGAACTGTTCTTATCATCATATCATTTACTAGGAGCAGTAAAACAAAACAAAAAGGTTGAGCTCTAAATGGTCTCAAAACCTTCTGTGGAACAGAAGGCAATCTGACAGTTTTTGTAACCTATCGCTTGTCCGCTGTTAATACTTTGAATAGCAGTGTAAGAGTTTGCTTTTTTGCTGTTGCGATAAACACCATGACCAAAAGCAACTTGTAGAGGAAAGGGTTTATTTGGCATATCCATAGCACAGTCTATTGTGGAGGGAAGTTGGGATAGGGACTCAACAGAAACAGAGGCAGGAACCATGGGGGGAAACTGCTTACTGGCTTGTTCTCTATGACATGCTCAGATCGCTTTTATATACAACCAGGACCACTTCTATGGCACTACCCATAGTGGGCTTGGCATTTAGACACTGATAATTGATGATGATGATGATGATGACGATGATAGTCCACAGTTATACCCACAGTCTAGTCTGATGAAAGTAATTCATTAGTTCAGTCTTTCCAGGTTATTCTACTTTGTGTCAAGTTGATGAAAAATGGCTAGCACAAGTAGTAAGAGAATTATAATATACTTTTTTGGTATGCATTTGTGGATGTGTTTATGTCTGTTCATATGTAAGTATGGACACATTGTGTGTCATGATGTCTATGTAGGTCAGAAGACATTTTTGGGTGTTGGTCCTCACCTTTCTCACCAACTTGCTTGGTTTTATGCATGATCCTCAGGCCAACATTCTCTTTCTGCCTCCTATATCCTGGTAGGGATATACTGGTATCACACACACACAAACATGTGTGTATATGTGTGTGCTACTGCATTTAGCTTAGTGTAGTTTCTAGAGATTTGACCTCTTGTCGTCTGGGTTGGGGATGGGTCAATAGCAGGGTATTTAAACACTGTGCCAAGGGAGGACTGAGGCACAGAAGTCAGAGCGTGAGCCACCCTGGATGGCAGAGCCAAGTCACTACTTGGTAACAGGAAACCCCGCTGGTGCCGCCAGGAGCCTGCTAGTGCATCTGGAAACAGAAGATATTTGGAGAATGGGGATGGTGATGGGAGTCAGAGTAACTTTATGGTCCAAAATCATGTATGAAACCTTCAGAGAGTTTCAGAGGCATGAAAGCAAGCAACACAAAACACACACACACACACACACACACACACACACACACACACACACCAGACACATGAAGGGGGAAAGATATTGAAGTAGCCATTACTGTCTGAGAATTTCCTTTGTTCCTGGCACTGTGTTTTACACAGTTTTTACACATCTCACAAGCATTGCTCATTATCTCTGTGAGGCAGGGGATGCCATCTAGATTTATTTAATGCATGAGGACAGGGTCTCAGTGTGAGTCTCACAGAGTCACTGAGCTGTTCAATGACAGATCTATGATTTGACCTCAGATTGCCTGCTTAAATCCTGCACTCCTGTATGCTGAAGAATTGATAGGGTCTTAATCAGTGTCCTGTTGCTATGAAGAGAAACCACGGCCATGGTGACTGTTGTAAAGGAAAATATTTGATTAGCACTGGCTTACAGTTTAGAGATTTAGTCCATTAATATTGTGGCGGGGGACATAGCTGCATGCAGGCAGACCTGGTGCTACAGAGTTCTGCATCCTAATGCATAGACAGCAGGCAGAGAGAGGAAGACACTGGGCCTGGTCTGAGCATTTGAAACCCCAAAGCCCACCCCTAGTGACATACTTCCGCCAACAAGGCCACACTACTCCAACAAGGCCACACCTAATAGTACCACTCCTTATAGGCCAGATGGGGGCCATTTTCTTTCAAACCACCACAGCATGTTGGCAGTTGAAGGAAGCAAGCTGAACAACAGAGAACTTTCTCATTTTGGAGAAAGACAAATAATTAAACTCCAAGTATTAAATGAGAAGATTTAAAGAAATGAGTTAATATAACCTACTGTTAGGTAAGACCTAAGGAGACTGAATAAGTTACAGTTCAAATAAAGAGATTTGCTGACATAACAAACAAACTCTTACACTTAGTATTGATAGTTACAAAAATTATACTATGTGAATAATATATTATATATATTATATATAATATGTAATTATAAAAATATGTAATTATAAAATTATTACTATTTGTTTTGATACTTTCAGCTTCTATATAATCCTAAGAAAATAATCAAAAAATGAAGATGAGTTATTCCCAAAGATATACATTTTACTTCTTTTTTTTTCCTCAAGACAGGGTTTCCCTGTATAGCCCTGCCTGTCTTAGAACTCACTTTGTAGACAAGGCTGGCCTCAAACTCAGAAATCTGCCTGCTTCTGCCTCCCAAGTGCTGGGATTAAAGGTGTGTGCCACCACTGCCTGGCTTACATTTTACATTTGAATGTGCTAGTTAGATTGAAGTAAAACACACACAGGCACATGCACATGCACGGATGACGAACTCAAACCTTACTCTAGATTAAGTCCTGGTACTAGCCCTTATTTGATATGTGACTTATTAGTTAGCTCCCGACACTGAGCCTAATAGTCTTCATTTCTAAAGGGAGAGAAAAATCTTTACCCTATACTAGGCATTCCTTTCAGCAGACTATTGGAATTTCAGGAAGGATAAATAACTCTTTGCTGTATGGAGCTATCCTCCTGTGCTTGTAGGATGGCCGACAGAGTCTGTGGTCTCTGTCACTAGAGTAACACCGCCAGTGTCTCCACACACTGCCAGATATACCTAGCAGACCATCGCCTCCTTACAGCAGCATTGGGGATTGATTTAAGTTAAAGATACTTAGGGGAAAAAGAAAGAATCTTTTTTTTTTTATAAATGAGGTAGTGAGGTTTAAAAAGGATACACACAGACATACAGACATTTCTCTTCTATAAAGATGAATCTTTTTATGTGGATAAAGTCAGTAACAGAAGAGAGAATAAATGTCCAAGAGCATGGGAGTAAAGAATCAGTGTTAAAGCATAACCTAAGGATGCTGAAGAGGTGGCTTGGGCAAAGGGGAGGACCGTCCCAGAGGGAAGAGTACAGAGGGAAGGGTAAAGGGAGGAAGCAATTCTGAAGGCTTCTCTGCAGGGTAATGTTGGTATACCCGTTTTACAAACACACACACAGACACACATACATACACACACACACAGACACACATATACACACATACACACTCACATACATACACTATACACACACAAACACACACACATATACACACATACACACACTATACACACATAAACACACACAAACACACACATATATACACACACACATACACACACTATACACACACACAAACACACACATATATACACACTATATACATACAGACAAACACACACACATATATACACACATACACACACTATATATACACACATACACACATACATACACATACACATACACACACAAACACACACATACACACACTATACACACACAAACACACACATATACACACATACACACACATACACACACACATACACACACATACACATACCACATACACACACACTATATACACACACATACACACACACATACACACACACATACACACACACATACACACACACATACATACACATACCACATACACACACACTATATATACACACATACACACACATACACACACACACATACACACACATACATACACATACACATACCACACACACAAACACACACACATACACACACACACAAGTCCTTTTTATTCCCATATTATAGCCTGTACTGACTGAGCTAAGAATAAAGTGCAATCAGACTTACGTTCCACACCCTGAAACAACCAGACAAACCCTAGTCATGTACACTGTATTATGGCTAGCCATGACAAATGATGTATCACTAAAATTCTGGAAATATAAAACTTTTCATGTCCATTAGACAACTGGTAAGAGTAATTTCAGGTAAGTCCATTATGTTGAGCAGGCAAACGTCTGCTTTTTGTCCTACCTCAGCCTTCCTCTTTCTCCATTTTGTCTCTTCCCCTGACCTCTTGCCTTCATGCTGCCACCCAAAACCATCATCCTTGGTCTGTGTGCAGATTCACAGTTCCCAATTCACTTTTCCATTATGCTAATTGATTGGATTGTTTCACAAATATCCTTATTGTATGCCAAGTTCTAGGTAATAATAAATTAACAGAACTAGAGGGGTCAGACTTGTTTTCACAGAGTGTAACAGTTAACAAGGCATATGGCCGGCAAGCTGACTCAAACATTATCAGTTGGTGGCACAACCCAGTGACTACCCGTGTAGAATATCCTGTTTTGATCTAAGACTCACTATTCCCTGACTGGTCCTGGAGTTTTAAACACTGCCCTTTGTGCTGTGTGGGAGGCCTTCCTACTCATTAGGCAGTTGCAACACACAACATGCTGTCTGTATTAATGACCAGTCCTTGGACCACAGCTGCCCTTTCACGCATCCACGCTGGCCACCTGTAGCCTATAAATCTAGAATGGTAGGAGTTATATACATGTTTCCCTTCTGCGGCCCGTCGGCATCATTATCCTCTCGGTACCTTGACCGAGTTAGAAATGCAAAAGTCTTAATGGCCTTTGCCAGCTTGGCTGCTATGGCAGACATCAGGAATTCTGTTACATTGGAAGGAAGTTAAAACACAACGGCTTTCCTGCTGTGCTTGAAAAGTTGACCTCTGGTGGAGCTGAGCAAGTCAGTGCGGATGGCTTTGTCTCTCAGCCCCGGCTCAACTGTCCAGCCTTACGTTGAAGATATTCAAATACATGATTTTGTTGTATTTTTAGTCAGAAAAGTTATCTGTCTGGTGACCCATGAGTTGGGCTGCCAAGCCTCCTGGAAAGCGAGGAACAAGGCTGGAAGGCTGGAAAAGTAGACCAAGTTTTCTTGATACAGGTTCAGATACTAGCTGCCGCTTCATGCGCCTATTTTTATAGTGCTTTCTAATACACAAATACAGAAAAATTGTAATGTTTTTTCCTCTTTTCATGGAATACTAATTTTGAAGCAGGCTTTTAGTGGAAGCACATAAAAGTTGCCCAAATTTACAAAAATTGCCTTTCCCCCCCTCCTTTAATAGAAGACACATGTTCATAAAACATGTTGGTAAAGGCGGCTCCTTACAACATTCGTAGACCTTGACCCTTAAATCCTCATGCAAGTATGTCCGCTTGAGTGGGAAATTTTGTATGGTTATTGTCATACTTTCCAAGACAAAATAACCAAGCAATGGGTGGGTCATGGGGCGGGGAGGGGGCTCATTAGTTAAACTGCTTGCTTTGCAAGCAAGAAAAAAACCTTGAGTTCAGATCTCCTGCACCCATGGGAAACCATTACAGCCTGGGTATCCCAGCAACTAGGGGAGGAGGCATGGAAACAGGTAGATCCCAGGAGCTTGTCAGCCAGCTTGCCTAAACTACCGGAGAGCTTCAGGTTCATTGAGAGAGCATGCCTCAAGGTAAGGTGGAGAGGGACTGAGGGAGACACCTCTCACATTGACCACTGGCCTCCACTGGTGTGCCCACCTGTGAACATGCACACAACCACATACACCATGCACAAACTTGTTGAAAACTTATCAGATTATTCTCATATGAAATGGGCACAGTAGCATGAAGGCAGCATGGGCTGCAGTCAGAGTTTAGAGTCTGAACAGATTCCGGTTCCTTCACCAATCTTATAAGAACTCACCTACAAGATAACACAGCCATGAAATGACTTTCTGATAATCCTCAGATATATGTATTACCAGTAGTTCACAGACATGGACAGCACCACAGCCATTGTGAACAATGGCGCTGCTGACAGGTAGAGATCTGGAATTTAAGGAAGAGTGATTGGACCAGAATGGGGGGGGGGCTTTGAACCCTAGAACCTGGGGATTTGGAACAACGACACTATTGATACCCAGAGCAAGGAGGAGCTACAACCTTTCAAACTTACAAAGGGGTCTTTCAGGACCTTTCAGTGAGGAGAATAACATATCTGCACAGGCAGGACTAACGGTTGAAGCCTGCATAATTGTTGCAAAATATTTGCAATCAGCAGGATTGCATGCTAATGTCCCAGTCTGCAGTCCCAGACACTCTTCCACTGGTATCTTGATGTCTATTTCATTTCCCACAATCATCTTTGACTTCCTCCAGACGGTCTATTTTTCTTAAGAACTTCAATTCTTATGTTACATATTTTCCTTCCTGGATATTTGGCTTTAAAAAATATTTTTACTTCTCCTCACCAGCCTCCATTTAAATAACATTCATTTACATTTGTTTATGCATTTGAAAAACTTTTCTCTTTAAAAGTTGTGCAAAAAGGCAGTTATCATAGGAAACGTGACACAAGAGTAAACATTGAGGACATGGAGAAACCCTGTCTCAAAAAAAGAAAAAAAAAAGAAAGAAAAAAGAAAAAAGAAAAAAGAAAAAGAAAAAAGAAAAATGAAAAAAGAAAAAAGAAAAAAAAAGGCTGAGACTAGTAACCCTAGTGGAATAGCTTCTGAAATTTCTATATGCAAACACATTCAACCCGTCTAAAGACTGCAAAGCAAAAGCAGATCTATGTTCTTCAGGATGAGTACATCTCTTAGTCTCTTATTTCCTGTGTGTGTGTGGGGGGAACCTACACTCCCACATACACTACATTTTAATTTACTTCCCAGCATTCCATGTAACCAATTATCTTTGAGGGCTGCTGGTGTTGTTCTTAAACACTCATAATTATGAACAATGTGTCAAAAGATGTTTGAGATAAATGTTGAAAAAAATCATAAATGTTTAGGAGGGGCATAGCTGGGCTCTAAGGTCTAAAGCCTAACACCAGCATTTAACACGCATTACAAAGTGGCTTCCAGGAGGACTGTCCAGCCCGCCACAGAAAGGACACCAGGACGCCTGCCTCCTCATCAGCTGTCAAGGCCATTTGTCTTAATTAGTATTGCTGTGATGGAATACGGTGACCAAAAACAAGCTGGAGAGGAGGGGGTTTATTTGGCTTAAATGTCTCATTGTAGTTTACCATTGAAGGAAATCTGAGCAGAAACTCCAAACAGAGCAAGAACCTGGATGGAGTCAGGAGCTGATGCAGAGGTCATGGAGGAGTGCCGACTCCTGGCTAGATAAGCCTGCTTTCTTTCTTTTTTTTATTCTACGTATTCTTTATTTACATTTCAAATGATTTCCCATTTTCTGGGTCCCCACTCCCCACAAGTCCCATAAGCTCTCTTCCCTCCCCCTGTTCCTCCATCAACTCCTTCCCACTTCCCTGTTCTGGTATTCACCTATACTATTTCATTGAGTCTTTCCAGAACCAGGGGCCACTCCTCTGTTCTTTTTGGACACCATTTAATATGTGGATTATTTCTTGGGTATTCCAAGTTTCTAGGTTATTATCTACTTATCAGTGAGTGCAAACCATGACTGATCTTTTGAGACTGGGTTACCTCACTTAGTATGATGTTCTCCAGCTCCATCCATTTGTCTATGAATTTCATGAATTCATTGTTTCTAATGGCTGATTTTGTGTAAATTACCACATTTTTTGTAATTTTGTAATTTTGTAAATTTTGTAAATTTACCACATTGTGTAAATATACCACATTTTTTTGTATCCATTCCTCTGTTGAGGGACACCTGGGTTGTTTCCAGCTTCTGGCTACTACAAATAGGGCTGCTATGAACATAGTGGAGCATGTGTCCTTATTACATGCTGGGGAATCCTCTGGGTATATGCCCAGGAGTTGTATAGCAGGGTCCTCTGGAAGTGCCATGCCCAGTTTTCTGAGGAACCGCCAGACTGATTTCCAAAGTGGTTGCACCATCTTACAATCCCACCAGCAGAGGAGGAGTGTTCCTCTTTCTCCACATCCTCGATAGCACCTGCTGTCTCCTGAGTTTTTGACCTTAGCCATTCTGACTGGTGTGAGGTGAAATCTCAGGGTTGTTTTGATTTGCATTTCCCTAATGATTAATGATGTTGAACATTTCTTAGGGTGTTTCTCAGCCCTCCGAAGTACCCCACTTTTTAATGGGGTTATTTGGTTCTCTAGGTTCTACCTTCTTGAGTTCTCTGTATATATTAGATATTAGCCCTCTGTCAGATTTAGGGTTGGTGAAGATCCTTTCCCAATCTGTTGGTTGACGTTTTGTCCTTTTGACAGTGTCCTTTGCCTTACAGAAACTTTGTAGTTTTATGAGGTCCCATTTGTCAATTCTTGATCTTAGAGCATAAACTATTGGTGTCATTAGATGCTGAAAAGGCATTTGACAAAATTCAGCATCCTTTCATGCTAAAAAGTCTTGGAAAGGACAGGAATTCAAGGCCCATATCTAAACATAGTAAAAGCAATATACAGCAAACCCGTAGCCAACATCAAACTAAATCGAGAGAAACTTGAAGCAATCCCACTAAAATCAGGGACTGGACAAGGCTGCCCCCTCTCTCCATATCTTTTTAATATAGTTCTTGAAGTCCTAGCTAGAGCAATTAGACAACAAAAGGAGGTCAAGGAGATTCAAATTGAAAAGGAAGAAGTCAAACTATCACTATTTGCAGATGATATGATAGTACACTTAAGTGACCCAAAAAAACTACTAGAGAACTCCTACAGCTGATAAACAACTTCAGCAAAGTGGCTGGCAACAAAATCAACTCAAACAAATCAGTAGCCTTTATATACTCAAAGGATAAGCAGACTGAGAAAGAAATTAGAGAAATGACACCCTTCACAATAGCCACAAACAACATAAAGTATTTTGGGGTGACTCTAACCAAACAAGTGAAAGACCTATATGACAAGAACTTCAGATCTCTGAAGAAGGAAATCGAAGAAGATCCTAGAAAATGGAAAAATCTTCCATGCTCGTGGATTGGCAGGATTAATATAGTTAAATGGCCATATTGCCAAAGGCAATCTACAGATTCAATGCAATCCCCATCAAAATCCCAACCCAGTTCTTCATAGAGCTAGAAAGAGCAATGCTCAAATTCATCTGGAATAACAAAAAACCCAGGATAGCTAAAACTATTCTCAACAGTAAAAGAACTTCAGGGGGATTCAGTATCCCAGACCTCAAACTTTACTACAGAGCAATAGTGATAAAAACTGCATGGTATTGGTATAATGTCAGGCAAGCGGATCAATGGAATAGGATTGAAGACCCAGAAATGAACCCACACACTTATGGTCACTTGATCTTCGACAAAGGAGCTGAAAGCATCCAGTGGAAAAAAGATAGTCTTTTCAACAAATGGTGCTGGTTCAATTGGAGGTCAGCATGCAGAAGAATGCGAATCGATCCATTCTTATCTCCTTGTACTAAGCTCAACTCCAAATGGATCAAGGACCTCCACATAAAACCTGACACACTGAAACTAATAGAAAAGAAACTGGGGAAGACCTTTGAGGACATGGGCACAGGGGAAAAGCCTGCTTTCTTACAGAATCCAGGAGCATCAGCTCAGGGTGGTCCCGCCCACAGTGGGCGGGTCCTTCCTGTGACAATCACTAATTAAGAAAATACATACAGGCCCCATCAACAGCCAGATCTTATGGAGGAATTTTCTCAACTGAGGCTCCTTCCTCTTCAGTGACTTTGACTTGTGTCAAGGGGACACAAAGCTGGCCAGTACACCATTCCTTCTAGTACCTTCAAACCTGAAAACTCAGTGTTGATATCTGGCCATTAAAACACTCAATTCTTGGTAAAAACATTGTTTGAACCCTATATATAGTGGCCATTTATTTTATTATTGCCCCTAATAATAATAATAATATTCTATTGATTTGACTAAATTTTCTTTTTACCGGTAAGTATGGTTTTATTATTAAAATTATCCTCTCTATTTTAAAATAAATTGAATATAAATACTCCTTTCAGGATATTTAATTCTCACATATGCTACAAAAGTTTACTAATTGCTTTATTTTAACCTTTTAATTATCTTTTTTTCCTGTTCAAAGGTTTATACATGTATACATATGACCTCTTATATTTTCATTATTTCCAAATATATTATTTTTTGCTTTATATTAACCTATTTCATTTTCCAAAGTTGTTTTGTTCTCTCTTTTGAAGATTTATATTTATGTGCATGAGTGTTTTACATCCATGTATGTCTGTGTACCATATGCATGCCTGGTGCCTGCAGAGGTCAAAAGAGGGTCTCACATCCTCTAGAAAGGAGAGTTATGGAGAGCTGTGAGCTGCCATATGGGTATTTGGGAATCTCTTAAACACTGAGCCATCTCTTCACCCTCCCTCTTTCCTGAAGTGTTTAGCTGTTCTCCTTTATTAAAAGTAATACTTCTACTTCCACTGGCTTTTCTCTTCCTAGGCAATGGTTACATACTATTGTACTTCCTGCCTATTATTTTATTGTCTGTTATACTTCAAATAGTGTTGTGATAAATACTAATGTCTGTTTGGATACATTTTGGTATGTATTTTCTCATTTAGGTAGATATGGTTTTTACATTTAAAATCTCCTAGACAGTTGTACCTCATCTTTTTGAGCATCTTAAAAATTGAAGGTTTGATACAACCCTGTGTTGATGAAGTCTTTGGTTCTATTATTTTGGCCATTGAGACTGCTACTATTTTTAACAAAAAGCAGTTAAAAAAAAACTAAGTTTAAAAATTAAAAAATTAAAAATTTTAAGTTAATTAAAATGACTTATTTTATGTGCATGCGTGGGTGCTTGCATGTCTGTGTGCATACTTGCATGTCCTTTTGTACCATGTGATTGTTGAGGTCAGATCTACTGGAACTGGACTTGTGAGCTCCTTTCTAATGGGGTTCTGGGAACTGATCGTTGGTTCTCTATAAAACATCAAGTGCTCTGACCATGGAGTTATCAAGCCTCAGTATATACACTGTTTACATAGAATGCTATTACGTTCTTAATGGACTATAGTCTAGTATAGATGTAAATTTTTTATGTACTGGGAAACTAACATGCATGTGTTGTGATGTATGTTTTATTGCAGTGGTTTGGAACTGAACCTATACTAGTTCTGAAGAACACCTTCTGTGAACCAGGTGGTAGTGGTGTACACCTTTAATCCCAGCACTCAGGAGGCAGAGGCAGGCAGATCTCTGTGAGTTCCAGGCTAGTCTGGTCTATACAGCAAGTTTCAGGGCAGCCAGAGATACGTAGAGAAACCTGGTCTCAAAAAAGCTAAAAGAGCATCCACTGTCTCTAGTGTCCCATGGTTTATTAGATATACAGTATCCAGTATTGATACATCTTACAATCTTAGAACTGTTTCCTCCTATCTAAAGAGGATACATTTCAGGAATTTCAGTGAATGCAGGATTTGAATAGTATGAAACCCATGCATGTGTTTATTCTTCAATATATACAGATCCAGGCTAGATGTTATCAAGTGTATACAGTGAGTCATTAGCAAACCAATGAGAGAGTAGACCAAGTATAACAAAATACCATACTAAAAGTTATGTGCAGGTGAGGTGGTCTCTCACAGTCTCAAATGTTGCCCATGTGTGTATGTGGGCACACTGGAGGCCAGAGGACAACACCAGTTGCCATCCTCAGAAATGTTGTTCTCCTTTTGAGATGGGATCTTTCACTGGCTTGGAATTCATCATCTGGGTCAGGCTATTTGGTCTGCAAGGTTCGGGGAACCTTTTGGCTTCCTTCCTAACACTGGGATTACCAACACACAAACCCATGCCTGGATTTTCTCTTTGGATTTTGGGGATCAAATTTAGGTCCTATGCTTGTGTGGCCAGTACCTTATTAACTGAGCTGTCTCCCCAGACCAACCTTTCCCCACATAAATGAAGCATTTTATAACTTTTTTTTGGCATACCGAAATTGGGGGTATTATCATTCTCATACTTGAATACACTTTGCAATAAGATGTCCGATAATCTGATAAACTGGGATTGCTACCAAGTAACTAATGGGAAGTCAACACATACAGTGTGGATACACTATGAATGTATCCAGTGGATACACTGGATAAAGGAGAGATTTATGTATGAGGCAGAACAGTGTGCTGCTTCTCTGTTTTGTCATGCTATACAGAGGGCAATTATTTATTTTTACACTCTTACACTCTATTTTTAGATTGCTGTTGCCATAGGTAACTGAATTTGAGGATACCAGGGACTGGGTTATACATATTTTGAATTGAAATTATTATGAATTGTACCTCTCCTTATTTTGTCCAAAGAATGAGTAAAGACAGTGGGAAAGGTTTTAAACTCTGATTACTATAGTGGTGTTATATGATAACTGAATATTTTGATAACTTCACTAAGGTAAGTCAGCCAGAAATATAAATGGCTACTTTTTAGTTCAAAAGGAATGCTGTTCACAGTGTTAGCTCCAAAAATCATAGCCAATGATAAAATGCTTTTAAAATAGGTGTAAAGAACTCCATTTTGGATAGAGGTATCTCAATGGCACAGTGCTTCTCTAACACACCCAGGGCCTGTGTCTACTAGGAAAAAATGAGATGCTTTTATGGTTGAGAAGGGTTAAAGCATTCCATTTAAAAACTACCATGAATCATACCAAAGACAGAAAAACATGTCAAAACATCTCTAATGTCTGAAACATGATTTCTCGTTCACTAGAGAAGTCATTTTATCTCAAACACATCAGAAGAAAATAAAAACATAACAATATGACCTACTGACCCT
Organism: Apodemus sylvaticus; assembly: GCF_947179515.1. Taxonomy (NCBI): domain Eukaryota; kingdom Metazoa; phylum Chordata; class Mammalia; order Rodentia; family Muridae; genus Apodemus; species Apodemus sylvaticus. Next base: position 69,485,612 of record NC_067483.1, read on the forward strand.
CCAGAAGCCCATCCCATCACCCACTACCTTCTTTCTTAGACAAAAGGTTCACTGAAACTTGCTGACCAACCAACCTGACCCAGATGTTGAGTTCCAAGCCAGCAAAAGATCCCATCTCAAAAGTAGAACGGCATTTCTGAGGATGGCAGCTGGTGTTGTCTAAGTGCCTAAGTTCTTCATTAATGTGGAGTCTTACATAACTCTAGAGTCTATTTGGCAAGATCAAAACATTCACGAATATAATAAAAACATCTAAATCACGTCTCAAAGTGTTCCACCTCAACTAGACTGTCTTCTCCTATGACTGGTTATGGATAAAGTTGGTGGACTCAAACTCTAGGCATCAATAATTTTCTTCTAATGTCATTTTGCCAAAGGAAAACCAAACGTTTTGTGGTGTTGAGGTGTTTTGAGAGATGATAGGCTTTCATGGACACATGGAACTGGAGGAACACTCAGAGGCCAATGGGTTTTCATCCCTTCCTTTAAGCTTAATATTATCCTTATTGGCTTATGCATAAAGCTAGTCAACCAGATGTATGGATGCTCTCTGGAAATCCCAAGGAAATGTATTATCAAGCTCCTCAGAAAACTAGGGAAATCATACATATTATTTGAAAAAAAAAATCTCAGTGGAGGAAAGTGTTCTCTAAGCATCTCAGAGTGTTCTTTCAGCCATCCTCTAGGCTTCTTCAATCAACCAATAAATATAACACACACTGTCAAGAAGATGCCACTAGGTCACAAGGATGGGGTTTCAGTGGTGACCAATGATCTCTCACTGGTGGCAAAACAACAAGGAGTTAAAGGCCTCTTATAAGAAGGTAAAGTGAACCAGCTTGATTTCAATATCTATTCTCTTCAGTATGCATCCTGGTGCCATTGGTTGGAGAATTCTATCATGAAAAATGACCAGCAGAAACCAGAGTTTCACTAAATAGGTACCCTGATGGAAGAAGGATAACCACCTTCCCCATTTACAAGAGCTGGCCAAGTCCATCAGACTTGCTGAAAGCATCAGGGATTGCTGGGCAAGGTATTGTTGAACAGTGGGAAGAGCAGGTGCTGGGATATGAGTCTCCTTCCTTTCTTTTCTTGCACATCAAGGTTCTTTAGCATGTGGGAAGTTATTGCATTTCACTGTGCTATGGATCAATACAGATACTACAAACATATAAATCTAATATTGAAATATTTCTCCTTTTCAAGTGAAATGTAGTCAATACTTTTCTCCTCCCTGGGAAGTATAAGACACCTTTGATTTAAAAAGACTGAAGTTAAATAAAAGAAAAATTAATATTTTTCTTTCAAAGGGTAATAAACTTCTTTCTATAATGTGAAACTTTTAGAAGTGTTATTGGGTCTAGACTTCTCTACATTTCCATTTGATTTTTTGCACCAATATCATTAAAAAAAATCACTCACCATTTGTTATAATGTCCTATTTCTTACATTTAAAATTTTTCTACCTTGAATTCTCCAAATTTAACAAAGATACTTAGCCAAACCATTTGATAAAGAAATAATATTTAAAGTTTACTAACTCTCTAGAAATATCCTTTCAGAGAGAATTAAATTATGTAAAGACATTAAATGTCTTTTCTCTAGGACTGAGCATGGAGATTTTTACCTGAAGACCTCAGGTTTGTAGATGGTATTTCTGGTTTATATTTGTATTCAACAAACAAACAAGCTTAACAAACCCCAAACAAGCTTTTTTAGCCCTTCTCACATACTACCTGCTGTTGTCCACATTCCCAAGCTGACTCATGTCCTGGTTTCTGTCCTTCCTAATGAGGACACGAACCTCTGTGCTCAAGAGCAATTTGCCTAAGGGGAAGAGAGACTCTACCTTGAATAATTTAGAATATCACAGTGCCAAAGATGAATGTTTTCCAAAGGGAAAATAAGTAAGTTCAAAAGAGGATTATTTCCCCAGGGGGAAAATTACCTTTTTTTTTTTTCAGAAGAAATAGCAATAAGTATCACTTTTGTTCTATCACGTGCCCATAATGTAAATCTAAATGTGTTTCTTTCATAGCAACTGGTGCTCTACATATGGATGTAGTATGGAGGATGAGCTCCCAAACTGTAAGCATAAATTAAAGATGGATGAGGCAAATCTGTCACTGAGAAATGAGCATCAGTGTTGTTCCAAACACCCTGGCTTATATGTAGGCATGTAGGGGGGATTCTATGTGGCCATAGAGGTGGTTATGTGCTGTACCTACTGTGGGTAGGGAGATGAGTCAAGTCCACTGTGCTCATAAAGAGAGTTAATTAAACAGAGTTTATTTTCCTTCGGATCTGGTTAACATCCTGAATGCTAAAATGTCATGCACTTAGTAAACAATCAGCCTTCTCAAATCTGAAATGGGCCATACATTACAGCTGGCTCTCCTCTACGGCAGGCGTGTTGCCTTAGGGATGACTTTGAGCAGTCATTCCAACACGAGAAGGGGAAAGATGAATCTCACATTCTCCTTCTAAAGAAGCCAGATCTATACTCTGGAGACAGCACAGCTTGGCTTGCAGTGTTTTCCATTTGCACTGAAATTCTAAGCTACAGGAAAATAGCATGCAGATGTGCTGCTTGGGATTCGAGGAGACTCTCTCATGCCAGAGTCTTTGGTCAGGAGTATGACCGCATTTTAAAAGTATTAGTGTATTTTTTTCACAAACTATCACTTATGTATAGTATAAACAATTAAAAAATAAGGCATGGGGTAATAAGGACCAATACCACTGAAGTATCCATCCTTCAATTACAAATCAACGCAGTGAGCACTTGTGTTTTTGAGAGCCTTTCAACCAGCTTTCGCCCCCCACCCCCACCCCCACGCACTACAATACTAGATATTCATGCTGTAGATAGCTGACTGTGGAGGCCATGAGTTCTTGCAGGGGCTTCAGCCCTATTCTAGAAGGTTTAATGAACAACAGTTTACAATTTTTGAAGTGTGTGTGTGTGTGTGTGTAGGACTATATGTGTGCACATGTGTGTATGTGTATATGTGTGTAGAGAGTATATGTACATGTATATGTATACACGTGGATGTCAAAAGACTACTTTGGATATAATTCCTCAGGTGCCATCCATTTTAGTTTTTGAGACAGAGCCTTTAACTGGCCTGTCCTCAAGAGTTAAACTAGGCTCCTGACCAAAGAGCCCCAGGGATCTGCCTGTCTCTATGTTACTAGTGCTGGAATTACAAACATACCGCCATATCCAACATTTTACACAGCTAAGGACTGAACTCAGGTCTTTGTGCTGCAAGACAAGTATTTTGCAGGCTAAGATACCCCACCCCAGCCCCAGTGTTTTATATCTTCTCATTCCCTTCATATAATGAATCGAAAAACAGCAAACTGTATCCACTGAAACATCCACAAGCCAAAAGAGCTTCTCAAAACTAGACATGACAAATGGATGACTCTTGCCATGGCATGTGTGTGTGTGTGTGTGTGTATGTTTGTGTGTGTGCATGCACGTACGCATGAATGTGATTTTATAAACACGCCATCCGTGAACTGCTTGAGAAAGAGACAAATCATGGATGCTCCTTTAGTGAGCAGAGTTAGCCGCTCTCCAATTGTTAGCAGCTGGCTCTCTATTAGTGTACTCACAATTAATCCAGGGCATGGATGTCCTGGATTAGTGGTTGGATGGATGGTTGGATGCTTTGTTTTCAAGTAACATATACAACACATGAAGTTTCAGACAGAGATCTACTGTGGTGCAAATGATCAGGATAAAATACTTACAAGTTAAGAACTGAAATACTGTAAGAATTAAAGCACGAGTTCCACATTTTGTCCAAATATTTGTCCCCAAGAGTTGTGATCTTATTTAGAAACACTATCTTTCACTTTGTGGAAGAAGCCTTTCACTTTTTTTTAAAGTTACCGGCTATTTTCTTTTAGAAGTGTACTATAAACGATGTAAGTTCACCTCCTTCCTTCTCCACAGATGCTGATCTTGTACATTTCTGGCTATATTTTAACTTTATTAAATAGTATTGCCTGGGTTGTGAGCAGTTATATCAGAGTATAAATTTATGAAGTGACACATTTTTTAGTACCAGCCATCTCTGTCAATTTACTCCATAATAACACAGTCCACCAAATTAAACTGCAAAATATTTCCCACATTTGTTTTACATTCTATACATATGGCTTATGAATAGCAATTTTGATGAATTCCAGCTGCTTTGGATCTGCAGGCCAACTCTTATATAACAGATTCCTTTCCATTCCTATCGAATCCACTGAGGCCCATTTTAAGCGGGCCACCTGGTAGGATAAACGACCGTTATGTGAAGGGAAAACAAAACAAAAAACAAGAAAACCCCAAAACAACAATAAAAAAATTTAGCCTGCCTAAAGCAAGGCTCCTTTCTCCAACTGTGTTACTCTTATATTTCTAAGTAAATGGCAAGTTGCATGAAGCTTCTGGGAAAGTTACGTGAAAATTTAACCAAACTAGAAATGCCAGGAAGCAGCACTTGCTCATTTATCTATTGTAACAAGAGCACTGAAACAACTCGCACATTCCCGTGGTGTGGTGCCCGTTATACCGACGGCTCGGCCTCCCCCCAACCTCCCGCCATTCTCCCGCTTCCACGCAGCTGGAATTCATCAAGGATATAGGAGCCAAGTCAAATGCTGACCCCACCCTCCTTCTCCATTTTAAGGCCCCTTCAAAGCCAGTGCACAGATCTTGTTCAGTTTTGCCAACAAAGTTTGCCATGCTTCCCTTTAAGGATCCAGTTTGGTTTTTTTTTTTTTTTTTTTTTATAATGGCACGAGCTTTGATTTGGGGTCAAATCTTCAGCTACACTGAGCCCCATCAGTCTGGCCCTTCTGTGACAAATTCTCACCATTCCTTTGCTCTTGAAGTTGGGCTTTTTCTTTTGAGCGACCCCTCTAACACGTCCCATAACCAGCTCTGAAAATATAACTTGTTTTCCTTCCGAAAGGTCAACACGGAGCAGCCACTGTGGCCATCCACACACACTGCCCCCAGAGAGTGTGGCCATCCCAACATGCACAGAATCACGTTTGTCAAGGCACATGCAGGAGCAGGGGCTGGGAAGACAGGAGAGACAGAAGAGCTGCAATAGGGCAGAGGACTTACTTTGTTGCTGCCCTGTGCATGCAGCCACAAGGAAGGAAAAAAAAAGAGAGAAATATGTTAAACAGAAATTTATCTCAGAACTATGAGGTTTTTCTTGCTAGATCAGATCCAAATGGATAGCTAAACCCTTCGAGAACTTCCCACTGGGTACATCTAGGGCTCACTCCTAAGTCAGGGAATCCATATAGGTAGGGTAAGTGAAGTCATGCGGTTACAACAGCGTGGCAATATCCCCCCATTCCTTTCTACTTGGAATACTTGGAGTATGGGAACCGAGCCAGAAAGAATTGGTTTGAATCGGTAATAAGTAAACCGCTAGCATAAAAGACAGAGAAGTTAGCATGCTGGCCTGCCTTTCCCGATAGCCCCTCCTCCAACATGCCAAGCACTGGAAATTTCATCAGCCATTACTTTTTTTTAAAAATAAGCACTGCATCCTTGGTTTCAAAGAAAGTAAAATTAAATTATTTTTCTTTCTTTCTTTTTTTCCTTTCCTTTCCTTTCCTTTCCTTTCCTTTCCTTTCCTTTCCTTTCCTTTCCTTTCCTTTCCTTTCTTTCTGTCTTTCTTTCTTTCTTTCTTTCTTTCTTTCTTTCTTTCTTTCTTTCTTTCTTTCTTTCTTTCTAAAGAAAAGAATTGAGTACTGAGGCACAGAGTGGGTGGTTTGAGGCAACAGAGGAAGCAGACCCAGTTACACTCTCCATCTGAGCCTTTCTTTTCTTTGGTAAGTTATGAGTTTCTGTCTCGATTTGGCATGGGAAGTCAAGACTGTAGAATGGGGCTTCAGCCAAAATAAACAGTACTCCACACTCAGCAACATGGACCTGCAAAGGTTAGTCACAAAAACGTTGACATTTCTAAATGAGATACTATGTGTATGGAGACGGGGTGGCCAGTGCCGAGTGGCAGCCAGAGGCTCTCCTGCTGCAAACTGAAGCGGGGAGAGTATGATTTACATCAGACAGTTTAACTCACATATGGCCTAAGAAAATAAAATGGTGATTCATTGCTCCTAGAGCAGCCGGAGTCCTTGCAAGGTCAGTTCCTGTGGGGCAGACGTGGTAGGATGTGAGCCCGGAACGGAGCTGAGTTCCTCCTCACAGGGGCCCAGAAGAAATGTCTCACTGAGATGGAAGGTTTGCAGAAGAGTTGTGAGAAAACTGTGTACACCAGAAGGAAAGCCTGGAGATGGGGCGGGGCCAGCCTAGAGGCCTGCTGTTTACATCTAGGTTGAGGATGTGTGTGTGTGTGTGGGGGGGGGAAACACACTGAGAAACATTCTGAGAGAGTGGGAAGAAACACTCCAGACAGAGTGTTTCCTGGAGTTCCATGCCGGCCGCTGACCTTAAGAAAGCCACCCATCTTTTCTAGGGACCATTGTGGCCATTGTATTTAACAAGGAAAATATAAAGGCATTGATAAAATCCTATAGAGAGGTTTCTTAAGCACTGGGCTGCCATGATACAGCTGTTTGCACACTAGTTTATCAGATGCATAAATAATGACACAAGAATGAATGAAGAAAAAAATAAACAAAACAAAACCCTAAAGGAATCCTTTCCTAGAGAGGATGCCAACTGCTCAGTAAGGAGTAAAGCCCTCACTGGGGATTTTACTGTGGGTAAGAGACCATTTTTGAGAATAATAGGATCCTGGTTCTCCTAAGAAGAACAGTATTGCTGGAAACACCTCAGACAGATGGAGTTTATTGCATTCCACAGCAGAGCAGCTTTTGACCTAGCAAATCAGTTTCAGGAGTTCAAGCAAGTGTTTCTGTATCCTCGGGAATGACTAGCTTCCCTGCGCAGTGGCAGATGGCTTGTGTAGCGGCAACAATGATGTCACGGTATAGGATACCCTGATCCTTAAATAAAAAACACAATGAAAGTAGAGAATGCAGTGTGGCCTGGCCAGTTGCTGTTTCAGTCAGTCAGTGCCCAGTCATCTGTTCGGTGACAGTCGTGGACGGCAGTTTTGAGTGGTAGATGATGTTTTTATAATGCTCTCCACTACTCTCGCTGACAATAGCTTATGTCTAAATCCTTGAGAGTGTACTTCCATAGAAGGATAACTAAGACCTTTGGAACGGGATACACAGCTGCTCAAAGTCTGGGAGAAGCATTGCTGTAATAGTGGTGGTAATGGGCTGTCAGACCCTCCCAAAGGTTCTCCCTGTATCCCTCAGTTTCTACCTGCTACAAAACCCTCCTGGTTGGCATACATCACTCCTACCCTAAACTTCTTTAGCCCAGGGGCGGGGCTGGGCTGTCCTCCCACCAGCTGCCCATCCCTATACAGTCCAGATAGTTTGGTGACCTGGTCTTTCTTGTCTACCCTCTTGGCCCAGGCTGCCTATCTTGGTCCTCAGCTGCTCTCCCGTCTCCTCTCTCTTCACACGGTCCAGCTCATCATGGTCATGTCCACTCGTGACTCTCTCAGATGTTCCCGTCTCTGACTATGTCTCATTTTTATCTACAATAAACTTTCTTCTCTGCCACATCAAGGTACTTTCATAGTCTCTCCTTTCCTTATTTCCTTTTTTTCATTCAATTATATTAGTAGATGTTTGTAAAAGTCCACAATAAATTCTTCATTTGGGAAGACACAGGGACCCTTTCTTTTAACTTTTTTTTTTTTTTTGACACAAAGAAAAAGTCACTGTGGAGTCTTCTAAAAATAACATTTTTGAGGTACCACAGGGACCTCGGTAGAAGATGGTTTCATCTCATGTTGATTATAGCTGCAGTGCCCTGAATTCATAGGAGATACTGGGGGACAGAGCTGTTCTGTTTTCTACCATTAGGTTAAGCTTCTGAAGAAGCAGTTCAAACTAGTTCACACCGGAGGAAGAAGATATGTAACGGAACTCCTCTGTATAGAAGTGTGTGTGTGTGTGTGTGTGTGTGTGTGTGGTGTTTTGCAGGGAACAGAAACCTCTTAAAATGCTCTGAGGTTTCTTAACTGACTTCACACCAAATCATTTCCAGGGCATGCCTGGATCTCACATTGCCTTTTTCCATGGCCGGAGGGCTAGCTTCTAAAGGCAGGCGTGAGACTTTTGGGTTGCTTCACTGCCCTTTGGCTAAGTCCTGTTCTCCATTTTCAACCTTGAAGTCTGGCCTGTTCCACAGGCACTCTTAGGACTCCCTCGAAACAACTAGGCTTCCTAGACAACAGGTAAGAAATTTCTTTCTGACACAGTCAAATCCAACTAATAGTTTCCAAAGAACATTTAAGCATACTATTGAGAATTGTAGATTTGTATGCACATTCAGTATGCCAAAGAAGAATAAAGGCGCAGCCCCGAACACAGTCACCTGTTAAAGGCAGGGAGCATGTGGTGATGCTCCAGAATCTTCTCTCTGAGGTGGGTGTTATTCAAGCTTAGAGAAGTAGAAAAGACTGGAGAGTTCATTGAGGTGCCTAAGTCACAGGACTAATACATGGCAGGGTCTGGATTTAAACAAAGAATAGACTTGCTTCTGTGTCTACCCTATTCTGCTACACATCTCATGGGCCTAAGAATTTGAATGTAGAATTCCTTAATGCCATATTGGAAACCAATAATTGGTGCCCAAAAGTCATGTTTATCATAGCATGTTCCTCAGATCAGATTCAGACTTATTTATAATCAAATTTAGGAGGAAGATTTGTACACATGTGTTGGTGAATAGTATTCTGAAGGTTTTTAACAGTTCCTGAGCATTAGTACACATGCACAATTCATATCTTATTCTGAACAGCTAACTAGAGATCCCACTAAAAACATCTTTATTTTGAAACTGCGTAAAGCCCCGTACACTCAGCAACACATGGTTTTATAGTGGTGATAACTTCAATTTAATAGCCCAAAGGAAGGAAGGAGAACTATAAAAAACAGGGGCAGAAGAGTATGCTTTGCTGGCAAAATACTTGCCACTTTTGCCCAATGACCTAAGCACAGGTGCCTAGCACCCATGTAAAAGGTTGGTAAGGTGGCACCCAGGTATGGTGTTCATGGGTGTGGTGGTGCCTGGCTATCGCATTCAGGGGTGTGGTGGTACCTGGCTATGGTGTTCAGGGGTGTGGTGGTGCTCAGGTATGGCATTCAGGGGTGTGGTGGTGCTCAGGTATGGCGTTCAGGGGTGTGGTGGTGCTTGGGGTATGGCGTTCAGGGGTGTGGTGGTGCCTGGGTATGGTGTTCATGGGTATGGTGGTTCCCAGGTATGGTGTTCATGGCTGTGGTAGTATAGGTATGAGTTGGTATAGGCCTGTGATTCCCATGACAGAGAAGTGGACCCCTAGGAGCGACTGAGCCAGCTATTCTAGGTGAGTTGGTAAGTTCCAACGAAGAAAAGATGGTAAGGGAAGGGAAGGAATGAAAAAAAGATGCATTTAAAAAAGAAAGTCTCCAGAGACAGCATTCAGGAGACAAGAAACAGGGTCACAGAATATTTTGATGTGAGGGACAGAAAATAATCTATTATATGGAGGCAACAGAAAATTCAGTGGTGAAGTTATTTCAAATGCACTTGTAAAATCTTAATAGATAAACTGACTGAAAACATTTAGATTGAGTGATAGGTGTTTATCTAAATGATCAAACTTACACAGTTCTTTAAAAATGGTGGAAATAGAAAAATATTTTTTCCCAGGCTGGGAGCTGGATGACTCAGTCATAAATACTTATCTTACAACCATGAGGATCTGAGTTCAGATCTCTTAGAGCCCAGGTAGACAACCTGGGCTGGTGTCACACATGTCTGTAATCTAGCAACACAAGATGGAAGGCAGAGACAGACAGATCCCTGGTGGCTTACAGCCAGGTAGCTTGGTCTAATTGGGGAACCAGGTCAATGAGTGATTCTGTCATAGACAAGGAGGGAGGCATCTAAGGTTCAGCTCCCTAAGTTATCCTCTGACCTACAAACACACAGTGAACATACATACATGTATACCATATACACACTTATGCTCACAAATGCACATATATAGGTAGCCATACATACGCCTTCCACAGCTTAAAATTAAGGATTTCCCTTCAAGCCAACTTTAGACACCTGTATAGAAAGAAAAACTGTTTCTCTACTAGTGGACCAACTAACTGATTTGTTAGTGACTCAATAATTGTAGACATGAAAGCAAAACACACTGCTTACAAGTCCTGAAATTTTGTTTAACGATATCAGTCTTTGGGTTAAGCTGATATCATCAAATCTTTCTATGTTATGGAGAACTATGGAGAACCATCACTTCTAGATGTAACTGAGAGTGTTCACAGAATGAAATCTGTAGCTGATCTTGATGGATCTCAACAGTTGGCTGCCATTAGACAGAGAGGGCCAAGCAACTGAAGAGGGCCTGAGGGACCACAGCATGGGGAAACACCAACGCCATTCTCAAACAACACTGAGAAAAGCAACAATTAGTGCATACTGCCAATTTCAGTTTCTCAGGTTTTTTTTGATCCACTATAAAGATCTATTTGTCTCTGTCTCCTAAGTGATGGTCACAAGTGTACACTGATAAGCATGTGGAAATTCCACACAAAGAGTCAAAATTGTATAGCACAACTCGAAGGTGGAGGATTAGGAGAAAACTTAGAAGATATTTCTTAGCTTGCTTTCTTGTATAGCTATTTTCCCCATGAAAATATTGGATTTTTAAAAGCAGTTCATGGGGGAGATAAATAACTTTTTTCTATGACTGTTTGTCCCTTACAAACATGTATTACATGATTTAAGTATGTAATTATTTCACTTAAAAGGGGTATAATTTACAAAGGCATAATATAAAACATACTTGGATGTAAGGAAAATATACACACAGACACACAAATAAGCATACATTGGACAAACCACCAACTATATTGGAAAATAAAAAACAGCAAAAATTTATAATTTCATGATGCTATAATATTCAGTGTATGTGTATATGTTTGTATACATACATACACTCATGTGTGTATTCCTGTATGTTTGTAGGTCAGAGGTAGATTGTATGGTTGATTTCAGCCTTATTTTTTGAGACAGGGTATCTTACAGAACCAGAAACTTGCCCATTTGACTAGAATGGCTAGCCAGAAATCCCCTGGGATCCTACCATGCCTGTGTCACTAACACTGAAATTACAGGTGCAAAACACCAAGCATGGCTTTTATGTGGATCCTGGAGATTTTACTTCAGGCCCACATGCTTGTACAAGATGTTCTCTGCTAGACAGTCTTCACAGACCCTCATCCAATATTTGAACCTTTGTTGGTTGCTAAAGAAAGCAGTTTATAATGAAAATGATAATGGTTGTAATGATCATTTTTATACATGAAAGTAAGAATGCTGGCATGTGCATGCCCCATTTTGTGTTTTCTATGCTCCACCTCACTGTGCTTTACTGACCGTACTCTAGGAGACTTACAGCCACCTTCATTTTAGAAATGAAACTCGGCGAAGACAAATAGACCAAGTCCTCTCCCAAACTCAAAGTTTATGAGTATCTGAAATTTACACAAAGGCGGTTTGACATTTAGTGCCTGCGCTTGAATTATGTCCCCTGCTTCTTGCCGCAGCCAGCCCCATCGGGCTCTTACAGATATGTCATTATTGTCTTGTGCTGTGTCATGATCCGGACTGATGCCTCTCATGGCTTCTCAGCTTAGAGTGACATCCAGGCTGTTCACCATTACTTTGGGGCTATATCGTCTGGTCCCAGATCACCCTCTTGTAAGCTAATGGCTACTGTGTGATTTCCTCAGGGTGCCCCACGCCGTGCACCCACCTGGTTGTTCCTCTGTGCCATTGTGGTTGCCTTGGCATTTGTTTTGCCTCTGCCAAGAATTCTCTCCACAGCGCTTACTCCATCTCTTCCCCAAGGAGCCTGCATAAAGACTCCTCATTCTTTACTAAAGTAGAGCAAAAGTAAACTAAAGCCGCCTTACTTTTCTAAAGTAAAGCTCCTCTCTTTCACTGGGGTTTCTTTGAACTTGATTGTCCCCAACCCTGTCTTGGAGTTTACCATTGTTGAGACAGGATCTCACTAAGTGCCCAGATTGTCCTTGAACTTGTCCAGTAGCCCAGCTCAGGATGTAGATTTGTTCTTTTCTGGCCTCAGCCTCACAAAGAGCCAGAGCTGCAAGTACATCATAGCTCACTTACTTCAAACAGAACTTATCACCCACTTCAACAAGGCCGTGAAGTCACAGCCAGGTATGCACCCATACAACGACCTTATAGCTCAACTATCTCCCTGATGGGTAGGATGATGACAGTCATGGGCTCAGAACCTTTGGGGCATCTAATTAAATAAAAAAAGAATTAAGTACAAATGCACTTTAATACAAAATATTTATGTAAGTAAATACTCTATAGTGTGTATATAAGTATAGTGATTTGCAGTCTATACAAGAACGCAGAGTTTTGAGAAGTGCTGATATAAAGTCTTGAGGGAAGACTCGGCCTATGGGAGTCTGTATGTGTACACACTAAAACGACGGACAACAGAAAATGACATAGATACACCTGGGTACCTTGTCAACAAGACATTATCAGATTTAATTTCCCTTTTGAGGGCACAGAACTTGTTTGAAAGATTCATTGCCTTATGTACTAACTAGAGAGGTATAGAATCAAGGGGGAGTGTTTAAGTTTGAACTAAAATAGGAGGGGAACACTTTTTGGTACAAATGTTGATTTTTGTCCCTGGCACTTCATTAGGTTCCAGTGTGCCCTCATGGCTGTGAAGCTCCCCCACATGCTGAGTGTTCTAAGTGTCCTTCTTTGCATTCATATGTCAGAATTTGTCTTGGAAAGACTTGTACCCTACTCAGAACACAGGAGAAATCCCACTGTCTGTGATCAGCCCCAGAAACAGAGAGCCAAGGAGAGACTGGGCGTGTCATGATGGAGCAAGTCCTCAGGGATCAATCCCAACAGGATAGGTTTACGAAGAGACATGGATCATGGCGAGAATTAGAGAGCAGCATGTGGGTAGAAAGGGCAGGAGGGAGAAAGGAAGAGAGACAGAGAGAGCGAGTGCCCTGGGGGTGGGAAAGGGAGAGCCAGAGATATACAGGTAGAGAGGCAGAGAGGTAGGGAGACAGAGAGAAGCAGAGAGACAGAGATACATAGAGAGACATAGAGTCAGAGAGACAGAGAGTAGCCTGGGGACAGGAGAGGGAGAAACAGAGATACACAGGGAGACATAGAGAGACAGAGAGATAGAGACAAAGATATATATATATATATATATATATAGAGAGAGAGAGAGAGAGAGAGAGAAAGAGACAGAGACAGAGACAGAGACAGAGACAGAGACAGAGAATGTTAAGGTTGGTGTATTATGTGGGTTGGTGTGAGCAAAGACAGTAGAGGGACTTCTGGCGTCTAATTTCAAAGGCGCCTGTGCAACATTACATTTGGTGAAGAGCATGAAGACAAGGTCTGTTTATTAACTTGGAGGAGAGAAGTGTCTCCCAGACACTCGACATATATTAATAAAGATAAGTGGGAGAGCTGTGTCTTTTTTCTGTTCTTCACACTCATAGTGACATTTTCCAGAGTCTGAATCAGACACAACCAGGGATACAAGTATAATACTGACATAGTAAAAGAAGCTTTTAGGGAAATAAGCATGATCTAAAATGTTAATATAAAATGCTATTATAATGATTGCTGGTATACTCTTACTATATCAGCTGTGGGATAATGTATAGAAGATATCAACTTTTTAAATAAAATTAAAATATTTCTCTTGGTCTAAGAGCACATATGTTGACTAAAAATGAAAGTTTTCTTTAACAAGTATACTCGTTAGCTTTTGAAGAAATCTGCTTGAGGGAGAAGCACAAAGGCGTCAATGTAAAAAGGAACAAAGAACCATCTTTAAAGGGGGACAAATTAGTCAAAGACAACACTTGCTTCACTAACATACAGAAACTGATGCATTTTCTTCAACACAGCGTGCAGTGATTTCTTTCAGATAAGAAATATATCCAACTTACTAAAGATTTATCTGGGTAGACCCCAGCTCTGAGCAGGGATGCCTTCCAGCTGTCCACGTCTTCCTGGGAATCACAGGCCAGCTCCAGGAAACGATAGTCTTTGTATACATTCCTAGAGTTAAAAAAAAAAAGAACCAAATATGCATTTAGCTAAGAGCTAAATTCAAAATGATCTCAGATCGCTGCAGACACAGATGACAGTTCAGAAGGGTAGTTCTCTGAAAACCACTAGACGCAAGCACAAACGACTCGCTGTATTTTAAAATAACAAATGAGCTCTGCTGTGTACTTCTCACCGGATTCTTTTTAAATAAATCATACCATGAAGATCTCACAGTTAGTTAACAGGGCTGAGATTTGAAACTAAAGAGTCTGTAGAAAGAGAACATCAGATTTTTAAATAAAAATGAAATCTTTCTCTTGGTCCAAGTGTACAGAGGGAGGAGCTCAGTGGTAGGACACTGAGCCAGCCTGGGAGAAACCCTGTGTTCAATTCCTAGATTCACAAAGACACACAGGAGATGCTGGGTATGTGTGCTGATAGGCAGCTGTGCGCTGGAGAAAGCACTTGCCATTGTCCAGTGATTAGGTCAGTTTTTGTAAACTTTTATGAAAATCTAGTTGACTAAATAGCTTAGAAAACTTGGAAAAGGACAGTAATGATTCTATGAATGTAAAAAAAAAACATGAAAAAACAAAAACAATTCCTACAACTTGCTCGATTTAGAGGACAGATGCTCCTTAGGGTGTGAAAAGAAATCATGGTCACTTGTGGTGACAGGCAAGGTGCCTCTTGTTGATAACCAGAGCAACGCTGGGGCTTTATATTTGTTTCTGGACAATAAAACAATACATAGTATGTAATAAATTTCAATAGGTGAAATTTTGGAACTAGACAAAAGAACAAAAATAAGAATAACCATCCAGGTTCCACTACTTATAGACGATCTTGTTTCTTATAATTTTCCATTCTAAATATATTTGATGTAGCTGAAATTCACGCTTACTCCTTTCCTTTCTATCACTGTCTTAGTCCCATGGTGCTGGGGTCTCCAGAATGCTGCAATTGGGCTGTACTTTCATTTTCACCAGAAGTCTTTTCTGGACTCTCTTCACAATGCCACCCTTCAATCCCGTGCCTGACCCTTTTAGCCCAAGGCTTCAGCATCTACTGAGGCTGCTCCTTTGCCCATTGTCTTGCCTTGGCTTCTCACAGTATTAAGCCTCAGCCTACAAATCCTCCCCAAATCAACATGGTCAGGTCTGCCACAGCAACACCAGACAATCCAATTTCTGTCATAGAATTTCTATCAGTGTGATGAAACACTAGAACAAAAAGCAACTTGGAGAGGAAGGGGTTTATTTCTGCTTACACTCCAGGTAACAAGTCACCATTAAAAGCAGTTAGGTCAGGAACTCAAACAGGGCAGGAGGCGGGCAGAAGCTGATGCGGAGGCCATTAAAACTGTCTACTAGCTTTCTCCCTGTGGCTTGCTCAGACTACTTTCTTATAGATCCTAGGACTATCAGTTCAGGGATGGCACCACCCACAATGGTCTCAGGCCTCCCCCATCAATCACTAACTAAGAAAATTCCCTACAGGCTTACCCACAGCCCAAACTTATACAGGCAATTTCTCTATTTAGGATCCCCCTGCTCAAATGACTCTAGCTTGCCTCAAATCCAGACAAAAGTAGCCAGTACGTGCTCTATTCATTTCATGTTCCTCCTTTACACTTACTGTTACACATGGCTATTTATAGGGCATAAAATCTTTATTATACAATGTGTTATGATGGAATTATGATCGCATAGTATCCATAAGTATGAATATATAATGATTTGCTTAACTTTCTAGAGGAATGAAATCATTTTATTTTTGCTTTTGCCATCATAAGGATATGTTGCCTACAACTGTCACAATTACTGCTATTGCTCTTTTTTTTTTTAAGGATTCTTACAGTTACTGAATCAAAACTCATGATCATCTGATGGATACTTAATGATATTATGCCATGTCTTTAGAAATGAATAGTTCAATTTCAATGGAGACTGGCCCTATTTTTCATTTTTTGTTTCTGCTTATTCTTGTTTGACTTGCTTTTATTTGAGATTAACAGCCCCTGTTCCCACCAGTCCCAGAAAGTGCTCATGTTTGGATCTCCTTTCCCGAGCCTCCTCAGTATCCCTGTTGGCTTCTCCACTTGAGTACCTCAAAGAAACATTATTTTGAACAACTCAATTGGTGATTTTCAGCTTGGCTTTTTCTACTGTTTCCATTGCCAGCAGCCATGGAACAACCCAGATATGATGCAGATATTTTTGATATCTGCACACCACACTTTTGGTATCCTACCAGGTCAGCTCCCTAACCATGCTTTTTCACATTCTACTCAACGTCCTTTGCTTCCTATTTCTTATGGAAGTTCTGATTTTAGAATGAATTTTTTTCTCTCTTCCATCCTCTTTCCTTTCCTTCCACCCTGCTTCCCTCCAATCTGGAACCATCACACTCTGTCTCTTTTGTTTATTCTGATGAACGTCTGTTTTTCAATCCATGCGGCACACATCATGAAGATGGTGAGTGCATTATGTTTATGCTCATCATTTTATTCTCCAGAGGATTTTGAAAAGATTGTGGCTTAATTGTATTCTGCTTTCTCTCCACTCTCCACTCAAGTGAACTATATCTGCAGCTCTCAAGTCACACCAACATCAGGACTGGTGCATGCACAGTAGAATGGTGTGTAAGTGAGAGAGTTTTCTTACTCTGAGCTGGACAAGAGCTTTCGCCTACACCAGTGCTCCAGGACAAGCACATAGCAGACCTTCAGGAGTGCTGTCCCTTAATGATGGCAGAACTGTTCAGTGTGCCCAATCTTCTGCCTCTAGGAACCCAGGTTTGGGGAACAAGATTTCTCTACTCAAATGCAGAAGAAAGACACATCTCCTACCCTGTGCCTCCATAGATAGATGGCACATAGACTATTTCTCATCCATGGTGAAGGAGAGGTTGCCTCTGCCTTTCCATGTTCATGGGAACAGTTTGCTCAAAGCACCTATATCTGAACTCCTGTCACAATGGCCAAATGAAAACAGAAGCACAAAAGGTCTGACAGAGAAAGAATGAATGAATTCAAGGAAGGAAGGAAGGCATCAGAAAGAAGATGCTTTTTGCTTTTGGGAAAGCAGAAAACAGAAGTGTAACAAGGACTTGACAAGGTACATGGACAGACTTCCTGAAATAATGAATTAGACAGTTTAAATGTTGAATAGATAGTGCAAGAAAAATGAATAGATCTCTTTCAAGATTAGGTTTTGCAGTTTTGAACATCCAGTGATGGAAACAACTTAAATGTCCTTCAGCTGCTGCGTGGATAATAAAAATTTGGTACATATACACAATGGAGTATTATTCAAAGAACAATGATGACATAAAACTTGTAAGGCAATGAACAGAACTAGAAAATGTTATATTGAGGTTACCCAGAGCAGAAAGCCAAGCACTGCACTTTCTCTTGTGGATCCTATCTCTGTATCTTTAGATGTCAGTATATCACTTGGAGTAACTGAAGATACCAGGAAAGTAAAAAGGGACCATGGGGTGCGGGTGGAGGGCTAGTCTAGATATAGGAATGGAAGGGTGGGTACAGGTGCTTTGAAGTGGTAAATGTGAAAGATGGGAGGAAGATTTATCTGAAATATGGGAGAAGGAGGAAGGGGAGGTAGGATAGATTAAAATTAGAATGTTTGGCAATATTTTCCTATTATATACAAAATCAGTTAAAATTTAGGTGACAACACATATATCATGCTAGACTTGACAGATTTGGAAAATCATATCCTTTGCTCCCAATGATGGTAGGAAGAAGAGGGAAAAGAGAAGAAAGAAGAAGGAGTTTCTAAAGAGAAGAGTACAAGCCAGGCATGATGGTGTGCTCCTTCAATCCCAGCACTCAGGAGACAAAGCCAGGTGGATCTCTGAGTTTGAGGCTAGCCTGGTCTACAGAGTGAGTTCCAAGACAGTTGCGCATTGAAATCCTGTCTCAAAAAATATTCAGAGATGGAAAATCAAATGAACCATATAATCATGAATGGTCCTTATATCCCAAATGAAGCGAGAATATGACTTATGTAGGAGGTAATAAGATGTCTAAATACTTCTCATCTACACAGGAGGGCAGTGGGAAAGCAGCAGAACAATGCATGACCCTAGATGTTTTTATTGCTTAGGAAAGAAAAGAAAGGAAGGAAGAATGGAAGGAAGGAAGGAAGGAAGGAAGGAAGGAAGGAAGGAAGGAAGGAAGGAAGGAAGGAAGAAAGAAAGGAAGGAAGGAAGGGTCAGAGTCTATAGGGAAACCCTAAAAGATTGGAAAATCAAAGTAGATCATTCATGTAGGTTAAAAGGATCAATGAAACAGTCAAGACAAACATGACACAAAGGATATGCACATCTACAGCTGTTTTATCATCCCAGTAGCTATTACACATGGTTCCAAACATGGGGAAATGGGAGAAAGAAGTGTGCAAGATTTGCCCACAGCAAAGAAGAAAGGATCCATAGCTACAAATACAAGAGAAACGGAGAAAATATCTCAACCAGATGTTTTATGCAACCTAACAATGAGATATCAGAGTATTATAGAAATTCATAACATCCTAATGATAAGCACTATTGGAATCTTCTCAGAACTAGATTAACCAAAACCATAACAAAACATAAACTGCAGGCCAGTGAGATGGCTCAGAGGGCAAGGGCACTTATTACCAGGCTTGGTGACCTACGGTCAAACTCACAAGGTAGGAAGAGAGAGTCAACTACAGAAAAACATCTTCTGACCTCCACATACACACCATGGCAGTCACATGCCCCCACATGCTCCCACATGCCTCCACACACATGCCCCCCAACATGCCCCCACATGCCCCTATATACATGCCCCCCCCACACATACCTCCACACAAATGTCCCCCCACACATGTAAGCTCATGCACACATATACACACACATACATAAACTACAGAACTATGATTAAATGAGTCACTTTGTGTAAAAGGCCAGTATTAATTTCAGGATATATAAAAAAAATCAACTGATTTTCACAATAGCGTAGAGATTGAAATGGGAAAATAATTTACATTAGGAGTAAAGTCTTTTTGTTTTTGTTTTTGTTTTTTTTTTTTTGTTTTTTGATTTTTGTTTTTTTGAGACAGGGTTTCTCTGTATAGCCCTGGCTGTCCTGGAACTCACTCTATAGACCAGGCTGGCCTCGAACTCATAAATCTGCCTGCCTCTGCCTCCCAGAGTGCTGGGATTACAAGTGTGCGCCACCACTGCCCCAGGAGTAAAGTCTTTAAAATGTGTGGAAATAATTAATTTGAATATGTGGTACCCCAAGCTGTGGCAAGTTAGTGTGTGCAGGCATTCTACAGATAGTAACGCCTGGAGGTACTAAACACCACCTTTAAACAGCTCTGTGAATTGCTAAGTGACTCTTCAGCAAATCCTTAAAAATTTTTTTCAATAAAGAGGTTGATCATCTTTTTGTTGGCCTTGTGGATGCTCTTTGTCTTGAAGTCATTATCGACAGCATAAAACAGATGCCAACATTTTATTATATATCACTCCAATGGGTTCCCACTTTTATTTGCATTTACCCAACATTCACATTTCCTTCTCTTTGGTTTTTGTTTTTTTTTTTTTTTTGTTCTCTCTAACTTTTATCTATTTTGTTTTTCAAAGCACCCATTTATGGAAAACTTCCAATAGCAAATTGGATTTCATTTTTCATCCCGAGCTGCAGACCATCACCTATGAGTGAGAAAGTCTCTCTGATGTTTATTTCTTGCCATGGCTGTATGTTTGCTTTAGGGTTTGTCATGCTGAGACACACATGGCTTTTAAAAAAAACTTTATTTTACTATTTCCTTTGTTTGTGTCGAGAATTAAACTGCCTTTTTTGGCCTTGACATTTTTTTCAGCAGTTCTCAGTTCTAGGCAAAATTAATTATCTTCCAGTTTGCACATCTTGAGTTCATTCTTGTATACGTGACACTCAGTAATAAAACAATAACCCCTTAGGGGCTGGAGCCACGCCTCAGCTGTTAGAGCCCTGGCTGCTCTTCCAGAGGACCTGGATTGATTTGCAGCATCCATGTGGCAGCTCACAGCAACTGTGTGTAACCCCAGTTTAGGGGACTCTAGCACCATCTTCTGGCCTGTGTCAGAACCAGGCATGGATGTGGTACACAAGCATGCATGCAGGCCCATACACATAAAATAAAACTCTAAGATAATAACCTCTGACTTATCAAGGTATATAAAGCTGCCACTTTACTGCAGAGCATTTGCTGAGTTGCCTAAGTGTTGACCTAGATTATTTAAGTACAGCTGTCATGTCTTAAACATTTGACTTTATTTTTACTTCTGTGTTTTGTTTTGTTTTGTTTTTTTGCTTTTCCATTTAAGCAGTGTTTTGGAAGGAACTTTGCATTCCTCTTGAGGAAATATTTTTTGTCAGGATTTCCCCATTTGGAACATTTTCCCTCAGACTCATTTCTTTACAACGCAGCTGGACATCTAGATTCTGGAGGGCACAGTACCTGCAGTTTCCCAGATGCAGTGGTATCTTTAGGATATTCTTGCTAGCTTGCATGGGTCAATGATAAATATTTTAATTCAGTTCAGTTTATGAGTTTTACAAGCAGCTGACTGACATCTCTGGTGTTTTTGGCTATTGAGGTATAGCAATTGGTGGAGAGAAGCCAAGAAAAACCTCTCTGTCTCTGTCTCTGTCTCTGTCTCTGTGTCTGTCTCTGTCTCTCTGTCTGTCTGTCTCTCCTGCCCTTCCTCCCTCCTCTCCTTCCTCCCTTCTTTCCTCCCTCTCTCTTTAACCATCTTATGAGAGAAGCCATCCTACTAGATCTCTAAGGGAACCCTGAAAATTGGGTCAAAGAGCTGTTTTCATAGATGAGGAAACAGATTCAGAGAGAGCTGGGGGATTTTCCCTGAATCATAGGCCAGCTAACCAGTAGAACCAGAACCTCCCACAGTCCTTGGCATATGATCTCTATACAGCAGCTGTATGGGTGAAGAAATACATTAATGGGTGAAAACACAGTGGAGCAGACTTGGTCATGTTTAAAATCATGTAGGTAGGTTTTTTTTTTTTTTTTTTTTTTAATTTTTGACCAGATCTTGACTTTTATAGAAAACACAGGATATAAACTAGAAGTAGGGTGAGTAATTTCAAATAAGCTAGGCTACAGCTCAAGGAAATATACTGTTCATGTCTAAGGATAAAAGTCCACAGTGGGAAAATTAGAAAAGCTACACCTTTGCTCTGGGGCAGAAAGGGTGATAGTTTATTTAAAGAGAATAAAAAAAAATACATCGCTTTTAAAGGATCTAATTAAGCCTCTACTGTGTCTCCAGTTTTAACTACTGCTTAGGTTTCCATTTGGAGCTCTTTCCAGCACACAGCCATGGCTCCTTCGAGATGTAAAGGTGCGAGGCGGCCAAAGCTGGACACCGCTGTCTGGAGAGCCCCTGGCCAGCTGGAAGGCAGGAGGAGTGGAGTCTGCACAGACTTTCCACATTCTCCGAGCGGCTCTGAGGAATCCAGCTTTGGCTCCGTCACACTGACCTTTCTCCAGGGTATTTTCTTTCAGGGGTTCTTCACACGGAAAATCTTATTTTTTCCCCCTTAAAGGACAGCCAAATTCTTGAGAGGGAAAATAATTATCTGGTTGAAACATTAGAAGAAGGTCAAAGGCTTCTGGTGGCTTTGGCAGCTTCGTCTCTACCCATTTCTGAAGCCTCATCCTAGGCCGTGTCTCGACAGCCAAGGCGAGTTGGACACAGGTCTGAAACACTGAGCTGGGCTGATTTACTGGAAGGCTCATAAATTCTGCCCAGGGAGCTTCCAGGCTCTCACCACACGCTGTAGCTGTATAGATAACCCACAGCAATTTGTACTGAGTGCATTTTTTGTTTAGTCTATTTCAGCTGCAATCATGCAGATATGGGCTTCTGAATGACTCTGCTCAGAAACCAAGTTATGCATCTCACAGTTCGAAGAGTTGAAAAGTTGTTACGGTGCTGAAAAAGAAAATAAAGGGAGAGGAAAGACTCAGCCCTTAGGTAAAAGGCTTTTTAAGTGCTTTGCTGAAGTGAACAGGACTGCAGGATGAGCTTATGTTTTGATTAATCATGAAAAAAAATGCTCTTACATGTCAAAAGAAAGCTTCTGGCTGTTAAAAAGTATAAAGTTTAATTTTCTTATTTCTTTTTCATGTCTCTTCAATCATCTGACACCAGATATTAAGAAAGATAGTTTCAAAATAATCTCTTAACAGATTCCTTTTTATAATTTGAGTTGTTTGATAAAATAAATGCCTTTAGGAGTGGAATTTTGCTGGGACCCAAGGTCTCCAGATAATGCTAGAGTTTAACACACAGTGCTACGTTGATCCCAGGCAGGCTGCACAGCCGACCACGGAGAGGAATGAGGCCAGCTTCCTCCTCTTTGCCACCAGCCATAACTATTCCTTTCAGTATCTATGATTCTGAAAGGCCAGTCACGATGTCTAGCTGACTAATTGGCAATTCTTGGCTTCTAGCAAAGTTGGACCATATTGTCATGTGCTTATTAATTTATCGATCTCAAGTAAGAGTTCACAGGACATACATTACATAATTTTGCAAACTGTAGACTTTTCTACTGAATTTAAGACAGGTTTAATTTATTATTAAAAATCTTGACTTAAGATGGGCATGACAGCAAAAGATATCAGTACATGAGGAGACAGAGGCAGGAGGATCATGGGTTTGAGACCAGCCTGGGCTACACTGTGAGACTGACTAAAAGAACTCATGACTTCATAAGCATAGCTAGGAAACTTTGGAGGCCAAGAAAATGTGTGTGTGTGTATGTGTGTGTGTGTGTGTGTGTCCATGTGTCCCAAGCCTTTCAGTCTCCAAGCCAACTCTTTAGTCAGTCTCTTAAAACATTTCTTAGATGTACTTTCTAGACACTGGGGCATTCTTGGTTCTATGTACTTGTTACATTTTAATACGGTTTTCTGAAAGGGACTTGCAAGCAACTCTCATGAACTTCTCTATGAAATATTACACATATGCAATGAAGGAGTTTGATGCAATTTTTTTTGCCATTTTTCTTGACAATATACTTTTCTTAATACAGGCTTGGCAAATACAGTAATATACAATAGAGTAGAATATAGCAAGGGCCATGAACATCGGTTAACAATCTAGTCTGCACTGTTCATCTGTGTGTGTGTATGTGTATGTGTGTGTGTGTTTGTGTGTGTATGTGTGTGTGTGTGTGTGTGTGTACTTGCTCATGTTGTCTGTGGAAATCAGCCTCTACTTCTTTTTTTGAACCATGGTCTCTCACTGAATCCAGAGCTCACCACTTAGGCACATATTTACATAACAGTACATTTATATAGAAACCACCAGTGAGAAATTCAATTTTGTTTTCCTTTTAAAAATCTGGACAACTCAGGCTGAGAGATGGTGGTGCATGTTGTTAATCCACCATTTAGATGGATTATGATTCTGGGGCAGAGGCAGCTGAATCTTTGGGTTTAAGGCCAGCCTGGTCTGCAGAGTAATTTTCAGGACAGCCAAGGCTGCACAGAGATACCCTGTCTTAAAAAACATTTTAAATAAAATAAAACCTGGAGAACTCACTGTGGGTTTTCGTTGCTGACTAAGTCTAGAAGTTTCCTAGTGGTCATTACTACCGTGATAACTGCATCTCTGCACACACCCACTACACCAACCTTGATAGACCTCGGCTTCCTCTCTCATCTTTCCTTTCACCATTTTTTCTAATAAAACATCAAGCAAATAATATTTTTCTTTAACTGCTGTACCCATGGTGCTAAATATACAAGAAAAAAACCATTCACTCCAAACTTACATTTTCAGTTATCAAGTTGGCACCAGCCTTTGCAGACATCTCACCATAATTCTGTACTAAGTATTTTCTGTGTCACAGACAATTATCAGTTCATATGTTTTCTTGCCTGGAACCTTTCATTGTTCATACTTAGTTGATCACCTTGCTTCATGCCTTATAAGGAACATATAACCTACCGATGAAACTGATTATCACTCTTTCCGACAAATCTATCGATTGCTTTCATTCGCAGCTGCAAACTCTGCCTCTTGACAGAGCTCAGAGGATAAAATGGCCAAACTATTGGAGTGTGCTCTGTGGGCCATCTATCCTAATGCCTAAAGCCACATGTTATCTTTCTTCCTACAATCGCCCACTTTGTCTCCACTGAACAGTTCCTTTGGACTCCTTGATCACTAGTATAACATGCTCACATGCCTTAAAGACAACCATCTTAAAGCATGTCTCTGTCCTATCCACTCCACAAAACTCCACTATTTATAGCAAATTTACAGCCAAGACCCCCAATGCTTTCCTCCATCTTCTCCCTTCATTTCTTTCACGATGTTGCCCCCCCCCCCCCGGCTTACCCCACTGCCATGAGTAAAATGATCCTGCTTCTGTGATACAGCTCTTGTCCAAGTCATAGATCTATCTCTATCTATCTATCTATCTATCTATCTATCTATCTATCTATCTATCTATCTATCTATCATCTATCCATCTATACCATCTGCATGTACATCTACACCTATGTGAAAGCAAGTGTCAGCCCTTTGGTTTCTGCTGTTTGACTTTACCACAGCACTGGCATTCTGGTCACTGTCTCTCTCTTCAAGGGTATTTTTCTCAAGACTCCTGTGACTCATGTTTTCAATCCTGCCTTCATCCTCCCTGATCATACTTTTGTAATCTCTTTTGTTGTTTTCCCCAACTGTTTTGATTGAAGACTTCTGGAGACTGCCCTCTCCTCCCCGACAACTTATCCCTGGTCAGTCCGTTTCTCTCTATCCACCATTTTCCCCTGATGTGACCAGAGGCCATGTGGCAGAAAACAACACTGACATGTGGGTGACTCCAGTTTCCCACCATGAACCCAGATGCCAGGCTGATCATCTCTCCCATGGGGATGAGGGTGGTTGTTTACTTCCCTTTACGTTTTTCACAGAAGCCACAGTGACTATCTGAGAGTCCTTGTACTATGACTGGAAAACTCTGGGCTCTCTCTCTCGTTCATCCTTCTCTCACCCACTCTTTCCTTGCTTGCACGGCTCCATCCACACTGGCCTGTTTATTTGGCAGGATGTACAGGTGCTATTCCTTTTTCCTTGAATGATACTCTATCCATCCCTGAAGTTCCCTGCTGTCTCTTACATTGAGGTCACCCAATGACCACCCTGCCAACAATTTCCAATTTTCTCACTATTCGCTCTCTTTGTAGCATTCACCTATATCAATGATACAATGGTCTTAGTTCCTACCAATTAAGAATTAATAAGCCTATGCTATCAATAATATAAATTTAATGAGCTGGAAACAATAATTATTTTTATCTTTTCAGACATTATTCCCCATTCCACATATCGATGGTAACAAAACAACAGTACAGTTAAATGAGAAATCATGATTGAAAGTTAAACAGAAAAGGACCACCAATCCACATCAAATAAGATATAGCTAAAAACCAAGACAAAATAAAAACAATTGGCAGATGTCAACTCAAAATGGCAATTACACACTACTTAGTAAACAAACAAACTAGCATTATACTCTGGATTGGAACTCAGTACATGCAACCAAAGTCCATTTGGAACAAAATTTATAGTTGTAGATATCTTATTAAAAACCATAAAAACAACTACAAAAGGCTATACTGGTAGCATTGAGATTAGCCAGTTGGAGGATTACAAAACAATACAAGAAGAATTATAGGGGGTTTATAAAATCAGGAATTAATTATGAATACCAAATATGTCCTGGGCAAACTTAGGAGCCCGTCAGATGAATCAGGCAATGAAACAATACTGGGGTGTAAAAGAGAGAAAGCAAAATTAGAAAATAGGCATACAATTCAACAGAGGATTCAGAGGTGACACGTCTACTTTTATGATAGGAAATTTATAAGCATCAATTATGCCAATTATTATGTATAATTCCTAAGGACTATACATAAATTAAAATAATAAAATCATGAGATTAAACCTAGAGTATATATTGAAAAAAAGTTCTTGTCTCAGAGTTTTATGTCTTTCCACAGCCTCCCCACATATGTGTGTGTGCATTCACATGTGTCTACGTATATGTGTCTGTATGCATGCCCATGTGACTATATGTGTCTGTGTATCTGTATGTCTGTGTGTGTGTGTGTATTAGGAAAGCTTTTATGCACTAATTCTCAGACATGTGGAGAGACGGAAGCATGGGAAAGAGTGAGGGGACATGAGAGGGAAGATTACCCCCCCCCCCCCCAGTGCTGGACTTGTCTTTGTCTTTCCTGTAGGCTGAAAGTCAGAAGCTTCAATACAAATGCAGAGACAGTGGGTATTTTCCTAAGGACACCTTCAATGGAGATATGATTTTATTTTTGAGAGAGTATTTCACTGGGCAGCCCCAGCTAGCCTATAGCTTCTTATATAGACTAAGCTGGCTTTGAATTCACATAGATCAGCCTGTTTTTGCTGCCCCAAGAGCTACTGACTATCATTTCTCCTATGAGGATGCTCTATGAATCCCAGGAAAGGAACCCTGATACCATGTACCAGCTTGTACACATACATGGGCTTGTACAGTTCTGTAACAAAGCCATCTGTGTGCCTTGGTGTCAGCACTTGTCACACCACTGGGAAATGCCAGACTCCTCATATCTATGGCTACCTTCTTGATGTGTCCTGTTCAAATATCTTGATGTCCTTCAGTTTTCTCCTCTCTCCAAGGTTCGCACTTTAGTAAATGGTCCTAGATACCTGTACTGGATGCCTAGGCATCATTCTCCACGTGTCTGTCCACTACCTCACCCTAAGAGCCCCTTTATGACCCACAGCAGCTCTTCTCCTCCATCTCTCTCCTCCAGCATGACATCAGGCCTTATCTGAAGCACAGCAAGCCCTCAACTTCTGTACTTGATCCACCTCTACTCTGTTTTGCACTTTCAATGGATTCTTATGGTATTAGGACTAAGATAATAAACAACCTCTGACTTGCAGGTCATCGGTGCCCAGGGTAGTGGTCTGTTTCCACAAATTCTTCTAACGTTAATTTTAACTGTCCCTTGATTCTCAGAATGGAGAGGCCTCTCTGTTATGAATTCTTCTGCAAGCTGTAATTCACAGTTGTAATTAAATAACTGTTCTTGGCTGTTAATGTCCCTCCTTATTAACTCATTTCCGGGAAGTGGGGAACATGTTTGTCTTGTTGCTGGAACTGTAGCCCAGCATCATTGCTAGGCGGTGAACAACTTCCTCTCATAAATGGCAGACCTTAGCCTCTTTCCTTCTTAAACACGTTTTCCTTATCTCAACATCACCCATAAAGATCACTCTCACAGTTCTGTAACAAGGTCATCTGCGTACCTTTGTCTAAAAGTATCAAGATTCATTGTTCATTGTCTGTGAGATGGGTTTCTTTGGTGCAGGTTGACTTGATATATAACTAGTACTATATTTTTTCTTTGACATAAGCAAAAAATAAAAGCAATAGAGGATGAATAAATAAGTAATAAAACATCTTAAATAAAATTGAAAAAATCAAATTTGTGGAAAAGGCTTTTAAACAGGAAACCTTCACAAATCACATTTGCTCTAAATGGAGCTACAGTGTCAGCTGAGTCACTGCTGGCCCTGATCTGCTTGGGCTTCCATTGCCGTGGTGCTTGGCCATGCCAGCGCTAACGTAGTCATCGCCGAAGGACTGGGGGTATGGGTCTAGTTTGTAACCGGGGGTCGAAACATAGTTAGGTTTCACAGTTTAACTGTTAGAAATTCTCAGGATAGAAAAGGCTTAATATCCGAATATTCTTCCCCAAACTCAAATGCTAATCTCATGTTCTACAAAGGTACCAAAATAAAAATAGAAAAGCTGGGAGTGGCTAATGGGTGGGAACTTGATCTCCTGGGCCTTTCCCTAAGTCTTCATTGTTTCCTCTTCTCAAGAGGAGGGAAGCTGGCTGGTTTGGTTGCTGACTTATAAAGGAGAAATTGAGCAAGCTGTGCCTGCAGGACACAGGCATTCTCTCCCATTCCCAGATGTCCTGGTGAGTTCTGGCTTCTGGCAGAGCTTGCGGTTGCTCAGCTGTGGTTGCGATCATTGAGAGCTCAAGTCTGAACAAGAAATTTGGCCTCAGAACTCAAGCTACTTGTCTCATGCCATATCTGTTTGCTTCCTTTATACTGCTTGCTTCTAAAACTGGCACCAGGCATGATTTTCGTTAGAGACAGAAGTTGAGGTTGCGATAAAGTGGTCCATCCCCAGAACTCCACGTGGGAGACAGGGCTTTAATGGGAAGACTATTGATGGCTGTGGTTTCAGAGGGGTTAAAGAAGAAGCAACAGAAGGCTTTCTTAGTAAAGATGCCCAGTAGGCAGTTGGGGATGTGGGACTGATGTCTCAGGCTAATAAACAACAACCACACTGCATGTGGCTGTGCTGCTGGGTGCCATGTGAATTTGTTTATTTTATTTTAATATAGCTTATTAGCTTCATTAAGTTATTTCCCCATAGGAGGACAAGCCAAACAGCCACAGGTCATGTGTCTGCTTGGGCATAACCAATAGCAGGCAAATTAGCCAATATTACAATATCATAAAAAAAAATTGTTGTCGCAATCCGAACTTCATTTAGCCCAGAGCAACAAGAGACATTAGAAAGGAATAAAGGCAACTGGTGAAGAAAGCAGAGAAAGAACCACAATTATCCGCAGTCTGCCTACTTTATTAGGTCATAAAAGGTTGCTGTAATGGCCTGCTTAAGCTGAGCATTTTTAGAATCTGAGGAATAAGTGTGGAGTGGCCGCGGGCTCATGCCAGCCATGTTTTATCACATGTTAGAAAAAAGTGCACTTCAGGCTGTGTTTGCCTGGTCTCTACCCTTCAACGTTTGTTGTTTGAGAATAGCTCTTTATGTCACCTTCTATTTGTGTTAATGAGTCAATAATAACAGTGAGTATTATGTAAATACAAAAGATGACTCATTAAACGCTTCTAGAAAACGGGAGTGATGGAGAACCACCAATAAAGGAAAAGCATCACATGTCTCCCAGTCGGTGTCAAGAAGCCAACAATACAAAATCAAATAAAGCAAAGCCAATCCCAAGACAATATGGACAGTCTGGGTTAATTTTTCACCTAAAGAGAGAGTTAGATGAGAGTTCTTGGAGTCCAGAGCTTGTAGAAAATGTCCATGGGAGACACCATTAAAGAATGAGCAGGACTGGCAGTGTTGTGAGATATGATAGAAGGATGGATGCATTGTGCGTCTAATTACATGACATGCTTTGTATAACAGATGCTATGTTTTCTATCTTTTGGTTAATTTAATAAACATTTGCTGAAAAGCTGTGCACCGGGCATTATTATGTTAGGTCCAGAGGGATACCTGTTGATTAAGAGAGACAAGGTCCTTGTTCTCATGAATCATATATAATGGCTTTAGGTAGAGGCACCGTAGTGAGTGGAATGTGGACACTAATTATTTATTTAGATTTTGCTGTCAAGGTACCAAGTAAATCCCAATGACATATCCCTCTTCCTCCTAAAATGAGACAGAAACCAGACATCCGTTTTATTCCAGTAAACTTCATCATCTCAGCAATTACTCAAAAGACTGAAAATAATTCATGACACAGATAAAGTACTTCTTTACAAAATCCCCAAGTGGTTTTTAAAAATTGTTTTTTAAATATGTACACTACAAAAGAGTCTTTGACCAGGCAGCTGTTTCAAACAACAATGATTTCATGTCTTAAGACTAACTTTAAAATTGAGATGTCTTTGCCTTCCAGGAAAGGCCGGCAGCTGTGAGAGTCATTCACTTCTTTCTTTTGAATTTTAATGGACTTAATTTTAATCGGAAAAAAATATATATTACATATGAGAAAATTGTATGCAACCTAGAACCCAAATTATTGCATAATAAACAACAGTACATTTTTAACCACAAAGAAAACACAAAGGAAAGCTTTAGTAAAAATTACCCAATGAAAGGGACAACATGACCCTTTCCCAATGACACTTAACCTTGTCCCTGCCATGCTTAGAAATGGATCTTCCCAGGTATCAATCAAATCCACACTGATAGTGATTGCAACAGGAATGGGGATCCCGAGGAGAGACTGAAAGGCTTCTGGAAGCAGCGTAGAAAATCAGCTCAGATTAAGAATGCAAGTAATCTCTGCATAGGCACAGTTCATCTGAACACAGTGCGGATGTCGGAGTGCCAAGGCACAAGATGGTTCTCATAAGTGAGGGCAACGCAACAGGCCTTGGATGACTAGAGTTGGGTAAATGATTCTAAGAGGCCACGGGAAGGTATGCCTAATGCAAAACAGCAGGAAGACCTGGCTATCCACAGAGAGAGCACAGGTAGATCTGTCTCTTACTCCATTCAGAAGCTAAAACAAATGGTTCAAGGGTCTTAACATGAGACCTGAAATCTTAAAAGTGTCAATGGAAAACCCCTCAAGACAGAGGAAGAGGCAGCTTATTTTTTAATAGAACTCCAACAAAGCAGGGCATGTCACCAAGAACCAATAAAGAGGATTGCTTGCAATAAAAATATTACCACAGAGGGGAAAAAATGCCAGGATGAGGAGACAGCTTAGAGTATGCAAGAAAATCTTTGTCAGCTATGTATCTGATAAGTGAGTAACTCATGAATATATAAATAACTCAAGAAAACCTAACACCAAAAAAATAAATAAATCAATATGAATTAAAGTCATCAAAAGAAGTACTACAAATGACTGATAAATACATGAAAAATGTTCAATATCTTTAGCAATAAAAGACATGTATGCTTAAGAGATTTTCCCCAATGAGTTTGTCAGTATGACTGTTATCAAAGAAACTACCAATTAAAAATGTTTGTCAAGATGTGTGTGTATGTGTGTGTGTGTGTGTGTGTTGAGGAATGCATAGAAATCTTTACATACTGTTGATATCAATATAAATTAGCAGATCCACTGTAGAAGCCAGTTTAAAATGCCTCAAAATAAAAGGCAAAGAAGCACAAACAAAAACAAAAACAAGACAAAAAACCAAAAACTCCCCAAACCTTGAAACTAGAACCATAATATAGTCCTACTGTTCGACTCTTGGGTGTGTACCTGAGCGAATCTAGTCAGCACAAAGCAGAGCCACCTGTGCACTCTCACACCCCCTGTTGCACATTTATAATATCTAGGTTAATAGAACCAGCCTAGGTCCCCATCGACACGTGACTACATAAAGAAATGCATTACATATAGCAGAGTATCATCCCACCAAGATGAACAAAGCTGTGGCATTTTCTAGAAAGTGGATGAAAATGTATAGTGATTTATTTAGCCAGGCAAACACTGTTCATTTTATACTACCTTGTAGGTAGATTTTTAAAAGTCACAAAAGTAGGAGGGAGGGAGAGAGCGAGAGAGGGAGGGAGGGAGAGAGAGAGAGAGAGAGAGAGAGAGAGAGAGAGAGAGAGAGAGAGAGAGAGAGAGAGAGAGAGAGAGAAATAGTGGTGAGGGGGGACAAGTGAGTCAAAGGGGAGGTAATAATATATGCTATGAAGGTAGCAGACACAGTGCTACCCACGATGAACCCTTTAACAGAGAGAGCCTCTGGCACTGCAGCTGTTGACCTCGCTGGACAATGCAGAAGGAAAGCAGACATGAGCAATGGGAAAAGGTGAGGATCTCGACAACCCCGAGCACCTGATAATCACACTAGAAAATAATCAGTGGCTAGCAAGGCCTGAGAAGGAAGGCTGTCTTAACTCTTTCTTCATATTAGGGCAGGTGTGAATCTGCTTGGGCTTCTATTACCAGGTGAGAAAGATGAGAGAGAAGAGGGTACGAAGATGGACATCTATAATCCTAGCACTGGGAGGCTAAGGCAAGAGAATATGGACTTTGAGGCCGGCCTCAAAATTCTCTACTCCCATTAGGATCACAGTGGCCTAATGAAGTCAGGGGAAGTTTTGATATGAGGAGTGGATGAACAGTTGGATCCCATCTGGAATGTCTTTATCTGCAATTAAAGTTCTTACCCACCAGTTAAGTAAGTATCTGGCTATTTCTGGCAATTTTACTCCTTTAAGTCATGTGGACTTTTCAGAATCAGCATGATGTAATGGAAGGAACATACACTTTGGCATCAGATGGAAGGGTTCAAACCCTCTCCACGCTTGTTAAATACATGTCAGTTAGTCTGTGAATACAGATGAAATTCCTCACATTCTCAGAAACTCACTCTGGTCGTGACACACTATCTGTACGAGTTGTTGCAAGGCTTTAAAATAATATATGCATACTGTCCAGCGGTGGGTATTGTCAAAGTGCAAATGTTCCTATAGGAATGCTAACTTGCATGGCCAGATACTGAAGGCTGTAACTGAAGAGTAAAGAGGTAAGCAGACTGAGCATCGAGGGAGAGCAGTGGACGTACCCAAGCACAAAGCTTAGGTCCTCTCTGCTCTTCCCCACGCTCGGCTAAAATGCTGGGATAAGGTATGTTGGGTTAGATTGTCCTCTTGTTAATATTTTACAGATTGGTCTGGCCAACAGCTGAAATGCAACATCTCTTGGATTCTTTCCATTTTAACAATATAGAGTTCTGGAACTTCAAATGAAAGGACTTGGATTACCAAAATGTATTTTTATGTTTCAAGGTATCAGTGAGAGAGAAGTATAATGCTGTCAAACACAGGTGCTCACGGGAGAAACAAAACTTCAAATGACAGAATTTGTTCTTCAACCAGTATGGATCATTAAGAAAGTCCCAAAATGACCTTTGATGCTAAGTATCTAAAACCTACTACTTATAACTACTGTCTATAAAGTGATCCAGAGCTGAGCGCTGTGGTTTGTCAATACTTTGGGCTCTGAAGGACTTTGTAGAGGCAAAGAGCTGGCCTATGGGTGTTCAGTCTTCCTGCTGGGGTGGACATGCTTCTAGCATATGTCTGCTGAGGAAAATGGGGATGTTGTCTCTCGTGCTACATAAAGTCTACCGGGAAAGGCTTTTCCTGGTGATTCTCCTCTTGAGACTGGCATTGTGGTGCTTAATTTGTAAGCCATGTGGGAAAGAAACCAATTTCAAACGTGTTTTCATCTTTAAGGACGTCTCATCGCATTCCTAGGCACCACTCTCAAGTGTTTTACCTTCATCCTTCCAGTTCACACTGTATTTCATTAAGAACATGTTGTTCTCCTTAGAACTGTCATCTCCCTTCTAAAACTCCAGAGGCTTCCTATCCCTTTGCTTTAAGTTTTTCCATACTGTCACATTGCAGACTTACTCTTCAAACTGATAACCTCCCCCCCATCACAATTTCTACATTCATTTCTCATAATTTTCAGTTTTGACTAATTAATTTCCATAAAAACCAAACTTTCTCCCTTCCACACTGTGTGTACTACATAAAACACAGATCCTGTTAACATATGATTTTTAGTTTCAACCACTTTCCTTGATTTCATGAATATTTTCTGGTTATCTGTTATTAACCAGGGTATCATGGGGGGGTGACATCTTACACATTTAACAAGCAAACTTGCAATGTAACACATGAAGTGCTACATAGTATTTGCTGCCAGTTTTTTTTTTTTAAGAAATATCTTCATATGACATGGGCCTATCTTTAAAAAAATGTTGGCAGAAACTTTAGGAGGAAAAAAATCCATTAAGAAGATACTCCAGAATATCAAAGTTTGCATTCTCACCTGCTTATGTATTCTGGAATAGCTACAACATTTTAAGCTCTGCACCAGGTCCTGAAGATATAACGTAACAGTGAACAATGAAAACAGCACAAAAGTATTAATAAGCCATCAGTGTTATGAATAATATGGAGTAAGAAAGAATGTTGGGATATTTACTTAAAACATGAAACAGTGACATTTGAAAAGAGACATGAATTGAAGGGAGAGGGGTACAACCCATGAATGTTTTAAGAAAGAACATTCCTGACAATTACAGAAGTCCCCAGACAGAGTCGAGCTCAGCATATCCAAGAAACAAAGCAGGGGAGGGGGGTCCCTGGAGAAGGGAGAAACATATGGAGTTATTAGAACAGAACTCAGAGAAGCAGATGTGGAGAGCACACAGCACATGAGACGGAGTTGCCCTTTTGTTTAGAGCTTGCTGCGGAGATATGCCAGGGAGGTAGGCAGAGAACGGTGTGATGACGTCTGGTGCATTCTGGAAGCATCTCTGACTGTTGCATGAAAAGCATTGTGACCGTGGAGAGCAGACAACAGAGAGGGGGCTCAGCTAGGGAGGAGCAGAATGGGGAGGGAAACCGGATGAAAGGACAAAGTTGATCACTAAGCAAGTTCTCCAAAGGACAGCCAGCCCACGGTCCTGAGAAACTGACTGTGGAACGTGAGGAAAAGAGTGGACTCAAGAAGGACCTGGATGTGTTTGGTCTGAGTGACTTGGAGAACGGAGAATTATGCCTGGTCAGGGAAACCAGGGTTCAGAGTTAAAATGGGCTTAGGTAGTCAGGAAGTGAGATGCAGATTTCATACCTAGGAGAAGGAAACTTGGATCCTAAAACGTCTCATTTGTTGCACTCCAGATACCAACACACCCCAGAACTAGCTGGGTTGTGTTAGACCGTCAACACAGCAGTGTAGGAAGGATATGCTTGTAATGTTTCTATGACAACACTGCTCAGCAGGGTATGTGGGAACTGACTTAAAGCAAAGACTGACAGTAACCATGAGAATGCGCATGTGTTTTCTAGTTAACTTGTGCTGATGTGGGAATTCTTCAAGGGCAAACACATAGACACACTAGCCCATTATACACATGCCCAAAAATAAAACCCTATGCACTGGGTAGAATATTCTACTTCCTACTCAGTTAAATACTTTTTAAAGATTGTATATTTTGAACATGTAAGCTTTTGCTATAAACATTATATAAAGGATGTTAAAACATCCTCCATCAGCTTTCAACAGCATGAGAGTCCCAAGCTTTCTCACAAAGAAACTGTACCTTTTAAAGGTGGTGAGGCTCCTAGTCTTTCATAACATACACTGATTCCTTCACTAAAGGTGTGTGTGGGGGGGAGGGGAAGGGAGTGACCTGAAATCAGGCAGGCTAATGTATATGAAACTAGACAGCTAGTGAAAATAAGCAAAGCAAAAACTAGCAACAGAGGGGGAAGAAAAAGAAAAAAGAAAGAGCTGGCCTAACTCCATGGGTTAAGCATAGGCAGACAGATCTCATTTCCTGGGAAAAGTCACAGTGGCAACAGAAACTACCAGGGAAAGAACAGTTTAACCTCCCAATTAGAGCAATCACTGTGGTCTGCTGGGTTCCCCTCCAGCCAGCATGTGCTGGCTCTATTATAGAAACACACGGAGCTTGACAGGCGGGAAGGCAGTGTGCAGTAGGGACACAGGCTTGGACTGCAGGCTTATGCAACAAGTCACATGCTGTGGCTCCCGACTGGTGCTGATGGCAGGGGACAGGAGGAGTGTTCCCAAGGAAAAGGGCTTGGTGAATCACGGGCACTCCTGTGGCTTGTGGGAGAGTGGGTGGTAAGAGCCACACTGCAGACAACTCAACACTGTGAGGTCTGCTGGAAACCATAATCCGTGATCAGTACTTAGCATCTGTAATTTTTTTTTGTCTTAGGAATATTGACTTTGGAGAAAGGGATATTTCATTCCAGGGGAGAATGGGCTGTATAGTACTCCTCAGGAACCCCTTGTCATTTTAATTCCTTGGTTCTTTGAAGAAACTGCAAAATTGTACAATTCTACATCAGTCTAGAGATCACTCAGGTTGTATTCCACATCTGAGGGAGAAGATGGCAACCTCAGGGAAGGCCAAGAGGTTTTCCTTAGCCTCAGCCTCTGAACTCAGAGCTGCTTTCCTTCAGTAGCAGGCCGACTTGTACTGCAATTATCATTTCATAGACACTGTGTGGCTAATATCCAGACCAACCCCCCAGCCCAGTGCTATCTAAGTCCATTATCAGTAGAGCTTCAGTACAACCTCTATTTTTATCCAAGGTATATTTTCTCCCAGAAGTTTATGATCTTGGCCTGGGGTAAACTGCCACAAAATAATCCAGTGACATTAGCATGTTGAAAATGCCTCATCTTTCTTTCAAAAAGAAAGAGCTGGCCTAACTCCATGGGTTAAGCATAGGCAGACAGATCTCATTTCCTGGGAAAAGTCACAGTGACAACAGAGACTACCAGGGAAAGAACAGTTTAACCTCCCAATTAGAGCGATCACTGTGGTCTGCTGGGTTCCCCTCCAGCCAGCATGTGCTGGCTCTATTATAGAAACACACGGAGCTTGACAGGAGGGAATCAAGTGATAGTTTAATCTTCCTGCTAAGAACACAAAAAGGTAATTTTCTTATTTTACCAATTATCTTTGGTGACTTTATGTAGAATATCTATCTATCTATCTATCTATCTATCTATCTATCTATCTATCTATCTATCTATCTACCACCAACATCATCATCATTATCATTGTAATTGACTGACAAAACTTTAATGTTCAATGTCTTAGGTTGTTAAACACAGTGTTTCCATTCAGAAGTCAAGGTTTTCTATGATGTCTATCTGGTCACGACAACCATTGCATACATTCTCTCAGGAATAGCCTATAGAGTTCTTTCCACACACCAGAACTTGGATTCTCTTGACCAGAATCCAAGGGTCTATAAAAAGAGTTTGGATTGCTTTCCACAAAACTCACAGGGCACCTCGTGTTTTCCCCTTTGCAATTACTCTGCAATTTTCCTAATTACTACTAAAGTCCCGTGAAATCTTCAGGGCTGCCTTTCACTATGCAAGTGAGTTTCAGCTGTGAAGCTGTACTTTGTGTGATATATTTCTGATGATTCACACAGATGAGGGTGGGCACTGGGATTCTAGGAAATTGGGATCCTAAGAAATCTCGTTTGTTGTAGCACATCATTGATAGGCAGATTCTTCTCCTCTACACGTCAAGCTGTAGATGCAGAGGATAAAAAGCACTTACTGGACATAGCATTCTAAACTGCATATCCTCAAATGTAACAGGTAAGCCAGCCAAGCTCTCAGATGCTGCATAATTTTGACCTCCAACTTATTTGTTATCTCTAAGATAATTTCCTAGCCAATCAAAAACAAACAAACAAACAAACAAAAACCCAGAAATGTTTTTAATTTAAAATAACCCAAGAAGCTCATGTTTTGAATGTGTAGTTCTGTGATTGCAGCACTGGTTTTGGGTAGGTGTGGAATCTTTAACAAGAGGGAACAAGTTGTGGAGGTTTTATGCAGCTTTTGGTTTCTGCCTCACTCTCTGGTTCCTGGTCTGTTGTATTGTGTGAGAAGCATCCCACACATGGCCCTAGTGCTATCAACTGAGTTTCCTAACTGTCCATCTTTCCTATGATGAATGTAACCCTCTTCTTTTTCTGCTCTTTTACCTTGATTGTGTTCTTTGGATTTCCTTGAGTTGGAAACCGGTATTTGCTTCTAAGCGTTTTAGAGCAGCCACACTCTGGAGAGGAAATACCAATTGAGAGAAGTCAGCAGGGCACAATGGCTGAAGAACAGGACTGCTGGAACATCAGTACCATGGCCTTCTTAATCGTTTTGTTCTCATTCACAAATGGCTCAGACACGGTCACAGCAGGAACACATAAATATTCCCAAGAAGATGAAATTCAATTGAAAATAACTATTGATAGAATATTTTTTAGTGACAAACTATGAGTATTCATGCCATAGTTCTATGCTCATATAGACAAGAATTGTGGTTTAACCAGGGATATAATTAAGCATGATTTAATTATACTTACTAAATCCATCCAATAATTTAATTCTGTCAGTTATAGGAAGATACAGTTTATTACTTGAGTTATTCTACCTGTGGAACCCATTGTACTGTAACTTGTAGTAAGAGGGAAACAAGGGCCCTGTGAAGTTTATCGTTGGTTGTTTGTTTGAGGATGTGTGGGAGGGGTCGAACGTAAGCTTTTGGTTGCTAAGACAAACCCTTCTAGCTCCTGGTCTGAAATGAGCCTGATTTTCCAGATGTGTTCTGTCTTCACCATCTGCTTTAGGGGATACATTGAAGGCCAATTTGGTAACTGATGCACTCTTAAGTTTTCAAAACTAAAAGAAATAAAACCAGATTAACTTATGCAATAGGCTTCATGTCCCTTAAAGACATGAAGATAATTGTTAAATGGATGTGACAGTAAGTCATTATGTCACAGATTGCCCAAGTGCCACTTCATACTAACACAGTCCTTTGACTCTCCCAGGACTTTCTAAAGCCTTTTCAAGGGTTTTCAAGGCCAGGGGACTTTGCATCACCTTATCTTGATTTTTTACTTTTTTCTTGTTTAAGTACATGAGGGTCTTTTTCTAAAAGCTATATGGCATGTGATGATGTCATCACTTGACCAGTCAGTGGAAGGGAAGCTTACTCTCACGTGGTCTAGGATTTTTCACGGTGGGCATGCTCAGTGTTAGAGGTTGGCTCATCTGTTCTACTTGTGCTGTTTTTAACAGCTGCTTTTGCTGTACTCTCCATGACTTTGATACTTCATTATCACTAAGACATCATGTGAACCTCTACAAGTTCCCTTGCGCATGTGTGGAAACACAAGAAGCTTATGTTCTTGTTTAGTTTTCCAATACACCAACCTAAAACTCCTGCTCTTTAAATTTTTGTAAAAATTATGAGATTCTTATTTTCTTTGAAAGATGGCTCACTGGTTTATAAGTAGAAAGATGATGCAAAGGCTAGTTCTCTCTACCTGGGTAACTACAGCTTCCCCTAAAGATGTTAAAAAGGAGACCAATTCACCTAACATTTCTTTGCTTCTGAAGAGGATATATATATTAGTCCTGTTTCTTTATATATATATATATAGAGAGAGAGACTAATATACCAATCTAAAACAAAACCAAGATCAAGGTACCTGGACAGGTTGCCTTACGAATCTCTTGGACTCACAGATACCTTTAATTTACCCTGCCCTATGCTACCAAACATCACTATGATGCCAGCTCAATTCCAGGATTATTTTGAAGTTGACCTTCTAAGATCCTTTTTATAAAGCAATTAGATCCTGTAGACACAGCCACGCTGCCTCAGTGACAAAGGTGGCTTGGTAAAGGAGCTGGGAGGGAAGTTAAAGGGCCAGCCAGAGCGGTGAGGTGGCTGGCCAGTGCCCACAGCGAGTGACATCACAAGGAAGCTTTGTCAGTGGCTAAGTGACAAAAGTGGCTGCTGGATTAAAAAAATCAAGATGAAGAAGTAGCCATCAGTTTCTAATAATACAATTTGAGTTGTCTAATTAGAGACTTAGTTGCTATCATGAAATGCAAGTTAAAGCATTGTACTTTCCTCTGAAAATGAACAAATCTTGAGAGTGGCTGCTTACTTTACTTGGATTTATCTGGTGTCAGTACTTGCTAATGCTTGAAGACCTTCATTTATGAGAAAGCACATCAAAATCCACAAACCCTATATTCAAAGGGTACAGTTGTTGTTTTTAAATGATGGCTTATTGTACGACAACTGTAGCAACATTTGTATTAGGTTGAAAAGCAATAGATGCTGTAGCATGAGTCAAGGCATGTCACAGGGAGGTCCCAGTTTTGCTTAAGGATATTCTGATGAAAACTTTACCACTATCAGATCAATAGGGTGAATTTGAATTAACATACTCTAGATAATAATTCAGTTTAGTAATTATATGAATTCATGTGTCTAGGTTGCTATGTTAATCTTTCCTATAGATTAAAATTGATACTAAATTTAACAAAATGGGTTAGGTGTATAAGCACTCCTCCTGTCCAGCTGCTGTCCCCAGTAAGGCACTTGTGGGACTGGACTGGAAAGGTTGCTTTATTGGTAAGCTTCCATAGTCACTCAAAGTACTAACCGCCCACTTGTGATTTTTAAAGTTTGAGTTTGGGACAGGCAGTCATTATTTTAAAAATAAACAAAACAAGCCTGTGATTTAAAGGAAAATGCCCAACACCATCTGTGGCCCAGTGATAAGACTTGGCATCAAAATGTTGGAAACCTGATAGCTATCACCACAGCCTGTCAGCTTCCCCATTACCAATGAGATCGGCAGAGATGATAATGAATAGGATTCTCAAATAGAGTACAACAAATCGTGCAAACACCTGGGAGGCATGCATAAGCTGGTGGGCCGGGGTTTTCCAAGTGACAGCTGCGTATAAAATGAATCACTCCCAAGTGACGCATCAGCTTAGACTGCAGGGCAAGCTGCTGGCTGCAGTGGATGCAGAGAACAAGGCAGAGAGCTACTAACTTGAGAAAGTATCACTTGTTGAGTTTCAGTGCAGTATCAAAGTGGAAAGCCCGTAATTATCTGGAAAAGTTATTAAAATATTCTCTCACTTTCCAACTATAGATTTATATCAGGCCAGATTTTCTCCATACATTTCAACCAAAACAACATATTGTAACAGATTGAAAGCAGAATCAGATACAAGGATCCAGCTGGGTTATATTAAGCAGCCACGCATTAAAGAGGTTTCTAGGATTGTAAAAACAATGCCACTTTTTCTCACTAATTTTAAAAATATTTTTCCATTCAAAGCATACTAGTTGTGGTAACATGAAATGGTTATTTTAAGTGAATTAATAAGCATTTTAAATTTTTCTCATTTTTATTTCCTAATGATGGCTATAAGCAATGGTGTGTTGATAGAAGTTTGTCAACTGACCTTGGGTTAGCAGCATCCACCAAGTCTGCTATGTAATGTTCCTACTATGTGCAATGGTCAATGCCAGGTAACAGTGGGAAAACAGTAGGCTCCCAGTATTCCTGATACAAGTCATAAAGTATACACAAAAGTCCTTTGATGCCGTTACTAAACTTTGAGTGAGAAAGTGTCCCCAGACCAAAAAACAGAGGCATTATTGATAATGCAGATCTTGTTTTCAATCTTCTTATAAGCATCAAGCACACTGAAAGACCAAAGTTAGTCCACTGGTTACACATACACACACACCCCTTAGACTTAGACACACACATTGCAAGCATTTAATATTCTCTAAGGCAAAATCATTTTATAATATTTGTAATATTTTGTATATCTGAAGGACTCCGGTCTATTATCTAGTTGTATAAACCCCACATCGAGCACACTTTGGCCTATAAGTGATTTTAACAAGGGATAGCTTTAACATAGACACTAACAGTAAACGTGCTGAGATCTGAGTCATGAAAGCTAGCCTTCAGTGTTAAATTTTGGAGGGTGGATGTCCTCCTCATATGTGCAGAGCACTTTTCCCCAGAATCTAAGAAATAAACACAGGCAGTTTCAAAATCTGAAAAAGAAAAGAGAGGAGGAAACGCTCACTACAGCTAGACTTTGTAAATATTTTCTTTATGAGACCTTCATGCATCTGCTCAGAGTTAACTGCAAAGTGTGACTAACATTTTCTTCTAAAGTATGTGTGCGCCATGTCAGTTCCCTTCGAGGAGGCTCTCTGTGTTAATTAAAATTAATTACACATGCTGAGGGTTACCCTTGGAATTGAAAACTGAAGCAGAAGACTATCATTTAAGCAAGACATATGGTTGGGATTTCCATAGTATTTTTTTTTTCTCAGAAGGTATAGTCTCTAAGAACGTTGTTTATGAATATGTTGACTCTACCATAAAGTAGTTGACAGAAAATAAAATAGGTTGCTTATGAAATGTTAACTCATGGAAAGAAGCATGGCTTGAAAACTGCTGTTTTTAAAGTTGGGCTTACAATGAGTACTTTACTGGGGGAGTTGCCCAATGATATCCAAACCACTGTGTGTATCTAAGTCCAACTCTGAACTAACTAATGCCTGTTTCTTCTTTTCACACTGGCGAGTCCTGGGTAACTGTCTGCCTTGTTAATGCCAGGGCAGTATATGGCCACACTGCAGAGAAGGGGAGATGCCAGAAGGGGCCACGAGGCCATTATTCACCTGCCACTGGATTTAAATGGCAGTCATCTTGACAAATAACGGCATTTTGTGCTTATTCCAGTGTTTGACAACATTTCCTTCTCATTGACAGGCAGACTTTGACAGTATTCTGCAGGTCATCTTCAAAACCCAATTATTCCTATTGTCACTAAAATATGCCCTTCGTTGGGGCGGGAGGCCTTTGAGATTACCAAAGGACTTGGATGTTCAAAAAAAAAAAATCCTTCAGGCTCAACCCAGCTCATGAATGTTTTGAATCTTA
Source organism: Apodemus sylvaticus (assembly GCF_947179515.1). Classification (NCBI taxonomy): domain Eukaryota; kingdom Metazoa; phylum Chordata; class Mammalia; order Rodentia; family Muridae; genus Apodemus; species Apodemus sylvaticus. Next base: position 69,528,085 of record NC_067483.1, read on the forward strand.
CCATTAATTTTGCCCAGGGCACTGAATCAAACACGTTCACTCCTCAGCCACCTCTCTGACGGCTTCAGTCTGGGGATGCCAAGCTGCGACGAAACCCCCACTGCCTGAATGGAAGCTCCTGGACTCGAGTTCTTTTAAATCTACCCTTCCTGTGAATGACCAGGATGTAACTAATTATTTAAAATTAAAGTCTTTAAGATGAGTCAGGAGAGTCAGTTCAGACCAGGACCCTCCCTCCCCTGACTTTTCCATTAGAATGACTCATTGGTTTTCAAGGAAAAGAAGAAGAGGAGGAAAAGGAGGAGGAAACGGAGGAGGAAGAGGCAGCAGCATGGATAAATCTTTAACAAATATTAGGAATCCGTTGTTATTCATGAATAGTCACATGTATAAAGACTGGTCTTTCTGTATCGATTTCTTTCAAGGTAGAATCATTCTCTGCTGGACATTCTGCCAATGGAAGTTTCCAGAGACATCGGTCATGTCAAGGTTGTATTTTAGAACCATCCATATACTGGTCTGTAGCGTGTGAACAAGTAGCAAATGTTCCCCTATAATTAATAAACATTGGCTGGTGCTTGTTTTAGTGTTTCTTAATTGGAGACACACTCCAGTCCCAAGTCACAGTGTTGGGGACAGAGCGGGTGGGTGTTGAGGTGGGGAGAAGGCAGTGTGTCTGAAACTGTAGAAGGAAAACAAGCTTGCTGTGAAGGACGTAGTTTGTTGTTGTTCTTGAACTTCACACAGCCATGTTGGGCTCACTCCTTACCACGGCCTTCCGAAGAAAACCCTCTGTGGGTCAGTATCTCAGACCCTGGCCCAAGGCCCACTGGGGCTCCAGCAGATTAAGGAACAAGTCCATTCTAAGTATTTGGGAGAAATAGACCAATTCTACACTGCTGATCTGATTCTATCAATTCTTTTGTTTGAAACAGGAATGGCTGCTGAGGGAATCAATGCTTAATTCCCTAGGAAAACAGATAGAGACCACTCACAGGTGTCTCAGGCACAAAGAATCCTTCCAAAGCATTCTGATGACATTGTGAAAGTCCTAAAGTACAAACTTACTATACCACCAGCCCCCACACACCACCCAGTAAAGGCAGAAACAGTTATCAAGTAGAAGGTCATATTCCTATTTTATTTCATGTTTTAATTAAAAAACCAGTAAGAGAAGGATTTAAACTGATTGCTTCAAGCCATGGGCATATTTCACTCAAGCCACTGTGAAGCTTCTCGTGGGGACTCATCTTAGCTGTGAAATCAGGTGCTGCCGGCTTGGCTGAAAGATCACAACAGAGCCTATCTGAGTTTTGTCTTAGGGTAGCTGGCGAACCAAATATATCAAGTGGGCAGTTAATTTTGGTTCTCTCGTCTCTCTGGTGGCTCCCCTTTGAAACCTCTTCCTCCCACCTCTGCTGTACCTAGAATTTGCTAGTGATGCAGTTTTACAACCAGAAACAGTCATAAAGGGAATTTTTGAAGTAGCAAAACCTGGGAAACTATGATAATGCACAGGGCCAGCGTCCACATGACCTCAGTGGTGTTGAGAGTGGGGCTGAATAAGTACACGGCTTGAAGGGGTGATGGCTTACACCATTATAAACTCCCATTCATACCAATACTAACTCCCACCAAAAGAAAACATAGCATTCATCTTTCTGGGTTGACAGAATAAAAATGTGACCACTCACAACAGCCACAGCCTGACAGTCTGCAAAAAAAAAAAAAAAAAAAAAAAAAAAAAAAAAAAAAAAACCTGCCTTGTGTGATCTCGACCATCACAGCAGAGAACAGAAGGGAAAGCTTAGGATAAGAGAGGGAAACGTCTGCCTTTTGTGTATTTTCTAAAACTTTAAAAATTCTAAAGACAAAAGAAAAGCTCAGGGCTGGAAGGGTCGCTCAGTGGTAGACCATTTCCCTAATGTGTACAGAGCTCTGGATTCAATCCCCAGCACTGGCGGGAGCAGGCATGGGGAGGGGAGCACAAGAAAAGAAAACCTTAGTTTTGGTACTGGGTTAGATTTAAATGATGAATTTTTATATTTAATCATCTAGATGTTAATATTTACAGAACATTTTTGAGTAATTGCAGTAAGATGACAGGAACAAGATTGAGACAATTTATATATAATACATCTTCTACACTGCGAGGATTTTTTTTTTAAGGTACCATCTTGGAATTTTGTTTGGGCTTGAACATCTGTTCTATGACATGTAACTGAAAATGCCTAAATTCTCCATTTAAAGGAACTAGTCACCTTTGTCTTCAAACTATAATACTTAATAATCAGAGTATAAGGCAACATTTCTATTTTCAGTGTACTAGGGTCTAAGGTTCTGGCTTTTAGAGTTCTGGCTTTTTGACCTACAGAATTCTTCTTTATTAACAAGTAGCAACATTTGTATCTTCTCCATATAACAGGAGAGGGCTGTACAGCACCCACCCATTAATTCCTTCATGTCTTGAACTCCCAAATGGCCATGGATTGTTCGAAGCTCTAGGATCAAACCAATAAGGTAATAAACCATTCAATGGAGCGTAACCTAGAGGGGAAGGTGATTGCAAAATCTATAACAATATTTTAATTACTTTATTGAGTTATTTGTCTTAAAATCAGAAAACAGTGCCACATTCTAAAATATCTACTCAGGCTCTCCAGCTCTTAAACATATTGCTTATATTTCCTATAGGGATTCATCTGACATCGGACTACTACCAGGGTGTGTACTAGTGTTCTCTCCTGGAGGAAACATCAGAGGTCAAATGATCTCATGCTCTCTCTCTCTCTCTCTCTCTCTCTCTCTCTCTCTCTCTCCACATATGTATGTGTATGTATATATATATATATATATATATATATACTAAAATATTTCCACATCCATGTGGAACACAATCTTTTAGGGCTAGCATTGGGTATCATTCTTTGACCAGCATATTTGTTTAATTTAGCATTTTTACAAGCAACTTAAACATAATATATATGTGTGTGTGTGTGTATGTGTGTGTATATGTGTGTGTGTGTGTGTGTGTGTGTGTACTTATTCTGAGCCTGGGAAAAGCCATGAAATTAGAGAAGGAGTACAAGGAACTATATAGATCTTTACAACCCATGTATTCTGTATAACACTGAGAATTATAAAGAGTTTCTACTCTCAAACTAATTTACTGTTTCTTCCAGTAGATACCCCTAGGTAAGAGGATTACACACAGCCCTTCTGTAAGGATGGCCCAGCTACCCACCCTCATGGGAAAAGTATGGTGCTGCTAACATTATCATCTCATTTCGCAGTGTGGGGTTCTGGGCTGGCTACAGAATGAATCTTCATGTGACTCAGGAAACTTGACTCCATGAACAAACAATGAACAGCACTCTGTGAAGCAGAAAGCAATGCCTTAAGCATTGTATCAAGAACAGTGGGATAAAAAATAGTTCACCAGGTATGTTATTTATGTTCCTTACACAAGCATAACTGTACTGGGTTCCTATGTGATATTTCACTTCGTGATCTGAAGGAATTTGTGTTGACCTCTGGAGATTCCGGTAACCATGAGCATTTGCCCTCCTGACTTGAAGAAGAGTCCCTGCTTCCTTTTGAACAGACATTTAACCACGTCCATGTGGTGCACAACCTTGTAGGGCTGGCATTGGGTATCAGTTTTTGCCCAGCATATTTGTTTAATTTAGCATTTTCACAAGCAACTTAAACATGAAGCATGCTTAATATAGAAACATAGCCATAGAGGTATAAAATGGGGCAAATCTGACCCCAATTTCATTTTCAACTAACAAGTGGAAAAATATGCCATCCAACAATGAGAATAAAGGCCTCTTCTTTTCAGAACACCTAAAGAGCATGTGGTTAACCACAGGACAGCATTCTCTGACATTTATTAAGTGTCAGCAACAAGCTGGGGACAAGGTAGAACAGCGAGACATCCTAAAAAATCACTTTCTATAGGAAAAGGGGGTGTGTGGGGGGAATTGAATAGAAATACTTGGTGTTATTAACAAACCATACCCTGAACTCGAGCTACAAAGCAGCGTCAAAGAAAGAATGCCTTATTTTAAAAGAAAACAAAACTTGACAACCCCAAGGAGTGTTCAGAAAATACCCTGCAGCTGCCCTACCAACCCCTTAGACAGAAATGGATCTCATCTGGCTACCAAAGCTGACATACCTGGGACCAAATGGGCCTTAGCGTGACCTTCAAGCTGAAGGCCTGTCTGGGGAGGCTGAAGACCAGCACAGTGAGGCCACTATGCAGACACACTTCCTCCCCCTGAGAGGAAGCCTGGCATTCCTAGCAAAATCAAATGGAATAAAACCCGGGGGACATTCCAATGCACGATTTAGTGCATGTCACAATGAAGCTCAGGAATCCTCTTACTCAGATTTAACTTGTAATGTATGGCAAGGCAGTGAATGAGAGAGCAAAGCCCTGTGAGGCACTGGGTGGGTCTAGAGCCCAGGTATGCGGGATACCATGCTTCTAAGAGCCACAGGGTGGCTGGGAACTGCGTGTTCTTACCTGCAGCTTAGGTAGATTAAAACAGCCTGGGTGTCAGTTTTGCTCTCCTCAAGCACTGAAGTCACTGTGACCAGAAACAAATCCTTCCATTTATAAAACTCCTAGCACTGGAGCCCTGTTTAGAATGGCTCTAAAATCTGCTCAGCAGACTCATAAAGATCACATTAATTCACTAGGACACTGGAGGCTTTTTAAAAAGGGATGTTAAAGGTATCCATTCCCACACACCTGATGGTGTGGGACCACAGAGAAACAGTTTTAAAATTTATAGTGGAAAGCTGAAATAGCAAGTGAATGAGCTCCTAGCAATCACACCACAACACACACAGCAAGGGCTAAAGCGGTTTTTCAGGAACTCTGTAGCAGGAAGGTGGTGGGTCAGCTCTACACAGGGCTTTAAAACTGAGACTAAAAGCATTCCATGGAAATGTGTACGACCCGAGAACAAACTGCAGAGCTCGTACAAGAAGATAAAAACTTTTCACTGTTTTTCTTCACGGACAAGTCTGGTTAAGACATTGATGGGATTCCAATTCATTCCCCCACGGTCAACATTCAAACAACAGTGTTGGAAGCAGCAAGGATACATTGAACTTGGGGTATGGTTCCCTTATCACAGAGCATCTTAATATGCATTTTAGATCTTTAGCCTAATGGGGAAGAAAAGAGGACAAACAAGCTTATCCCTAAAGCCCCAGGGAACTCTAGTAAGTCTCAATATTTTAGCACACCTATTCTGTGGCCAGCTTCGACATTCCAAGGGGACTCCTAACCTTGAGACTTCTGTGGGTCTGCTGTCATGGATGACAGGGTAAAAGAATAAAAAACAAGAGAGGTGCTTAGAAGACCTTTCCCCAAATTAGCCAAGGTATCTATCTAAAGACAGAAAAAGAACACTCCCCCCCCCCCTCCATTGCTATGAGGTCTTGCTTCAGAAGAAAGCACAGCTTCATGACAAGTTGGGACCGATGACCGAGGAGTGGTTGATAAGAGTTATCTATGAAGATGACTTCAATAAATGCACGGCTTCTCCTTTATTTGGAGCATCAGAACCTGGATGCTTACAAGGTAGGCCCAAGTCAATCACAAACCTTATAGAAGCAATGGAGGAATGTTTATGTCTGGTCATATGTGCGTCCCTTTCCTTTGAGTTTAGCTTTCTCCCTATCCTGAAAAAGTGGTCAAGGAATTAGTTGGCATTTCCCACCAATTGATACTTCCTCTTTGGGACAGTCTTTTTCTGTTTCCTCTAGACCCATTAAGGGTGTGATCCATGACTTCTATGCTGATGGTGTTGATTTTGGGTCCATCCTGTGTTCCAGCACTGCTGTGTAAGTGCTAGAGTGGAGGACACACTGCCATTTACTCTTGTTAAATGTGACCAGAAACACTGGAGCCCATTTGCACTATATTGTCTCTTAACTAGACTATATTTTCTTCCTGTTTTTTATTTTTTTAATTTGTCAGTGGGAAATGGATCTATAGAACACTCAATTGCTATATGCAAATGCTATCAAAACATAATCACATCCCCTATTTCATTTAGAGTACCAATACAGACATGTCTGACAGTGAAGAACTGCTTAAAGATCACTCTGAAAAGGGTAACATAATAGAAATGTAGGACATAAGAGAATGAGGGACCAGTCATCTTTCCTATTGGTCTGTGTGTAGCTTGCAGTTCAGACTGGTCTTCCCTGTTACGACAGACCTTAACCCTGTGGAAGTCAGGACACAGCTTTATGTTCCTATAATTTCATGTCAATGAAAATTTCATCATTTCAACTGAAGTGACTGGCTGCAAGGTCTAAGATCTCTTTCCTATAAGACATCTAAAACTTAAAGACATTATTAAATCTAGGCTCTTTCCAAAATGCAAAAAGAAAAAAATAACCCACTAACATCTCCCTAGTACCTACCCTACAAAAAGGAAAACATCTCTTTTTCTGCTTTTCCATTGGATGACATCCATTTTAGAAATACAAAGGCTTGGTGGTCAGTGTCCTCAAAAGGATGGGAAACAGTATCTTAAAACTTAAGTGAGAACCAGCACCCTCCAAAGGCCACATCCTTAGCAAAGGATAAATTGAAACAAACTAGTCCCCTAACAAAGTATGGAAACTGGCAAGTTACAAGAAGACACAGAACAATATGCAGCCTATGAAGGGAGGGTTCAATATATGGGGACAAGGAGAGACAAAATTCTCTAGCATGTATCTAGATGAGATTTATAAAGAGAAACAAGAAGGGGAAGAAAAGAGACAAAAGAATGTAAAGTCTCAGATATCTGGAAAGCTATGAGCTCTCAGAATTAAGAACCATAGATCCCAAAGAGGAAACACAAAGCAACATACATTCAAACAGACAAATTCTACTTAAATTTCAGAATACCAAAGATAAAAGAGATCTTTAAAGAACTGGTAAGAAAATAGATTGGCTTTAAAATGGGTTGACAGTAAGACTCTCCAGAGCCGAAGTGAAACACATCCTGGAGGGGAAGGACCTTCAACACAATGGGATAGATGCTATCCTTCTATCTGATAGAATGATGATCAATTTGTAGTTTACTATCGGGTGAAAGCTCTACTCAAAAAATGAGGTCAAAAATTAAACATTTTAAGGAAAGTAAATACCAACCTGAGGATTTTAACTAAGTAGCAGCTACAGATAGGATTTCTTCAGGTTGTGCTTCCACCGGAAGAACATGGAAACGGAAACAAAACATAGGCTTAATGCAAGAAGAAAGGCGAACAAGTAGCTTGGTAATCTAAGCACTTGTCACGTTTACATTTGTGGCTTATTTTATTGATTAAAGTAGTGGAGGAATTAAGGCGGAATTCAAATCCTGGCCTAACAATGTGGAAATCAGAAGATGCATATTGGAATCAAAATGTCTCAGGTTATTTTAGAAAGAGGATAAAAAGACTAACTTACAACTTTAAAATGAATAGAATGTCAGAGTATTAAGAATGTAAAATAGAATAAATATGGTGTATAATTACCAAACCTGGGAAAAGTAAACCAAGAGGTCAGGAAGTGGGGCGCATTATATAGCAAGACACAGTGAAGACTAAAAATGATACTCAAATTAAATTCAAGTAACTCAGCAATGATTACAAAATATAAATGGGCTAAAATCACTAAGTCCCTGCCCCTAACGATTATGGGGCTGGAGAGATAGGTCAGTGAGAGCACTGACTGCTCTTCCAGAGGTTCTGAGTTCAATTCCCAGCAACCACATGGTGGCCCATAACCATCTGTGATGGGATTTGATGCCCTCTTCTGGTGTGTCTGAATATAGCTACGGTGTATTCATGTAAAATACATACATACATACTTTATTTTATACTTAAAGAAATCGGGATACATGCTACTAAAAGGAAGTGAAAGGCACACCGAGAAAGAATTAACCAGAAGATATTCTATACTGACATCAAACAGAGCAAATCCTAAGAAAAAAAGACCATTATGAGAAATAAAGACTATAAAAAAAACCATTCCTTAAAATCACTAGGCATTCTAAGTGTGTTTGTTAAGATCTTGTTTTTATTTTAATTATGTGAATGTGCATATGCATATCTCTGGGTGTGAATTTGTACACGTGACTGCAGTGCCCATGGAGGGTAGAATAAGATGCCAGATCCCCAGAGCTGAAGGTACAGGCAGTTGTGAGCAGCCTGATGTGGGTGTTGGCTGCAAAAGCAATGTGTACTTCTACCCACCCTAAGAGCTCTATCTTTTAATGAATATAAGCATGGGTTATCCTCAAAACACATAAAATGACAATTGAAAGACTTGCTAAACTATTCAAATCACAACAAAGAGGGCAAAGTGTAGCTGTTTGTAACTTTTAAGTTTCCCTGGTCAAATCTCTCTCTGGAATGACTCTGCCTTCAGAGCTTTTCTGTCTGTTTCATTCACGATTGTATTTTAAAGCTTAGAGGAACAGGATACACAGTGGCTGCCTAATGTACTTGTTGAGTGTTTGAATTAGTCAAGATGAAAACAAGATAGTAACAACAGGGACCAGATAATGCAACCAACAAGCGTGACCCAGAGACCTCCATAACATGTACAGACACTCGTGGGATACTTAAGAAAATTCAGAATGTGCCAGACCACATTTTTGGACCACAACACAATTAAGTTAGAAGTAAACAACAACAAAACAATAAAATTCTATAAGTTATAAAATATAAAACACATTTTGGAGTAACTCAAAGGGAAGGGAAAAACAGAGCAGGCATAGCAACAGAACCACCGAAGACTGGTTAAATTATCATAACCGATATTTGTGGTAAGCAGCTGAAGACAATAAGGGCAAAGCTGATGAACTGCCCGTACGAATGAGGGCTGACAACACAAACACCAGGAAGATACATGGCAGGAAATAAAAAGGAGACCATCGAAGTAGAAAAATATACACAATAAAGAATAAGAAAGTCAAGAGCTGTTTCTTTGAAAATAACTCAAAACTCTGACAAGTGTGATCAGGGAGCGAAAAGAGGTGAGGTTTAATATTAGAGAGAAAAGATGCCAAATCTCAGATACACCAGAGATGTTAAAAATAAGAGAACAATAAGATACTTGGGGCTAATTTATTTTAAAATAAATGGATTTGAGAATTTGCTGGAAAAGGTATAATTTACCTAAACTGATCCAAATAAAATACAAAATATAGACTATCTCTACAATGTACAATGAGTAAATAGACGAAGTCAGAGGTACCCATCCACTTGCCAAAAATACCTTATGGTGGTGGTGGTTCCTTAGCTCCCATCCCAACAGAGGAGCTATTGATAGTTGGCTTCTGGGAGAAGGGGGGAAGAACAGCCAGGTGTTTTTGTAAGTGTGACCTCTAGTAAGTTGACTATGCTCCAACAGATAGCCCCATACCCATTTGAATAGGAGCAGCCCAAATTAAACTTGGCGGGTTATTTTAAAAAATGTATATAATGTTGGTAGGACGTGGGGAGGTAGGGGATAGATCAGGAGAGGCTGGGGGAGGGAATGAGGGGGAATATGATCAAAATACACAGAACACTTAAATATAAAATTCTCTAAGACTTAATAAAAATATTTTTTAAAAAAACACCTTCCAGAATAAAATCCTGATGATATAAAATCCAGAAGATTTTAGCAGTGACTTCCATCAAACATCCACCTTCAGGTTAATTCCAGATTTTAATGGCATATGATTGTATGAGGGTGAGAACCTTGATTCCCGAAGCTTCCAGTGGTGGAACACAAACAGTATTTCTTGCTCAGTCTTCCTTATGAAATTGCAAAACTTCAATAAAACACTGGCAATTTTAAGCCAAGAATGCATGGTACACCTTGACAGTAGGAGATCAAGGATGGCTCATCATTAGAAAACTTAACTGTGTTTCTCCACACAAGCAGATTATAGGGGGAATAATCAAATATTCTTCTAGATGGAGATATTGATAAAATTGATCCATTTGCCTTGTTTTGAAAGTGTACACCGAATCCCCTGTACCGAGAAACACAAAGAATGATCTGTTCCTTAAAGGATAGCAAGTGTTTTTCAAAGACTTTTTAAGTAGTTCTCTTCGAAATCAGAAACAGAATTAGGATGCCTGCTTATGATTGACACTGTCCTGGCAGACACAGAGCACAAAAACTATCCAAAGAGCTCAGGATTCCAAAGCAAAAGACGATGGCAAATACAGTGCTTGGGGTGTTGGACTTCCAGTATGATGGAATTCCCTCAGAGCACACCCTTGGGTTCTTCAGATTCTTCAGGACCCAAGAAGAACCCAGAACAGCACTAAGCTCGGACCGAGACTGCTCTGACAAGTCTTTTTATTCGTTATCATTTTCAGTGGTGTTTGTTGATTCGGATTTTGTTGTTGTTTTGCTTTGTTTTGTTTTGTTCTGCACAAGGGACTTTCAAATAACACTAAGTTCTCCATAGCGGGGAAAATTCCATCTCAATATTTCATTGTAGAGCACTATTTAATTTTCTTTCCCCTTGATTCTTTAAATGGTTTGTTCTTGTGGTTTTTCCAAGTATTTTTGTATTCTGAGTCACTCTGAGCAACTGACTGGGAATGTAGGAAGAAGTCTTTTGCTGTTTTGATTAACTGTCTGTTTGACCCTGGGCTCCTTACTGAACCTAATCAAGTAACTTCATTCATTGCTAAATCAAGATACAATGTAGCCTGGAAACACTGGTTAAAATTAGACCCTGCCACCTGATGACTCACTTCTCGTTAATTTACACAAATTAGAGTTTTTTTCCTGTAATGTTTCCAATTGAAGAAAAATAAAGATACCCTCCCTTCATTAATTTTGTCGACTATAGTGCAATTCCATGTGTCATTTGTTCAATTCCACTGATTAGTTTTAGGAAACAACCACAGCTCCTGGTGATGGTCAGTGGTAGGCACTTAAGTCAAGCCCTGATGCTCCCAGCAGCAATGAAGGGAGAGATTAGAAAAGTATCATAAGGAATATGCAAGGAAGGGGGAGAAAGTCAATGTCCCTGTGCAGCCTCCACCTCTGGTCCAGGTCTGCACTGTGTGATCTTAAGAAAGTCAGAAGAACTTGGAGACAGTGCTTTCTAACTTACAAAATGGTCACCCACAGCCTTCTCTCTTTTAACCTTCTGTGGGATTGGTTCAAATCTCCCCAGTCCCACCCCAAAAGTGAGGACTGGCAAATTTGTAAACAGTAAACCCTGGTATGGAGGGCCATAGGTAATAAAATGTAGTTTTAAGAAAAGATTTGGTAAGATTTTAGTGCCTGCTGTGAAATCAGGGAATAAACCAGGAATTGAAGATCTTTCTGACTCTTGTGTTTTGGTTAGGGTTAGGTTGTTTGAAGCCATAACACATGGTGGATGTTAAAAATATAAAATGAAGTCTAAGGAAAGCCAGTGTAGTGGCCTTGCCTGTAATCCCAACACTAGGGATTAAGAGTTCAAGGCCAGCCTTGGCTACAAAATGAATTCCAGTCTAGCCTGAGGTACCTGATATCCAGACTGGAAAAAAAAAATTAAAAATGTGAGAGAAAAACTCTTAGCACAAAAGCTGCTGCACTGTCTTACCTTTGTTCTGTGTTGAAGAGTGCAAAGACGTGCTTGCTGGACATGAAGCCCTTCTCCACATCCCGGACCTTCAGGTTGTCCAGGGGAAGCATGTATTTCTTTTCTTTCTCCTGTTATACAGAGGTGAGAGAGGAGATGTTAATAGAACATCACACCAATGGCAACACACCATCCGAGCCAGCTATCACTTAATAACACTTGATTACATTACCTTGATACTGTCAAACACTACTTTTACCCCAGCTCCCGAGGAATACAAAGGTATCTGAGACAGGGGAGTCCAGGGACTCTCAACACGTGGGGTGGGGGAGGGGAGTGTACAGGGAAAATCTCAGATGGAGAAAACATATGCTCCTCTCTCCTTGCCCCTCATGTGGGTCCCCTTAGATGTTTTGAAATGTTAGTTTGATATTAAGAATTTAGCCATCTGTTAATATTTAACAAAAATGTTCTGGTCCTAATTCAATGAGAAATGCCAGATGGATTTCATTTCACGTTTTATTTGCAGCCTAAGCAGTTTTGATAGCCAGCATTGGCAGGGGAGTGTGTGGAAGCACAAGGACCCTGGTATGAAATGCCCCATAAACTGAGATAAAGCACAGAAAACCTTTCCTTCATTTGGGTCTAAGATAAAGGTATAGGTCCACAAAAGGATCCTTCTACACAGTTCTTAAAAGCTCCAGTGAGCTCTTTAGCTCACTGGAGAAGAAAAACCTGTTAGGATTTGATTGATATTAATTATCATAACTTCTCTTTTAAAACAGACAATTCTTTATAAGGAATATGGGTATTGGAAAGGTAAGGTTTATGAGTATAACCAAACCACATTGGTAAAACATACCAAATGCCAACAAGTTACCAGAAACACTTTTAAAGACTGGCCCAGGGACAAGGTATAAATGCCTATCAACCTATATAACAGGCAAGAGGCAAATCCTCAGTTCAGGAAGCCCAGTAAAAACCTATTAGCAGGTTACCTTAGCCTGGCACTTGTTAAACAGTAGTTCTCTGTATGAGGAAGGACTAGACCTCAGCGCAGTGAAGCACACGCTCTAATTCTAGCTCCTAGCTCTAATTCTAACACGCATCTATCTGTCGTTGCCTACGGGAGCTGTGCCCCACACACCCATGTTTGCCAAAGACTTGGCGGCTCCTATAGCATATGGGATGCTTGGGAGCTCATGGCTGAGGAGCACACAGCATGTGCAGTGTTGGATTGCAGGGGATATCACTGGTCTTGCCATTTTCTGTGACTGAAAAAAAAATGAGCAGAGTACATTGGGGTTGCCTGCCCCTCCCCCCCCAGAAAAGAAAAAAGACTGTACTTAACTACAAAATAAGACCTTGAAAAAAGAAGAGCTGCAAAAGTTGGATGAGGTTGGCTGGAAAACAAAATGGCTGACCTGGCAAACAAAGCCTTCAAAGCATTGAAAAAAAAAAATAAAATAAAAGGGACTCAGTGGGGGAGGAGGAAAAAAAATCACATGGGAAGAGCACTGTGAACCCGGTCCACTATTTCCTGAGTAAAATTAATAATTTATTCATAAATGCATGGGTATGCTAAATAGCAAAATATATAACTCAAGTAAATGAGGTATCAGGGCAGAGTCCAACTTCCTTAAAACATTTGTCAAACTATTTTTGGGCAGAATTCTAAGAGGCCAGACTAGATTGAATAAACCCTCTCCAATACATAATCAAATGAAAATGCTTGAGACCCAGAGAACATTTTTTTTTAAATTGGATGATTTTCAATGCCCTAAATTTAAGCAGCTGGGTTTTTATTTTTTATTTTTTTATGCACCATCCTATTCAACCTTTTGAAATGATGGATTGGCCTTTTTAATAGGAAATCTGCATTTCATTGTAAAGATGGAACACAATGTCCTTGGCTTGTGTTCTATAGAAGCAGGCCCCGCTTTGTACTGCATTCTTCAGCATATAGGGAAGACTGACAATCCTGCAAGTTTACATCAGCTTTTAAACTCTGTGTGTGTGTGTGGGGGGGGGGAACATTCAGATGCAGACAGGGAAGTGGGGGAAGTACAGGCTTCACTCCTGAAGAAGGAGAATTAAACGGCTTATTGATCGAAGGGTTTTAAGGACATGGTATTAGATTATTTCATAATCACACAGTTTAAGACTGACAAAGAAGACAGTTTCTCCTGACTGACTTGGGTAACTGAATTGTAAGCTAAACAGAACTAAACAGAACAGCAACACCAAGTAATGAAACTTTGTCATGAGCATGTCTGAAAAACCTTGGTAGTTCAGGGAGTGTGGTTCAAAAACAACAACAGCAAAAATCTTGAATCTCAAATAGCTTAAACAAAAGGCTAGGGAAGGGAGATATATGTAGAACTATAATTTCTAAAATGTAGTGACACTTAGCAGCATCTTAATTAAGAAACTTGGTATGCCACCTGTCAGTTCTAATAACCCTAACCCCTATCCAATTTGACAGCCACCAACTACAGGTCGCCATGAAACCACTTGAAATGTAGCTACATAAATTGGAATATGTGTGAATGCAAGGCAGACACCTGATTCCAATGTTTTGGTATCAAGTAATGAGAACAATAATTACTTAGGTGCCTGATTATTTTAAATTTTTTTATGTGTATGGGTGTTGTGGCTTCATGTCTGTCTGTCTAGCACATGCATGCCACGGTGGCTAGCCAAGACCATCAGATCCCCTGGAACTGTAGTAATAAACAGTTGTAAGCCACCCTGCTGGTGCTGGGAACTAGACCTGGGTCCTCTGGAAGAGCAACCAGTACTCTTCACTAATGAACTATGTCTCCAGTCCACCTGTAATAACTCTAATAAACCATCTCATTAGTACTTTTAACAAATGAAAATTGTATAATCTCACCAATATCTTTCTATTAAGTTGAAATGATATGAATATGTCAGCGTATTATTAAACATAATTTCTCTTGCTTCTTTTCTTTTCTTTTGAAGATGGCTGTGGACAAACACAAATGACATGTGGCTCACATGAAGTTTCTTTTAACAGCACTGAGCCCCATGCGCTCAACCTGTCCTTCCTGACTCCTGTCTGCTCAAGCAGTCTCCCTTTCTGGTTGCTTGTTTCTGCCATGTGGCATGTTCTTTATGAAGCTCGGCACCTTTCTGGTGTGCTCTCTTCTACACAACTCACATCACAAACATTGTTTACTGTTTCTATTTGACCATTTCCATGCTGTCCCAGGTCTCTGGCATCTCAGAAGCACTCTGTTTTCATTAGCTTTCCTTTGTTTATAGAGGAATATCCACTAATGTGACATTGTTAAACACCTAGAATTTGGCCCCATCCTAATTTATCAAAAGATTGCTTCCCTTTCTTTAAGAAATTTCCATCCTTAGCTGTGCAATCCATAATCCCACCATTTGGGAAGCAGAGATTGGAGTGTCTGTGAGAATTTGAGATTAGCCAGCTCTACACCGTGAGTTCCATTAAAACTGGAATGACACAGCAAGATCCTGCGTTAACGACCACAAACAATAACAAATTCCATTATGACCAAATCCACCTTCATCAAGACTACACACCCTTTCAACTCCTTTCTACCATACCCATGGTTCACATCAAGTCCTACTCTGTGAACTTTCATTAACTTATAACTGTTACCTCTGCTTCTCTCCTGTTTCAGTGGCTATAAAAGGTTTTACTTATTCCATTCATTTTTAGCACATATATCATATATGAGATATTCAACTGGGCTTCCCATACAAAGAAAAATGAAGTAAAGAATACTTTTGCTGCGAATTGATCCATCCTTGTCTCCTTGTACTAAGCTCAAATCCAAATGGATCAAGGACCTCCACATAAAGCCAGACACTCTGAAGCTAATAGAAAAGAAACTGGGGAAGACCCTTGAGGACATCGGTACAGGGAGAAAGTTTCTGAACAGAACACCAATAGCGTATGCTCTAAGAGCAAGAATTGACAAATGGGACCTCATAAAATTACAAAGTTTCTGTAAGGCAAAGGACACCATCAAGAGGACAAATCGGCAACCAACAAATTGGGAAAAGATCTTCACCAATCCTACATCAGATAGAGGGCTAATATCCAATATATATAAAGAACTCAAGAAGTTAGACTCCAGAAAACCAAACAACCCCATTAAAAAATGGGGTACAGAGTTAAACAAAGAATTCTCACCTGAAGAACTTCGGATGGCGGAGAAGCATCTTAAAAAATGCTCAACTTCATTAGTCATTAGGGAAATGCAAATCAAAACAACCCTAAGATTTCATCTTACACCAGTCAGAATGGCTAAGATTAAAAATTCAGGAGACAGCAGGTGTTGGAGAGGGTGTGGAGAAAGAGGAACACTCCTCCACTGCTGGTGGGGTTGCAAATTGGTACAACCACTCTGGAAATCAGTCTGGCGGTTCCTCCGAAAACTGGGCACCTCACTTCCAGAAGATCCTGCTATACCACTCCTGGGCATATACCCAGAAGACTCTCCACCATGTAATAAGGATACATGTTCTACTATGTTCATAGCAGCCCTATTTATAATTGCCAGATGCTGGAAAGAACCCAGGTGTCCCTCAACAGAAGAGTGGATGCAAAAAATGTGGTATATCTACACAATGGAGTACTATTCAGCCATTAGAAACAATGAATTCATGAAATTCTTAGGCAAATGGATGGAGCTAGAGAATATCATACTAAGTGAGGTAACCCAGACTCAAAAGGTGAATCATGGTATGCACTCACTAATAAGTGGATATTAACCTAGAAAACTGGAATACCCAAAACATAATCCACACATCAAATGAGGTACAAGAAGAAAGGAGGAGCGGTCCCTGGTTCTGGAAAGACTCAGTGAAGCAGTATTCGGCAAAACCAGAACGGGGAAGTGGGAAGGGGTGGGTGGGAGGACAGGGGAAGAGAAGGGGGCTTACAGGACTTTCGGGGAATGGGGGGGCTAGAAAAGGGAAATCATTTGAAATGTAAATAAATTATATCGAATAAAAAAAAAGAATACTTTTGCTGTAAAAGGGACTTAAAACTTGATCATTTAAATGGTATTTTGGGCAGACATTTCAAAGTGGAAACCTATATAAAGTTTTAGAGATTTATTTTAATGCCAATTCTTAAAGGAGTTTCTTGCATGTTTTTAGAAGCTTCTGGGACTGTTGTCATGTTGGTGACACCATTCTTTTTTCATACTTAAACAGTACTTTGTTTTCTTTTCTTAACACAGGAGAGTCACTAGCATTATTCGTATGAGGTATCCAGGATAAGAGAGATGATTTGTTTAATGAGCATGGGTGCATAGGAGACCTAGTTTTCTATCCCAGTAACTGGGTAAAAGCTCTTGGAAACATAGGAGAGGCCCAAAGAAGGGTAGCTCTTATGAGAGAGAGTGGCCCAGCGTTCAAGGGAAAGATGAGTAGTACCAGAGGAATGACAGGGAAGAGAGGTGGGGATACAGGACGATCCCTATACTATGTGATCCCTCAACTTGGAATCTGTGGGCTTGTCAAGTTCTCAGTTGTGGCCCCTAGGTAGCAAAGCACCATTTAGTTGGTCGCTAGAAGGGCATAGGCATATAGTGGGTGTGAGCAGAGGACTGGATTTGTGGAAGAATAGTTCCTATCATGAAGAATATGGGGAAATGTGCATTTACTTGGCCATTTATACAAACCAAGTTTCATAACTTGGAAATTATTTGAATGGCCTTAGTTTGAATTTTTTATTTTTTTTATTTTTTTATTTTTTTTACTCATAAGACAACAAAACTCTTCCTGGAGATTGACTGAAGAGACTGATCTTTTTCTCATTCCTATCCAGTGCCTAGCAAAGCACTGAACAAAACACATTCCATTACATATATATATATATATATATATATATATATATATATATATATATAATAGCATCAAATTGATTTTTAGAAGGTTGATTAACAAAGGCAAGTGCTTAATTTTTTGACAGTTATATACATTTAAGAATTAAATAAAAATCCATTTTTAAAACTGGTATGAGGTGTGGTTTTAGCTTCTTGTTGCTTTGACAAAACACCTGACCAAAAATAATTTAAATAGAAGTCTTATGTGGGTCCATGGTTTCAGAGGTGCTGTGCCAGCACATCATGGTAGGGAGCCGTTCACATGCAACAGCTCATAGTGTGACAGCCAGAAGGCATGCTGCTCCCACAATTCCTCTTCCTTCTCCCTTCGTTTCATTTGATGTCCAGGCTGTATCCAGGGCAGGTCTCCCCACTTCCCCTTAGTAAACCCTCTCTGAAAACACCCTCACAGACACACCCAGAGGCATGCCTCCCTAATCATCCGAGTGCTTCTCAATCACACGAGGTAAGTAATCAAGACTAAGAGCAGATTCCTTGCTGGCATGGCTTCTGACCACTAAATCTATACAAAGTTTAGGTTGACAGGCTGTGTTTATTTCCTTGTTCATGTTCGCATTGCTTTGATTTGCTAGTGATGCCTCCTTTCCTGAAAGGAAATGGGTACTTGAGGCACTGAAGAGCCTGCCAAGGACCTCCCTCCATCCCACAAAGCTAATTCTGTTGACAGAACGCTGCATGCTTCTTTCTTTAGCACTCACATTTCCCACAGTTGTCATGGACTATCTTGACTATCCATATGTTGGGGGTTCATATTGAGGCCCCTCAATAAAGCTTAAGGAGAAGGACTTCTTTTGTATTTGTTCTCAGCAGCCATCACATGGCTGCCTGTTCAGATGCTGCCTAAGGAACACTTGATTCTTGGTGATACATCACAAATAACGTTTCACCATGGTTGATCTACTTATACCATTAAGTTAAAATGCATTTAGCCAGGTGTGTGATATTCACACATATTTGTGGTGCTTCAAAGATTGCTTTTTAAGTGGTTTCACAGTATTTTAGGCATATATAATTTATTACATGAAGTTTTAACAATCTAGATCAATATACCTAATTTGATTCACCCAAGTCTTATGACTTCTTCACGTGACAATCCAAATACACTTGATAAAAATGCAAAATCAAAAAGACCTGAGGGATCTGCTCTTTAAAAACACCAGTTCCCTGACAAATCCTAGGTGAGAATGCACTAGTGCCATTTTCCTAAATCAGTGTCTTTGAACAGCATTCTAAATATTTATCTTTATATTCACAGATTAAGCTTCTCATTTTGCAGCAGATGAAGGTGACTACGGAGATCCACAACTGACTAAAACAGAGAAAATCAGTGGTTGTGGGTACCCAGGTCCAGTTGGTACATTACAATAGCATCCCTATATCCCAGGCTCAGAGACCAAGAAGAGGGGCCCAAAAGACGTGGGAACAAAAGGACCAGAGAGTCTTCTAGACAAGGGGGATGCTGAGCCCATGAAATCACAACAATATGGTAGCCTGAACAAGACTTAAGGAGAGTATCTCAAGCTGTTGAGAATAGCAGTACTCCAGTAATACAAAAGTTTCTAGTACACGTATCCCTTTCTTAGATCCCCATAGCAACTGTCCCTGTGTACTTGTTACCATCCCTACCTTTGCCACACCATATACAACCAGTTTACTAAATGTCTTCTCCTCTTGGGAAACTGATATGTATCTGTTCTAAGTTTTGTACCTTTCATTTATGATGAATGGGACATTCCCATGACAGGGCCCTGCCAAACACCAGCAGAGAGTGCAGACTGAAGAGGTATTAGTACTGTGCCAGTCAAAAACAAAGTGGTTGTCCCACCAAGCACTTGGTCCAAAAACAGGCCAGTAGCTCTCAGACTTACACAAGTTGAGAGATTCTTTATCCCAAAACTAACTAACTGAATAATTTTCCAGAATTCTAGAAGCTCATGAGATACCAAGGCACATCAAATTACTTGCTGCTCCGGGGATAATAATGTTGATCAATATTTTTTTCTAATAAAGTTTTAGTTTTCCTTTGTTGCACTGTAGCTAGATGTAAGTGACATTATCCTGGGTATCAGGGTCATGGGTGTTAGGACAAGCCTTCTGGTTTAATCTTACACAGAGTCATGCATAAGTGCACATATTCATCACACCTTTCTCCTATCATCCATCACATCTTGAAAAGGACATTGTATGCTTGTCACAATGAATTGAAGCTCTTCACCTTGTCTGCTGCACCACCTCCAAGACTGGTCTTTACAGGGTAGTCAATAATGTCTTCAAAGGAAATGTTTTCATTTTCTGTGCATAATATATCCAATTATATCTTCTTGAGTCTTTGCAAATAAGGGCGCTCAATCTGTAGCTATGGACTGGATATATCCCAGGATAGCCAGGAATGTAGTCCAACACCCTTGTAAATGACAACATCCTCTTGCTTTGTCAAAAGGTTGAACCCCTGACACAATTTTTTTTCCAGTAGGATTTTATTTCCCTAATTGTCACTCTCAGCTTCCATTTGACTCCAAAGTCTGACAAAACATTATCCTATTGAGTTCAGACTTGATTTACAGTTTTTCTAACAATATTATAGGTGTCCTTTCCTCATTTCACGGGTGGAGTCCAAGCAAGAAAAAGGTTTCATCATCGATGTCCATCATATTAATTGGTTTAAAAGTGAAGTAGCCCTGACTTTGGCAGAACTGGTGTCATGAAGAGAGTCATCCTTTATATTCATCTGGCTACTCTGATGTTGGCTTTTAGATGGTCTCATGGATGTGTCTAGAATATGACATCACCTAGATTTCTGTACACTTCCTGCCAGTCTTCCTTCTCCAGGTGGTAGGAGCAGAGTTCCTCCCCTGTCCTTTAGATTCTAGGAACTTGCTTGACTCTTGCCTTCAGATCTTCCACACTTCAGATCTTCCAGCTCTACGGAGCTGGCCCTAACCTCTGACTATCTAAATCCATCACCACCTATCCCGGCCAGAACTCCAGAGACAATTCACTGGGCCCTCAAATTCAAGCTACCCATGTTACACCCTGTGGATCTGATTGGTCACTTTGGTGTACTTGCTAAGACCTCATAAAGGCAAGAAGTGCTGTTGAGGAAGGAGAAAGCAGGCTGCTGCCAGGCCTTCCTTCCTCAGCTGCTTCCAGGACTCCTTGTGTCTAAGTCTGACCTCTTAGCAGCACTAGCATTCTTGGTCTCTACTATATTATTCTGTATCTCTGTCTTATTCTCTAAGTATCCAAGTGCTCCTTCTAAGTGTGTGAACATTCTTCCGTTAAGTATGACATAAACTCATGTGGGGAGGAGCAAAGCCTACTATCACTGCTGTCATTGCCACCTGTCCTCCTCCATTTCTCTAGCGTTGCTGCTGTGCCATTTGTGAGCTGGGGGAGAGAGTTCTTTATTTGTTGGTGTTTGTTGTTGTTGGTGAAGTAGCGGATATTCACCAAACACTTGCTGGTTGAACAACAAGTAGTCCCCTCAGGGCTAACTCAGTGCTTAGTCCAGAATAAAGACTCAGAAGTAATGACCGACTTATAAAACACTTGAAGTACCAAAGGAAGAAAAGGAGGCTATAAAAATATTGAGAATACCAAAATGCTGGTTTCACATGCTGTTGAAAACCAGAATCTGGTGTTTATTGCTATTGAAGACTTTGCAATTATAGAGATGTACAAGTATGAAGTGCACACTATAAACTTCTTGTCTTTTTATATGGATTTTAATTACTTGTTTTAATCAGAACTACACTTTGAATGGCAAGGAACATCTGTCAACCAGTGGGCTGCGGAATATACTTCTTTAGATTTATTCTCTGATGCTAAAGAAAGTAGCTATGAAAAATGAATGGGTCTCCTAGGAAATGCCAGTGTCTGGTCTATCAGCTTTGGGACCATTGGGGCCATGACTGTACTTACCTGGACTCTAGGATGGAACTGACCATGGCATATCTCCATTGGGAAGGCAAAGAAAACCAGTGGTTCTTGTCACCTCCCACCCTAGCTGGAGTGCTTTGCTCCTGGTTCAGAATCTGCCTCACTATTTACTCCCTCCAAGAAGTCCATCAGGCCATTCTGACACATTACCTTGAAGCTGGTGGAGCCTCACTTCCAGACTTCACTGCAGGGACCCTTTCCTGGAAATTCAAACTAGCCTCTATAATTTTTCCTCTTTATAGTTGTCTACAGAGCAATTTATTCACTTAATAATTTGTTTCTATTTGAAGTAACTGGAGAAGGTTCTAGTTAGCAAGAAAGCATTCTGAAGATACACTAGCAATATCTAGTCAATTTCTATATTTGTGCTTTAGCAGAACAGTCACGTTCATCAGGAACTCTCCACAAGTAACAACAACTTACATGGCTCCCGTGCTAACATGTATGTGTACCATATGCTCACACAGTCTTTAATTTCTGAAACTTTGCACTGAGAGTCGTTGCATGCTTATTGGATTTGAGATCTGAAATCCAAGGTATGAGCGAGAGGGATAGCACTTGCCCAGCTATGCAAGAAAACGAAAGGCAACGCTTACGAATAAGGAAGGGAGAGACGCCCAGCTGCTGGCACATCTGTAAGCGCCAGGCTATCCACAGCAGCAGTGAACCTTGTAAGTTAACTTTCTAAAGCCAAGCTTAAGGACCAAGCTTAGTGCTTTGTCTTTGTTTTCAGTTACTGGGAAGGAAAGTAGTTTTTAGACATCATGACTCCATATGCTGCAAGCCTTTTAAATGAGCATGTTTCAGATGCTTGCTGGTTACATTTTTTTCATTTCTTTCTGTGTTCTAAGGCAAGGCAATTTACTATTTTTTTTTTAAACAGAAACTTTTAAGTTTGGAATAGTGATGGACTTACTAGGAAAAGTACATGACTTGATTCACATTCCTGACATTAAAACTCAAAGACAAATACTCTTCAATGTTGACTATTGTGGCTGTATGTTAAATCACATGTGAGTATAAAAGCGGCCACAAGAGCTGGAATTATGCTTACCCTGTAGCAGCTCAGAGTGCATATTAGCCACACCACATTCTTCATGCACAGCCCTTTGGGTACTTGTATTAAATAAAAGTGTTATTTTGGCTGAGTGTACCATACATTTGTAAAAGTGCAGCTTAATAAAAGTGCTCTGTTTACAAATCCAGCACATTTTTTTTTCTTTTACTTCTCTGAGAAAATGTGGGTCAGGAAGGCATAGTACAAATAAAAATCTTCTGACGATTCCCAGAGCTCAGCAGATGAATGGTTTGAAATTTTCCTCCATCATTTGTCAGCAAGTTACAAACAAACATCAAAGCTTCCCGTTTCCCTTTCTCCTCTATCATTTCAGCATAAAAACACTAAAAAGGGGGAGGGGGCAACACTAAGAAGAAAAGGGAGGGTGGGGGGATAGTCAACCAAATTAGCCAAGGCTTTTTAAGTGTTTTGTGGCTGCAGCCCAACTGTTTAGTTCTTTGTCTGCTTCCTGGTCTGCTGATAGTAACATAATTTGAAGAGATGTCTTCTCAGAGGAAAAGGCAGACTTGAGTCAGCCCTGCGTCCTTTGTCTCTGGAAAGGTAGTTAAGAGCCCTTCTCCCAGGGAGTCAGACTCATGAACAGGGTAAGAGGAACCCCTGCAAGTGCCTTCTGAGACATAGCCTTGTACATTAGAGGACATTTGACCAGATTGTTCTAAGACAGATGGTCCACTGTGCATTGTTACTGGGTCAAGCATGTTTCCACAAAGAACAGGCTTTGAAGCATTGGGGGTGGGGGTGGAGGTGGGGGTGGGGGTAAGAACCAGGATGCTTCTCCTTTGTTAACCCTAATAGTGACTGTTAGCCTACCTACTGCTTTGGGGGGTGAGGGGAATGAAACACACACACACAGTGTGTGTGTGTGTGTGCGCGCGCGCGCGCGCGCGCACTTACACTCCAAATTGAAACTCAGGAAAGGACAGAAGAAAGGCAGGGGTATAAGCAGAAGAGCAAAACTACCTTCCTGGGGAGGAGCTACTTCTCTCTGCCTCCCATCCATGCTCAGGTGGGCCAATCAATCCTCCACCTCTGAGGCCCAAGTACACGGGAAGCGGGTCCTCGTGAGGGATAGGGTCCTTGTGAGGGATAGGGTCCTCGTGAGGGATAGGGTCCTCGTGAGGGATAGGACAAAGAAGGAATGACCCATGGCTTCTAGTGACCCCAGCTGTGTGAATCCCCAAGTCACTTAGCTCAGCAAGTCCTCTTCTGTGTGTGAACTCATGTCTCAGGAAGGAGATGAGGTCAGTAAGTCCTTGGGGTAAGCGGCACACTTAGGGACTCTCTTTTAATTTCCCTTTGCTTGGAGAAAAATAAAAACTCTTTAAAAAAATCGACTTGACACTTAGAAATATAATATCTTTTAACATATTTATGACAGTACACTTGCAGGCCACTGAACTAGGAGGCGGGGACAGAAGGTCAGCTCCAAATTCAGATGTAAGTACATATTGGACATGAACAGTGTCAAGCCAGATGTGTGCACAGCAGCTACGTCATCGCTGCAATTCAGCTAAACGTGTGCGTCGTGATTCCAGGAGGGAATGGGAGAACTCCAGAACTATGGACCTGGTTACAGCCACACCCATACCGAGGGCATGGGAACATAAGCTGTATAAGCGTCATCTGCCTCCTGCCCCTAGAAGAGATCAAGGAAAGGACCTGGAGACAAGCTCTTAAAAGGCATACAACATACTAATTCCATCATTAGCGATTCGTTAACCTTTTCTGATAGAGATGTTCGCACACATAACGGTCAGTGCCCAGGAATCTCAATGCAGACTGGGCAGTGTAAGCTTTTCTGCTGCCCTCAAAGCTGTACCATATAGACGGCTGCTGGAGTTGTTCTGAGTTCTCCATATAGACCGGTGCTGGAGTTGTTCTGAGTTCTCCATATAAACCGCTGCTGGAGCTGTTCTGAGTTCTCCATATAGACGGCTGCTGGAGTTGTTCTGAGTTCTCCATATAGACCGCTGCTGGAGCTGTTCTGAGTTCTCCATATAGACGGGTGCTGGAGTTGTTCTGAGTTCTCCTCGCTCATCCTCAGAGGTTTCCTCTCACACTTTGTTTACCCTGAAGTGCTCAGATCTGATGTAGCCTGGGTGGGGACTGTGTTCTTTCTTCTGCGGACCTCTAACAGTAGTAGGTGCTTCACCTCATGCTGCTGTAGGATACTCCCTGGGCCCCCTGTCTCCAAGCTTGGCTTCACCTATAACCGTGCTTACTAGTCATGTATGAATATCTTCTAGATAATCACCTGCCAATAACTAGTATTTCCTGATACTGATTATATCCTGACTTTGAGTTCTTTAATCCTTCTACATGTTCTGTTTTATAAAAAGATTGACTGTGAATCATGGTATGCACTCACTAATAAGTGGATATTAACCTAGAAAACTGGAATACCCAAAACATAATCCACACATCAAATGAGGTACAAGAAGAAAGGAGGAGTGGCCCCTGGTTCTGGAAAGACTCAGTGAAACAGTATTCAGCAAAACCAGAACGGGGAAGTGGGAAGGGGTGGGTGGGAGGACAGGGGAAGAGAAGGGGGCTTGCGGGACTTTCGGGGAGTGGGGGGGCTAGAAAAGGGGAAATTATTTGAAATGTAAATAAATTATATCGAATAATAAAAAAAAAAAAAGATTGACTGTTTGGTGGATGTGTAGTAAGGTGTAGGGGAATGGGGTGCCTCCAAGGGCCCACGCTGAGGCATCCCTTCTCCCTGAGGGACCACCCACAAGATGGTATAGGATAGAATAGAGTTTATTCAGGGCATGGAGAGGGGAGTTGAGAGGGTAGAGACAGAGAAAGGCAGGAGATATAGATAGATAGATAGATAGATAGATAGATAGATAGATAGATAGATAGATAGATAGATAGATAGAGTAGAGGAGTTGAGGTTGGCCATGAGCTCCTGGATAGAGTAGGGGAAGGGAGTAGGGAGAGAGGGGAGAAGGTGTGAGAGGACAGAGAGGGAGAGCAAGAGGCAAAGAGAGTGGGTGGGTGGGGGAGAGCAGCCCCTTTTATAGTCAGGCACACCTGGCTGTTGCCAGGTAACTGTTGAGCAGAGCTTAGACAAAATGCTAACACTACCTACTAAAGCACTGAATACTTCAAGGATTTTAATAACAAGATAAAGAAGTAGGACCAGTGGCTTGAGACACCCTTAAGCCATTCAATGCTTTAAGTAGCTGCCTAGTCTAAGGCTAGGCTTAAAAAATTCTGATGTGCTTCCAAACCTTAGGCAAAGAAAGACATTTAAGTCAGTGTTTCTTTAACTATGATCCCTGATTTCCACAATCTGTAAATTCTTATGACAATTTAGAGTAAATTTTACTTTGGTATATAAAGCTTGTATAAAGTACTTACTGGATTGGGAGGGGCAGCTAATGTGATTCAATACTGCTGTCCAGTGTCAGTTCATGTGTTTGCACTGGATCGAGTACTACTACTCATTTATGTGGATGAGAAAAGGTACAAGGCAGACATCAAAACCTCGGTTATCTACTATCCCCTGGTGGATTATGTTCCCTGGCAGATTGAGGTTTCATTCCAATAGTAGCAGGAGGATGGTGGGGTTGCCAGGCCAGGGTAGCCAGGGATGCCAAGGTCGAAATACCATATGCCAGGCAACTAAACTACCATCCTCCTTGTTACCTAACGCAGTTCCCTAAAAGAACACCATCTCTCATATGATTACAATAACCGGTCAGCTAAAGTTAGAAACTTCAGAGAGTATTGCTTTGCTTGAATTCCACCTGTAATTTTGGTTGTTGTTTTTGGTTTTGGTTTTTTTTTTATGTCTAACAATAAGTATAAAGTATTTGAATGCTTGCAGAAATGCAAAATAAGTTTATTTTCTATTTGTATGTACTTCAGCACCATAGTGGACAAAAAAATAACATGCCTGCAATCAGAATGAGAGATTGCTTTTCTTTAAAGCAATGGTTTTAAAGAAACCATTATGGGCAACCTATGGGACACACCTCTTTATGGGGGATATCTTATGACCCTTTCACAAGGGTTGCCGA
Source organism: Apodemus sylvaticus (assembly GCF_947179515.1). NCBI lineage: Eukaryota > Metazoa > Chordata > Mammalia > Rodentia > Muridae > Apodemus > Apodemus sylvaticus. The sequence goes on from NC_067483.1 coordinate 69,554,633, forward strand.
GACCATTGAAAAATACAGATACTTACATTACAATTCAAAATTATAGTCATGAAGTAATAGTGAAAATAATTTTATGGTTGGGGGTCACTACGACATGAGGAACTATATTAAAGGGTCACAGCATTAGGAAGGGTGAGGATCATTAGGAAGGGGAGGATTCAAAGGGGACCTGCCTGTCACTTAGGAAACGGTGTTTTGTTTTTTTTAAAGTTATTTTAAATTCTCTTAAAGGGGCTGAGAGATAAGCTCATTGTCATTTTGCATTAAAAATCAGCTCAAACAAATGGTCGTGATGGGGAATGGCTTGGGGTGGGACTTGGAGATTGCTTTGGTTTCTGTGCACTTTGAGGATGACCTGGAGGAGAGTACAGACTTGGTCCTCACTAAACTGAAGCTGTGCTTTTGTGCCTGAGCAGACTGGCATTTAGGAAGGCTTCTCCTGCTTTTGGTTTCACCAAATGTAAAGCAGGAATAATAATAGCCAATGCCAATCCTAAAAAAGAAAGAAGACAAATAAACATAAGTTTCTGAGAACAAAGAGGCAATAGAGGGAAGGCATTTCGATCTTTTCCGTATGAGCTCTTGAAACGGTCTCCAGGATGGTGTGTCTAATCCATGCTGACGTGTAATTAAACCTTGTTTAATTTTTGTTGCAAATTATCTGCTTCCTTTAAGAAGTGGGGTTGGTAAAATAGGAGTTGCAGGAATCAAAAAAAAAAAAAAAAAGATCCCAGGAAGGGCACAGGGTGATAGGTTTTGAGACACAACACAGTTGAGCCCTACATAGAAGAGAATGAAGGAAATGGAGGTGAAGATGGAAAATGGAGAAGAAGGTAGCACCAAGTGGGAGGAAAGAGTTTTTCTCATCAAAAGTCTTCAAGACACTAGTAGGCGGGACGAATGGAAGAATGGGGAAGTGGATAAAAGCAATAGACTTTAGAACAGAGAGTTTAGATAGGACAAGACCCACAGGGGCCCTAAGAGGGGACAATGTGAATATAAATGATGGTGATTAGGTGATTAGCCCTCTTAATCTTCCCTTTTTTCTCCCTACTCCCCCTCTTCCTCTATCTGGCTTTTGCTCAAAAGCTAGATAATCTCTGGACTAGAACCGGTGGAACTTGAGAGAGGGAGGGAGATGAGAGATAGGAAGGGAGGAGAGCTTCGGTGTCTCTCCTCATCAACCGAGTCATGGTGCACCTGCTTCCTCATTGCAGCCTGTGGCACAGACCCTCCGGGGCTGTATTATGTTCCTGTCCTTACTCTGAGGTCATATTTACTTACCTACATACCCATCTCACCTCCATGGTAGAGAGTTTGCCAAGTAGCTCACTTTCATAACAATATTCAGAGCACCTAGTCATGTACAGAACATATGCTATGTGACTAGGGAATAACAACAGTTTTCTTCCAAATAAAATGCCTATTTTTTCCCATTTAAGAATTTATCAATATTTTGTGGCCATCTGTTTCTCAATGTGACCTGCATGTTATGTTGAGATAAGAATAAGTCTCGATTACAAGTCATGACAAGAAACTATAATTTATGCAATTTCATGTAGACATCCCCATGCATATTTATTTTATGTGAACTGAAAGCTATCTCTTACGGCTCACATGTCAAGTGTCCCTATTGGTGCACGCATAGACTTGGTCCCTGATGGTGGTACTGTTTGGGAAGGTTACAGAGCCTTTAAGAGGTGAGGCCTTGGCTGATGGGAGTAGACTTGTGGGTGCAGGCCTTGGGTAATAGCCAGGCCTGGCTTCCCACTAATGCGAAGAAGGCACCTCATGTTCCTACTGCCGTGGCTAGGAACTGTTTTCGCTACTGCATTGTGCTTGTCTTGAGCAACTATATCCCTTGAGCTTGAGGCATAATGAATCTTTCCTCCCTAAATTGTTTCTGGCAGTTGTTCTATCACAGGGATAACTCATACACCATCTTTCCAAGAGTGTGATTAAGGAAAGCACAAAAGAAAGACTCAACAGTAGAGCATTATATTATAGGATAATGAAGAAGAAAATGGATTGACTATGTGAGGGCAGGGGGCTGGTAAAAGAAAGAACTCCCCAGGCCTATGCTTTCATGTCCATGGTGGAGTCCCTTACTAAGGCGGGGAAGAGTGACGTGGAAATTTCTGGTTTCTTAGGAAACTCAGTTGTGTCACATGATGTTTTTATGGAAGTTGTCTTGTGAGAGGATGTTGCTGAAATAGACACGAGAGGATATTTTGCTGAACCAGGCATATTGGAGGGCATGTGATGTTTTGCTGGAATAGACATTTGAGGGGGTGCATAATGTTTGGAAAGAGTATAAATGGAACCCCGTAAACAATGAGAGGTGACTCTTGCATTGTAACACTATGTATTACTTCACTGGTCTTGCTTTGACTGATCTTTGCTGGTCTTCACTTCAGTAGAGAGAAATGCACCTAAGAATTTCTCCATGGTATTCCAGCTGATTCTAGCTGCTTTCATGTTGATTCAGTAGAGCCTTGATATTTCTGCTGGATCATGCCTCTGTTACTGATTTGTGTTTGGTGTTTGCTATTGAACTGGACTGCTGGTATCCTGACAATGAAGAGTGGCATTTCCCCCAAAGAACTACTACTATACAGGTCTACGAGCCCCTTTTCCTACGACTCCCCCACCTCTGGTCAGTGGCTAGAAGGGAAGTCAAAGCACTTAAAATTTTTTAATAGAGTAGGTTTACTAAACCTACAGAAAACTGTGGGCATGTGGGGAGATTTGTTTTAGAAAGTTAGTAAAGAAAATGAAGCCAAGGATAGAGTTCACAGTAGAGGATGCAATTTTACCATCATATCATAACAGTATCATGTAGACAGGGGACAGATGAGTTAAGAGAGTGTGACATAGGAAAAGAGAAAGCCTAGGCCATTCCAACCTCTATGAGAGAAGAGGGAAGGCAGAGGCAACAGAGTAAGGAGGAAGAGGAGGAGAAAAGGAGGAGGAAAAGGAGGAGGAGGAGGAGGAGGAGGAGGAGGAGGAGGAGGAGGAGGAGGAGGAGGAAGAGAGTGAAGTATACTGGAAGCCAAGATAAAGAATGTTCTTGTAACATCCATGATGTGAATTAAAAAGTAACCACTGCAGTAACTAGGGTATAGAATATCGAACACTATCAACAGTGTTTTGTGGAGGGGTGAGGATGGAAGCCTGCCGGAAGTGGGTTTAAGCTGGTTCTACAGAGAATGAGAACAGAGAAATACAAACCACATGGTAAGAAGAGGCATCCCTTGGAACCTCTAGCCCTCGAGCTTCCGTTAAAAAGAAACTGCACATAAGAAACAGCATTCACTTGAATAAACTGATTTTGCTAAAATACTAATATACTGACTTTCACTCATTCTTCCTGTTCTCTGGGACAGCAACTGTGGAGGTTTCCCAAGGTTTCTAGTGCACAATATTGCATGCAAAATAATGGCTCCCCTGAAGTCGCATGCAGACCTTTGTAACTGCTGGTGTGTTGTGAGAGGATGGAAGAAGCCAGAGTTTTAATAGAATTCTAAAGTGACTGTGTTGAACAGGAACATGCTGGACTTTGCTATGGGAGGCAGAGAGGGCAGCGAGGTAATGGCATTATAAAGGTGTGTTCTCAAACCCCTGATTGCATCCAGGGGAGAAAACAAATTGTGACTTCATTCCAATCAGGAACTCTGTTTGCACAAAATAATAACTCCTGGTTGGTTTCACAGAGGACAGAGCACAGTATTCCCAAAGTCCACAGAACATAAGCCTGTCAAAGAACATTGTGGCAGTGTCGTCACCAGCCATAGCCAAGCAGGAGTAACATTTACAGCTTCACCTTGTAAAGGAATTGACAGACCAAACTTAGGGAACACAACTGATTAATTCCAGTTTTCTCTGAATTGGGAAGTGTTGGAGGACTTTTAAAACTTTCTACTGTAGATGTTTCTTAGAAAGGTGTCTTATAAAGTATGTTTTCATTCTGGGAAATGTGAATTTGGTAAATCTTATAATGTTCTAACAAGTGAACAATCTGGCTCCTGTGATTATGAACTATTATCTTCTCTTTTTAACCTGTTTATCCTGGCCTCAAAATAACATTCTTATCTCTTCCTTTTTAATTATTCTAAGTTTTCCTGAAGGCTAGCTGTGTTGGCTAGTTTTAAGTCACCTTGACACAGGGTAAAGTCACTGGAGAGGAGGGAACCTCAACTGAGAAAAATGCCTCATAAGATCAAGTTGTAGGCACCCTTGTAAGGTGTTTCCTTAATTAGTGATTGATGGGGGAGGGTCAGCCAATCCACCCACCCAGATTGTGGGTGGGGTCATCCCTGAGGTGGTGGTCCTAAGTTTATAAAAAAGCAGACTGAATAAGCCATGAGGAGCAAGCCAGTAAGCAGCACCCCTCTATGGTGTCTGAATCAGCTCCTGCCTTTAGGATCCTGCCCTGAATTCCTGTCCTGGCTCCCTTTAGCAGTGAACAGTAATAAGGTAGTGTAAGTCAATTAAACCCTTTCCTCCCAAAGTTACATTGGTCATGGTATTTTATCACAGCAATAAAAACCCTAAGACACTAGGATAAAATAAAGTTCTTAGAACTACACAAAAACTCAACTCCCTTGTGTTAATGCACTTTTTGTAGGAAAGTTTAGCATTCGTAGATGGGCTAGGCTAGAGCAGTGGTTTTCAACCTGTGGGTCATAACCCACTTTGGGGGCTCACATATCAGATAGCTTGCACATCAGATACTTAATATATTACGATTCACAGCAGTTAGCAAAATTATAGTTATAAAGTAGCAACAAAATAATTTTATGGTTGGGGGTTAGCACAACATGAGGGATTGTACTAAAAGGTCACAGTGTTAAGTACATTGAGAACTACTTGGCTAAAGATTTATGGCAGAAAATACAGCTATTGTAGATGAAGAGTTTAAGTATTCTACCAAGACACTCAAAACGTTGAGAGGCTACTTTGCACATGTGTTGATGTGACTAGAGAGAGGCACAGAGCACCAATGATAAGAGCAGGAAGTAATTGAAGAGAACATTAAATCAGTCACAAGTCAAAAGTCTTGTTCTTGGCCATACAGCAGTCCATTTCCATGGTCTTACGCCTTCACTGAAATGGGTTGTTTCTAGGCCCTTGTAGTTACCAGAGGTTCTCTGAATGAGCTTCAAAGGCCAACACAGAAACCACAGAGCCCTGGAGTGAATCCTGGTCTCCTTACTGTTTTACCCAAAGCAACCTTTCTGTTAATTATTTCATGTCATGGGATTCCACAGGAGACTGTGGAAATGAAGGGTTCTAATGCTTACAAGCACACAAGGAGAGGGAGGAAAGTTGAGATCCACTCACTGAGCTAATGATGGGTTCCTTGTTGCTTTAAGTTCTGAAATTCATCTATGCACTCAAATATTTGTGAGTAGGCAAAGGAAATGCAGTATGCCCTGAGGAGAATTTCCAGGTTGCTGCACATCAATCACAAGGAATCTGCTTGGAACATGTGGCAAGGTTTTCTAGGATTGGTGTTGCTTCCCTCCAGTTAGTTCCATCTGCCCCGTCCTCATCAAAACATTAATTTCAGCTTAATCCCCTTTCTTCCTCTCTGGTAGTAAAAGGACCTGGTTTACTTTGAAATAACATAGAGTTATGATTACGCTTTCATATGTGGGGTGTTTTCCATTTTATTAATATAGAACTCTAGAATACCAAAATGAATTTGATGATTAAGCTCTCCTCTGAGATTCAAGGTCTATAAAACACATTCAAATAAAATGTACTAAAATTCATCAAATGCATTGAGGAATTACTATTTGCCAGGGGCAGTGCAAGATGTGGTCTAGTGAATGAAACTGGGTATGCCTTTGCTTGCAAAGTTGTCTACATTGTTCAATAGGAAGGCAAATTATCCTATGTAAGTTCAAAAGACAAAAGGGCACCATCAGCCTCAAAAGAGGTGAGAAAAGGCCTTAAGATATTAGGAAAAATTTTGATAGGTCTGGTATAGGGGAGAGGGCACTTCTTCTCTTCTTCTTCTTCTTCTTCTTCTTCTTCTTCTTCTTCTTCTTCTTCTTCTTCTTCTTCTTCTTCTTCTTCTTCTTCTTCTTCTTCTTCTTCTTCTTCTTCCTCTTCTTCTTCTTCTTCTCCTTCCTTCCTTCCTTCCTTCTTCCTTCCTTCCTCCTTCCTTCCTTCTTCCTTCTTCCTTCTTCCTTCCTTCTTCCTTCCCTCCTCCTTCCTTCCTTCCTTCCTCCTTCCTTCCTTCCTCCTTTCTTCCTTCCTCCTTCCTTCCTCCTTCCTTCCTTCCTCCTTTCTTCCTTCCTCCTTCCTTCCTCCTTCCTTCCTTCTTCCTTCCTTCTTCCTTCCTTCCTCCTTCCTCCCTTCTTCCTCCCTTCTCCTCCTCCTCCTCCTTCTTCTTCTTTATTCAATATATTCTTTATTTATATTTCAAGTGATTTTCCCTTTCCTGGGTCCCCTCTTCCCTCCCCCCTGTTCCCCAATCCACCCCTTCCCACTTCCCTGTCCTGGTATTCCCTGACACTGCTGCATTGAGCTTTTCCAGGACCGGCAGCCACTCCTTCCTTCTTCTTGGGCATCATTTGATATGTGCATTGTGTCTTGGGTATTCCACACTTCTAGGCTAAGAACCATTTATCAGTAAGTGCATACCATGAGTGTTCTTTTGAGACTGGGTCACTTAGGAAGATGTTCTCCAGTTCCATTCATTTGTCTAAGAATTTCACGAATTCATTGTTTCTAATGACTGAATAGTACTCTATTGTGTATATATACCACATTTTCTGTATCCATTCCTCCATTGAGGGACATCTGGCTCAATGAGGGACATTCCAGCTTCTGGCTATTATAAATAGGGCTGCTATGAACATAGTGGAGCATGTGTCCTTATTACATGCTGGAGAATCCTCTGGGTATATGCCCAGGAGTGGTATAGCAGGCTCCTCTGGAAGTATCATTCCCAGTTTCTGAGGAACCTCAAGACTGACTTCCAGAGTGGTAGTACCAGCTTGCAACCCCACCAGCAGTGGAGGGGTGTTCGAGAGGGCACTTCTCAGATGTAATAGAAGCAACACATTTGCTGGAGAATATGTATGTTTTATGGAGATCAAGGTGGTATTAAAATTAAAATATGTATAAATAGAAGATAGCACAGACCCAAAGGTGAGAAGATAACACAAGGGCAGGATGGATGCACCAGTGGTCTAGATTAAAAGTAATGAAGTAGACAGGCGGCAGTGGGAAGGCCAAGGCCATGTCTGCTTGATGAGAAGTACACCTGGAGCCTACATCCAAGCACTCAAGAAAATGGCCAAAGGTCATAAAAGAGCAGGCAGCAAGCTATCAAAACACTCTGGGAAGAAGACAGTTGACGATGGTAGCTTAGACTAATGTGACTGGAGAGTAGATAAAGTTATGTGTACTTGAAAACCACATAACAGGTGGTATGGAGATAATGCTACTGAGACAGGTGAGAAAGGATTCAGGTAAGTCACATATCTAGTGAGAGCCAGCAGGTTTTAAAAGTGGACACAGGGATTACTCGAAAGGCATTCTATGTTTGAAATGCTCTGAATGTGTGGTATTTTGAGAAGATAAATGTCAGTGGATGAACAGGGCTGTAACAGCAGTGGGTAAAGTGATATGCCATATGGGATTTTTTTCCACAGGCCTACATTGGTGAGGTCGCTTCGTGGTGTCTCATAGGATATACAGAAAGCAGAATGGATACTTACTGTGAAAGAATGGGAGATACAAACTCATCTTTACTGACGTTGTTTGTGGACTAGCTCTCAACGAACAAATGATGCCTCTTTTGAGATTTTGGCCGGTAGATTTTCCTCTTCATCACATGCTTGGATGTTTAGAACTCTGCTAATGTTCTATTTAGTTCAAGTGGTTGGGTGTTGTTACTTTGGCGCCATTGTCAATAATACAGTTCAACAAAACAAACCCCTAAATAGGGTTTAGTTTTTCTCTTTTTAAACATATCTGATTCTCAGCCCAAACCAAGATGCAATTGCTGTGTCTTATGTGTTTGACAAGTGTAATTGACTGACCACTGTTAAGAGGACCTTAGCCAGTATATTCTGCCTTCTTCTACCAACCTGTCTCTCTACTCTGTTACCCACAGTGCTTCTCCCCATCTCAATTATTTATTGGCACTCTCTCTGATATGCTTCTCTGACCCTTCACCAATATCTTGCTATATTCTTTTTTCTTTCCATGAACTGAGCCAGGGAGTTTAGGGAGTTAATATTAACCAGTAATTAAGCAAATTTGAGAAAATTTGTATAGGGTCTCTTTAGGAACCCCATTCCACTCATTACAAAGACAGGGAAAAAAAAACCCAAGCTGGTTCATATTCCTTTTGCCTAGTTCACCTAGACTAAATTTGCAAATCACTGTTTTTCTATATGGCTTCTACATAAATTTCCAGATGAAACAAGAAGCCAGTTGCTTGGTATGCTTAAAAATCACTGATGTTGGATCCATTGCTTCTGGAGCTTTCCACTCTAGTCAAATATTAACCATCAATTTCGAATTTCTTGGGTACTTGATAATTCAGTTTGAACGGTACTCAAGAGGCCTTTCTACGTGATGAAGTCTATTTTATATGCTGAAAAAAAAACCCTACAGAATCCTTGCTTTCAAGTGGGAGGAATAAATAATAAATATGTAAAATTTTAAAGTATTTTAAACTTTTAAGTGTTACAGAGAAACATAAATCATGGGTGTGGCGGGGGAGGCTACACAGCCACAGAAAGGCTGTGTGTTTTTAGGCTCTTGCATGCTTACTGAATTGGGTTTGTGCTCAGGGTCACATACAATAGCACAATTTGAAATAGTAACTAAAGTGGCTAATGACTGGGGAAAGACCTAAGAGAGGCAAGGAGGCAAGCAATGCAGAGATCTGAGGTAAAAGCATTGCATCACGAAGATATAGGAAATGACAGAGGTCCCATTAGCATTTGTAGAGTAAATGTGTATTTATGGAGGCTTTCCTTATCAAAGTAGTTCTGTCCAGAGTGGCATCCTTGTCTTCATGTTGTTACTGTAACACCATTTACTTTACTGAGACACCTGTCTACCCATGACATCATTACAAGTATTTCTTTTTTTTTTTCTTTTTCTTTTTTTCAGGTTATTTTTTTCCTTTCTAATTTTCTTTCTTTTTTTTTTTTTAATTTTTCTATATTCTTTGTTTACATTCCAAAAGCTTTCCCCTTTCCCAGCCCCACCCCCATATGTCCCATAAGTCCTCTTCTCTCCATCCATTCTCCTATCTTTCCCCCTCCCTTTTCTCTGTCCTGGTACTCCCCTACAATGCTGGATCAAGCCTTTCCAGGATTAGGGCCCTCTTCTTCCTTCTTCATGGGAATCATTTTATATGCTAATTGTATCTTTATTATTCAGAGCTTCAGGGCTAATTAATATCCAGTTATCAATGATTGCATTCCATGTGTATTCTTCTGTGATTGCGTTACCTCGCTTAGGATGATATTTTCCAGTTCCAACCATTTGCCTAAAAAATTCATGAATTCATTGTTTTTAATTGCTGAATAGTACTCCATTGTGTATATATACCACATTTTCTGTATCCATTCCTCCATTGAGGGATATCTGGGTTCTTTCCAGCTTCTGGATATTATAAATAAGGCTGCTATGAACATAGTGGAGCATGCGTCCTTATTGCATGCTAGGGAATCCTCTGGGTATATGCCCAGGAGAGGTATAGCAGAGTCCTCCGGAAGTGTCATGTCCAGTTTTCTTAGGAACCGCCAGACTGATTTCCATAGTGGTTGTACCATCTTAAAATCCCACCAGCAGTGAAGGAGTGTTTCTCTTTCTCCACATCCTCACCAACACCTGCTGTCTCCTAAGTCGTGGAGATGGACACAGAGAGGCCTGAAGTCTTAGCATTACTGCGGAGCTCCTCAGAGATAGAGATCGGGTCTTCTAATTCCAAATTCCAGTTCTGGTTAACAAGGTTTTTATTCTGTAGGTCAGACATCTAACTGAACACTGCTCTTGCTAAATGCTTTCTTACTGAATAACGTTTCTGTAATAATAGTGCAAGCAGTTACTGCAACAGTAAAGACCTTTCCTCTGCATACTGCTAAGTTTCTGTTATGTCCACTTATGCCTATGGGGATAAAAATGAAGAAATAATGGGGAATAGAAGTGAAAGGGGCAGGGGGGGTGAATAAACTTTCCAATAATCCTACTCCTCTCTGAATCAATACATTAGAATGATAATTACAACCTCCCATTAATTTTGAAGTAGATTAGAATATGTATCCAGAAAGAAAAAGTTTAGAGTCAGTGAGATAGCTCACCTGGCAAAAGTGCTTTCTGCTAAACCTAACGACCTGAGTTCAATTCCCTGGACCCACTTGATAGGAGAGAACAAACTCCACACAATCATGCTGCAGCTCAGCTGTGCACGTGCGCACATAAACAGAAGGTAATAGAAATATCTTAATAAAATATTTCATCTTCTCTTCCACTGCACAATATTATTAACACATGAACAAAGCATTCGCCATTGTCCTCCAGTGACGAGGCCTTGTGACTCTGCTGTGACCACTCCGGTGCTTGTGGCTTTCATACAACATCCCAGCTAGCCACACACACCTTCCCTCCCTGTCTCATTTTGCGACACAGTCCCCATCTCTACCATTTGCTCTTCTGTGAGAAGCACTGCTGTTTCTGATGTCTGTCCCTTCCCATGTGCTTTTGTAAAGTGAGGTCGGGATGAAGTTTTCCCAGACTATCAGCTCATCTGTCACCCGACTTGCTCAGCCACCTGTCATAAGCTTCACTTCCCCTGTACTCTTAATCTGACACCGAATGTTGAGTCCCCTTCAGGGCTTATTTTTTTCCTTCTTCTCATTCTCTGTATCTTCCCATTAACTTCTCATATGTGGGGTTTAGTCATAATGTATCTGGCCACATCTCATTCAGATTGCTTTGCATATAGCTCCCACACCACAATTTCTGACCTATCAAAGTGTGGTGGTGTGCTGTTTCAAGAAACCTCCTTCCGTCTAAGCCTCAACAGATCAACCCTAGGGTTAAACCTATAATCTGGGTGTTTGAAGAGGCAGCACAGCTGCTACAGCTGCTAAGATGAGTCTAAAGCAAACAATGACCTCATCAGATTTGTTCATGCCTTCAGAAGATTCTATCTGGATTAGGGCCCCCTTGAAGACCACCTGTGAGATTAGTTAGCGTGATACTTTGGGACCCTGGTCCGATGACTCATGCTTCACTCACCCTTATATTTCACTTGCAATCTAAAACAACAACCAAAAAAAGAGCTAACGCTATACTGAACATCTGTAAAACACTGCCTGCTCCTGTGCATTTTCTCACGATCTTCCTTGTTGAGAGTAGAGATTAAATAGAAACTTTCTATGTAAAAATGCTCTTCTGCTTCACTCACAAAGGGAGTGGGGCAAACATCTGAGCACCTTCTTGTTTTGAAGGCTGTCTTCCCTAGATGCATGGGAAAAAGTTTCATGGTCATTTCATATTTTTCTTCTCTCTCTACCCTCCTCTTGCCTCAGCTGGATTCAGAGCTTTTCTAACAAGTCTAGCACCAGGAAGAATCCTGTCTGCGCCCTCTCACCCTTGCCCCACTTTGCCAGAGCCATCTCCTGCATGTACATATGAGTGCATTTCTCTTAGCTGGGAAATAGCTGCCCCTCTCTTGTCTGCTCATAATTCTAGACCAGAGCTTATGGTTTGGGCACATTAGATTTTCACATGCAAGTTTTTCCATATGAGAACTCTTGAAGATTCTATTACATTGCCAGACACAGTGCCTAGCATATTATTCAAAACTCAAGCCAAATTGGTTAGTTGATTTTTACAACTGAGTCATGCATGCATGTGATAACAGTTCAAAGAATTCTGAAATGAGCATGATAAGAGGCTATTCCTTTATTCTGATGTTCTCCACTTAAGAGAAAATTCTTTGTAATTTCTCTGGTCTTCTGGTCTAAAACTCTATATAATATTTTCAACCTAATTATGTTAGATATAGCTGCTGAGTTCTCTCACTAAAGAGGAGGTTTAAGCTTGCTCACAGCACATCTTATAGGACCCCCCTCTCCCAATAACTAATAGTCATAGAAACCCACAATTTTCTCTCAGAAATCTTGGAAATATGTATGCGTGTGAATTCAAAGTGTTTTCAAAGTTTAAACAAGTGATATTTGTGTGTAGTGTGCTACACATACAAGTGGTTTGCTGGTAAAACCTTGCCAAAAGTTGTCTTCTTCGGCTTCTTTCAGATCCATGTGACATTTCCACCTGACCAAAATGTGGACAAGGGATTTTAAGTGACTCAGTGGCTTGGCCTCCATATCCTGACTATGGTGCTTTCAGTGACGCCAAACTAACAGCATATGCTCCCTTTCACGTTCACAACACTCACTTCACATCCCCTAAACTCAAAGTGCACAATAATTTAGTTTCTCTCACTTCCATTGTTTAATTCTGACCAGCCTCCACAGTTATTGTCTCCTCACAGTTTTTCATAAGAGTTCAGTGAAGTTTGCAATTAGCTCGTGCACCTGTCTTTGTGTGTGTGTCTGTTGAGACAGGGTTTCACTATCCAGCCCTGACTGGCCTGGAACTCACTAAGTAAATCAGACTGGCCCAGACCTCTGAGATCCACCTAATTTACCGTCTGAATTCTAGGATTAAAGGTACAGACTACCATACCCAGCTGTTTATTTTGAGACAGGGTTTCATAATGGAGACCAGGCTGATCTTGAATTCCTGATCCTTGGCACTCTCAGTGCTGGGATTGCTGGTGTGGACCACTATGACCGTTGCTATAATCTTTTCAGTTTTCTTCTGTACAGTCACCCATTGAAGTCCCTCCCTGTAAGGGAATGCTACTGAGATCAAGTCCATAGAAAAGGCTTGGAAACTGGGGGTATTTCCAGAGCTCTCAAACACGTAGGAGACATTTCAGTTAGTAGCTGTAATAGTCCGCAGTTTCAATATGGATAAAAATACTCTGGAAACAGTCTGTACCCCCATTATCTACAAGTGTCAAGAAATTACAAAATGTTATTTAGAACAAAACTAGCTTGAGATAATTCAGGGCCGTTCTCATGCAAAACATGATACAAAATATAAAGACAAACAGTTCATTCCTTTCTAAGATACACTCGCAATGATTCATCCACCAACATCCTACATGTCTTTTTCCCAAGAGAAAGTAGACTATAAAGTTCAGTTGATAAACTAGGAGTAAAAAAATGCAAGGGAGACTGGAACACCATTATTTATGAGAAAACAGAGTTACTTTTTCAGAAGTAATTTTGGCTAGAAGGGGGAAAGGAGAACAGATCAAGTAATTTTATACGAGATACTGAGTAGAAGGCAGCAAAGTACAAAGGTATAATACCCAGAATCCACCTCGCAGCTCAGCGCTTCCCTGGCCCAGTTGAAGCTTTGCCCCATTAGACCTCCATTCCCTTCTATATCATTGGAGCTCTGAGGGACTTTAAAGTCTGTTAGAGGGAAAAGGACTGCCACCCCAGCCACGCACACGGTTTCCTGAACTACACTTCAGCTCTCTGAGCTCCTTGTAGAGACAATGGTCATAGCCAGAGAGGAAATCAGCCGAGTTCCCAAGCTCAGAAATAAGCCTGTGCCAGCAGGCGATGGGGAGTTAGAGCATGGGGCCTCCGGAGACTGAGAAAACTCAGGAGACTGGGATAGTCAGCGCTTTCCAAGTATTGCCATATAAGTCCTACTGCTATGAGCTGTAATTAGAATTAGGACATTAGTTTTCTAAGAAATGTTTCATTTCTATTATATAAATAATCATAGATATATCAAGAGAAGGTTCTTGTGAAGTTTTGAATGATCCGGTGAAGAAAGTGAGAAATTATAGATTGTTAATCATTAAAATCAAGTTTTAATATCTTTTGCAGAATTCACTGCTATAGTAGTATTTAGACATCTAAATACCTGTCTAAATAATTATAAATGTCTAGGGGGAAAACTTTGCCTTATCATAACCTATTATACTATAAGCAAAGTTCACAGACATATTCAATAAATTCTTTAGGTGGTTGAAATTTAATATTCAAAGTCATGCTTATATACATAATACAGGAACATATATACAAATGTGTACAGATAAGCATACATAAAAGGGCCTGACTTCCCACACTGCCTTCTCTAAATTTACCCTAGACAAGCTTCTGTGATTATAGAAGCAAGACGTATGTTATATTTTCACAAGGAGTAAACTCCATTTATAGGAAATAAACCTTAGAAAGAATTCATCATGTGTCTCTGATGTACCGTGAGTGTGTTAGAGAAACTGTGACCTTTTGAAGCTGGAGACTAACAAGTGGTTTTGGGTTTCAGAAGTAATCCTGATAAATGGAAGCTCTTCATCTGCTCACAGCATTAGCACTCATGACAAATGAGGGCGCTGGGGCTCGGATTTTGCTCTCTTTCTGTGTGGAGCTGGGGTTTCCAAGACTGGCCACCAGTTAATGTGGCTCGTGGTCACCAAAGGGAGATGTCAAAGTGCCCCCATTTTACGCACATTCCTCTAAACATTTTAAGGGTAGGTTGTGGGTAGTATACATGAATATCCTGTGGGGACCATCCCTTTGAATGGAGACTCCACTCTAGACTTCCACTTCTAGACAAAGTAGGAAATGATTTGGGAACGAGGTCAGAAATTCTCCATCCGATTTTATAAGCAAATGTCCTGATTTTCCTCACATTCTTTTATGGCTCCGTTTTTATTGATGAGGCATTCAAAAAGTAAGCCTTCAGGTTTGTGCTTCCACTAAGCCAAACCCCATCCTGCCTCCTTTCTTGAAAAAGGAAATTACCAGTTGGCTTATAAGGGCGAGAGGCAAGTGTCCATACTCAGCCAATGCTCTCAAAGGTTAGAAGTCAGCTGGGGGCTTCTCCAGCCAAGGGACAGTCATCTGGCTCAGCTCAGCAGTTACGGAGATGACCTCTTAGCTGCAGTAAGAGAAGATGGCTGCGTACTGGGCCCAACTGATGGATATGGACAATTTAAAGGTTGGATTTCCAGGCTTATTCATCTTAAAATCCTGTTTCTGCTATTGCTCTGTGCCATTGCTTTTCCTTAACCCATTCTTTAATCTTCCAAACTCTGTTTTGGTATAATTACTATACTGAGTTTCAACTTTTGGATTGTTTCTTAATCAGAAACACACATACTTAATAGAGACAGGCAGGTGAAAACATCCCTGAGCTCATGCTATTCTCTGAGGTCATGCGTTCTCAGAGACCGCATGTTTCCCAGGAAAGATACCTCCAATTGTCTGTGCGTGAGAATCCTGGGATAGATACATATGCTACATAGAACCAAGAATTCAAATTAGAGCCACATCGAGCAGGTGCCAGGCATAATATTCCACAGAATATCATTATTCCATATGTCCTAAAGTGCAAATGATTCAAATTTTCTGTTCTCAACTACAGTAGATATATGTCATGCCTGATTGGCTGGACTATAATTATCACTTAAAGAGTCCACATATATTAGCCAATATTATTGTTAGAACCACTCCAAAATGTTCTATGAAAACACTTATCAATTATCTTCAGTTTTAGATGTGTGTACTTGATATTTGCATCTGTGGCTATAGCTGAAATTTCTTTTTCCCCCCTTTTTTATTCGATATATTCTCTATTTATATTTCAAATGATTTCCCCTTTTCTGGCTCCATTGTTTAAGAACTTGGCAGCTGTTTCTTAACTCATCTCAAGAAAGGCAACCGTTTATTAGATCAGGGTCAGTTACTCAGGCAGCTCATGCCAAAGATCTCCTTTTTGCCTTTTGTGTTTTGTATAGTTCCATATGAGAGAGACAGTGTGTTCTTGGATTATACAATTAGTGAAGTTGCTAAGAAAATATACTTCTTAATTTAATTTACTTCCACACTTAATTTTTCTCTATAGGGAATCTATCAGGTTACCATAAATTCTAAAATACATTTCTAAGGTATTTAGATATAAATTAAAAATATTTAATGAAATTTGAGGGAAAAAAATCTTTGTGTTATCTCTAATTTAGAATCATTCCCAGAATCCAATGCAGTAAGCATGTAATAGCTTTTGCTTTTGAATGGTTTTTCATCAGTTCCATAGTGTCAAGGCAGGACCATGTATCCGAAAAAAATTCCTCACTTCAGGAAACAGGATAAATTCACTTTACCTTGACAAACTCTGTTCATGCCAAACAGTGATGGAACAGGGATGCTTGCTTAATGATTTCTGTTTTAATTAAATGTGCTTGGAAAATCTGCAGGTGTTTAACTTCTTTGGTGCCACAATGACCTTTAATTTTTCCATATTTTTAACGTTTTGTTAAAGTATCTGGGAAAGCACAGCCTCCAGAATTTGCACAAGTGGAATGTCCTCATATCACAAATTTGAATGAAGACTAGAGAAGGCCAGCAGCACGGAGCTCACGATGTAACCCAGGCTGGTCTCAAACTCAGAATGCCATGATTCCATGCCAGTGCCCTTGCACCTGTCCTGCCTTTAAGCAATGCCCTTTGCATTGCTGTTGTGTCTATAGAACAATGGCTTCCAAAGCATGTTTAGCAAAGCCTGGCCTGGGCTTTCTAGCTCCGGTGGCCCAACACTTAGGAGGCTTGTGTGCAGAGCTTCCCTCTGAAAGCACATCCTCGCTTTGCCTTACTGGTGGCTTTCTTGTATATGGGGGGACACAAAGTGGAAAGGATAGTGGGTAGGGAACATACAATGCCACATGTGGCCAGCTGCAGAGCCTGTTTAGGGATACATATTCTTTTCCTCTACCCAGCTCTTTGGCCCTGGAGAACTTAGCTCTCCTTTCTGGTCCTTGATATCCTCATCTAGGAGAAAGTTGATGACGGTCTATAGGATTTCTAAGGCTTGTTCCAAGGCTTGGGTGTCTCCCTTTTCAGACAGCAGCATGAGTGTGTGTGTGCAGGGGACAGGTGAGCATGAAGGAGGTTAAGGGTGGGTTCTCTTTCCACCATCTGACTTTCACACTTTCTCTTTCTTATTTCTGATCTGGAATCCATCCCATGTTGACCATGGACTTTATGAACATCTGTGCTAATAAAAGAAAGTCAGCTTGTAGTGTCAAAGGAACTGCTTCTAAAGCCAGAATATAAATACACCATTCAGTTTTTATCTCTATTGCTCTGTAGTAATGTTTGAGGTCTGGGATACTGATTCCCCCAGAAGTTCTTTTACTGTTGAGAATAGTTTTAGCTATCCTGGGTTCTTTGTTATTCCAGATGAATTTGAGAATTGCTCTCTCTAGCTCTATGAAGAACTGAGTTGGGATTTTGATGGAGATTGCATTGAATCTGTAGATTGCTTTTGACAAGATGGCCATTTTAAGTATATTAATCCTGCCAATCCACGAACATGGAAGAGTTTTCCATTTTCTGAGGTCTTCTTCGATTTCCTTCTTCAGAGATCTGAAGTTCTTGTCTTATAGGTCTTTTACTTGTTTGGTTAGAGTTACCCCAAGATACTTTATGCTGTTTGTGGCTATGTGAAGGGTGTCATTTCTCTAGTTTCTTTCTCAGTCTGCTTATCCTTTGAGTGTAGAAAGGCTACTGATTTGCTTGAGTTGATTTTGTAACCAGCCACTTTGCTGAAGTTGTTTATCAGCTGTAGGAGTTCTCTGGTAGAGGTTTTTTTGGGTCACTTAAGTATACTATCATATCATCTGCAAATAGTGATAGTTTGACTTCTTCCTTTCCAATTTGTATCCATTTGACCTCTTTATGTTGTCTAATTGCTCTAGCTAGGACTTCAAGAACTATATTGAAAATATATGGAAAGAAGGGGCAGCTTTGTCTAGTCCCTGATCTTAGTGGGATTGCTTCAAGTTTCTCTCTATTTAGTTTGATGTTGGCTACCGGTTTGCTGTATATTGCTTTTACTATGTTTAGATATGGGCCTTGAATTCCTGTCCTTTCCAAGACTTTTAGCATGAAAGGATGCTGAATTTTGTCAAATGCTTTTTTAGCATCTAATGAAATGATCATGTGGTTTTTTTTCTTTGAGTTTGTTTATATAGTGAATAGCACTGATAGATTTCCGTATATTGAACCATCCCTGCATCCCTGGGATGAAGCCTACTAGATCATGGTGGATGATCATTTTGATGTGTTCTTGGATTTGGTGGGCAAGAATTTTATTGAGTATTTTTGCATCGATATTCATAAGGGAAATTGGCCTGAAATTCTCTTTCTTAGTTGGATCTTTGTGTGGTTTTGGTATCAGAGTAATTGTGGCTTCGTAGAAGGAGTTGGGTAGTGTTCCTTCTGTTTCTATTTGGTGAAATAGTTTGAAGAGTATTGGTGTTAAGTCTTCTTTGAAGGTCTGATAGAATTCTGTACTGAAACCATCTGGTCCTGTGCTTTTTTTGGTCGGAAGGCTTTCTATGACCCCTTCTATTTCTTTAGTGGTTATGGGTCTGTTTAAATGATCTATTTGATCCTGATTTAATTTTAGTATTTGGTATCTGACTAAGAAATTGTCCATTTCCTCCGGATTCTCCAGTTGTGTTGAGTACAGGCTTTTGTAGTAGGATCTGATGATTTTTTTGAATTTCCTCAGTTTCTGTTGTTATATCTCCCTTTTCTTTTCTAATTTTGTTAATTTGGATACTGTCTCTGTGCCCTTTGGTTAGTCTGGATAAAAACTGCATGGTATTGGTACAATGTCAGGCAAGTGGATCAATGGAATAGGATCGAAGACCCAGAAATGAACCCACACACCTATGGTCACTTGATCTTCAACAAAGGAGCTGAAAGCATCCAGTGGAAAAAAGATAGCCTTTTCAACAAATGGTGTTGGTTCAACTGAAGGTCAGCATGCAGAAGAATGCAAATCGATCCATTCTTATCTCTTTGTACTAAGCTCAACTCCAAGTGGATCAAGGACCTCCACATAAAACCTGACACACTGAAACTAATAGAAAAGAAACTGGGGAAGACCCTTGAGGACATGGGCACAGGGGAAAAGTTCCTGAACAGAACACCAATAGCTTATGCTCTAAGATCAAGGATTGACAAATGGGATCTCATAAAACTACAAAGTTTCTGTAAGGCAAAGGACACTGTCAAAAGGACAAAACATCAACCAACAGATTAGGAAGGGATCTTCACCAACCCTAAATCCGACAGAGGACTAATATCTAATATATACAAAGAACTCAAGAAGGTAGAACCCAGAGAGCCAAATAACCCTATTAAAAAGTAGGGTACAGAGCTAAACAAAGAATTTTCACATGAAGAACTTCCGGATGGCTGAGAAGCACCTTAAGAAATGTTCAACATCATTAATCATTAGGGAAATGCAAATCAAAACAATCCTAAAATTTCACCTCACACCAGTCAGAATGGCTAAGGTCAAAAAATCAGGAGACAGCAGGTGTTGTCGAGGGTGTGGAGAAAGAGGAACACTCCTCCACTACTGGTGGGATTGCAAGATGGTGCAACCACTTTGGAAATCAGTCTGGCAGTTCCTCAGAAATCTGGGCATGACACTTCCAGAGGACCCTGCTATTCCACTCCTGGGCATATACCCAGAGGATTCCCCAGCATGCAATAAGGACACATGCTTCACTATGTTCATAGCAGCCCTATTTGTAGTAGCCAGAAGCTGGAAAGAAGCCAGGTGTCCCTCAACAGAGGAAGGGATACAAAAAATGTGGTATATTTACACAATGGAGTACTATTCAGCCATTAGAAAGAACAAATTCATGAAATTCTTAGACAAATGGATGGAGCTGGAGAACATCATACTAAGTGAGGTAACCCAGTCTCAAAAGATCAATCGTGATATGCACTCACTGATAAGTGGATATTAGCCTAGAAACTTTGAATACCCAAGACATAATCCACACATCAAATGATGTCCAAGAAGAATGGAGGAGTGGCCCCTGGTTCTGGAAAGACTTGGTGCATCAGTATAGGGGAATACCAGAACAGGGAAGTGGGAAGGGATAGATGGGGGAACAGGGGGAGGGAAGAGGGCTTATGGGACTTTCGGGGAGTGGGGAGCCAGAAAAGGGGAAATCATTTGAAATGTAAATAAGGATATATCGAATAAAAAAAATAAAAAAAATACACCATTGCCTCCTTTCTAGGCCCTTTGGACGTCACAAAGCAAAAGGCTTGATGTTCTTAAACAGCATCCTTTACCTTGTCACATGGCAACCTGAATGCTATTCCCACATAAACTAGGGACCTCTTGGGAAATGGGGTGCTCACAAATGGCCCCCTCACTTCAGGGAGAGGAGCCCAGTCCTAAGATGAGGTACAGATTCTCTCTTCTGCCGAGTGAAGATAGAAAAGTCTTCATTCCCCATCACATGAAGTGTGTCCAGTGACTGCACAACAGCAAGAGACACCCATCAGCTTCACTAAAGAACTTCAGAGCTCCTGGCTGCTAGCTCATCTGACCGTGCAGGAAGGAGTCTCCCGGCAGCAGTGGCTGGCCTGGACGTGCCATCTAGCTGAGATGGCACTGAGATCAGGCATGAGTGGCATGTCAGCTTTCAGCAAGGATAGAAACTGCTAGGGAAGGGAGAATTTGAAAATCGCAGAATTGATGTCCCTTACTCTGCTAGCTGACTGATCCTTCTTCAATGCACTTACCCTTTGTAGCTCACCAGGAAGTCCTGGTGTGGCCCTGCGACATTTATGTGCATTGGATAAGACACTACCCACTAGCTATAGGCTCACTCCTGCAATGCCAACAATGAATAGATCCACTAGAGAACAATTTGATCTTAAAGCCAATAAACCTTCAAACACCCCCCCCCCCCCATCCTGGTGAATACCATCTGCTGAAGACGGATTTACCCAGGCTTTGCTCCCAGCTCCAGTGCCTGATAGAAGCCATTGTACCACATTTATTCTTGGACTTGCTGTCTCTTTCTTTGGCAACAGGACTGCACAGAACTGGATTTTTAGTAATTGGTAACAATTTAGTATATGTAAGCACCATGAATGGAAGGATTTGTTTTCCTCTTTATACTCATATGACCCATATTTTTTAAAATGATGATTTAAACTAGACACTATATATAAAAATCAGAGTGGCAACCTCCTCCACTTAGCCCATGGGAAATAGTTAAGGTTATGGTAAAACATGAGAGTATCAGCTAGCTGTTCTCTCTCTCTCCTGCCCTCCCTCCCTCCCCCTCTCTCCTTTGAAAAGGAGGGGAAAAAATCCTTTCAGACAGTCATCAATTTTACCACGGCAGACACTTCTGCAAAACACATTAAGGAGTCCAGGCCTGTGGTGAAGGCCACGCACATATTTTGGGCTGCCTCCCAGATTATCAGGCTTTTTCCAGACATCCAGGAGGGATGTGAGGGTGACAGGGATCCTGCTTGAGGCCTTAAAAAACATCAGAGAAGGAAAACTTCTGAAGGTTCAGTTTCAGCTGGATTTTGTTTCTTAGACAGCCGAGTTGCCCTGGTTATGGAAAAAGCTTGTAACTATAGTGACGATAATCAGAAAGGTCCCCCTTTGTCTCCCCACCACCCCTGCTCTGAAAACCTAATCAGTTAAGATACTCCTTGTCCCACTTGGGGTTTTTGTGTGTGCCTAGGTGTATGTGTGTGGGAGGTTGGTTATTGGTTTTTGTTTGTTTGTTTGTTTGCAGAGGGGTAGATTTTGTCCTACATCATGGGCTGAAGTCCCTGAAAAAATTTCCATAGCATTTTTCAGTGTTTGGAAACAATAAAATATATGGTTGTGGCTGCTCACTTCTGTGTGCTTATAATAGCAACCTTCAATTTGTCCACGGTTGGGCTTTGAGGCACGGGGATGGCAGCAATGACTGGGTGTGAAAGCCCCAGGGCCAGCTCCCTCTTTACCCTGTTTAGCCCAGAGCCCTCCCCTCCCTTTGGGTGTGCCTGTGGTGAGAAAGTCAAATCTGCAGATAGAAAACGATGGACTTTGTGTCTTAAAGGATGAGCTATTGTGTGCTGAAGCCTTAGGATTATCGCTTTTTTCTCTCGCAAACTCAAAACTTTCTTTTCAGATACATTTCGCCTTTCTAATTTACTGTGTGCATAAAAAAAATAAATAAATGAAAGATGATGGTTTCCCCCAAGCATTTTTGCTTCATGTTCTGTCTTGATTCACTTAAAAATGTTTCTGATTGACTCATGTGGTACTCCATATGACTTAATATTCCTTTTTTGCTCTTTGGCATCTTAAGCCACCGCTCAGCTTCCTCCTGTTTCTCACATTCTAGGCACCTGGAGGCAGAAGGTTTGTGCTTCTGATTCCATTCATTATCCCAAGACTTCCTGAGGTCTGAGGTAGTGGCTGCTGGGGGCAAGAATGACAAGTGCTCTCCTAATCTTCCTGATTCTGACAGTTCTTTGTTTAAGACCTAAAGAGAAAGAGAAGCATGTTTTCCCTCTCTTTCTGTCTCCATCTCCCATTCTCTCTCTCTCTCTCTGTCTCTCTCTCTCTTACACACACACACACACACACACACACACAATTTGATGTCATTTATAAGGAAGAGCAGTTTGAAAGTAGCCCCATTAACTAGGGAATCTAAAGGACTAGATTGTGCCACACTGAGAAGAGTCATCAAATTTTCCTGAGCCCTGGTCTCCTCATTGGCAGCCATGGGAACAATTGCTCGCCACGCTGAACTCATTTTTACAACACGGACCAAATGAGATAGTCTGAGTCAGGAAGATTCCCACTTAACATCAGCAAAAATATTACAAGTAATTGTGTTTGGCAGAGAGTTTATACTAAAGTAGTCCTACCTCGTCTGAGGTATCATTTTCATGGTTTCAATTATTTGCCATAAAGTACAGTCCAAAAATCATTAAATGGAAAATTCCAGAGACAATCAACTTAAAAGTCTCAAACTACATGCCATTTAAAACAGCACTATGAGATCATGCCCTTAATTTCTGCATCCCATCTTCCCAAGATGTCAATCATCCTTTGTGCAGAGTATCCATACCGTATATACTACCTACCAGAGACTAACTCTGAGTCACCTCAGTTATCACCTAACTGTTGAGGCGTCATTGTTGTGCTAAGTGGCCCTTCTGTAATCACCTATCACTGTGTGGCAATGCCTGTTACATTCACAACACTTCTTGTAAATGCAGGCTTCACATTACGGCACATCAGCACGAGGAGACAGGTAAGTATATTTAAAACAAAATTCTGAGAGAGGAAAACCCATGGTCATATATCCTTTGTTAAAGCAGAGGGTTCTGATTATCGCTATCAATCTTCAATTGTGTTTATTTTATAAACTATCATAGATATATGTGCATAGGATAAAAACACAATACAGATAGGATTTAATACCATGTATGATTTCAGGCTTCCACTGAAAGCCTTAGAATGTGTCCCTTGCAGGTGAAAATTACTATACTGTAGTGTTACGTATAGTGTTATTGCCATGCAGTTATATTATCATATAATTATTATTCTTAAAATGGTAAACCCCAAACAATGATTATATAGCTGGTACATTTTTTGATGATTGTATCTTACTATCCATAATGTAAAGCCTTTTTCAAAATAACTCTGTAAATCTACTTTCGCAAGTATGTCTGTGTGGTGTCCACATGTGTATGTGTGTGGGCAAGCGTGTGGATAGGTGTGATGGAAGAGGGTGGCAGCGAGTCTCTGTGAGTGAGGCAGGGCATGAACCTGGTGTTCTCTCACTCAGCTAGCCTCACTAGCCAGTTTGCTCTGGGGATCCTCTGTCTCTGCTTCTAAATGCTGAGCCCACCGGTAGACTACCACGCCTGTGCAGCTAGCATTTGCTTGGGCACAGGAATTCTGAATCTTGGTCCTTGTGCTCTCATAATTAGGCACTTACCCACTGTGCCATCTCCCACGCCTTTATAAATCTCTTTTGCTATTTAAATCCAAATATGATTATAGTATAAGAGGAAGTAAAAGGAGGCCTGGAACACATTAAGATAAAAAAGAAAATCATCAGACTGTTTGAAATGTCCTATGATGTTGTATAGCTTGATGGCTGCATGAGGTCTACTGTGGTTTGTCATGCGAAACTCATATTGCAATGTGAGTGATGTCAGAAGCGAGGCTCTCTAGGAGATGTTTGGGAATTGATGCCTTTCTCTCTAGACTGGGCTAGTTACTGGAGAGCAGGTTGTTACAAACTGAAACTGTGCCCCATGCTCCATGTTTTCTGCTTGTAGCCTCCCCATGAGCTGAAGCAGTGTGAGTCCCCCTTAGGAGCCACGGATTCTGGAAGCTTGCTTTTGGACTTCTCAGCCTCTAGGATTATGAACTAAAATACAACTCTGCTGTTGATAAGTCACCATTGTCCAGAATTCTGTTGCAGTGATGGGTTGCAGATGAAGATAATATGAGTTGTCCTGAGCTGCATCTGTTGACACATGCATGAACTGGCATGAACTAACACAGGGGTCTCTGCCCTTCTTTAACACACACAGCAAAAGTTACCATAATCTCCTTTAAACCAGTCAGAGGAGCGCTAGTCTGTTCTCTCTCTCTCTCTCTCTCTCTCTCTCTCTCTCTCTCTCTCTCTCTCTCTCTCTTTCTCTCTCTCTCTCTCTCTCTCTCTCTCTGTGTGTGTGTGTGTGTATTTATGTGATTGTGCACACATGCATATACATAGGTGTAAGGGTGTGGGCCTGTGATGTGCAGAAGTTGGAAGAGGTCATTAGGAACTGGATTTACAGGCATTTGCAGGATTCTGGCTTGTTAAATTGGTGCTGGGATCCAAACCCTAGTCCTCCTGGCTATGAAACAAGTGTTCTTCATAACTGAGCCACTTCTCCAGCCCTGCAAGGCAGTTCTTGCAATTCACTGACTTGCTCTGGGTAAATGGGGATGTCCTGCACTATGTAAAGTTTAGAAGGCACCGGCATTTGCTATGCTGCCCCATGTACTTCTTATGGCTACAGTCAGTACCCCAGACAAGGTGGCCTCAATGACAAAGATTCATTTTCCCACAACTATGAAAGCTGAAAGTCTGAGATGGAGTTGTAGCCAGTGTCCTTTGAATCTTCCTCCTTTGACCTGAAGGTAGTCCCCATTATCAGTTAGTCCTCGATGCTCTTTCCCCTCTAGGTCTAAATGTCCCCTCCTCATAACAATAGAAGACAATAGACCATGTCTCCTCATTGCCTCATTTTAACCAGTTACCTCTTGAAACGCTATGGTTATACCTTGAGGTGCTGAGGGCTAAGGCTATTCTGTTCCAGTTTGTAGGTAGGTCAATGCTATAGCCTCTATTGGGACCTTTTCCTCAATTATCTAGTCTGTTATTTCTTCCGTCAGTTACTCTTCTCTTCTAGGGCCACACAGTTCAATAACTCTCTTTGTCCTGTTATTCTGTGTGTCCTTGTTACTTCTAAGTACATCTATAAAATCAGGTAATTGTGCACGGATGCAGATGCTTTTAAGAGTAAACTGTTATCTGACATAAGACATTATTGTGGTTTCTATGAGCCCAGGCCTGACAGTCTGAGACGCAGAGGGACACACACAGCATCTTGTCCCTTGGATGATCATAAGACAATAAGCAGTGGTAAGGTAGCTGTATTAACTAGAACTTACCAGAAAGACAGAACCAATAGGGCATGAATACACGAAGAGATTCACTTTAAGAAATTGGATCAAGTGATTGTGGGGCTAGAAAATCCAAAACTTGCATACGAGGCCAAGAAGCAGAAAATCTAGGAAGAGCTGATATCCATCTCCCCTTGAACTGTCATGGAAATCTATCCCCATTACTGAATACACTTCAAGTCTATTTATTTAAAAGCTAATCTCATCTAAAAAGCATATAGCATTAAGACTCATGTTTAATGAGCTGGCTGAGGCTGGCAGCCTGACATCAGTAATGAATTGCCTTATTAATGGCGCATGAAGGCAGATTTAGGCAACAACCAAGAACCAGTGCAACTGTTTCTTCCCAGAAGCCTCATAACTCCGGGCCTTCCTTCTGCTCATTCTCAACAAAGACTCACAAGCTGCAAATTATAGAGCTACTCTCAATCAAAATAAACTATTTTTGTGTTTCATACCATTTATCTTTTCTCTAAATAAATAAGTTCTTTGGACCCCAATACACTTTTAACACTAAACCACACTTAGAAATCTCATGATATAACTGAATGGAAATACAGAGTCCATCTACTTATAGATACGATACTCATGGAAAAGCACACATACTCTGTGCAGCCTCTAAAAAGGCCAATGTAATGTTCAGACTCAACACTGAGGTCCTACGCCATAGAATGATACACTAATAATGGTGAGTTTTACTTTTAGAAGTCTTACTCTAAACACTGCATTTCTGAGTAAGAGCCTCAATACTATTTTTAAAGGAAAGGCAAGAAGATGGGCAAGTGAACCTATCTAAGACAATTTGTACATGCCAAATTGTCATTTATATAGTTTACTCTTACAAAAAATGAAAAAAAAAACTTACTTAGTTACCAAATTTAAAGATATAGCCAACAAAGTAGTAAAATCTGAAATTCAAATCTAAATACTTTTTTCTATATAAGTAGAAATTTAAATATATTTGATAAAGTCCTATAAAATCATTTGATTTGAAAGTAGCATATCTAAGAATATCTTCCATTAGTATGGAATTACCTAAACTGATTCCTTGACCTGATTATTAATACTTATTTCAAAGCATTACAAGGGAAATATATATGTACACAGCGATCAGAAGTTACTTTTTGTATTGTTAGTGTCAGGGTCATAGAATCAACTTCATATACAGTCCTGGTACCTTAAATACCATGTCAGTGCTTTCTGAAGTATGAATAGTTTGACTAAGAAAATGTAAGATACTCCTTTCTCTAGAAAATTTAGTAGAGACTCAGAGAATAGCATAAACCAAGCTTGTAGCCAGAGTGAAGAGGTCTCTGTTCTCTGTGCATTCTGAGCATCTGCCAGCATGGTAGGCCCTCGGAAGTGAGTGTCAGCCCTCATTAGCAGTACATAATGAACAAAGCAAAACATGAAAAATGATAAGGTGGACACGGGAGGACGGACAAATTAAGCCGGCAGGAGAACACGAGGAGGCAGAACAAAGCACCTGGAAAGTAGGTGTAAGGAGATACTTCAGGTCAACAGTCCAAGTGTAGGGTGCATTCCTTTGGAAATCAGCATGACCATTTCTGGGGCCCATGGGTAAGGCCCATATAAGGACTGCTAATGCACTCATTGGTTGCATTCTCATTGCAGAACATTTCTATGGGTGGTGCAGAATGGGTAGATAAAACTGTAGCCACCTGAGCATGTGTCAAGATAGCAGTGGCTCCAGCTCCTGTCCTGGTGATTGAAGTCTTCAATGGCAGGTATTTGTGGTAAAGGGGAAAATAAAGGACCTCTATCTAATTGCATCCCATACAAAGCAGCAAACAATAGTAATTTTTAACAGATACCCCTTTAACCTTCTATACAATGAAAAGGGAAGTGCACACAAAATGCCTCTCCACATTGGACCACAGTGGTTGCACCAAAGAGAAATACTTTTATAACCAAGTTGAGCTGTTTTTTTTTTTTCCCCTTTCAGATAGGGTCTCAGGTAAGACAGACTATCTTCAAATGCATATCCTTCAATAACTAACCAGGCTTCATCCATCTCCCTAGTGAGTACGGAGATTGCAGGGATGCACCACGCTACCGGCAGGTCTGTTGTGTAGATGTTAAGGCCATTAACTGAAGATAGACCATACATGGGAACCACAGGCACGTAGGACATGAGGTAACGGTGACAGCTACACATGGAGGTAAAGGTGACAACCCCACACCTGAACTGTCATGAGTTCTTGATGGTCAGGGTTGAAGAAGCCTACAAGATAATCCCCTAATGCCTAAGAGAGGAATATAAATTTGATTATATGGGAATAATCAGAATTCAAGTCTAAAATGCAGAGAAAATGATAGGTTCATCTCCACATTCATTTTAGAACATCTGTATTAGTCCCTTACATCTACTGTTGAGACTATCATCATCATCATCATCATCATCATCATCATCATCATGATTATTATTCCCAAGGCGGGGAGTGAACTGGAGATGAGAAGAACCCTGCCTGAGACTGTGGGCCTCAGGTGGAAGTGAGCCCAAGACAGATGACCCTCCCATGAGGCCACATGGGAGGGTCTAGGCAAGGAGCGATCCTGAGAGAACCACTAAACCTACACCATGGGGTCCAGACAGGGAGCTACCTTCCTGGCATGATAATGCACGAGTTGAGCATAGCACTCCTGAGATGACCCCAGACACTCAGATACCCCAGGTGTCGCTAAGAGGAGCAAATAAGTGATGGGGAAATGGAAGACTAAGAGACACAGAAAGATGTGGGCACAATGAAGAGAGGCAGAACTGGAGACTGGGGAGGTGGGGGGGGGTGCGGTTAGTGATGTGAGTAGCTAGTGATGCCGCCTGGGACCATGGTGGGGTCCTGGCCTGTGCTTCTGCCCTGTACCATGTCTGGGTCTGTGGCCCTGCAACAGCAGGGGTCTGTTACCACCAAAGACCAGAAAGACATCCCTGGTCTGGGCTACTACCCAGGGATATGTTGATATCTGAGGGCACTGCAGAACTGGCCCGACCCCTCACCAGGGCATCCTGAGAGAGCTGTACCTGCCCCTCACCAGCTGCTGTACTCAGAAGATCAGGCTCAGCATCTTGCTTGGGTAGCACAGTAGAACTGACCCTGGTGGCCAGAGATGTGGATGAGCCAGCTCTGAATGTGTAAGCCTGGGAGAGGCGGCCTCACAACCTGTCTGCGTCTACCCTTATACCTGGCCATTTACAGCAGGCAAGAGATCTGTCCCTGAGGTCATGAGAGATGAGAGCTAGCCCTGTCCCTCACCTGCTGCAGCATCTGGAAGACTAGGCCCAGCACCTCGCCTGAGCAGCACAGTAGAAGTGACCCTGGTGGCAAGGTTTGGGGGTGAGCCAGCCTTCGGGGTGAGAGCAAGAGAGCTGGTAGGCTAACTAGCTCAGCTACCTCTCAGGCTAAGATCCAGAGATTTGAATTGGCTCACTCCAACGTTTATCCCATCGATGAAACTGCTAGAGTACACGAAGGGGCCCATCGTACAGATCCAAAACTACAGGATCTCCAAAGTACCAGGCAACAACAAGATATCCAAGAGAAGTACCAGTAAGGTTTCAGTATTGACAGTGTCGCAGAAGCCAGAGGCCTTGAAACAGAATCACTGCAATGAGTATTTGCAGGTGAAGAAGCGTGGACAAAAGGGAATACTGTGGGACATACCACAGCTTCTACTAATAGATTTTTCTCTCTGTTGTGGGGGAGGTTACAAGGGTGGAGTGTGGGTGTGAGGGGAGGGGGAGATGAGTAGGATTGGGGTACATGATGTGAAATTCACAAAGAACCAATAAAAAGTTTAGAAAAATAAGAATGTAACACAGTTTTACTGTTTTCATAGTTATAGAATTTAAGAAACAAAACTTGATCTTGCAGATATCACACACTACATAAATAAACAACTCAGCAATCAATCATTGATTAGAATTGTCCATTGTATCTTGTACAGTTATAACTAAAAAATTACATGCACTTAATTCTAGTACCAACCCACTCAGAACATCACTAAACATTTTAAAGACACACAGCAGTGATCTCTTGTTGCCTACTCTAAAAATAGTTATACAAAAGCAAACTTCATAGACCACAGCAAAGAAATCCAGATAAGATGATCAGTGCTATGAGAAATAATACAAGAACCAAAGTCACAAAGAAATTGGGCTCTTTACTGTGATGACCACAAATTTCAAAAGTGGTCACACAGCATTGGACATACGCAAAATGTTGGGGATCAGATGTGACAAAAAAACAAAAAACAACAACAAAAAAAAAAAACCCGTTGCCGCTGCTGCCACTAACAACAGTTCCTTAAAAACATGCTTGGGTGACCAAAAACCATTCCTTGACCCAAACTTGTCAGCACAATGTTTACACGTTAGTTTCTCTGACCAAAAGGGCCCAAACACATCCATGCAATGCAACACCGAGACTCAGCGGATGTAGCACTTGAGGGCTCACAAGTAATCTAAACACTGTGTCTGGGGAGAGCAGGTCGTGGCTCATCCTCTGGGAACACAGGGTACCACAATTGCACAACAGCAGTTAACAGATCAGAGCAGAGATTAAAAAGACCCTCCAGCTCATCCTTTGTCCTGAACATAATATTTAATCATAGCCAAAGACTAAGCAGAAACTTAAATTATAAGTCTAACTTCCTGTTTTGTAATTTTTAACGATCAGTTGACCCTGGTAGAGCTTGGATTCTATGGTTATCATGTCTATGTGTCTGCTCAGGTGTGCTCTGTTTTATGCAACAGATAATTTCTAGGCATTGAGAAAGAGTTGACTCACATGTTTATAATTCTATGATTACTGCACTTTGGATAAAAACGAACTCTTCTGTAGGATTAGATTGTCCTTGTTCATTGTCAGCCTGCTCTTAAACAATAGAAATGTAGTGCAGAACTTAACTTGTTGGAAGGGATTACTTAAATCCTTGTAAAGTATAAAAGGTTTTCTGGACAGCTATGGTCCCACACATACTTGGAAGGGAACATAAAGAGGATGGTGAGTCTGAAGCCAGCCCAGAAAACATAGTGAGAGCCTGTCCTAAATTAACAAGACAAGAAAAGCTTTGCAGAAGTTAAAAGTTTACGATACAAATAACCATCTCATGTCTTCCACATTACAGTTATGGTATTTCTGGTGTAGGTCTTATGTCCAGTTGATATATTAGAGACAAGTATTTCATTCAACATTCATTGAAATATCCTAGTCATGGTGTTAAATAAAGGAATGTAAAGATTGAAAACATGGTCCATACTAGAAGAACAGTTTAGTAGAAGGGAAATATATTAAGTATAAAGGATGAAATATGGTGTATAAAAATAGACAAATCCTTTAGAAACAGAATTTTTAAAGATGGATTAAACAGTTCTTTGAAGGATACAATCTACTAAAGCTTATATAAAGAAAAAGAAATAATTTGAGTAGGTCCATATCTATTCAATAAAAACAATGGTAAACACCCATCAAGAATAAACACTAGGCATAATAAACATTAGGCATACATAGCTTCATTGGTGAATTTTGATAGATTAAGAAAAGACTTCACTTGTTCTCTATGATCTTTTCCAGAAAATGAAAACAAGGATACACTCTCAACTTACAAGACTTTTTCTACCCTGAAAAATATGATAAAGTCATTAGAAAACATGGAAATTAAAGACCAGTATTATTTGTTAACATGGATAAAAAAATCCTAACCACACATTAGTAAGTTACATATAACAATGTATGACAAGAATTATGTATCAAAATCAAGCATGATTTACTCTAGATAAATAAGGCTAGTTCAACATTTTAAAAAAATCAATTACCAAACCCCTTTATTACATGGTTTTGTTAGGATTTGTAGAATAGGCAATTGATAAAATCTAACATCAATGATATAAAACTTTCTTTTTGAAAACTAGGTATAGAGAAAATTTCTTGAACTTAATAATGAACATCTTTAGAAACATCTAAAGCTGACACCATAGTTGAGGATTTTTAAAAAAATGAGAGAGAACTAGATTACTCTCCCTAAGGCCAGAAACAAAACAGGGATGTCCATTATCACAGCTCCTACTCAACCTCATTCTAGAGATTCCAGATGATGCAAAATAACAAAAAGAAACTAAAGTGTCTGCATGCCATGCATGTGAGAGACAGAGGGATTATATAAACTGTGTTTGTTCAAAGATGATATAATTGCCTATGAAGAAAATCTCAAAGATCAATAAGATAAAAAATAAACTCCTGAAACTACTACATAGTAAAACAAACCTGTAAAATAAAAGGAATGTTAATAAACCAAAGTCAATGTCTTCTTATATCCATAATGAATAATATGAAAGTGAGACTAAAATATCATACCATATACATTAGTACCAAAGAGGAAAATCAGAACATATTTTACAAATTTTGCACAAGATGTGTTTGAAGAAAATAAACTGATAGCAGGAAATGATGGAAAAATAAGTAAAGGCTTCCTGCTCGAAGAAAGAAAGGCTTGACTGTATTCAGCTGTCAGCATGCCCTAACTTGATTTGTAGATTCAAGACCATCACTCTCACAACACATCGAATTGTCTTGTAGATAATTTGTTGACAAACTGCTGTAAACATAGAGAGACAACGACAGCCAGAACTTTCGCCACAAATACTGAAGAATAGAAGGGTTGACACTACTTTAAAGCTTTCTAGAAGTAAGATGGTATGGTACTGATGAAAGAAAAGCAAGAAGAAAAGGAGGAGGAAGTAGAAGAGGAAGAGGGAAGAGAGAGAGAGAGAGAAGAGAGAGAGAGAGAGAGAGAGAGAGAGAGAGAGAGAGAGAGAGAGAGAGAACACATAAAGGAAAAAAATAGCAATGGCCCCAGAAATGGAACACAGAAGTTGCTCAATGATAATTGGCAAATAGAATCCAAAGGGGAAACTGATAGTCTTTTTATAAACACTTTTGAAATGTGCATGAAATGAAAATGTAAGAGAGGAGAGCTGTGTGTGCCTTTGACGTACACTTTTCTTGTTTTCTAAAAAATTACTTGTTTTGATTTCCTGTGTATGGGTATTTTGCCTGCATCCATTCTATGGTCCATGTGCATGTCTGGTTCCATAGTTTGTATCAGATCCCCTAAAACTGGAGTTTTAAAACCAAGAATCAAACCTGTGTCCTCTGCAAAAGCAGCAAATACTCTTAACTACTGAATCACCTCTCCAGCCCCTGACTACACTTTTTACAAAAAAAAAAAAAAAAAAAAAAAAAATGAAAGACAAAAAATATTTACAAAATAAATTTTAGAAAATAACCTTTGAAGCAAATCTGGGAGAACTTGGATTTGATGGTAAACATTAAATACAGCAGTAACAACCACAGTCCGTGAATGACAATGTTAGACTTCATTTCATTAAAAGCTTCTGCTTTAAAAATTAAGACAATCTAATTTTCCTTTTAGTAAAACTTTAGTTACTTTTCTACTGTTGTGGTAGAATTCCCTGCCAAAAGCAATGTAAGGCTAGACAAGTGTGTCTGGATCACAGAATAAGGTGTAAGTTGCCATGGTGTCCAGTCAAGGTAGCAGGAGTTTGAAGCAGTTGATCAAACGTGACATTCACGGGCAAGAAGAAGAAAGCCCTGCTCATGCTCACTTGCTCCCCCTTTTGATACACTCCAGGATCCCAGTTTAGGGAATGATGTCACCTACGGTGGACAGGTCTTCCTACTCAATGAACCAGATCAACAAAATCCCTTACAGGCATGGCCTGAGGCTAGCTTAACCAGGAGAGTCCCTCATAGATGTACATAGAAACTTGACTCCTAGGTGATTCTAGAAGTTGAAAATCAGGATCAGTGATCACAGTCATTGTCAAGGCAGTGAAAAGTCAAAATCTAGCATAGGAGCCAATGTTTAGAAAATGCAAAGAGCATCTTTAGTAAAGAACACACACATATTGCTATTTTAACAATACAAAATCAAACAACTGGATCCCATTATTAAAAAAAAAAATCTGGATGCCTATTTCATCTCCTGCGAGGCTCAGGGAACATCTTGGTAGAGGGAGAAGAAGAGCATGGGAGGCAAAGGAGGGTGGGAGGTGAAGGAGGGTGGGAGGCGAAGGAGGGTGGGAGGTGAAGGAGGGTGGGAGGCGAAGGAGGGTGGGAGGCGAAGGAGGGTGGGAGGTGAAGGAGCGTGGGGAGTGCTGAGCTACACGCTTCGGAGCATGACATAGCCACTGCACTCTTGACATTGAAGCGACTGTGGTTACCTGTGCAAGGCTTGCACAGAATTGGGCCTGCCAACATCCCCTCATGGGCAGTTCCCAAGATACTACCCTCCTTAAGAATTTAGTTACAGTTAATGGCCAGTGTGGGAGGGAAAGGCATTTTCTTCAGAGGTACTGGCAAAGGTGCTGGCGCTCTTGTAACAATACCTTGCTTCGATTTCTATAATCAACTCTGATATCAAAATATCAAAAATATTTAAATATCAAAAATATTTAAAATATATGAAAGCAGAGTGGGGGTGGAGAGACTAGTTGGGAATAGGAAAAGAATCAATGGGGATGAGGATAACAAGCGAGGGTAACAGGAAAGAGGTGGATATGATCAAAGTACCTTATACACACAAGAAGAAAGTATCGTAATGAAACCTATTCTGTACAGTCGATATAGTATTTAAAAAGACACAAGCCCGAATGAAGATATGAGCAGACAACTCACCCAAAGAAAAGTAAAAGAAATGGCGTGTGAGCCAACGAATGGACCTCAGCATCAGACATCACTAGGAGAACTACAAATTTAAACAAGGTGTCATTATAGTGAGGTAACAGGATGCACGGGTGAGAATAACCAAGAGCTGAAAAACTGGTAACACTGAAGAAGCAAAGACAGAGGCAATAAGAAGAACATGCAGTCATTTCTGGTGGGGATGAAAGATGGCTGTCACAGCCACTTGTACAGAGCCTCTGACACTTCCATACAAGTCTAAATGATGTCTTGCTGTAAAAGCTAGTCATTGTCCTTTTCTTGTTACCCAAATGAGTTCATACAAAAACATGCATACAAATTTTTATAGCAACGTTTTTCATAGTTGCCCAAATACAGTAAGCAATCCAGATGCCCCTGTGCGGGGAAATGTATAAATAAACTGTGGTTCATCTAGAGAGTGGAATGTTATTCATCAATGAAAAGGGAAGGGATTACAGAGCCACAAAAAGCCATGGTGGAACTTTAGATGCAATCTTTGTAAGTGAAAAAAGGCAGGCTGGCTCCGTACCATATCACTCCAATTATAGGACATTCTGGAAAGGCGAAACAACACAACAAAAAGAGCATTGCTTCCCTAGGGTTTAGATAGGGAAAGACAGTCAAGAAAGGATGGGTATATTTGAGACCAATGACACGGTTCCACGTGATGGACACTGTATGGCGGCTGTATGACCTCATGCATTGCTCCACATCTAACAAATGCACAACACCAACACTGAACCGCCGTTTAAACCATGTACTTTAGCTAATTATAATAATGGTGGTTAATAACAGTAGATGATAGCAATGTATTGATATTGGCCTAGCAATTATGGTGATAATGGGAAGACTTAAGAAGGGAAACTGAAAGAAGTGTATAAATGGGTTCTCCAGCATCTGCTCAAGGCTTTTAATAGATTAAAACTGTCCAAAAACAAAGGCTAGTAAGTTTGTATAAACATATATTTCAGTGCTGATTTTTTAAAAGTTGATTTCAGTGTGTGGGTGTATGGATACATGATATGGATATACACATTCTTGCAAGTGTGTACAGGTGCATGTGTGTGTGTGTGTATGCATGCATGTGATGACCAGAGGTTGACACTAGGTGACTTCTTAATCCCCCTCTACTTTAATTACTGAGGTGGGGTCTCCTCCTGAACCCTGAGCTCCCCAGTTTGGCAAGTATAGTCAGCCATCTTGTTCAAGGGATCCAGTCTCCACCTCTAGAACACTGTGGTTACAAGTGGGCAGTTTTACAATGCAGCTGAGGATTCAAACTATGGTCCTTATTTTTGTGCAACAAGTGTTTTAGCCACTGAGCCATATCCTTAGCCCAATACTAGAATATACTTTAAACCTTATTTATTTTAAACTTTATTATAAAAAAATTACAAAAAATTTATAAAAAAAAATCACACATCTAAATTAACCATAGCCAAAGTACACAACTCAATAAACTACACAGTGTAGACATGTAGAATGGAAGCTGTGGAGTCTCACATTGGATTATATATTTTGACTGTTGGGTATACTTTCATGCATTTATCTACAACCAAAAATGAAAAATCCAAGGTAGAGTTAGAACTAGGAAAGAATAGATGTTTTAAGGATTGGTCAGTTCTTGGAAAGAGCAGGGAGGAGACTCAAGACACAATGAGAGTAAGAATCTCCTTGCAATTTTGAAGGCTGAGCCAGTTTTCCTTGCAATTCAATTAACCTCTAAAATTAACTGTATATTTTATAGCTGAGCAAATGTTTGTGAATTATTTTTGCAGAAGACTCTGAGTTATTTTTTTGCAGGAGATTCCAGAAGCATAAGAAAAACACACCAACTTTGAAGACTTGACTCAGATCTGGGGGTAGAGGAACTCAGTGAATCAAAAAGATGACAGATGTTGGCACCAGACATATTTTACCTCCCGTACCCTCATCCACATCAACCACCCCAAGGACAGCTGGAGTGGTGTTCTGTGAGCAGCATGTCTTACACCACCCTGTAAGACAGTGTCACACCAAGCAGCTTTTACAACCTTTGCTTAGCTCCGATTTGTGTGTGTGTGTGTGTGTGTGTGTGTGTGTGTGTTAACTGATGGGCTTTAAGCAAGTTACTTAGCTTTATTTATTCATTGGGTTTCTTATCTGTGAAGCTATTAGTTTATGCCTCAAATTAAAATGATAACTTACTGCATGTGACATGCTTAGACACTTCTCAATACCTAGCAAGTGACATAAGAATTCAAGATGTTGTCACTGCTATTGCCTGCATTAATTACTAGCAGTGACTGGAAGAAGTCCCCTTTGCCTTTTGAGTCTCAGTTTCTATTACTGCCACTTAGGTTGATAAGGAGTTGGCAAAAGAATTAGAGGCAATCTAATGAGTCTCAGTGTCTAGCCTTCAACAAGGTTAGTGACTGCTCTTCTAAAACATTTGGCTACATTGATGCACAGCGGTGAGAGGAGTGGGCAGTGGGTTCTGAGGATGGGTAGGGTTTCCCTGTGGCCAAGTCAGAAAGAAAAGGAAACCTGTTTAAACCTCTCATGTGACTTTAGGAAGCACACTGACATTAGGTTGTGAGGTCCTCTGACTGAGCTCTGTTGATGCCTAAGAGGAGGGGCAGAGAGAGGCGGGGTCAGAGGAGGACTTGTTATTTTCTACAGATGTTTCCTCTCCACAAGGTCACCTGGCCAAGAGGAGTGGCTTTTCCCAGAGACAAGCCACTGGATGTCACTGCTTTCAGAACTTAGAGACATGTATCCTATAAAACTGTAGTTTGTAACCATGATCCAAAGGCAGTCATTTTGTAAATGCACACCATTTTTGGAGAAAGAAAGTCTGTAACTCTCAATGTTAACACAGCTCCAAAGGCTTGCAGGTGTCAACAGAGTACACATTAGGGCAGGAGAAAAGTTTCTTTGAAACTTTGTTAGACAATTGATTCTGGGTCCTTTTGCTGAGCTGGCTGAGGACTGCCATATGCCTGTGTCTTAGGCCACTCTCAAAGACCAAAACCCTGTACTAACCCTCTATGTCGTCTCCGGAGGGGAGGGGGTGTCACATTGTACCTTTTACTATTTCCCTCCCCAGATAGGAGGAAATGAGCTCCATTCTGCCTGCATTTGGCATTGCCTTACAAGTGCTGAGGCAAGCAGAAACTGCATTTCATCACGACAGGGCTGAAAAAAAAAATCTGACACCGGGTCAGCCCCGAAGTCCACATTCCCAAAGCCTTGCTCAGCTCTCTAGGTCAGGCTGTCTTTCTGGTTTATATCTCCACATTTCTTGGAATTTGTAACCGACATTTAAATTAACTCTTGTGCATGCTGCACTTTGAGGTAATGTTGGTTGTGAGCAAAAACAACTTCAAAAGTCTGCAGCCCTTGTTTCCCTTGCACCCGAATACTCAGAAGACCTCAAATTCTGGAATCTTCCCAGAAAAGTCAGCCCGAGTGGCATCTCTGTCCATCGCTATTTTTATTGTCCCTACTGATTAATGATACTTAGTTTCTTACTTCTTGTGGTTTTGCTTATTTTTTTCAACTATTAAAGTGTATTAAGCAGCAAAGGCCATTTATAAGACAATGTAAAAATTTAACAACTGTTTACAATAAGACTGCTTGGAATTAAAGAACCATTTTTACTTAAGGAAGGGCCAAATTCCTCAGATGAGGGGAAAAGGAGTCAAAATATGTCTTAGTCATTTCTGAAAGCTTATTATCATAGTGGAACTAATCAATAAACCTCTCTACATTATTTCCAGTTTCAAAACAAGCTGTAAAATCAACTTAGCTAACTTGATTAAATTACTCAGCAGTCTTTCTTATCTAGCTATAATATAGTGTTTGCAATATATTTACACTAGAACCTCCTGAAATAGCAAAACAATTACAGAATTCCAGAAGAATGATTCCTAAGTACACCAATACATTTTTAAAAAAGAAAACAACCTTCTGTTCATGCCAGGTTGCTATCTAATTCTCAATACAGAGTGACCTCGCTTCCCTTAGAGACCCTTTGGAATTTGGCCCTCATCTGAGACTTCCCTCTGCCAAGCATATAGAATGAATTAGGTGAAACCCTGTTACAAACTCACCCCACCCACGGTGGTTCCATCAGAAAGCTCAATGTTTTAAATGCACAGTTCAACCTAAATGCAAAAGGGTTCTTTTAAACCCGAGTTCCTCTTCCTCTGTCCTGTATGCTCCCCTCTTCTATTCCTTCTGACTCAACTTCCCAAAGAGGGAATACATTCAGGATGAGCAGAAGCAAGACACTGACATTCAAAGTGAAGAAAATGCTCAAGTACATATTGGTAGCTTTCATCTCAAGCTTTCACATAGCAAGAGGGGGACCTGTCAATCTCCTCACCTACGTACTTAAGGCATGTGAGGAGCTGCTGGCAGTTCCATATTAGCTTTGGTTCCAAAGCCCCTGGAGGTGGAAAGCAGAACTGACGGCTCTAGGACCTAGGACACTTCACACACACGGAGATCTGCTCCACGTGCAGACTGGCCAAGCTTCTGGTCCCTGTCTCGTCTCTTCCTGCCCTTGTCCCCTCTGTTACTCTTACCAGCTCTATTTTTAATGCAGATACTTGGCACTCTCTGGCTGTTCTGTGATTGAGAGGAAAGCTACTCATGGATTAATTTACTGTGAGGTCTTGAGTGTGCAGAGGTAAGATGACGAGGACTACGAGGACTAGCGAGGAGACTGCATCTCAGCGCCATAGTATTATATATTTATTCATGAAGCAATTAGGGAAGATTATGGAGTAAGGAATTTGGAGTCTACATTTGTAAAGTGGGCGGCACTAAAGATAGTCCAAAACCTAGATCCTATGCTCTGTAAAGTCTATGTTGACTTCTCCATCCTCACTTTTGCCTGGCTTATACTTGCCAGAACAATCTGTCATTTAAAACTTGACAACATGAAAAGAGGCATGTCTGACAGAACTGGTGAAATTCATTGAAAGGGGTGGTTCAGAGTCCCCTCGGGGTCAGGCTTTGCTCTCCCCATTTTGCTATTTAACTGCCATTGGAGGCAATTATTTAAAAGCGATAATGAAAATGCTTCAACTTTTAAACCAGTGGAGTCCAACCCTCCTAATGCTGCAACCCTTTAAAGTAGTTCCTCACGCTGTGGTGACCCCAACCATAACATTATTTTCATGGCTACTTCATAACTGTAACCTGATACTGTTGGGAATCATAATGTAAATTTCTGTGTTTTCCAATGGTCTGAGGTGACCCCTATGAGAAGGTTATGTGACCCCAAAGGGGGTGGCAACCCTCAGGTTGAGAACCACTGTTCTAAACAAACTCTAGATTCCTATTTTTTAAATTTCCCCCTCCCCAGCTGCAGAAACACTACGATTCCGTTACAGATCTGACCTAGTCTATCTGGTGAATGCGTCTTAGAAAAGCTATGAAATCTGAATAGTTGGAAATATACTATTAACCCTTTTCACCAAGTAACAATTGTCTTTACCTGTTTAATAAATCTTACTGTGAGATGTTAAATACAGACTCCATGTGTAAATCCCATGTCCCTATTCTTGGAATTGTTTGGGTTCTTACTTGTTCTTAACCTCCTTGATAGGAAGATTCCGGAAATTATCATGGAGCCATGTATGGTGCCTGCTTGGTGCTGGAAGTACCATGCCTCTCAATTCTTTATTTCATCTATATTCACATCTACATCCACAGTAGATTTCAGTGTCTGGCCTTAAACTTGGCATCCCCTTATCCTCTTCAAGCATGCGGAGAGTGAGATATTTTCTAAGGACACAGTTTCTCTATATAAGAAGTTATTGTCTAGGTGGTGTGATAGGCACTGTGTTTCTCACATCCACAGACGAAGAGTCTGAGGCCCGAGAGTGTGCCAGCAGCTGGTGAGTCTGGCTCCTGAGCTGTTCCCACAAACAATGCTGCACAGTCCATCGGAACAGACTCCTTGGAGAAAGACGGGGCACAGAGCAGCTTGGATTTACAACAGCGACTGGGACATTTTTGTGTGCATCAAGTTTTCAGAGTCAAAGGCTCTCCGGGTTTCAGGTTTGTTCTTTGTAGCTCAGAGGTATCTCATTCTTGCTCCACTAAGTTCTTTGACGTTTCTAAGCATCTAGGTTTAGTACATGCATTCATGTCATAGATGATTCTTAGTAAAACATTTTAAACACAGATAACAGCTTATAGATTGCATAGTTATCATTTCCAGAGACATAAGGCATATACCTGCACACCGAAGCAGCTTGTGTCCTCCTAACATGCTGACAGTAACTACTCAACACACCAGGGACACTGACACAGCCTGCTCTTAACAAGCATGAGTCTACTTGTCC
This sequence comes from Apodemus sylvaticus, assembly GCF_947179515.1. Lineage (NCBI taxonomy): Eukaryota > Metazoa > Chordata > Mammalia > Rodentia > Muridae > Apodemus > Apodemus sylvaticus. The sequence goes on from NC_067483.1 coordinate 69,595,383, forward strand.
TCTGTTTATGATTTCCCTCTGAAAGTCATAAGTAATGATGAAAGAGGGGTTGGAGAGATGGTTCAGTGACAGAGCACTTGTGAGTACATGTGTGCTCATACACACACACACACACATACACACACACACATACACAATGGTGAGTAGCACTGTGTCTTTATTGTACCTATTATTCTCTTCTACATTGTAGTGGTTAGAAGGTCTTAAAACTAACTAGCAACTTTTCTGTTTTAATAGTTTACACAACCCTAAATCTCTATCAGGGTTCCTGCAAATGTCAGTGGTAATGGAATCCTGGCGTGTGAGAAGTCCATCCAGCTGAGAGATTCTTAAGTCCTGATGCTGCTTTCCTATGTATGACTTTGAGAAAAATAAATTATCCTCCTTGATCTTTATAAGACATCTTTGAAAATGCTCTCTGAGCTATGGAGTCGTTCCAAACAATTCTTGTTCCTCCTTTTTCCTCATTAAATGACTGTGAGTTCACATCGACCAGGGACTTGGGTAAAATTAGCTTTGCATTCCCAGTGCTTGGCCTGGCGCCATTTTTTGAACCTTCTGCATTCCAGGCAATACGTGTGTCTCTCTGGGGTCGGTAGTAAACAATGAGAGCAGAGCTCCTGGCCTCCTGGGGCTTATACTAAGGAACAGATGCCTAGATACATAAGTGATGACGTACTGGAGTCAGTGTTCCAGGGGAAAATCAGAAGGTGCCACGAGGGCGGCTAACAGGAGAGGTCTGACTTCGGACCAGAGGGGGAATTCTGAAAATCCAGGAAAAAAAATGTTCTAATTGTGTTCCATCTTCGAGCTGAGGGTGTGTAGGCCCTTGGTGGGAAAGATCTGGCCTGGACGAAGCAGTGGGGAAAGGGCTGGGTCATGGGAATCAAATTAAAGACTACACTGAACACCCCCTTCTCTTCCCCCCATCCCCCGCCCCAAACTACAGTTCTGGCGGATTTGAGCAAGGGAGTAACAGGATCTGTCTTATCCTTTTAAGACTGTCCTGGGAGCTGCTTGTGAGAAAGCCCAAAGGGTAAGTGTTGAGGAGAGGGAGAGGCCCCTGCAGCTGCTCAGGCCAGGCACAGGACTGGGGAAACCAAAGAACAGGGCAGTGGGCCTGAGATATAAGAACCAACCAACCAACCAACGTGGAGAAATTATTTAAAAGTATAACATGAAGAAAGGACAAAGGATTCACGCTAGGCATCCTGTTGCTCTAGAGATAGAGGCAGGCACTCAACTACCATTAGAGCAAGAACTGATTTCAAAGGGTAGAAGGAGTGGGTACTTGTGAACAGTGATTGCAGGATATAGCAACGAAGACAATGGCTTCCATACCTTTCAGAAGAATGAGAGAGCAATACCAACCATATTTTACAGGGGAAAGTTGATGCTCCATAAGTAAATTAGTCAAACCACATGATACAACTGAGCCAATGGTCCAGACATTTCTGTTATTACTGTAGCTGATGTTTCATTATTAGTAATGTTAATACACTACATTGCAAATTCTCTAACAAGAACACATCTTGCATTTGCCAAATGATATATAATTTTAAGTAACCGGTGTCTTCATGCAACAGACTAGATACAATGTTTCATTGCATTTGGGTTTTGAGATCCAGAATCGCTGTATATTTCATAAGCTACCATACAAATAATTTAAGTACTTACTTACCAAATCTTTAGTTATGAGAGTAAATATTAATTTATACTAATGTTTTTTTTAAAAGATGGATAATGTGAAGTGTTTTCAACATCAAGGAATTATATGTTCATATGATGGGTAAATATCAATATATTTAAATTTTCCAGAATGATTATGTTTGAAATATAAATAAATGTCAATAGACTTACTCTAAGCCTTCCCAGGCAGACACTACGGTCTGCTCCTACCTCTAACTGAAATATAGCTCTCTGGAGAGTGTCTGGACACAACGTAGAAGAGAATGCTGGGCACTCTGTGCTGTGTCACAGTAGCATCACAGTGCTACTCATCACTGTGTAAGTTTATGTTCATATACATCCACATGCTCAGATATACATATGAACATACTCATCACTGTGTAAGTTTATGTTCATATACATCCACATGCTCAGATATACATATGAACATACTCATTACTGTGTAAGTTTATGTTCATATACATCCACATGCTCAGATATACATATGAACATACTCATCACTGTGTAAGTTTATGTTCATATACATCCACATGCTCACATATACATATGAACATATGTCTACCCCTTCCTCATTCTGGATATTTGTCAAGAGACACTACCTTTTCCTGACAATTTTTGTTTTATAAAAACAATTCCCCTTCTAGTTTGTGGCGAAGAAACTAAGAAAATAAATTATGATACTAAAGTTAAGCTTTAATTAAATTCATACCTGCCCAGTTAGAGTGATACTAAAAAGTCAACTCTTAATCTCAAAGCACAGTTGGGATTTCTATTCCAATACTGATGCTGTAGGACAGTAATCAGCCAGGGACTGCTGGACCACTGGCAATCAGGCCTATAAACCTTCCTTAAACAAGAAGGAGACATTGGGCATTCAAAGTCCTCTATGCTGTCTCCCTGGGTTGGAAATGTGGGTCAGCTGGTGAGTGCTTGCCTAGTGTACATTACGTTCTGGGTCTGAACCTTAGCAAAACATGAGCCTGATAGGTCAGCGCATGCCTCAATTTTAGCATTACAGCAGTAAATGCAGGATGATCAGAAGTTTAAGGTGGTCCTTGGCTGTGTGGGAAAGTCAAAGCCAGCCTGAGATACACAAAACAAGGGTCAGAGGCATGATTAACACATCACACCTCTAATCTTAGAACTGTGGCCTAAGGAGGCATAGAATTTTAATTCCTAGGGGAGTTCTGGTGAGCGCACATGCAGAGAGGGGTACAGACACTCAGGCCAGGGGTTGCCCTATGCTCCACTTAGGAAGATGTATTAGCAAACCAATTGTCATTTAATTTCCTATTTATTTCTGTTCTTACATATAGCAAGTGAAAAGCAAGTCTTTATGACAACCCATAACCTACAGATTTCTATAACCAGTGATGGACATCAAAAGTTCATTCCATGCACACAAGGCCAACATCATTTTTATGCTTTATCTATTAAACAAAGCTTCTTAAAGAGACATTTCATCTCTTCGTCTACCTCCCTTGACCAGCTGGGAACTACATTTAAAAGCTTCTTTAAATGCTTTTATCGTTTCTCTGAACCTCTGACTAGCTTGCACTGTTTGCCTTAAGACCTTTCCCACATTATACAGGTTAACATTGCCCGTTTCTTGTGGTAAAAGGCCGCAGTCCGTAACAAGCCAAAAAACTCAAGAAAGAAGCACTTATGCCTGCAACCATGAAATGTGGTGCCTCTGCTTGGAATGACAGCTACCAAGAACAGCCACAAGGCAGCCTGATTCATCAGTACCCTGAGTTAATTAAGAAACAAAGGCACCAGGAACACACACACACTCATGACTGGCCTGGCTTGGCTTATTCGGTTTCAGTCAGAGACCACAACTTCTTTCAAATAACCCCAGTTTATTTTTGAGGGGGGAAAAAAAACCCTGTCCTCAGACAGGATACGGAGGCGGAGTTAAGGGGTGATGTTTTACACATGCACATCTGGACACAGTCCAGTTATTTCCCTTAAACATATTCCCCCAGTTGTTTTCATTTTGGTGCTTGCTTTGGCATTCATAAATTTGTGAGATTAATTGTGCGTCGGCAGTCTGCAAGCCTGGAGCTGGGCACCACTTCCACAGCGAGACAGCTACAAAACTCCTCTGTGGAGAAATAAATTCACTTAGGAAAAAAAAAAAGAAGGAAAGAAAGAACAGACTGTGGTTCACTTCTGTTTAATATTGTGGCACTGACAGTAGACATAAGAAAATAGTACTGTCTGTACATACACCCAGCTAGTGAAGCTTTTGTGTGTGTGTGTGTGTGTGTGTGTGTGTGTGTGTGTGTGTGTGTGTGTTTCAAACATGAGAAAGGATTTATCTCGAGCTATAATAGAGACTCCAGGGCTGAGCATTTAGGTTTATTCTTCTCATCTGATCGTTCTGAGAAGCATAAGGCTTTCTCTTCACCCTAGAAACAAGCCAACAATTAAAATCACTTTTGTTAAAGGAAATAAACTCAGCTTAGAAGTGGTGGAAAAGGAACCTTGTTTTAGGCTGTATTTTGAGAAGTCTACTATACTTCAAAACTGCTGTATGAAGAGGGAAACGTGATGTCTGCTTGTCTAGATGTGTGGAGACCTGTCAGCTTAGTCTATGAAGGCAGGGAAGGTTCAGGCTGTTTACCCTGGAGCCCAGAAAGGGTCCAACACTTGGTAGATACCCCACAAATACTATCTGACAATGGAAAGACTGTTCTGTAAATGTGTGTAAGTGGTCAATCTGTTCTCAGTTGATACTGGTGTGTATTACATCAATGGCTGGGAAGCACGCCTGCTGTGTATTGTGGTATTTCTAAAAGAAGACTCTGCGTGTCCACATACACAAATAGCTGAGCATTCTAGACAAAAGTCCGAGGACTGAGGACATCACCATGGGAAGGAAACTGGGCTTCTCTTCTTACCCTCTGCACAAACACAAAAACATGCAGCTATTGGAAAAGTGTTGCTCACGCCTCTGGGAAATAATTATGATTCAAATAGTTGGTATGCTGGCTCTGCAGAACAAGGAGGAAAGAAACTTTTTAGAACCTCCTATGTTTCTTGAAGTGTGCTATGGGATGGGAGTTTTTACCTAAATCAAATCATAATCTGGCACTGAACTATAAGAAACATTGTGTTACCATATTGGACAACTTGCTGTATTTAGGCAGTTTAACTCTCAGAATCTTTTCTCAAGTAGATACATTTGAAGGCTGCTGATTTAAAAACACACACACACACACACACCATCCATTGGCTTTGACATTATCTTCTATAAAATGAGGAGAATTATGTCAGCCCTATGAATTCCATGAGATGATACTTGGGGTTAAATGGGTGATAAGAAGGAATTCCCAAGCAACAGCGAAATCACAAAACATGAACCAATGCTGGACTCCAAGAAATATCAAGGCCACTTTATGGTCTGAAGTGGTAAAAGGCCAAGGTACAAAAGGAAAGATCTTTCCTCCACTAAATTACTAATCTTGAGACTAACGGGAAGTGTCCTAAGAAGCCCACTTAGTCTAGATTGATTGCTAGTGACAAAGGCCATGTGTTGATGCCAAAGTCAGACAAGAGTGGTTGGTCAGCAACAGAAGCAACAAGACTGAAAAAACAAAACAAAACAAAACAAAAAGACAACCCCCAGTGTTGACTCTGTCACATGATATGATTCCAGCAACATGTTTACAGATACAATCACGCTTTATCTGGCCAATTCACTTTCGCCTTGCTTGAGCTGATTATCTCCTGTTGGTGGAGTATCTACTCAGACTAGAATCCTTGCTACGTAGGCCTGTAGCCAAAAAGCTTACTGACCACTCAGAGCCCTGGTTTCACTGTTTATGAGAAGGTCATTACTCCTGCTCCAACCAAGTCATTATGAGAATTAAGAGACAAAATATGAAGACAGTTTTCTCATTTGGTGGTCACCCAATAGTCACTGCCTAATCCACAGTCCCCAAACAAAACTGCAAAATCACACTTAGAATTAAATTAGGTTTCAAGTGTTCCACATGAACAATCAAACAGTGAATCACCCAAACACACGAATTATGTAATGATAGCCTTGCATATACATTTCTTGAATATTTCCTATGAGTTACACAGGCTGAAATCTACCAGCACTGAAGATGCCTCCAGTACCAAACGGTACCTTAAGTCCAGCAGCTTCAATGTCATTTTAATAAAGTGATTCTTTCAACCATGATGACAATGATCATATTAATGCTCATCTTGGTTATTTGCTTTTGCGAAGGGACTGATTGATATTTTGAACTCAGTGTCTAATTATAACAGAAACCTGGTGCAAATGATGCTCCAGGGTTAGTCAGAAAAGCTCTGTTATCTAACCTCATCACTCAAGATCCAAAAGTTATGATTGACAATTGGACACAAGGCCACAGAACAATTTCCATTAATAAGGCAAATTACCCAGCAGCCCTTCTGCTATCCAGATTGATGGCTACCCTTCTGAGAAACCCAGCCTAGTCCCTGTATTTCCGGGTCAAAAGCAATTGATTTTCACTTTTTTTTATGAACTAAGGCCGAAAGTGCTGTAATCAAGTCCCTGGAGGTGGGATAGTGACATTCATTCCACTAACTCTGCCTGACCCTTGAAGGTGCCTGCTCCACCCACCACAGTCCTACTTCTGTCTGATCACACTGACAAAGAGATCCTGAAGATTGGTGGTGAGCAACTGATGGAGAGACCCAGGGCATTGTCTTGTTTCTGTTCATTAATATCCTTATCAATTTATTTGACATTGCAATTAGCACAGGTACATTCCCACTTTCTCTTCCCCCAAATGTCTCTCTCTCTCTCCTGTTCCTCCTCCTCCTCCTCCTCCTCCTCCTTTTCTTTTCCATCCTTCATCACTAGGGAGTGCTTTGTCTCACTATTTTGTTTCCCTAATTGCTTCGTCATCCCTAATTTCTATGACTCTCTTCAAAGATCTCAGTTAAACGATATCTCCTCCCCTTCTTCTTGACTTCAGTAGAAGATATACACATGTACACACACACACACACACTAGTCACTATCTCAGCATCTTCCACGAACCCACACACGTAAGAAAATAATCAGACAATGTTCATAATCGAGGAAGTGACTCCCAGTGGCAGTGTCAATTTGTGGATACTATCTCAAGGTTTATGCCCTCTCAAGGCTTAGGTTTATGTAATATTTTTAAAACAGTATTTTGGAGAAGTATTTTGAGTTGATTTTATTCTTATCTGACTACCTTACTGAGATCATTGAGAAAGGCAAAACAAAATCAAGACACATGTACAAAGCAGCGAATTGTGGAATTTAGTAGAGAGCAATGGGGAGAACGAGGCTACCCCCTGGGACGATCCCCTGGAGACATCGCTCTCAGAGACATTGCCTCATTGACACCCAAACGGCTCAGTGTTTCCTCCAGGGTGGCTGTAGGCACATTCAGGACCGAAGCATATAGGGCTTTCTAATGTGCAGTTATGGAAGTCTAATGGCATATTCCCTGCTCTTCCTGTCTTACTTCTCGGTTTTATTTTTTAACTTAAGGTCCCATGGTGCAGAGTGAGTGCTTTATCATAAACCCCTTTCAGAATATCTCACTCATTCATCTCAATGTCAAAAAGAATAAGAAAATAATTTTAAAATGTGTTTCTTCCAACAAAATACTTCATTATGAGAATCATACATTATTTTCTCTCAAACATAAAATGTGATATTCAAGATTTTTGTTGCTTGAATTCCTTTTGAGTCCATTCAGTCATCAAGTTCAAGTCGTACGACAGTAGGGATTTTTTTGGAGGTGGGGGTGGTGGTTGATTAGTTGGGTTTTATTTTGTTTTGTTTCCTGTATGGTGTTTGTTCATTTGTTTCTTTCTTTTTTCTTTGGTGGGGGTGGGGCACAGTGGTTAAAATCAAACCCACACATTGCAGGCAAGATTTAACCACTGAGACCTGTCCAGCACACTGCTGTGTTTCCTTGTAGACTTATTCATTGTCCTCTCTCTCTCTCTATATATATATATATATATATGTGTGTGTGTGTGTGTGTGTGTGTGTGTGTGTATCTTCCTATCCCCATAGTAACTGTAATTGTTATAGCAAATATTACTACCAATATTATTGTACCTATTTTATTTTCTATAATCTTATCTTTCTCTGATATACACAGTGAACTAATCTTTCAATTGTGAGATCAAACACGTTGAAGGGTTCCCTATAAGAACTCAATTAGTCTGGCATTCAAAATCCAAACTATCTATCTCCAGTCTGTCTTTTCAACTGGATTACTGTATTAGTTTCCCACTGCTGCTGTAACAAATTATCATCTACTCTGTGGCTGAAAGCAATAAAAATTTATAACTCTCAAATTCTAGAGATCATATGCTTAAAAATGGGTCCACAGAGTTAGATTCTTTTTAGAGGTTCTGCGACAGAATCTATTTCCTCTGTTTTCTGGCTTCTAGAAGCTACTTTTGTGGTCTGTTTTCCATCTCAAAAATCTAGCAATATAGCATTTTTTTCTCCTTCCTCACTTCTGCTTCAGTCCTTGCACTTTCAAAACCTACTGCTTCTCTCTTAGAGGATCGAACAGTCACAAATGCCTACTTTAAAGACATGCACTTAGTCACAAAACATGTCCAGTCTTGTCAGCCATACAAGAACATATTAGGTATCAGGGATTAGGCATCTTTGGGAGGGTTGGGGAGGATGCTATTTAGCCAACTACATTATTTCCCACCAACCCTGGTAAACGTGAAAAGAGATTATACAAAGATGCAGGCTGCTACTACAACCCTATCTTCAACCCTTCTCCAGCCTTGTGCACACTTTGATCCTTCTGGTTAGGCCTGTCAAGTTTCATTCTTTAGCAGGCTATACCTCATGTGATAAAACAGGTCTTGTTTATGTTGATAATGTACTAGTGTTTGCTCTAAGATTCTTTCGATGCTTGAATGTTTGAGAGTTTTCCCAGCCAAATGTGGGAGAAAAGTACTTCAGCTCCCATCTCCTTCTCCCACATTATTAGGTCTCAGAGGACTGTCTGTCTTATTGCCTTTTATTTGTGTTTATTTGGTAAACAACATCAAGCCAATAGGACCTTCCTGAAGTCACTGAAGTTATACATGCATGATTACTCCTCTGTCTGATATAATCCATCATCGGGGAAAAGAGGATGGTGTCTGACACTCTCTGCATTCTGGTGACCCAACCTATGACTGTTAGAAGCCAGCATTGTTAACAAATATCTCATGCTCACCAGGGCTTAGGGCTCTAAACTCTGTTTTCCCATTATATCAGTTTATTGTAATCACCTTAAAAAGTAAAGAGGCAATGCAAAATGCACACGGTGGAGGGAAGAGGGCTGCTGTTTACAGGTTCATTCCTGACTTGTCATTTGAATATGTGACTAGTGCTGCTTTTCCAGACATATGGATCCATTTCACACCTTTTTACCTGTCTCCAGTGTACAGTAAGGATGTGAAAAGCAAATTACTAATGATGGAAGAGAATGGGGCAATGAAACAGACTATTGCTATGAGTTGAAATCTCTGGTGTGTGTCTTAGCAGAATGTTATGTGTTTTTATCAACTGAACTTAGTTCATATTGAATATGATTTAAAAAAAATTAAAGTCAGCGTATCTTCAACTTAAGGGTGTTCTTAAAAGATATTAAGCAATTTAGATAAATTATTGGAATCATTTTGTAATATTCTCCTTAGGAAAATATATGTTGGCTTTTCATGGGACTCTTAAAAGTTACTTTCATGTTAAAAGAATAAAACTTTCATTCATTCATGAAAATACAAAAGAAAAAAGTTGTGGTCAGTGCCATTTGTAAGACTAGTTACAAGTCCTCCTCTTCAGACACTGCTTTCTCTGACATAAGGCAAATGAACACACAATGTAAAGTGATAAGAAAATGAGACATTAAGATCAACCCCAACTCTCAGTATAACACTAAGGCGTTTGTCACACGTGTTTGTCAAGGAAGACAGAGCAGGATATTATAACCTGTCGGTCTTTCCAAAACCAAACAGCAAAACTCAAGAGCTGGTATCTAAGCCTTAGATACTACCAAGGAAAGGGTAGCTTGGGTCTGAAATCTTCTCCGATGGACACACTTAGTTCAGAGCATGAGCACATTCACAGAGGAGCCACAGCTGTGTGGGAGGCATACACCTGGGTTTAGCCTCCACCTTACATTCTATTAAGTTAAGTTCCCTTCCTGGGCTCATGGACTACAGCTGAGGGGAAAAGAAGACAAGTTCACTGAAGGAGCAGCTACAACACTCTTAGGAAACAGCCCTCACATTCCAGGGCGTGTTGGCCTCCACTTCCGGGGGAGCCCACTGTGTAGAAACGTGCCACATTTAAGTATTTGCAAATCAAGAAAAGCAGAAGATTTGGATTTGTTTGTTTGTTTGTTTGTTTGTTCCTTGGAAATACAATTATGGTCTCAAAATCTGCTCCATCGTGAGTACAAGCTCAGCACCAAAGATGCTGATCTCCACTCGCTCAGGTGTCAGCACCAAAGATGCTGATCTCCACTCGCTCAGGCGGCCTCTGCGGAGTCCTGTGCTGTTGGAGTTTTGGCCATGGCTTCACATCCACTTTGTAAATACAAAATTGTTAAGCCCAGTAAAATTAACTGTCAATAAATCTTGGAAAGGTAAAACATGGATGCTAAGAGGAACCAAAATGCTTCATATTACTCTTTAAGATTTTTCATCATAAGTAAATCTAAGTTTATTCTCACATACACGCCCCTCTTTTGTCTGGCTCCGCTAGCTAGCCTAAGATCACACTGAACTTCGGGTCAGCCTGCCTCCACTTCCCACGTGCTAGGCTTACTAGCATACATCCTCAGGTCTTGGGGTCAACCCCACAGCTTTGAGTATCCTAGGCAAGCACCAGACCAGCTGAGCTGCATCTCCATCCTTTTATCCACTTTTTCATTTATCCCAATGCCATGGGATTAGACTTTCCCTGAGTTCAAAGATTTAAAGCTTTGGTGATGGTGCTGAAGTCAAATGCTCCTACAACAATGGCCTACAGCAGTTTGTCAATGTGTGAGTCAGTGCTCTCTCTCACCTGCTCAACCCCTTGGCTGTCAGCGTCAGACTAGTGTCAACTCTGTTCCCCACAATGAGCAGTTACTTCTGTCACATTGCCCTATCCACATCTTTACTCTTCCAGGATATCCTCCTGCCACTACTAGAAAGATGTGTAGGAAGATGTTCTTCACCACCTGTTATATTCTATGCGCAACCTAAGAGATATATGCAATTATTATAAGACATTAATTGGTTAAAAGTGCCAAGTTTGAGAAGCAGGAAATGCCTGTGAACTCTTCTATCTGTAGCTTTTTAGCAGTGAGTCACTCCCCAGGTGAGAAAGAATACTTCCCACCCACATAGGCTGGCTTGCCCCATTCAGAAAGGCCCATCAATTGATGCGCCCTAAATCCAACTGAGTACAAGAGTAGATATTTGCAGATGTAACACAGAGGAAGGACTGCAGGTGCCAGCATGAACTGATCTTGTTTCCTTGATAGGCAGCAACAGCTCAGGGGTGAACCGTTTATCTGAAGTCTGAGTGTCAACTCTTCAGCAGGCTCTCCACCTTGCCGGACACATTCCCTACTTTTCTTTTCATGGCGGCCTGCTGACTCTTCCAACAAAGAGTTACTCCTCCAACTCACTACATGCACCACATTCTAGCATAAGTACAGCTCGCTGAACACAGCACAGTGCAGAGTGTACTGTGACCCTAGGCCTGTATCATCCAGATGTCCTGTATCTCCTGTATCTGGAACATAGCTCCTTACCACTCTTCTTAGCCCTTTATATTCCCCTTATATTGGGGGAATATAAAGACTCAAAGAGATGCAATTAAAGCTAGGAAGTAACTAAGCTATGGAATACTTGTCTAGTATACAGGAGACACCTAACGGGTCTCTGGAGGAAGAAAGTAAGTAAACAATTAATGAAGAAAAGTAACATGAGAGAGAGGGAGGAAGGTGAGAGGGAGGGAGGAAGGTATAAGAGAGGAAGGGGGGTGGAGAGAGAGGAAGGAAAGAAGAGGAGGAAAAAGAACAAGGGAAGGAAAAGAGGGAACTTGGGAAGGAAGGAAGAACTTCTATTTATGGGATTTAGAGGAATTGTTCTATATACTTTGTCATAAGAAATCAACTCTCTTGCCGGGTGGTGGTGGTGCACACCTTTAATCTCAGCACTCGGGAGGCAGAGGCAGGTGGATTTCTGAGTTCAAGTCCAGCCTGGTCTACAGAGTGAGTTCTAGGACAGCCAGGGCTACACAGAGAAACCCTGTCTCGAAAAGCAAAAAAAAAAAAAAAAAAAAAGGAAGAAAGAAAACTCTCCTTAACATGACCAAACAATTGATACTGGTTAAATGAATCTAACAAATACTGTCACATGCTGTCACATAAATGCCAATGTCTTACAGTGCACAGAATTTCTTCTTTCACTCTCTTTCCTAAGCATACTTAGGAAAAAAAAATGCAGTTACATTTACCAGCAGACCAGACCTACAAAGGATTTATTCACACACTGAAACATTTATCATTTGGTTATGATCTATTTAAACAGAAAGTAGAATGTCTTTGAAAGAAGAAAGACCGTAATGTAGAATTCATTTAAACATCACAATAAAGCGTCTCACCATCTCAGAAACCCATATTCATTTCAAGCAGCAGCTTACTAAGCCTCCTCCTTCAGTAAGAGGAATATTACAAGCTTATGTCTATAACTGCAACCATCTCTTCCTAGTTGACCTGGTTTATTTATGAAGCTTTCTCTAAAATTATGCTAGATCATCCCAAGGCATTCATTCCCTTATCCTTGAGTTCAAGGACCCAAGCTACCCAGCAATTTTAGTTTTGCTTGTTTTTCAAGTCAGGAATTCTCTGTGTATTCATGGTTGACCTGGAACTTACTCTGTAGAACAGGCTGGCCTCAAACTCAGAGATCTGCCTGCCTCTGCTTCCTAAATGCTGGGATTAAAGGTGTGTGCCACCACACCCAGCAACCAGGCACATTCAAAGAAGAAATAAGTTAAAGATCAGGGAAATTGCTGGTCACATTTAGGGAGATCAGAAACCAAAAAGTCAGAAAATAGCTTGACCATTTGAATGCTGCGTATCTGTAGGCAAAATGCATTTTTTCCTAAGCCTTGAAACCCAGGTGAGAGGAAGAAATGGTTATGAAGTCATTGAAAATGAAACAATTAATTTCTTTCTTCTGAAAATAAAAATAGCGGGCAAAGGGATACAACTGTTAAGATTAGCAAATAAAGAAATGCTCAACTCTGGAAAAGCGGCTTTGTGGTAAAGGATGTGCTTGGCACACATTGTAGAGCCCTGGGTTAATTTCCTGCACAAGCAAGTAAAAGTATCAGTAGTGAAGAAAAGGCAAGTCAGTGTTGAATTTCCTCCTGGGCAGATTGCAGAAACAGGGAAGGGTGGTCCTATAAAACGGGTAGATGGATGTAAAGACAAAAAGGGAACACTATTTATAAAGCCCTGATGTGAACCCTGAGGTATGCAAAGCTAAATGAACAACCTTTAAAGAAGATAGTTAGCCTATGTATCCAACGTCTACTATTTCCACTATGCTTGGCTTTTTATCAGTCTCTTGTCGCTTGTCAACCTTTGCACCTTTAAAAGCTCAGACACAAAAGAGCAATGTTCAGCTCAGAAATGTCGGCAGAGGCAGAGTTTCATCTCTTGCACCGATAGCCTGAAGTTCTTTGTGAATTGTTTGCCTTCACGTTTTTGCTCTTCGCCGTGTAGACTCTGAAGATCTCAACCTAAAGTTAACAGGCTTACAAGCGTGCAGCAGCGCCATTCCCATAAGCAAGACATCTGTGTGAGGGGCTCATCCCACCTGGCGTTGGCCAGGGGCACATTGTTGATGTAAGGCCTGCCATAGGGCTTCGCATATAGAGACCTTCCAAGGACAAAAAGAAGGCAAGAGGGAGAATGGAACACTTCTAACCCTGTAGCATCTCCCAGGGATCCCATGCACTCCGATCGCTTAGTGGAGATAGCCCACAGCATGTGGCTGCTTGTGAGCATTTCTAATCATTCCAGCACCCTGTGGTAATCCAGACACAGACTTGGACAGCTTCCAGAGGGCTGTTCCCAATCAGGCAATTGTCTTCACAATAGAACTATTGCAGTACTCAGCCCTACTTAAAGCACCCACCCAGCGATGACCACAGAGCCTTTTGTTACAATCTACAAGGTCCACTTTTATCTTGACTTCACTGTTAACTACACTGGAAGAAAAGATGGGGCAGGGTAAAGAGACAGACAGTGGTTACCTTTATTTTCTTTCATTGTAGTGTAGTTAACATTGCAAGAAAAAGACTGAAAAACAAATTTAGGGATGTTCTGCTGAACAACGGATGGCGCACAGGCATTCACTCATAACAACGTATTGGCCAATAGAGGGGGCAGCCACCGTGAATTACTGCAGGGTGAACTATGATCTGGAGCATCAGAAGATGCTCGGTTTTACTCTGTACTCCTGTTCAAGGAAACAGCGTAATCACTATAAGACATAGAAAGAGTAATTACTGCCAGAAAAGGAATGTCCAAGCTCTCCCTTGCTGGCCTTTTATCTAAACCTAAACCCTCAACGCAGAGAGGATTAATCTATACTTGGCAGGAAGTCGCTCTGGAAAGACAAAGTTTCTGTAATATGATAAGCTGTCAAGGCAGGGTTTAAAGATGCAAATCTGTCTACCCTTCAAGTTCTTGCTGTGATATTTCCGAGCAGAGTCGTCTAAGTGATTGTAGCTAGATCTATCTCTGTTTTCAGTATACTGCCTTGGATCAATTCTTTATAGCCAAACTTAGGTACCCGCTTGCCCAACGGAGACCCCAGTGATATAATTTAAAAAAAAATGCATGCACTTTTCCTTGATATTGTGTTTAAAAGTCCTTTCCCATCTGCATAGGCCTGAGAACTAATTTTTAGGAGGGAGGTTTGTGTGTGTGTGTGGGGGGGGGGGAGTCTTTGTTATCCCTTTAGCCTTAGCTCCTCTTCTTCACCATTTCAGAACTTTAGAGCAAAAAGGCAAGAATACAGGTCTCCTGAGAGGCTCTGCCAGAGCCTGACCAATACAGGTGCCGATGCAGGTAGCCAAACATCATACTGTGCGCAGGCACCCCAATGGAGAAGTTAGGGCAAGGACTGAAGGAGCTGAAGGGGTTTGCAACCCCATAGGAAGGAAGAACAACAATATCAACCAACCAGAGCCCCCAAAGCTCCCAGGGACTGAATCACCAACCAAAGAGTTCATAGGGGCAGGGGGACCCATGACTCCAGCTGGATATGTAGCACAGGATGGCCTTACCTGGCTGGCATCAATGGGAGGGGAGCCTCTTGGTCCTGTGGAGGCTTGATATCCCAGTGTAGGGGAATGCTGAGGCAAGAGTGGGCAGGTGGGGGAGCACCCTCATAGAGATAGAAGAGAGGGGGAGGGGATAAGGAGTTTGTGGAGGGGAAACTGGGAAGGGGGATAACATTTGAAATGTAAGTAAATAAAATAACCAATAAAAGAATTTTAAAAATTTTAAAAAGACAAGAAGGCAAGAATAGTAGCAGAAAATACAAACCAGAAAAGTCCATTTCCTATATCTGATAAGACCACAAGATACTATAGTGACTAGGAGGGGAGGAGATACTGAGTGTGAAAAGAAATTACAATTATTTTCATCAGTCCCATAGATATGTATTGCACATACAAGGTTTTCCTGGATGTTTCATCTGTGTTTGGATACTTGTGAGTCAAAAATGGGTCACTTGCCTTCAAGGGACTCTGTGCTAACATATCTGTACCTCCACATTCACTCCTGGAGATAAGGGAGCTGGCAGGACATGCCTGTCTCTGGAATTTGAAACCCTTGTAGAAGCTACACTAGTGACTGCCATGCAGCACATACAATCTGAGGAAAGCGTATGTGAGTCGTGAGTCAGGAAAACACTTTAGTGATTTGAAAACACACGGATTAAAGCAGAAGAAAGAATAAGAAGCCACCAGAATGTGATTTGCAAGTGTTTTGCTTAAAAGCTAATGAGCCATTTAGGTGAGGGCCTCAGCCATGAGGATTCCACCAATTAACCACAGCCTTCAACTGCAGCTTATTTTTATTTTTTAAAGCATTTGAGTTCATTTGGCCCACATGTATCTTGCATTCCTGACTGTTCTCTTCTAAACCCTGGGAATTCAAGGAGAAAGGAACAAGTATCAGTGTCCAAAGGTAATAAAATCTGGAGGAGACAGACATATTATCCAGCAATACACGTCACCTTTAAGTTAAGAGCAGAAAGAACAGGATACAAGAGAACCACAGAAGCATCTAAGCTGCCCAGAGGGAAACAGAGCAGCCCTCCTTAAGACATCTCTGCACAGGACTGGAGAGACGGCCTCTCAGAATCAAGTACTGCTCTTCCAAAGGACCTCATCACCCACACTTAACAGCTAAGCACCACCTGTAGCTCAATCAAACTCCAGGTGTTCCAACACCCTCCTCTTGCATCTGAAAACTTGTGGCACACACAAGACGTATTCTCCCACGGATATGCATACATACACACGTACATAAAAGTAAATCTTATATTAAAGCGGTCTTTGCACTATTTTTTTATATTCCATTCTCTCAGCACAGTGTCTGATGTAAAAACGAAAACTGAGGACATTTTGTGGAACCACAATGTACTCTAAGTGATGTAAAAAATTCAGACAGTATACACTTTAACTCAGAGCAGCTCAAAGTTACAAACACAAAATCAACAGATGAAGGAAGGAATAAAGGCACCAAGGCGCGCGCATGCGCGCGCGCACACACACACACACACACACACACACGGAATACAATCCATAAAGATGAATGAAATTAAGTCATTTTCAAGAAAACTGATGGAGATAGATCTTGTGAGTGAAATATGGCAGATCTGGAAAAACATCATGTCTTATCTCATATACAGAACCTAGACTTATGCACATATCACATGCCAACAGTAGAAAGGGGTGCCTAAAAGGTAGGTAGAAGAGAGAGTCGGGGACAGAGTAATCAGGGAAAAGAATATGACAAACTTCCTCCGATATACAAAATTTCAAAAAATGTATATTAAGAAAACAGAAAAGGGACTAGTTTTAGGGAGGAAGGAGACCAGCAGGAGTCAGGTGGAGGACACGGGAGGACCGTAAGGGACGTTAGAGCAAGGCACAATGATATATATGTGAAAATGGCACAATGACATTCTTTTGAACACTAAGAAAATAGTAAGGGGTTCCAATATGTACTGAAGTCACATACACAGATATTTGCTATGTCAAAGTTAATGAACTCAAACTGTATTTTATGAATTATAGCAAGTCAGTAAAAGTTTTACTGTAAAAATTGGTAAAATATAGGTTGTATTTGTATGCGTGTTAAATATGTAAGGCTATCATTATTCCTTTTGCCCGCTCTGTGTGCTTGTGCTGTGTGTGGTGTGTGCACATGAGTGTGTGGGTGTGTACACCCATGTGTGTGCATGTGAAGGCCAGAGTAGGATCCTGGCTGTCTTACACCTTGAGACAGGGTCTCTCCTTGAGCTTGTGGTCATAGGCTTGTGGTCTCAGCAAGGCTAGCTCGCCAGAGCAGGCTAAGCTCTCCCAGTCTCTGGCTCCATGCTGAGCCGGAAGCTCAGGCTTGTCTGGCTTTTTAGCATGGGTGCTTGAGATCTGAATTCAAGTCCTGGTCATTACACAGCAAATGCTTTTACCCATAGAGTCATTTCCCACTTTAAAAAACAAGCAAACAAAATCTTATTTATGCTTTACCGAAGCATTAGAAAAGCAATACTGAGAGTTTCTTTTTGCTTATTACCCAATAAAACTGTATTTTCAAAAGATTAATCAGGTTAAAGAATAGTTGGGCCTGTAACACATACATACTTTAAGCAAATTCACTCAGATTGCTTCTATAGATAGACTTAAAGTGGACAATTACAGAAATTAGATCTGGAGAAACTCTTGTAAACTTGGCTAAAATGACAGGGTTGCCTTTGTGCCAAGTACTCAGCCTCAGGACAGCAACTTGTGTGACATTCAGATAAGCCAGATGAATTTGTGCTTCAGGCTTCTAAACAAGAGCCTAGCAAGACTGCACTGGTGCATCTGCTTCTGAAGGCCCCGGAATCACCATGCAGTTGCTCTTAGGAGCAACTTGCTTCTAGGTTATGCCCCACTTTCCTCACTCAATGAGTCTGTATTCCACCACTACCACTCCTGCCCCCAAGATAGCGGCTGTGGCTGTGGGTTGGATCACTCCCACTATAGGAATTAACAGGGAAAGACCAGTTCAACAGAATGTTGATCTTCCTCTGGGCTGTGCCTTTAGCGACAAGACTCATGACCCCCTATGACCAAACACATTTATTTCTTGATTCTTTCTAACATGTAACTGAAGTTTGCCAAGACATGAGGGCTCACATAATACCCCAGCCTGGAAATGGACCTCAAGGCCTTAGAAGCCACTGTCCAGGTAGGTAGTCTACCCCAGCCAGCCAAACTTCTTTGTAGTTAAGTGTGGGTCCAAATCCTCAGAAAGTAGTGAGGTGTTATTTTGCGTTTCTTTGACATGATCCCAAAAATCATAAACCACCAGAGAAGTGATAAGAGGGATTGTGAGGAGACTTGGGTGTTTCTAGCCATCATGTCAAACATCACCAGAACCTCAGGGCAATCCTTCACAAGTGAAGGGTCTCCATCAGCTCTTTGCTATCCTGGTCCAAGGCAAAGCTTTGAGATTCTCTTTGTCTGTGACTGTAAGAAGAACTCCAGGGCTACTGATTAAAGCTGAGTGATGCTTCTGAGCAGTAGGTCAGTAGCCAGAGGGCATGTTCCTAATAAAGGATGGACTGGCCCTGCCTCCCTGTTCACCCTTCTGCCTCTCCTGGTTTCCACTGCCTCTCACCTCCTCATGCCTTTCCCCATGCCTGTGATGCTGTGACAAGACCTGTGACTGGACTTTTCCAGGTTCTGGAACCTTGAAACATATGAATTTAGCATTAATGAACTGCTTGGTGTGTTAGCACTATAAAAAAATGAGTTCCTCTTTGCTTTTCTAGAAAAGCTCAGAATCGTTACAAAGTCTTGAGCTTGTACTTGCTGTATTCAAAAAATATACACATATGTGCATATGTGTATTAGTGGTGAAGTGGATAAGCCTGCCGAGTCCCTTTAGTGCTGCACAAATATGTATGTATTTAGAGCTGATCAACTGGGATTGGATACCTCTAGATGAAGAGCTACAGGCATCTACTGGCTGCTGAGAGAGAACTGGACAAGCGTTCTTAGACACACAGAGAAAGGCAATTGTGTGAGGTGACAGACACCTCTGCTTTATTGAAGAGATTAGTCTACATGTGTATTCAGGCATCTGGTTACATGTCATCTTGTAGTGACTATAGGCTCCTGTATTTGTTAGATATTTGAAAAATACTTAAGAATATTCCTGTATATATTATGGAAGTCACATTATGTGGAACCCTGAACCAACAGGAAGTATAAAATACTCACATAATGACTTGAGCTTAAGCCATTAGTTTTGGAAATTATTAGGAATAATCATTCTAGGAAACCTGATTTTTTTAATCCAGTTCTTTAAAAAAAATAGATTGAAAAGATAAGTTTGTTTATAAAGCAAAATGAGCAATTAAAACTTTTTAATATGATTCTGTAATATTTTAAAATAAGCAATGTATTCACACCTTAAAATTCAGGAAACACAAAAAGATATGCAAGGGAAAACCATCTTTATTGCCTCTGATTAATATTTTTAAAGCTTCAGAAATATATGCCGGAGCCACCCCTCCCTCTTCCTCTAAAATCTGCTTTGTGTGTTTGTTTCTGAGTGAGTATCACCATGACAACATCTTACATGAAGCTACCTAACATTAATCAAGAGGCCAGGATTCATTGCCAAATGTTTGGAAGGCAGCTCTCGTGTGAGTATTATTTAACCCAAAACGATGGGGAATGGTTTTTGACCTCTGTAAATCATGAATTCTTTAAGGCAAATCTCAAAATTGATAACTGAAACAACAGCTATGCCATTGCATCATACAGGGTTCGGAGCATTTTCGTTTCTGAAAGCTCTATACAGGCGATCACAGGGCCGAGGGGGAACAGTAAGCCCTGCTCTTCAATGATGATGAGAGCACAGACTGCCGATTTCTCACCACTAGGAAAACATCTGCTCACAAAGGTCCCATGACCAATGTACACTTGGAAGAAATGTTTTGCAGTAAGCAAAGCCATGAGAATTAACAGATGACAGCCGGATTTCACAATTCCCTTGTAAATATGCTTTAGCTAGTCTGTGGCCTCAGCGAGAACGATGCCTTTAGAAAATAAGAGAACACGGCACCCAAGCCCAGAGGGTAGATCTCGGTGTTTCAAAGATAATCAGAGCACGTCTAGAGCTGGAGAGAGGGGACTTCCTGGAACATCTCGGGCGACTGATCCAGGTTCTTCATCTTGCTCACTTTTTCCCTTATTGCAGTTTCCATCCGTTCACTCTGCTTGCTCTCCTTTGGAAAATAAACTCTGCTGACCGATCTCCTTGCTCTGAAATCTAACACTACTAATGGCAGTTAGGTCAATATTAAGTTTCCTCCCCACTCGAAACACCTCCTTTTGCTTCTCTACATTCTCTCCTTCCGCCACACACACCCCAGACTCCAGATTTAGAGCTATCTTGTTGCTCATTTGTGACACCCTTTTCCAGTTTCATCTCTCTTAAAATGTGAGTGCAGACATGGGCTCCTAGCTCATTAACTAAATAAAGCCAATGCCAAGCAGGGGAGAACCATCACTCTTAATTTTATTATATCGTATCTTCACCCTATTCCAGAAATATTTAATGTATTTATTTGGTATCCCAATTTCATAATAACTTATTTATTTTATGAGAATTTCACATATGAATATTATATTGATATAATTTCTACCCCTCCCCCTGTCTTTTTCCAACTCCTCTGTGTCCCTGAATCCCTCTTATATTAATGGCTTCTTCTTTGATCATCATTGTTGCATATATATATATGCACAGAAAGATAAGTATTTAGAATATAGCTAGAAATTAAATTCGATTAAGAAATAACAGGAGTAGATTTTCCTCTAGGGTCTAGAACCTCTCCAGTCACAAATAGTTAGCTAGGTTTACAATATCTGAGGCATGAATTCCTATAATTAAGTGGTCCTCATATTCAATTAGACAGTTGTTGGTTTCCTCTAAGATAATATGGCTACTATCACATCACTGGGGATGTATTAGGAGGCTGACCATTGCTATAATTCATAGACTTCAGACTTGTTGTAATGAACTTCCAAACAGACACTTAAATGCTGTAATGTCGTTTGTTCTCATCTACTTGATCCATGTTATGTTTCCAGCTGGGGAAGAAGACAGTCCCGTTCATGCCAGGTGGGTGTCCTGCCACTTAGCCACGTGCAACTTCACATGGTACTTTAATGTCAACCCACTGGGGTACTGCTAGAGTACCTGAAGAAGCCAGTCCTACAGATCCAAAACTACGAGATCTCCATGACACAGGGCAACAGCAAGCTATCCAAGAGGAGTCTCAGTGAGGTTTCAGTATTGACAGTGTGGCAGAAGCCAGAGGCCTTGTTCCACGAGTCACTGCAATGAGCATTTGCAAGTAAAGAAGTATGGACAAAAGGGTGTACTGTGGGACACACTGGGACACACTGTAGTTTCCACTGTTACCTTTTTTCTCTGTTGTAGGGGAGGTTGTAAGGGTGGAGGGTGGGTTGGAGGGGAGGGGGAGATAATGGAGATTGAGGTTCACGGTGTAAAATTTATCACATAAAATAAAACGTTAAAACAAAAACCAGAATGGTCCTTATATGTAAAGTTTGATCACCAGCCTAAAGCTATCCTACAAAGACTAGATTGCTGATACCATTGTACACACCACATCTGGCAAGGAGGAAGGAAGGCTACCAAATCCCCTAGCCAAGGCTAAAGGCTAAAGCTGGCCACTCTGCAGGTACAATTACCCTAGAGTGACCAAATGGGACCTGTGGCTCAGTAGACTACCTAAACTGCCAAAATGTACAGCCTTGGGTAGATATTAAAGAAGCTAATGACCCATGAAGCTGTATGTTGAGTTACTGTGACAGACAGAACATGCACATGAAGCCTGTGCTGTGCAAATGAGCTCTCCAGCCCCAGGCTGCTTGACATAAAGGCCCTGCATGGCCACTGGGACTACTTAACCCTCCCTCTGTTTTAGCCACTTCTTCCCATGAAAGTGAATCTCTTTCTGATGTCCTAATGACATTCCTGCTTTTGTTCCTGTGTGCCAAATGTTTACCTATTTTTTCCAAGACATGGGAACCTGGAACTTTTGCAGGGTGCCCATCAAGCTCTGATTTCACTGAAAAAAAAAATGTTATGATTTTGAGTCTATAAATGGAGACAAAGAGTGAATGAATGAACCCAGGTTAGGTGGTTTATTGGTGCCACTGCTGGAAACCAAATCTTCTGACTGGAAGGCTCAGCATCTTTTGCATCTCTTGTGTCTTTTAACTGGCCCTTGTCACCACAAATTACCAGCTAGTGAGAGCAAAGACTTAATTCATAGAATAAAATCCTTAAAAAAAGTAATTTGAAGCAATTAGCTTTAGATGCCATCATTCTCTTGTCAGTAGAAAGAAAAGGGAGGTTGAAGGGAGAAAGAGAGGAGGGGAGGGGTGGTGAGAGGAGAAGGAAAGAAAGGGGAGAGGAGACAGAAAGGAGGGTAAGGGAGGGGAGGGCAAAGAAAAAGGGGGAAATAAAGACGACAGCATAAGTTATTAACCAACATTGGGGAAAATAGACGGAAAAGCTAAAACTTGTCTCTAGTGTCTTCCTAGACGTTATTAGCCAATAAAAACACTCCTAACTATCTAGAACATTAAAATCGGTCTACTAAAACCAGTTAGATAAACTTAAAGAGATATTTAAGTGTCTAAAAGCCCATGCTCTAATTATCAGGGAAAAATCAAAACAACACTGAGATTCCACCTCACACCAGTCAGAATGGCTAAGATGAAAAACTCAGGGGGCAGCAGATACTGGAGAGGATGTGGGGAAAAGGAACACTTCTCCATTGTTGGTGGGATTGCAGGCAGGTAAAACCACTCTGAAAATCAGTTTGGGGATTCCTCAGAAAATTAGACATAGTACTACCTGAAGACCCAGCCATACCACTCCTGGGCATATACCCAGAACAGAACATGTAATAAGGACAAATGTTCCACTATGTTCATAGCTGCCTTAATAATAGCCAGAAGCTGGAAAGAACCCAGATATCCTTCAACAGAGGAATGGATACAGAAACTGTGATATATATACACAATGGAGTACTATTCAGCTATTAAAAACAATGAATTCATGAAATTCTTAGGCAAATGGATGGAACTAGAAAGTGTCATCCTGAGTGAGGTAACCCAATCATAAAAGAACACACATGGTATGCACTCACTAATAAGCGGATGTTAGCCCAAAAGCTCAAAATAAACAAGTTACAATTCACCCAGCACAGGAAGCTCAAGAAGGAAGATTTAAGTGTGGGTGCATTTGGTTCCTCTGAGAAAGGGAACAAAATACTCACAGGAGCAATAAGGGAGACAATATGTGGAGCAGAGACTGAAGTAAAGGCCACACAGAAGTTGCCCTACCTGGGGATTCACCCTATAAACAGTCACCAAACCCCAACACTACTATGGTCGAAAAGAAGTGAATACCAAAAGGAGCATGCCATGGTTGTCTCTGGAGGGGCCCTGCCAGAGTCTTACAAATACAGAGGCAGATGCTAGCCGCCAACCATTGGATTGGGCGTGGGATCCCCAATGGAGGACCTGGAGGGTGGTTAGGAGGAGCAGAAGGGGTTTACAGCCCCATGGGAAGAACAATGATTTCAGCCACCCAGATGCCCCATGACTCCCAGGGACTAAACCATCAACCAAGGGACATGGTTCCAGTCAAAAATGTGGCAGAGGAAAGCCTTGTTGGACATCAGTGGGAGGAGTGGTCCTTGGTCAGGTAAAGGCTCAATAGAGGCCCCCACAAAGGGAAATTGAGGTGGGGAGTGGAGGAGATAGGAGTGGGTCAGGTGGAGGGGTATATACATGGACGCAGGGGGTGGGAGGAGGGGCTGGGGGTCTTTGAGGAGGGGGAAATCTGGAAATGCTTTACCAATGGTAATGTAAATGAAGGCAATATTCAATAAAACAAACAAACAAACAAAACAAACAAAAGCTCGTGCTCCACGAGCAGACTGGCTGAAGCTGTTCACCACGGGATGGGGCTAGATCTGGTACCCAAGTTGTCTGTGGCAAGAACAACTGCAGTGGAGGTATACTGGGCCGATGGCTACACCATACACACTGGTGGGGGCAGGGACACAGAAGGTCTTCAGGCCCAACAGCAGCCTATACCGGCTGGTTCCCTGCTTTCCTGGTCATCAAATATCTTGAAAATCCTTCCTGAAGCTAGTAATGTTTAACATGGGCCAGGACCATACTGAACACACAATCTCCACAGTCATTCTGTGAAGTCAACGCTCTTAGTACATTTCTTCAGTAACTTAGTTCATTTCTTCAGATGAAAAGTGAGAATGTCAAGTAATACTCCCTCCAGACAGCAGCAGCAGAGCCAGGGGTGGCTCAAAGCTCAGGCTCTGCCCTCCATCTCTTCACCCTGTGGCCGAAAGACAACAACCCCACGGGGCGACTAACACAATACAACCACAGCAGAAACTGGTTAGTTGTGTTTGAACAGGCAAAAGGATACTTTTAGAGCAATATGAACATTTGTGTAAATTCCCATTTATCCAAAAGATTAGTTAACATCATTATTTTTCTCCCTAACAGTTGTTTGTGGATACGCCTTTTCCACTCAACTCTCTGCAAGCAGGTTGTGTTTACCTTCAGATACCCAGCAGAGGGTGTCCAGGTGTGTTTGATGTTTGTGACGAGAGTAAATGAAGGTATAAATAAAAGAATGGGTGACTAAAGTTTTCTCATCTTCTGAGAAAGATGGCAGTTTCCAAAGGTATTAGATCCCTGGGCTATGAATTTAGGCTTGGACAAATCGTGTATTATTAAGTATAGGAAGTTCGGAGTTTTCAGATTAGAAGATAAAGTAGGTGAAAATGCGCTAGTGTACATAAAATAAACTTTGATTAACTCAACCTCTTTTTCTCTACTATAAAGTGGGACAGAAAATCAATTTATGGAAGGAAAGCTTAAATCTACTTAAGTGCATAATCAACTTAATTTTATAATCTGCTCCATCTCACTGGCTTTCTCAAAGCACAAGGCCTTCTGAATTCAGAAACACATGTCCATTGAGACTCAGCGTGGATCTGGATGACCTAATCCTGTTTGCAAAATAAATAAATAAATAAATAAATAAATAATCCCCAATTGAGTGAGTGGTCTTCATGCTTCAAATCGAAAATGTGTTGCTCAAAATACATTTTATCTTAATTGGGCCTACTCTATACTTTGAATATCAACCTTGTGACATATTTAAACTGCCAAAGAGTCATTAAATGGTGAACTTCAAAGAAAACAAACTTTCAGAATATTTTTTCTGAAAATCAAAACAGCTCAACCATTTTCCAACTCCACCCATATGACGTTTTCATATACAGAGTTTTAAATAGCTACATTAAAATACCAGGTTGATTTTTTTTTCCCCTATCCCTAGAAGGGGCGGTGAAAAAGTAACCAAAAACATCATCATCATCAACAACAAAAACAAAACATATTTTCTTGATTCCTTCTTCTCAGATCAGTGTCTGCCTACCACAGCCTGGAAGCAAACCTTTGTCTTCAGTCGGAGTGTCAGTAGACACGAACCTTAGGCTGCAGGACTGTACATCAACAGGAAGCAAGATGACTCATGGCTCCACGGAGATACCTAAGCCGGGAAGACTCGGCATGCTTTCTCCCTTCTCAGAGGATGCTATGTGATGGATTAAGTTTCCCAAACTCCAAAATACATTTACGATATAGGATTTTAACATTTAATCCCCTGGCCATTCGCTTTGGCTTTAAACAGATTGTTTATCTTCCTCCCGCGAGCACAAAGCGCCGTGCCGAAATGGGAACCAGATTTCTCTACTCAGTGAACTTCCATGTGGTTTCCCCATTTCTCCTGGCGTCGGCTTCCCGGCAGACATTCGTCTGAAACATTCCTGCTTGAGTGATTTGTTAGGAAGATGGGATCTGGAGCTTTCTGGGGCACATTTTTAGCGTATGCCTGACTGCACTAAAGCTGCATGCCTCGCTTAGGACCTTACTCCGGAGCTGGAAAGTCCTTTGTGAGGGGGTGGGGGGAGCATTGTGTAATCTAAAAGTGACCTTGATTAAGAAATCCCCTTTCTTTGAATTTTCTCATGCAGGAAAGTTTCATGTTAAATAATAGGTATTTATTTGCTGACTCCATTTGGAGACCATTGAGGAACACACAGAAATTATAGCTACTTCTGCCATCTAGGAACGTAAAACAAAGTTGGAAAGCTTAGATATAAAAGCCTGAACAGGTTTTTTTTTTTTGTTTTGTTTTGTTTTTGTTTTTAAAGACAGTTTAAAAGGATTCCAAAGAGTACAGGCAGCAAATATATGAAAAAGATGTTAGGTTTAAGGGAGATGCCTGAAAATATTTGCTAGGTTCTTTGGAGCTGACTTAAAATTAAAAAGGTCTAATCACTATATACTCCCTGCCATTCTCTTTCCTTTGTAAAGGAAAGTGTTCTTCCTCCACCCCTCCCTTCTCTTTCTTTTACACACACACACACACACACACACACACACACCACTACCACCACCACCACCAAGGGACAAGAGGGAGAAGGGAGGGAGGAGTGAACTCATAAAAGAATTACTGTATTACTATAAGGGGGTAAAAACAATTTCATATCATTTGGAAGTTATTTGTTTTTAAACAGTGCATAGGAAGTGTTATATTTATCAGACTAAAAATGGAACCCAAAACGCCAACTCTTAGACAGTGTAACAAGCACTTCACTGTCAAGTCTGTTTCATGTTTTAAAGAAGAAACCAAGTGAGTAGGGGCTGGGAAGAAGGGAGAGGAAAGTGGGAAGATGGAAAGGAAGGACACAATAGGGGAAAGGAACAAGATAGCAACTTATTTTCCCTAAATGCCTTCTGATCTGTTCTGACTGAACCTAGTTAATTTTTTGAATGTCAAATGGTTTAAAAACTTGGCCCCAGTTGCGGGGATTGTTTTGGTACCTTTGCAGTCTAGGGCCTAGCTGGTTGAGAAGGCCACTGTTAGGAAGGGCAGATTCTGAGGGCCAAAGCCTAGCCCTACTTCTGGCCTTCTAGCCAAGTCCCTGATTTCTGGTCAGAATGTGAACAGTCTCCTCATGTTCCTTCCCTTGTAGCTGGAAGTCATCATGCCTTCTCTGTCAAAGTAGAGTGTAGCCAAACCAAATCACCTGCGATGTAAGTTGATTCTGCCAGGTATATGGTGACAGATGTGACATGAAACCACCTAGGGTGCCCGGCATGGGACACTGAGACAATTACTGTCCTTTGACAACCTTTAGGTCCTCTACAAATGTTACTGAGAGGTTGCTTGGTACCATGTCACCGCCATGATTGTGCAGTAAGTGGCTACCATGAGAGCAGTTGCAGGTCATTTTCTAAAGCCTCAGAGTTCATTTCCTCTCTATCACTCAGTCAGGCCTGCCAACTACCTCTGTGGGAGGAGTCTCTACACTATTCAAGAGATGAGAAAATAACAGAGGTGACTTATACCACTTACTTCTGTAGCTACGTATCTCTTCGTATTCAGGAAAGCATGATCTTCATTTAACCTCGGAGAAACATTTCAGCAGTGGACAACTTTCGACATTAAAGCCAAGCAGGTAAGGATGCCGCAAATGGGAAATTATCTCTCCTTTAGGCACTGACAAATCTGGTCTCAGGGTTCTTCCTGATAATGTTCATTCAAAACTTCTATTTCACCATCATGTTGTACACTGCTAAGCAAAGGAGGTATATAGCATGAAAACCTTACACAGTTAAAAAAGAGTGTCTAACTGGCCTTCCTCTCCATTTCTGTCAGCATCTGTGAACACAGAAAAACTCACTGAAACTCTCACATACTGAATACAAAGGAGACAGGCCATAGGTACTGTGAGAGTGGCAGGTTTAAATGGCGAGCGAATACAGTCTGTGACTGCTGTGTTGACACACAGAGTAGATGTGCTGGAAATGAGAGAGCTAGGGAATTCAACAAACCTGCTCTTCCTTTCATCCATTTGTAGCTTCCACAGATAATCTAAACAAAAGCAATATAATTATGAAAGAATGAAATAGTCGACTCAACTTTAGCTCACGTGAGGTTCGCTCTAACTAGGACTAGTGCTGTGGAGGTGGCCTCTACCAGTGATTTACAATGCAAAGACTCTCATGGAACAGAACTAAGGTTGATTTCTAAAACAGAGGGCAAGAATCGCTGGATTTCAGCTCCTGCTGGTTTTCTTATTCTTTGTTGATATTAAAAATAAAAGGAAGAAAAAGAAGAAAAGTTGAAAGAAAAAAGAAAAACCGACTCAGCTTTTCAAAAGGTAACCAATTGAAATGCTGTGTTAAAAGTTTGCATCCTGAATCACGTGAAAAGAAAGTCCACTGTCCTCAAAATATTTCCCCTATCCCCAAAACACCTTATACCATGTTCACTCACTTTGCTCTTCATAGAAAGCTTGAAGACAACCTCATAACAATTGTGAGTTTCTAAGTAATAACTCCAAAGGGTTTTGAAAAAGGCCAGAGCAGGCAAGGTAAATCCCAGGCAGTTTCTCTCACAGGATGGATACACACACACACACACACACACACACACAGAGAGAGAGAGAGAGAGAGAGAGAGAGAGAGAGAGAGATATTCCAAAATAAATTCCAAAGAAATCATAATCCATTCAGCCAACGCACTCCAACATTAGCACTTCCATCAAAAAAAAAAAAAAATGAAAGTGCAAAAGGGAATGGAGGTAAGGAGATGGGGGCAAGGGCCACGGGGCAGTGCTTCTCACACAAAGAGCTCCAGGAGGGCGAGTGCACCTCTGCCTTGTTCGCTGGGAAGGACACAGTGGAGAGACCCATCTGCTTGCTTTGTTGCATTTGTAGGCAACAAGGTACACGCCTGAGATTCCAGCTGCCTAGGAAGCAGGGGATGAGAGTCTGAGGCCAGCATCGCTCAGAAGTTAAAACAAAAAAAACAACTGTTAGATTTACAACATTAAAATGCTGCTTCTCATCTATATTCTTTCTGTTAACCGTCAACTCCTGCAGGGAAGCTCTGTTTAGCACGAACAGAAGCAGGAGGCTAAAGTGGGCACACCCTGAGGCTAATACCTAAGGTATGTGCTTCACTCTTAAAAGCATTATAATCTCAAAACACAAGAGACATTGTCTTAAAAGCTACTAAAAAAGAAAAGGCTTTACTTTGATACTGGTTGTTTTCATACAGATATGTTTTTATGCCTATATTTGCATATATATATATATATATATATAACCACACAAATATATATTCATATACTGATAGTCATATATATATATTACATATATATCTTGTAAAGATATATGATTAATACTCACTTGAAATATGTGAAAAAATTATGCACATATTATATATACATGCACTATAAATATATAATATATACATACACACATACACACATATATGTAAGATATACACACAATTTTAAGGGCCTATGAACTCAGAAAGAAAGCTGTTGCTTTTTTAAGGCTCTTCCAAGATATCTTGGAATGATTTCCACAGAGCTTTTTTAAGATATCCGTTATCTTTCTTACAGAATGCAGCACTTTCTTGTGCCTTGACTTGGTTTGCACACTGATGATATATTCACTGTTGGGGATTATAAACACTGGGGGTGTGCCTTTAAGAGCCATACTTGCTGTGGCTGCTTTAGACAGTGGCTCAGAGTTGCCCAGGGTTGGTGACAGGATGAAGGAGGTGCCTGATGCACTCCCACAGCAGCAGCCTGCCTGCCTGCAGCCTGACTCTGGGCCCTGATCTTCAGTTCTGCATACATTAATTCATTTCTCCTTAAAGAAACAACAACAGTAAAACCGATCACATCTAAGGAAGCCAGAGCTCAGAACAGTTCAGTAATGTGTAAGGCGGCAGCGGCAGCAGCAGCAGCAGCAGCAGCAGCAGCAGCAGCAGCACCACCACCACCACCACCACCACCACCACCATAGCTTGGGATTCGAGCCCACACAGTCTTGCTCTGCACCCGCCCTCCCCACTACTTCCTAAAGCCCCGGTCCCTTATCTGAAGCCACGGAGAACCCTGCCTTTCAAGGATATTGGATTAAGTTTTCACTCTGTGTGGGAAACACTAGAAAGAGCCTGGCATAAAATAAATTCATGAATCAAAGCTTTAACGAATAAAAATAAGTCTCTAAATATGAAAGTGGAGGCCTGGCCTTTCCTTCTGGCTGCTTCCAGGCTGATATCCTGAGAATCAATGAAGTAACATGATCTGTCTTTGCAAGGCATGCTGGAGCCATTTTTGGTGGATTAATATTCAAATAATTTTACTGCTTATAAAGATATATATACCTAATACACATTTATAACACATAAATTATCTGTAGACATGATGTAGTTTATATACCAAGTGGTTGCTCAGAGTATGTTACGCAAGTTACTATGGGGCACATATAAAATTTTTTTTAATGGACTAATGAATACATGAAAATTTAAATAAATTCTCTGGAGATTGAACAGAATTAAGAAACCAGGCAAGACATCTATGTAGTGGACATAGCTAAATAGGTTCACGCTGGCTCAAATTCTTTTAGAAATGCACAATTTGCTCTTTGCATTTTGTGTATGGCAAAAGGTATAAATCTTAAGACGACACACCATGTATTACACAAATGATAAGCATGCTTGTATAACTTCCCATTGCTTAGAGATGCGGCAGTGCTGACGGGAGCAGCTATCAGGAGCCGGGGTAAAGCAGGATTCGCACATTCTTTTCCTCATCGCCATTCTCATCCATTCTCATCAGCAGAAGATGACTTTAGCCCTGGGGTGGGGGAGCTGTTCTTCTGAGTGTTTATAAGCTATGCGCATAGATCCCCCACAGTGGGGACTGGGAAGATGGTTCATTGGGTAAGAGCACTTCGCTGCAAGCATGAAGACCTAAGTTCAAATCTTCACTATCCCTGCAAAATTCTAGGAATGGCTGCCCATGTCTGGAACCCCAGCTTTCGGAGGCAGAGATAGGAAGACAGAGCCTGAGCCATGGGCCAACCAGCCTGGCTTCAGTTCAGTAAGGGACCCTGATGTAGAGAACAATGGTGATGTACAGAGACACCCACAGTCCTGCCTTGGCTTCTGCATACATATGCAGGGGTGTGCATAGCCACAGACTCACTTGCACAACACACACACACACACACACACACACACACACACACACACACATTAAAAGAATCCCTCACCTTTAGGTTTTCATGCATTCTCATTCCTGAGTAGCACTAAGCAAAACAAACAAGCAAGCAAATAGAAAAACAAATACACTGATACCAAAAACTATCAGGAATCAACACTCTCATATCCTCAAACTTTGCATGACCCAAGAGACACTACTCTTCTCTTGTCTAAGTAAGCCAGTGCTCCTTCTAAAGCCTCGTTTTAACATGGAATTCAAGGAGACCTCATAGCACACAGCGTTCACATGCTACTCCTTAGTTCTTTTGGTTTGGAGTAGGCATCAAATTGCATTCCTAGTACGTTCTCATTTGAAATCTTCCTGAGAAAGCCAGAAACAGGTTTTCAAGACAGAGCTTCAAATTTACTGGTATTCTGAATCACGTATTTACCTTTGTGTGACTGGTTTCCAGACAGCCAGTCTTTCCAGGTTTGCCTGCCGGATGTATTGTGTTACCGGGATATAGAAATGGCTGCTGTGCACGCCAGTGGTTAGGAGAGCTCAAAGATGTAACATTATCTCTCTCAATTGATTTGAGGAAAGAATGTTCATAAAATATATACTGCTTTTGGTTAGGGGTTGATTTCTAAATAAACAGACCCAGCCATGGAAACTCTAGAAACAGGCTAAACAAAACATGCATTCATGAATGTATGTTTTAAAATCAACTCACAATCTTAGGCCTTTTATAAGCTCTCAAGAGACTGCGGATTCGGCTGTATTAAGTTTATGATGCATAGTATAGCTGTTCTGATTTAACTTCGTTTTCAGTCACTTGTGGAATACCTGAACTCTCCTGAATATTCTGTACTTTCTTAAAGACCAGTGAGCTTCCAGGCCTGCACAGGTCCTTGGGGACAGTGATTAGAACGAGGCACTTTAGGAGACAGACAAAGAAGAGTAAAGAGCTTTGTGCCCTAACAGAATATAGATTAGAGGACTGTAGACCTCCAACTCCCTCTCTGCAAAGTGCTAATTTGTACAGCATAAAGCCTGACTAAGTGGAGCTATCTTCCCTCATTTCAAAGAACTGAGGTCAACTAGATTTTTATCTCAGCTACACACTGGGAAGGAAACACCACAGCCTGGTTAGATCCTGCTTTTTAACACAAGATTGTAGGGCCAATGGCTGCACAGTGTGCTTCCAGATTAAAAGGCCCAAAATAAGCAAGAGAATATGTTTGCTCCCATGTTCCTATGTATTCCAAAAAGAACAGGATCATATGGTTCATAGCTATAGTATACATACATACATACATGAATACATACATACATACATCCTAAGATCCCACTATGCTTTCTAAGCTTCAATGCTCAAGTTATTGTCATGGAGAAAGTTAGGTCAGAAACCATGTTCACACCTTATAGCTCTTGCATGCTGCATCTACACTGCTGAAGAAGCTAGCATAGTGTTGTTGGGCAAGCCAAACATAAAAAACGATGTCCCTACCTTCACCCCGATTATACTCTAGCTGGAGGGAGAGAAGTATGTGAAATAGCAAATAGTTCAGTAAAAAAAAAAAAAATCTATAACAGAGTAACCAGACAGCTGACATTTTATTAGCATGGAATATAAAGTTATAAAAATGGGTTGAGATGTGCATTTTTTGTATGTGAAGTGGAAAAAAATGTGAGTTGAATGCTCTGGCATTTAGAGTGATCCACAAAATAAGCTTCTTGTCTGAGTCGTGATTTAATCATTAGGGAAATGATAACAACTGCACTTCAGAGGTATATTAAAGAACTAATACACCTTATGTGGAAGGACTTCGTAACCTGTACAGACACTATGAGGTGACCACTGCAAAGGCAGTGGAAGGAATCACACCATTAACTTGGGAAGGCAAAAAACCATGAAGAGGTGGAAGGCTGAGCTGATGAACATTATTTACACGTCTCTGTTAGTGCTGCCACTGATGTGGAGCTGGAGCACACGGTAGAGTATTTACTTTGCAGGCTTGAAGCTGTACAGCCAATCCCCTTGGCTAACTTCTACACAAGTTTTCTAATAAAATAATTTCAAGCTAAATCATATATGGTTGAGGTATGCATATCTAGATATCACAAAAAAATAACTGTGGACACTAATAACTCTGATTTGATCAAGTACAGGGACGGGGGGTGGGGGGGGGACACCTACTTTGAATCTAAGAATTTCAAGTTATTAAAATTAGCCAATCTTGGGAATGATAACCAATAGGAAGGGCGTTTCCAAAACATTTTAAAGTTGTGTAAATTTCATAGTCACTCAAAGTGACCCAACAAGGGAGCAAAGCTCTCAGACAAATGGCTTTTAAAACAAGGAGGTGAACTAACTGGTGTTAAAACATCCTGCCGAAGGCAGGTACAAATGGCTCCCTTTGCCATCTGGGCCCACACATTTCAGGTATTTGACTGGTAATTTTACAGGCACTTCCTACAATAGCACGAAGGCTTTTCTCACTGAGTGAGAACACGAACATTGCTAACCATTGCCCTGTGAGGGTAAAAGAATCCTCCAAGCTCCTTCCCTTTCTATGCCTAGCCCTTCCTACTGGGCAAGCACACAAGCAGACAAGACCAAATCTGTCCCTCCTCCCCTCAGCCCCCCAGTCCTCCCCAGCTATCTGCAGCACAGACAACTCCTCAAAAAACAACTGGTCCACTGGAAGCTCAAGTAGATGGGGGAAAGGGTTTATAAGAATTTCTGAAGAAAAATCACTTATGATGCTTTAAAAAAAAAGCCTTAACTAAAATCATACATTTAAGCCCTTGTGGAAACAGAATAAAGTCTTCATTTGGTGTAGGTAGAGCCACTGAGAGGGTCTAGCTGTATGAACTGAGACGGAATCCTGGAGCAGTCTAGTCCGAACCATTTTTTCTTTTGCCAAGTCCTGTTGCACTGACAGAAACTGAAGCGGGCAGAAGAAAGGCCTTCACTATGTGCAGCAGGAACAGGCCAAACCCGGAGTGATGGGTTCCAAGTGGACCCCCTCTCACAAGCCCATGCCTTCTGTAGGACTTGGTGTGACAGACATTCTGAGGATACAGCAGCCTCCTCCTGCAATCAGACCATTAGGTCACACTTAGTCACCCTTCCATCATTTCCAGGAAACAGGCAGCTGAGTCACACTGAGGTCTCCAACTACTCTCAAATTGTCCCTAAAGAAGAAGGTGCTACAAAGACCCTGATAGGAGGCATCTCCACTGGCTTACATTGACTATTTAATCCTATATCAACCTGGTGTATTTAACCTGACATAAACCTCGCTCTATCATAAGATTCTAGATAATGTACTCTTATTTAATCTTCTTCACACAGGCTCGTGACCACTTTTGAACCCTTTGAGGTATGTCAATCTAAAAGAAACCATGTTAGGAAAAAATAAATATCTTAAAGCGGTTTTCACTTGAAGCATTTTGAAACAGTCAATATAGATTTGTACGTCTCAAAAGTATCACAGAATGCAGGTACAGATGAGTTGTCTGGGCTCTAATTCTTACAATGATGCTAACATCCCATCATCCTGTTAGTTAAGTTAAATTTAGAAAATCTCCCACATTGTGATCTCTACAAGACCAATTGAGACAAAAGTGCAATATCAATTACATTTGATTGTCTCTCTTATTTGAGACAAAAATGTAATATCAATCAGAACACAGTGGAAAAGAAGGTAGAGGAAGTCATGTTCATAACATTCTACAGCATACATAATTGCAAACAGTTAACAGCTGGGACAGAGGCTAGAGGCCAGTGAGCGGATAGCTAGTAACCTGGTCAAGCTCTGCTTAGCCAGTTTCAACAGATTTACTTAACCAGAGATAAAACTCGTCATCAGAATACCATGTAAACAAAACAAAACAAAACAAAAATATTCAAACAGGATTGGGAGTAGCCAGCGGGATAAAACAATAGTGCACACAACAACAGTGTGGCCCGACCAGAGGGACGTTTTCAGAACAGAGCTGGCAGACTGCTGCGGGTGCTTGAAATCTAAACTTTTTAACGTTTCCTTAGGTAAAGCTATAGAACAGCATGCAGAGAGCCAGCCAAAATAGCTGAGGGAGACCAGGAAGGCCACATATGGAACTAATTACTCATGGAGAGGCCGTGACAAAGAGCATTTCTCCAGACTTTTCATGGGGGCTTCACTTTCAGGAAGTTGCTGTAATTACTGCTCAAGTCTAGAGCAGCCTGCAAGCTGCTGACAGGTCCAGTGGAGGAGGAGGAGGAGGAGGAGGAGGAGGAGGAGGAGGAGGAG
This sequence comes from Apodemus sylvaticus, assembly GCF_947179515.1. Classification (NCBI taxonomy): domain Eukaryota; kingdom Metazoa; phylum Chordata; class Mammalia; order Rodentia; family Muridae; genus Apodemus; species Apodemus sylvaticus. The sequence goes on from NC_067483.1 coordinate 69,630,895, forward strand.
GAGGAGGAGGAGGAGGAGGAGGAGGAGGAGGAGGAAAGGGGGGAACTCCAACTTATCTGGCTTTACTAAGGAGTAAAATACAAGAAAACAAAGTATCACTCAGGAAAATTAAAAAAAAAAAAAAAGGCCTCCAAGTTTGCCTGCTTAGCAGTGTTGGGCTTTCTGTTTACTCTTTTATCATCCCCTGTCTTCAAATTCCTTCTTCAGCCTGGATCAGGCTCACTTTCGGTTGGCCACGGCAGAAATGTACATCTTGACTCTTTCCTTTCTTTCTTTCTTTCTTTCTTTCTTTCTTTCTTTCTTTCTTTCTTTCTTTCTTTCTTTCTTTCTTTCTTTCTTTCTTTCTTTCTTTCTTTCTTTCTTTCTCTTTCTTTCTTTTTCTTTTTCTTTTTCTTTTTTCTTTTTTCTTTTTCTTTTTTTTTTTAACAGCTTTTCCATACTGGGGCCCACTTCCTGCCCAGTTGAGGAAAAAAATCTGGCCTGAAGATGAAATGACTGCTTAACATTACACGAAAACATCTGGTACCATTTTATGCACAGGCCCATGTCTGAGAGCAGGCGATTCTAGCGGTCTCTCCAGCGGCACAGCGCATACCCAAACCTCCCCAGGGTGACATCATCCCATATATGGACTCTCCAGCCCAGCCCTCCCCCTTTTCCTGGTCCTAAATTCATTGCCAGTTCCCTAGTCTGCTGCAAATGTGCCACGTCAAGACTGGAAATCACAGCCCTTTAGTGTGTCTCAGTCAATGCAGCAGACAGAATTCAGGGGGGAAGCAGAGCAAGCCCCTGGTGCAGAAAGACAGGCTCTCCCCAGCCCCGGGACAGGATTTTCCACACACCGATGGAAGCTTCTGGAGATCCTGCTCCGTCGCCCCAGTGTTCAGACTACCTGTTCAGGACAATGCCGTTGTACAGTAGTCTGCACATTGGTTAGACTGGGCAAGGGCCAGCTACGCCATGGACGGCTGGGGACACAATGTGCTGTTTCCAAGGAGAGGACAGCTGGGTGCTCCTTTGTTGAATCTCATATCCAGTGTTTCTCTTCACAGGTTTTGCAAACTAGGGACCAAGAAGCCCTCAGGGACTCTGCCAGGGGAGAGGACTGCTCCAGGGAAGACCAGCGGGTAAGGCCTCGGGATCGCGCGCCTGGTCTGTGATTGGGGGACTGGATAGGGATCTCATCCTCTGTGTGAAGATACAGGAGACACAGCTGCAGGACAAATACCCATGAATTTAACTTACAAAAGAGCAAGGTCTTATGGTAAATAGTGACTTTCTGTGTGTTTTTTAAAAGTCTAAATGTTGATCGTTCAAATGCTTTCTTAAATGTAAAGGTCTTGCACTTTAAAATGAAAAGTGAAAAAAAACCTCACTCCAGACAAGTAACAGTAAGTGAAGGAGACTTAGCTTTGAATGGTTGAAACTGATAATTCAGAGACTTAAACTCGGGCATGAATGAGTACTATGCATGCAACTTCTAACATCTCAGGAATGAATGCATTTTGCTCTAAAGAAGAAAAAAAACATGGAATTTTTCAAAACTGTTGTATGAACAGGGAGCTTTTCTGTTTACCTATATAATAGAAACGCCGGAAATAATAGTACCTAACAATAAAAGAAGAGGCGGTCAAGTTTTTTGATTTTTGTTTTTACTATCAGACAATGCAGACGCACTTAGCCAGAGATGACTGCCGAAGTGCCAAACCTACAACTTACTGACTCAGCAGCTTAGCAGGCCAGAGGAATAGCCCTCGATCTTAGAGAACTAACTAGATGCATTGAAATTGTTCTTTTAAAATCCAAGAATGGTTGATACTTGCTGGTCAGCTGAGCCTTTCTAGTCCATCTTTTTTTTTTTTTTTTTTTTTTTTTCTTTCTTTAACAAGGCCCTCACTTGTCCTGGGCCTTTGAAATGATAAGGCACGTCACCTAGAAAGATGCTGATAAAACAGGAATTTGTAAACTGAAGGCAAAAGTTTTCTTTGGTCAGTTTCCAGCTGTCCTGGAGGTGAATGAGAATGGGGGAGGCAGGCAGATGGGAAACAAGAAAACTTCCTCCGGCTGAATGAAATACTGAAAGAGAAAACACTAGAAAAATCTGGGTTGCTAAGTGAGCTGGGAGATTTGTATTGAGCATTAGTGGTAACTCCGCTAAAGAAAGTTCTGGGGGAAAATGCTGCTGCTGGACCCATAAAGTCTAACCTTTTGTTTTTTTTTTCTACCCCTAAAAAATTTCATTCCACATTCTGTGGAATGAAACATTTATTACCTGCTCTTTGAGCTTTTTGTGAAAAATGAATATGCTTTCTTTTGTCTTTTAAAGTGTGAATTCTTGTCTACGTGACATATTCTCCAATAACCCAAAGATGAATACAAACTCTCTTTAGTGAAATACTGTATTATAGCTGTATCTCTGAGTTTTCTTTTTAAAATTTTTATTTTTTAAAAAATGATGCTTCAGGTAATCTCAAAACCGGTGTGTCAGTCATAAAATTTTCTGATGAATAATGGCAGTTAAATAAGAAATATAGCAGGGGGCACTTAGCTGTTTGTCACTTAGTGAAACAGGCAAGGTGCCTTCCATTGTTCTGTGAGAACTGAAGAATCTTAACTGTTTTTAAAAGAAGAGTTGAGATTTAAAAAAAAAAAAAAACTTTCACTTTGTTTACACAGAAAGCAAAAAGCACTATTAGTTCACTATGGAAGTTTGTTTGTTTCAGGAAACACTCTTTCCTGGCTAACACATCACAAAAGGGGACAGACAAGAAACACTTGGGTCATATTTCAGATTTCTCTAATTTTGAGGGTCTATTTTACATTAGAAATAATTGAATTTTATAACTTGCTTTTATATAATGTAGATTTAATTTAAAATATTCTCTTCGTATTAAATGCATTTTTTTTTTAATTTCAAGAAGAATAACCTTTCTTTACAGGTCCCTTACCTATTCCTCCCAGGGGACAGTTTTTAGTCTGAAGATACAAAAGGCCTAAGGGTGATTCTCCTGTAAGTCCAACAGTAAAAAGTAACATTTTTTTTGTAAATCTGGAGTCCTTTGCCTGTACATGGTTGGAATGTATAACACGCCATTTTCAAGGAAAATAAATGAATGAAGGGGAATAGTGCTTAATTTTAAATGTATGAGTTATATTAGCAATACAAAAATATTGTTTGCTAACCCTCTGCTGAGTGAAGACAGGGTGTTAAATCTATTTGCTGGTGGATGTAGCCCTTATCGACACTTTAGGATAAAAATAGCCATATCTATCCCAAAATAATTAGAAGAATGTCTAATTTTATTCCAATATTACTTCCAAAGAGTATATACAAATATTTTAGGGATCGTGTAATCTAGTTCAGAAGAGAGTAACCAGCAGCAAACATCTTCCACTGGACATATGGCAAAGTCTAAATAGTAAAAAGGAAACATTGTAGGTGCTTTGTCCTACCTTCCCTTTAGTGAAAATTGCATCTCTGTTTCTTATTTCAGAGAGTCAATGATTGATAAGCTAGGCTAGGTACTGAAGTCAAAAGAATTTTTTTCAACTATCAAAGAGAAAAATTCGGAGCTGCAGCCTCAACACTGTCATTTCAGAGTCTGTTTAATTTCTCAAAATAAGTTTTTTGGTTTTGTTTTTTAACCTTAGATCTCAAAATCAAAGAAAGTTTGTTTCTACAGGGACAAAGTATGCCGTGGATCGCTCTAGTCCAATTAGTTAACGTGCTAGCCCTCTTTCCTGCCTCCCCTTGAGCCTTTAGCTTGGAGAATGCATTTGTTTTTAAAAGACAATCTCCCCCACCTTTTGCCTATGGACCACCCAAGTATTTTACTCGATGGGAAAGAGAAATCTTAGGCATAAAAGATACTATGAAAATAATGTCTTCCCAACCCTGGTTGGAGTCTAAAACTGGTATGGGAAAAAGAAACTACACGTTGTCTAAGAAGTTTCGAGTCACTGGTCCACAAATTGTCACTAAAGGAAGCTGAAGTTCCCAGTGAGTCTTTAAAATTAACCTTTTCTCTCATCTCAGGACCATAGCCCAACCACCACCATGATGTCCAAATAGTAACTATGAGACCATCATACAGAGACCCCAGCTTATAATAACTGGGGTCCAGACTCTAGCCTGAGGCAAGTGAAAGCTGAAATTTTCAAGTCAGATTTTTACCTTGGTGTCCTGCAGATGATGTGGAGGTAAATAGGTAAATAGTTAGCCTTTTTTCCAAGGACTTAATAATAGTGAGCTTCCTAATTTGTTTTGTAAGTTAAGGAAAATAATCAAGTCTTTACTTTGTATCTTCTGACTTATTGTGATAGCCAGTTTACTACAGTTGCGATGACTCTATTTTCCAGCTAGAGATTTAGAAGATAATTCTTTTCTTGCCTTTCTGTCTTGAGACATGTCACCATCAACACATTAAGCATCACAGACTATGACAACTACATACTAGTGTTTTCATCTTTTAAATAGTAATCAAGTAAGTGTGGCTTGGGACACAGGGTAGGGGAAGTCTTTCTGATTATTTTTTAACATGTCTGGAGCAGGTTTAAATAGTTATTAATTATGATTGTGCTACATACATATTTACTATAAATATTTTCAATTGATCAAAAAATAAATTGTCCTCAAATCTCATGAATAAAATAATCTCCCCCACCTTATTTTGATTTATTTTTCTCTTCAGAGAAGAAATTATGATAGTTCAGGCTCAAACATTTTAGATAGCATGGTATAAATAAAACTGCTTCATTCTGAAAAATAACACATGGACTCACCTTTCTTTGTATTTTTCAGGCTGTACCGTTCCTTTAATTAAGCAGAGTAAACTGGATCAGATTACTTATGGGAGGAGGGAAAGCAATACAGAGTTATAGTAACTTTTAATTGCTGCTAATACATTCTTTGTAAGTGAATCACTCTATTATAGTTTTCTGCTGTGCTGAATGAAACAACAAATCAAATAGTATTTCAAGGTATTCCAGTTGTGTGTACTTGACTCTGTAACTACTTGAATAACAATTGAGCGAAGTGTTGGACAGAAGCACACATTTATTTTCTTGAAGTTAAATAAGTCTAGATATAATCACATTCATCAACTCTGTTAAAAGGATACCATCTCTAGGCACTGCACAAAAATTCAGATGTACAGTAAACTATTATTTCTCATTCTCAAAAAAAGATTTTATTATTCATAAAACTTCTATCTGCTTTTTTTTTTTAGATTTTCAAATTAAAGGTAAATAATAAAGTATTTGTTTTCTTTAAGGTTAATCTCTAATGTATACCTCTTAGATAATAATGTGTTTTGTTTTTAAAGAAGTTCCACTTTTTAGACTTTGAACTCTTTGGCTGTTTTGTGTTTAAAAATGACGGGAAAGTTGTTAAATATCTCAGCATATGTGAATTGACAAAGCATATTAAAGTAGTCAGAATTCCTGACTCAGTAGGATTGCAGTTTACATCTGTATGTTTAACACCATTGACTCATATTTTCATTGTGGGTATGAAGTGAACTTTCCTTTTCTGTGTTTAAGGTCCTACTCTATAATGATATTATATTAACAACATCAAATTCAGAGCACTAGTGTGGGAAAGAACATTCTCGATTATGCCTTTGATTCATGGCCTCACCCTGCCTGTTAATCAAGGGGAATATAAGCTTATGAACTGTTTGCTTTTCATATGGATACTATAAAAGGAAAATTAAAAATTAAATACATTTCTGTTGCTTGGATATATATATATATCCAAAAATCTGTTGGCTGGATTGCTTATTAATAACTTGGAAATGGCTGCTGTTACCATGTAAATAACAATATACTTTTTCATGGGAAAAACATGTATAACCATAGGCTTTAACTTCACTGTTAAGAGATGCAGAGGTCTTGTGAAAAGGAAAAACACATGGTTCAATTACTCTGAACTCTGACTGCATGAGGGCCAGTAACAACAGGAATTGGATTTTTAAAATTATGTTATTTTTTTTTCCTTAAAATCATGTGAATTTTCTGTTTTTGACAATCATCCTTGTTAGCAACATTTGGATCAAATGTATGAGAGTACTTCTGAATAAAGTCAAACGTCTAACTTCTTTTTAGTTCCATAATGTTTTAATGTTTAATTCTATTGTGTGTTTTTCTCCTTTCCCTTTATTTCCCCCTCCCCCCTCCCCCCTCCCCTCCCAAATCACCAAATCTGGAAAACAGGCTGATTGTATCTGTCCATGAGCAAAGGAAACCTGAAGGACCCAAGGGCCTGGCTGGACAGAGTTGTCATGTGTCTGCCTGTCTACACTTGCTGTGCAGAACATCCGCTCACCTGTACAGCAGGCACAGACAGGCAGTCACATGACAACCCAGCCTGAATGACAACCAGCCATTGAAAGAAAGCTGCCCTCACACCATAGCATCTACACCAAGAGCTACAACCACAGTGAGGGGTTTGGGGGGCCTGGGGTTTTAAACTGTTGGTTTATTAAAAAAAAAAACAAACTCGTATGTAATCCTTTTATTTTGATTCGCATATTAAAACCTACCAGAAGTAAAGTGAGTGGTACCTATGAAACCTAATAAAGCCAGTTTCTGAAAATGCTCCTGTGTCTGACGTGGTCTTCTTGCCTTGACCGCACTCCCGCCATTCACTGTACACACCTTTGCTGCCTCCCGACAATGATGTGCAAATCAATTCAACAAAACCATTTGTCTTCAGGTAGATGTTTGTCGAAGAAATTATTCTGCTGGGTCTCATCTATAAATGATTGTTTTATGTATTGTAACTTTTAAATGGGGCAGTCGGGGAGGAGAAGGAAAGTGTGGAAAGAGGGGACAGAATAAACAAGTAATATATTCTGAAGGATCAAATATTTCAAGTTAACAAACTGCCCGTCTGGTCTGGGTAAAAGATAATTTAAAATATTTTCAATAGATTTTTCACTCATATTCAAATTCTTGTGATAAGCAAGAATATTGAACCATCAATATTTCTGGGTACCCTGGCACACGCAGAGTAGCCACCATTTTGCTATTTAGCTAAGAAAGCTTTTCCAGTGCAGCCACCGGGATGAAATATACTAAGATGGTTCGCTCACCTGGGATCCATGTTTCCAGTCACGTAAACTCTCAGCCCAAGATTTTCAAGCCCATTGATAATTTCAAAGGGGCAAAAATAAGCCTGCATGATATATTTTGCCCTAATTTTTTAGGAAACATCAAAGTTTCTGTAATGGCATGAACTGGAGAAGTGGTCAGATCTGGCTATGTACATGAGCATTTAAAAATAAAAATAAGGGTAACATGCAGAGACAGGTAAATTTAGAAAACTGTTCTATTTTGACCTGGTTTATTAACAGATTTACCTTTCAATGTTTCACATTTAACTTTTTTATATTCTAATCAAGCTTTAAAATTATAATCTGAGGCTACCCCAGATACTATTTTGAAATGATTGGAATAACTGTCTCAAGAAAACTGTCTTCCCACAGGCATTTCATTTTTAAAATGTATGATTTAATCTTAAGGCTAAGAGCCTACAGTTTCCAATTTTTCTGAATTTTACTGTATTTGTACTAAATCTAAAAGTACACTTCAAGAGAGAAAAATAGGCCTGAGTCGTAGGCAAGATTGTGTCATGAAAATATAAAGTTAAATGGCTTGCATGCAAACAGTCTGGACTCACAGAAACTATATATATATATATATATATATATATATCATTCACACATACACACACACACACACACACACACATATATATATATACATATATATATATATATATATATATATATATATATATATATATATATATATATATAATTTGTCCTTTAGGAAACTTGTGAAGAATTACAGGACTTTTTGCCTTAGAGGAAACTCCTATGACCACCCAACAGAATGCTAAATGAGACTTCACAAAACGTGAAGTATAAATAGGAAGTATACACTGTCCATGAGGCTATTTGCATAGTCCTGCCCAACTTTAAATGTTTCACACCAACTGCAGCAGACACTACAAGAGTTCTTGTGAGGAATTGTTCTTTTGTACCCTTCCAGGACAGGAATGTAGCCCGCTCAGGGTGACACAGTGTCCCAGTCAGAACATGAAGGAACTGGGGATTAACAGAGATATCCAGCTTAATGTATCAAATAATTTTTCCATAAATCATAAAAAAATTACCCTTAAAAACATTTCTGACTCTACTCTCAAAAGTCTTGGCTATTTTATATGCACTTTAAATTCATACAATAAGGCACACTTAAGTTTTATTCTTCTAGGAAAAGGGTAATATAAAGAATGTGGACTTTCCAGTATTAGATTTTAGGAACAACAAACAGTAGTAGTCAGTTCGTAGTTAAAGGGTACTTTGAATAACTTTGAAATAGCACAGGCCATTATAGTTTATTAAATAACACTTATTTTATTTCCCAAATCATAAATCTTTGGAGAATACCAGGATGTGGAAATGATTAATCTCATATTAAAAAGCACAATGGTAGTTACTTTCTATATGAATAAAATTACAAGTATGAAGACAAAGACTTTTAAGTTATATAAGTTGGTGTTTGATATTTATTCGGACTTTAAATAAATGAAAATAGCCAAGTCTGGGCTGAGTGAAAGATTTTGACAAGGAATGTGCAGTGTTCGGCGGTCTGGGTGACCTCCTCCATCCCTGAGGCCTGCCCCTCCAGTCGCAGCTAGGCACAATAGAAAGTGTTACACGAAGAGACAGAGAGCTCTGCGTCCCTGGGCTACGCATCTCTGGGGTCTGCATCCCTGTGACATTGCTCTCCTGGTTTTGCACATCCAGGCCTGCCGCTATCACTTTCCTTCCTATTTTCAAAGTTATATTTGTCATCCATTAGGACTGCACAATAAAAGCAATGCTAAATAAGCATCCCTATAAGGGAATGATATAATCTCCTTATCAAGCTATCTAAACATTTCAGCCCACAAAAATGAGGCCTGTAATTTCTTAAGAGTCCAAAGAATGTCCTGTTTCAATGCAGATTTTGATTTCCTTCAGTTGGGCAGGGTTAGTACATCTCTGCTGGAAAGGCTGTTTCTCTGACTCCAGTTTCTGTTGCTATTTCAATTTCTGTCCTGGGCCACAGATGTAGAATAAGACTTGGCAACTGGCTTCACTGTATATGAATGAGCAGTTGCTTCTCTCTGGCTAATTTAACTCTGGGAAAACTTGCACATTCAGATGTAGCTCTATTTGCCCATTTCTTGGGGATATTAAGAAAAACGAAAGCCTCTTCCCTTGAATCAAAGTATTCCTTTCTCTCAAAATGTATACCTTAGAAATATTGTCAAGAAAGTTTATCATTAGAGTATTAGTATAAAATTATCAAAACTAAATGTTTTAAATAGTTTATGTTTTATTCTTTTATCTTTACTAAATTCTCCAAGAATTTATACATGGAAACTAATAATGAGAAATTCTGCTTTGCTCAAATGGTTTCAAGCCCAGGAAGCCATACATGGCCAGCAGATCAAAACCCACTCAACAATGATAAAAATAAACAAAATCCTATCCTTCAATAATTCCCCTTTGGTCCTTGGTAATACTATCACATGATAAAATTCCACCATAGCTTAGGCAGTCACTCACTGTCTCAGACGCTCACTCATCAATATTTGATCTGTTTGGTTTTTTCTCATTCTTGGATCTACTGGAGGCAGGACATGAGCACAGCAACAGCCCATGGGCACACAGTGCTTACAGTCCTCACAGGCCAAGTCGCCCCGTCAGCTTCCATGTTCCACAACATCTCTTAGATCGTGTCTACCAACTCTCATCATCAGCTCAGGCCAGCCTAGGATGCCATGGCCTCTCAGATAGTCGTGGCAACAACTTCTAATCCCCAGTACAATTTTGTCCTCTTCTAATCAATTCTCAGATAGATAGATAGATAGATAGATAGATAGATAGATAGATAGACGGATAGATAGATAGATAGATAGATAGATAGATAGATAGATAGATAGACGGATAGATAGATAGATAGATAGATAGATAGATAGATAGATAGATAGATAGACCAGACAGACAGACAGACAGACAGACAGGCAGGCAGGCAGGCAGGCAGGCAGACAGACAGACAGACAGACAGACAGACAGACAGATAGATAGATAGATAGATAGATAGATAGATAGATAGATAGATAGAGTCTGATTATGTGACCTCCAATTAAGAAATTTTTCCAAGGCTCATTTTACCTGACAGTTGAAATCCTTCATCTCTAGAGTTGCTGTTTCTTTTCTCCCAGTCTCTCCAGTTGAGTTCTGCCCCAGGACACTAGTACAGCCTTCTCGGATGACTCAAAGCTTTTGTCTCCTTCCTGTGACCCCTTCACCTCAGACACAGCTTATGTCACACACATCACTGACTTGACTTTTCATGGACCATAATCAGCACCGGGCAAGCTTTGTGGTTTGTTTCTATGTTTTCTTTATCAGACTATCCCCCTCAAAAGGGCAGGCGCCATGGGGTCTTTGTTAATCATTTTATCCTGAGTGACCATAGCACTGCCTTGCATATAACAAGGCTGCAAAACATACATGTTTGGACATGTTCAGGTGCTGAAGGATATGGCACTCACATGTCACGGCTGACTAAATCCCTTGCTCTCATAGATCTCTAAACATAAAGCATTCACTTAACTCGATGCCTGGTACATTGTAAATACACAAATGGTACCCCTAACGATGAAAACAATCACCAGGGAAGTCCAGGGAGGGAGAACAGGCCTGGCATTTAAGCAGGTGGGATGTCAACAAGAAGTGCTATTTACCATTGCCACAACTACCTTGGGAGTGCCCTCTTTTCTAAAGCCAGTTGGCATTTGGTTTTGTCAAACATTTTCACGATTTTGGCTGGACTAGTGTTGATATATGAATATATAATACATGGAGAATCATAATATAGTGAGTATGTGTGCTCACGTATGTAGGACATATATAAACACATTTCAAATGGCTTATTCCAGATGGAAACCATCAAAGGGTTAAATAGCAAGGTAAAAAGAAAGACAGAAGCCAATGTGCTATTCTGGGGATGGATCCAAAGAGGCTAAGACTGCCAAAAGCATACCCACACAGGGTGCCCACAGGCATAACGGCTATAGAGAGGGACACAGAAAATTCTACATGACATTGTTAAAGTTGCTGTACTTCTCCTGTGAGTACTTGGCATAGACACTTGCTATAACCACCCTTATGCTCTGGTTTTGATAGAAGTCAAAGAGCTATGTGCCAGTCATCTCAGATCCCAAGTCTGCATGTCTGAGCTCTAAGATCACCCTAATAAGTGGATGCCCCTAACCCTGCAGGCCTTGGCATGCACACACTGGCAAAGGGACATGGGGAAGACACCATAATCAGGCCTAGGCAACTAATTATAAAGATGTGTTCATGACCATCTACATAGGAAATTCCAGGTCTGGGGTTCTGCTGCATGATCTAGAAGAGCAGAGGAAATCCCCTAAGAATGACTTAGGAAGGACTGTTGTGCTCTGAAAGATGAACCTTGACCTTTCACATTGCACAAGCTCTAGTCTTAGAACATGTTAGAGGCTAAGATGTTGTTGAGTAGATAAATTTTGTCAGCTGTAATACACTGTATTAGAATAACTCTATGAAGATAATATGGTGACATTATATAACCTGGAACACAGGTAGAAACCTTTCAGTTAAAGTCATATATCTGTGGCATGTGTGAGCTGTTGCTGTACTGAACGGTTTAAGCACAGGTTCAAAAACTATCAATTGATCCTTTGTGTGTGTGGGGGGGTATTTATACATCCAATGAAACTTAAGAGCAAGGTATATGTATCTGATCTGAACAAGAAGAAAATAGAAAACAAGTCTCCAGTCATACTCATCCCTTGATTATCATGGTCTTGCCGTGCCAGCTCGGGAAGAAGTCAGTGTCATAGCATCATTCCTAATTCTTGTTTAAGACATAGGAAAACCCATGTGCTAGAAGAGAGACAAAGTGCAGAACCTAGCTGAACAAGCCTAACAGATGTGAGTTCCCCTTTGTTACCTGAACCTTGCCATTCTTCATTAAGAAAACCCAGACCCCAGATCACAGTGCGTCATAACGTGAATTAACCAAAGCAAACTGGGAACCAGAGAATAAGTTAGTCAAGGAGTGACATTACCTACTCAGGGTGACTGTGTTGATACCTTTCAATAGCACAAGTAAACACACTAGCATGGTACCAAGGCAACTGGCTCACACCTGGTTTATGAAAGCTTTCTGGGAAATCATGAAATCCCTCCGAGATGGTTGGGTCAGCAGTGGTCTCCACAGCTCAGTGAAAAGACTGAGGCTCAGAAGAGTGGAGTGGCTTGACCTGGTATAGGCAGCCACAACAAGCCTACACCCACAGCCCATGCCTGTCAGTAGCACCTGCTCTACACAGCCCTGTGTCCCATCAGTGTCAATTTGCAACCTCCTTGAACTTGTTCCTTAATCACGGGTATATTTCTTAAGACATTTATCCCCCCCCCCAAAAAAAAAACTATCAAAAGTTAAATAAAACCATGTATTTTCACAGTACATAATCTATTTATTGAGCATCCATTTAGGTAACAGTGAAACCTGCCTAATTACAAAAGAAAGCAAGATGGTGACCTAAAAAAAATCATAATACAAGACCTTCTATGAAAATGTAAATATAAGTTATCATTAAACAAAATAATGAATCTACAACTAACCCAAGGACTTTTCCCTTGTTACATATTTGACAATAATAATAATAATAGTAATTTCTGACTCGGGCTTCCACTGTACGCTAGTGCTATTGTACATAGGGTCCGTCCAAGCATTCCACTCACCAAAACATTAGCTCCACAAATTAAGGTAGAATAATAGCTTTTTTTTCACACAGCAATAATCTATATTTGGGGGAATTTTAAAAAGGTTGTCAATAGAACCACCTTCAATCAACCTGTAGTTGAGCCATGGTGGCAAGTCCCTTTAAAACCTAAGCAATCAAGACAGGGCATCAAGTGAGGGAGGGGGCTGCCATCCCACAGTCAAAACTCGGACCCATAATTGTTCCTGTCTGAAAGAACTGCAGGGATGGAAATAGAGAAGGGCCTGAGGAAAAGAAGGTCCAGTACAGGCCCAAAGTGGGATCCAGCTCAAGGGGAGGCCCCAAGGCCTGACACTGTTACTGAGGCTACGGAGCACTCACAAAATGGAACCTATCATGACTGCCCAGCAAGTCATGATAGACCCAACAAGCGGCCAAAAGAGTCAGGTGCGGATATTTGTACTCAACCAATAGACAGAAGCTGCTGACCCATGTGGCTGAATTAAGGAAAGGCTGCAAGAAGTTTAGGAAGGGGGCGACCCAGTAGGAGGACCAGCAGTCTCAATTAACCTGGACCCCCGAGATCTCTCAAACACTGGACCACCAACCAGGCAGCATATACCAGCTGATATGAGGCCCCCAACACATATACAGCAGAGGACTGCCAGGTCTGGGTTCAGTCAGATGCACCTAACCCTCAAGGGATTGGAGGCCCCAGGGAGTTTAGAGGTTTGGTGGGGTGGGTCGTAGGTGGTAGGGACATGCTCGTGAAGACAGGGGTGGGGAAGCGGGAGGAAGTATGGGATGTGGGACGGGGCGGGGGGGGGGGGAGGGAGGGGAATAAAATCTGAAGTGAAATAAATAAATAACCCCCTAAGCATCATTTACAGCAGTAATGTTCCCAGAGAAGTACCACGCAGACTCGAGATATCCGCAGTGTGCAGCTCAGCCCCACCACACACTCCTCGTACTTCCGGTGTGAACCTGATCCTCTTACCTTCCTTCCTACTGCAGCACCCAGCAGACACTATCACTTGTTTATTCCCTCCCAAAAGGCAAGGAGCTGTGCTATCCCTCTCCTTAGGCCTGACTGCATACTTGGAAATGCTCTGCAGAGGCCAGTAGCTTTGGCCTGGAAAGTCAGTGAGCGGTAGAGAAGGACCGTGGTGGCCGCAGTGGAGGTGTAGTGGGCTGAGAATGAAGGATGCCGGGGAGGGTTCTGCCCCATTAACACCAAGTCCTTGGAGATAGTCACCATCCTTGGGTTGGACACCATGACCAAGGCAACTCTTCGAAAAGAAAGCATCTAATTGGGGCTTTGCTTACAGTTTCAGAGGTTTGGTACATTATCAGCATGGCGGGGAGCATGGCAGAATACAGGCAGGCAGGCACTGGAGCACCAGCTGAGAGCTATATTCTGATTTGTATGCTGGGAAAGAGAGAGAGAGCCTGAGCCTGGGACTGTCATGGGCTTTTGAAACCTCAAAGCCCACCTCCAGTGATGCACTTCCTCCAATGAGGGTACAACTACTTCCGCAAGGGCATACCTTCCAATTCTTCTCATCCTTTCAAATAATACCATTCCCTGCTGACTCAAGGAGTCAAAAGGGGCATGAGGAGTCTATGGGGGCTGTTCTGATTCAAACCACCAGAATGACCAATATTACCTTTTACTGGGGTTGGTGACATGAACATCTGAAAATTACACCTTGGATGGCAAATTTTGTTTTAACATTTCTATGGAATGTGTGTTTCCATATCACAGGAGGGATATCAAGCCATTGTCCAATATTTTCCAACACACTGTCAGACAAGAAGACATGGAGCAAAGGAAAAAAACCCTGAGCTATGAAGCTTTAATTCCAAGAAATGACAAAAGCATCTTTTGATGCTTTCAAAAGCAATCAAGCTAAAGTAGGAGGGACTGCTACCTCTGACACGTGCTATAGCCAAGAAGAATGAGGTGATCTCACCTGTACGTGGGTCTGCTCTCAGAGAACACTCTTATCTAATGCTTGTGCACTGTATTACAAATGCCAATGACATCGCTGAGATATTAACATTTGCAAAACATAGTTCAATTTCAACCCATGCCCTCCTGCATCTAGCTCTACAATTTTATGATGCCTTAATAGCTCTGTAAGGCTAATGTGAGTTTTCTGTGCCTATGTTGCTCTCAGATTTAAATAAGCAGTAAGTCACGGGATGACATTATTAGTGCTGAACATGAGCCAGAATGCCACTATTTATGTTTTTACAGAGATATCAAATTCTCAAAGGAGAAAATGTGTATAATGATCTAATACTTAGGCAAAGACCAGAAATTTCAACATGCCTCTAGCCTGTCATTTGAAGTGATACCACAGCAATGATTCCATAATGCCTTACTCATAGCAGTTCCCCTATTACCTTATGTCTTTTCAACAGATCATTTAATAAAAATTGCTTTCATTAAGTTGTACCAGTGACTTGATATTAATATAAGGAAGAAAGTTTCCAACTCCAGACCCATAAATCTTCATTTCTTTCCGTCAGCAAAATAGGACTACACTTAAGAAATAAGCAGGAGGGGAAATTCAATGGGAATGTTGTAAAACTAAAGATCTGTAAGAAGAAAGAAGAGTGGGGGCTTCTTTCAAGCAGTATTTACAGACAGACCTCACTGGTGTCTGGAACTGAGCATCCCAATGGTATCTGTTAATTTCACTCTAGAAGCACTTTGGGGGAACGTCGCTCTCCTTGGCTTACCTCATCGTCTTTATACCAGGACAAGCTTTCTGCTGTGAGGACAAACCAGTAGCCCTTCGAGCCTCCTTTCATGATGCCAATGTTGCTGACGGTCAGCCAGCCCTTACGAATCACCTGCAAAAAAGCAGACATCAGCAAAAGCATTGAGTGCAAGCTAATGAAGAGCAGAAGTGAAGGCAAGATATGAACGATGGTAAGAACGGCATGGCCCGCCCCCCACCCTCGGCACACTCAGCTTCCACTGAGCTGTCTGAGAAAGTGCATCTTCCAAAAATTGAGATGGCTGGAGGGAGGTCTTATCCACCCCATCCATGAGCAAAACAAAAATGTTGGACTCATATGGCTGGCAGAAGCAGAGTTGACTGAAATAGACAAGAATGAGATGTGGCAGCCTGACAGACTTGTCCCAGCCTGTTTATTGCAGGGTTGCTACAATTAAAACATATTTTGTTGATTGATTCAATAGACTCTCCGTGCCCGCTACTTCATCACTCCTTCCAGGCTACTGGTCCACTTGTCTGCCTTGCTTGAAACTCATTAAAACTAGTAGCAGACACTGGTCAGCAAATGGCAAAAACCAGAAACTCAAGCCAACCAATTAGAGCCTTGTTAACGGTCCTGAATAAGGCTGATTGAGGAAGAAAGCTGAAGTAATGAGCTAAAAAGGAAAGTCTGGGGCCTTTGAATGGTCTTGATTTAATCCACCACCTCCTTCTGGGTGTTATTTGCCATAGGAGTAAAATTGGAAGCATCTTAGAAAAAAAAATTCAATGATTTTCAAATTCTAAAACGCTAACAACTGGGCAACAAATTTGACAGAACTTAAAAGTGGTATTTAATGAAAAAATGCATTTTTTTTCCTCACAGTTGTTATAAAGTTAACTTATTCCACACATGGAATAGTTTCCCATATCCTCTATGCTAGATGGTTTTATCATCTCTGAACCAGAAATGCAATTGTCTATGGAATTTTATATGATCTTATAGTTAAAAATGTATTCTATTTCAAAAACATTCACTGTCCTAGACATCCCTAAAATGTTTTTTTAATTATTTGTTGTTGAATGACCATTGGTTTCTGAAGGCAGATTAAAATACTCTAATAATAAGATTTTATATTTCTGTTAAATTTTACTTTGAAGCTTAAGAAGTGCCATGGGAAAATTATGAACTACGCCAAGATTCTCACTGCTAATTTTTCAAATTTCCCTGCACATTTGCCGTGCAGGCAATGCGTGACGCCTTGTTTCAGCATCCCAGCTGTGCACCTCGTTCCTCAAGGCCTTGTTGGTTTTACATATCTCCAGAGAGCACCCCTCCTGGCCCATACTGAGGTGCGTTTTCAGCCCCTCCTTCTTAGGCTTTACCATAGGAAGAAGACAACATACTTCAAAGTACAATTCCTACCAGACACAAGAGTCATTCAAATGCTTTCTGAAAAATCACCGCAGAATCCTAGACTGGGTGTTCTCTGAGTACACCAGAACACATTCACAAGAACTTAAATGATCTACATTTTAATATATTTCCAAGGAGATCCTTACTCCTACTTCAGAGAGTGAAGACTGTGAAACATGTTCATACAAGGCATAAAATTGAAGCTCTGTCTTCCTTAGAGGAAATGATCATGGTGAGGTTTCAGTAAAACAGATTAAAAGATTTTAACCCCAATACTGCGTCATCCTATCACGGCCCAAAATTTATCAGTGGAAAGTACTCCAATTATTTCACTTTATTCAGTATCTTTGGATATGGAAGAGCTCTTCCAGATCTACAGTAACAATTTACTACTTTACCTGTTAGTAGAGCAGGCTGGCTCTAACAAGCTGGGTCATGAATTTGTTTGTTTGCTTGTTTAAATTAAAGTAGCACAGGGGTTCTATATTGTCCTTAGGAATCCTGTAGTTTAGCAGGAAAGGCAGATCCAGAAAGACAAAGTTTCCATATACTCATATAGGAAGAGATGGTTACCAATATAAGGTATTTAGGAGGGCATGCTGGATTGCCCTGAGAAGGTTTCGAAAGAGGAACTGGAAGGTGATTGGGTCACCTAGTTTGTTGTTTTGTTTTTCCATAGAAGACTGTATGTATGTACGTACGTATGTATGTATGTATGTATGTATGTATGCATGCATGTATGTATGCATGTATGTATGCATGTATGTGTATGTATAATATATATGTATAAGTATGTGCATATGTATATGATGTATATATGTGTGTATATGTGTATATATACACATATATGGCAGGGCTCTTGTATGTTCTTGCTCTCTCTCACTCACTCAAATCCATTAAAAAAGAAAGAAGAGAGTGAAGGCTGGAAGGGAGGTGGGCTGAGACTGAAACGAACTGCTAGCTTTCACTATTTCACTTTTCTGCAAATGCCAGAAGTAAATTCTAGGTGTGTATCTTTGATGCAAGTATCCTCATTTTTAAATTCTTGGGTTCACCAGATTTCTCAGTGGAAAGAGGCACCTGGCTGGTGTAGAGAGAGACCAACTCCTGTAATTTAATTTGTCCTCTGGTCTCATGTCCTATACATGAATAAGTAAAGGTGATATTTTTCAAAATTATGTATATCACTACTGTATTCACAGATTGTATGAGCTGTATGAAAACTACTTAGAAATAAATTTGAAACTATGATGGGGCAATGAAAAATATTTTTAGCTGTCTTGAAAGTGTAGTATATGTATCAGCTTCTTAATATTGATAGTTTTATTGCTGGCCTCTTAGATACCCAGTTCAAGAATGATGACTTCAATGTGTGTAGTAAATGTTAACGACTCTGGGATGTTTTCTTATCCTCTTGATATAAGTAGATGTCCCACTGCATCCATCATTCCAATGGATCTAGCATGCTCCCTTGAACAGAGAGAGCTTGCTTGGTTTATTTGTTTCGTCTTTTAAGGGCTCTTACATGCCCAGCAAACATTACACTAGTAACCCATGGCCTTGATCTTGTTTTTAGTTTTTATTTTGAAACAAGTCTCACTAAACTATCCAAGCTAGCCTTGAACTTACTCTTACAGGCAAGGTAGGCCTTGAAATTGTGAGTCTCCTGCCTCAGTCCCAAACAGCTGGGATTTATAGGCCTGTCCCACCCAGGCCTAGTTAAAACAAGTTCTTATAAGCCATTGAAATACCCCAAAATGAGAAATAACTAGTGTGCAAATTAAAGTCAGGATGAGGAAAGTGAAAAAGGACTTGCAGGGTTATAGCAAGATGAAGGGAGATTTGTGGTGGTGACAGTGAGCGGCCAATAATCACTCGCCACAGACCAGGCTCCAGTTGCAATGAGTAGTTTCAACTGAGATGTGCCATAGCAAAATATACTCTAGATTTCAAGCCTTTAAAAAGAATTGAAAATATCTGTAAATACTTATAAAGAAATGACACTGGATGAAAATTAGGTTAAATAAAATCTATTTCTAATTAACTCATCTGTTCTGTTTTATAGTTTAAAACAGTGGCTATTGGAAAGTATAGGAATTGGGTTGTGGTATTTCAGAATGGTTCTGAAATGTTTGCCTCTACCTGCTTTCAGAGCCAACCACTTTAAAATTCAGAACAGAGAAAGGACCCTCTAGAGAAAGGGGTAGAAGTTAAGGCTAAACCTACAGATTTGCAAGTCCTCAGTAGTCATGTCCGCAAAGGCTAACAGCAATGGCTCAGAGTGGAATTCTGTGGGAATACCAACATGCAAAAGGGTACCATAAAAGGCTGGAAGCAAAACCAGAAATAGAGGTAATAAGGTCATAGAAGTCAAGGAAAATAGAACCTCAAACTTATCAAGCTCAGTATAGAAGGGGGGCATTGATGTCCAACGTTTGGATTTAGCTATTTCAGTTTCAGTAGTGTGGTCATAGGATGGGGAGGGAAAATTCACTGGAATGGAAAGAACAAAGAATAAAAAAAGGACAAAACAGCTGAAGAGAGATTGTCCCAGAAGTTAAAACCAACATAGGTCCTGGGATCAAGGGGATAGAGAGGTGTTTTGTTGTTGTTGTTGCTTGTTTGTTTTTGCTTTTCTTTTCATCTAGGCAACTGTTTAAAAGAAAATAATTATCAGAGAGGAGGGGGTTGGTGGTGCTAGAAGATGTAAAAAGCAAGGAAGATGGGAGTGGGGGGGCGAGGAGGAGGAGGCGGGGGAGGGGCTGGCCTTGACTCGGGCTGCCTTACTTTGTGAGCCTTGGGGAGGATGGCAGAAAGGGTAAGGGCAGGATGGTGGGGCTCATATCTTTCCTACAGGAAACCCCTCAAAGTCTAGGGAGGTTTTGTTTGATCTTTTCCTCCATTAAAGCAGAGTCTTGGTCACCTGCAGAGAGTCGAGGATGAGAGGTTGGAAGGAAGGACTCAGGGGGTGGTGACACTGAGTCACAGAGGAGAGTGAACATGCTAGAGGTGGTTCAGGAGGGGCAGGGTGAAAGCCGAGCCTGAAGAAACTCATCTGCAGGGACAGGGCAGTCAGCACTGCTGTCCTACTGTGCTCCAGAGGCTCCGTGGATATCTAACAGGGGATGGGACACTAGATACGATTGGATCAAGCACACAGAGTAGCCTTGGCAGAAAAGCTGGGACCAGGATAGAGGTGGGTCAACCAACAAAGACAACAAATGAGAAGGTAAAGAGAGGAACTTGAGATTCCAGTGAGGTATACAGACAAGTGGGTCTCATCCACTGTGGTACTGTGGGTTGTAACCCCTTTGCAAAACCTCTATCTCAAAAAAAAAAAAATCACATTAGGATTCATAAAAGTAGCAAGCAAGATTACAGTTATAAAGTAGCAACAAAAATAATTTGGTGGTTGGGAACATAAAGGCTCAAACCTTAAGAAGCAAGGACCAGTGATGTAGTAGAAGGCAAGAACAGCGCTTAGATTTGTAAGATGATGTGAAGCAATAAATTGCCTGCTGTTACCAGCACTATTGGATTCATCACTCAAGCATGCACCACTATTTCCAGACGCGTTTAATGTTATGGCTGAAACAGTGTTTACTAAACATTGTTTAGTCTGGTGGATATAGTCAATTGAGCTACTTAAAAACCACGAGTTACTAAGAACAGTGAAAATATGAGTGGTTGAGTATTTGCCCCTCATGTGTAAGGCATCCTAGGATCCCCAGAATCAATCAATCATCAATCAATCAATCAATCAATCTCTCTATCTCTCTTTTCTCTCTTTCTCTCTCTCTCACTTACACACACATATACTCACACACACACACACATATACTCTCACACATACACACTCTCACACTCATATACACACAAAGAGATACTGACATACTCTCTCACACACACATACACTTACATAGACACAGAGACACATACACAGACACACACAGACATTCTCTCATACACACTCACACATGGACACACACAGAGACTCTCATGCACACACGCACATACACACAGACTCTCACACATTCACACATACACTCATAGGCACACAGACACACATAGAGACAGACACATAGACACACACAGTCTCTCACATACACTCACATACACACACTCATGGGCACAGACACATACATTCTCACATACTCACAGACACAGAGAGACACTGACACACACATACTCACACACATAGATACACTCTCACATACACACATACACATAGACACACTCAAACACATACACAGACACATACACACTTGTGCACAGTTAGAAACACATAGAAACACAGATACTCTCACACACATACACACACATACACACACACTCTCACACACAGGCACAGACACACACAGACACTCTCTCTCACACACACACTCACACACAATCATATACTCACATACACTCCTTCTAAGACACTTTTTCATACACACACTCACACAGTCATACATATACAGACACACACTCACTCACACACTCATACACAGTCATACACTCACACACTCACACAAGATACTTTCTCTCACACACACACTCACTCATGCACTCATACACACACACTCATACTCATGCATACTACAAAGGCATAAGCAAAGATAAATACAATGGATTAACTACCATCCTGATGATGACACTGTAGTCATTGACATCCTAATAGGCTTTCTAATTTGGAGAGAAGCACATGAGGATGTAGCTGCTTTCCAGTACACACATCCCTTGTCAATGCTTGGGGAAATCATGGCCCTGCCCTCAGCACTGAGCGCTAACAGCACGTCACAGAGGCTCACAGAGGTTTGTCCTTTACAGAGAGGTGGAAACACATTGTCCACAAACAGATGACAATTGGTTTAACATGGAAATTTGGAAAATATTTCTTTCTTACATTGCTTTTCACTGAGAAACGAAGGGAGAAGCCAGGAACCAAGGTAAGATATGCTGACACAGGAGAAGATCCCATTGAATTGGGCAGACCAACCAAGCATGGTGATTTAACCATCATCCCAGCACCCCAGAGGCTGTGGCAGAAGACATCCACAAGTTCAAAGTCAGCCTGGGCCATGGGGTGAAAGAGATCCTGCTTCAGACAATAAACAAAACAAGCCAAAAAAGTTCAGATCACAAGGGGTATGTGTACAAAGGGGAATTAATAAGAAAGAAACTAAAGGGCACTAAGGGAGAAAGGAAGAAAAAATAAACAAACAGAATTCGAATAGAATGCAAAGGAAATAGGAAGAGCTATTGCATCCTTTCGTATTCACGTTTGAGACTGCAAGAGAAAAGAAACAATCAGCACAATAACCGCTCACGCCCCTTAGTGTCCGAGCATCATAAATAACCAAGTAACCGAAAAACCGGGCGGCGGCGGCGGCGGCGGCGGCGGCGGCGGCAGCGGCAGCAGTGGCTGCTCCAGCTGAAGGGCCATCAGCAGTGGAACCAAGGCGTCACAGGGACCAGTTGGGCCCTGCGCCCACGACCACTGACCTTCGCTGACCAGCCGGGCAGCAAGCAGCTGCAGTTGTGCGGCGCCTTTCCTGCACGGAGGCCACTTCAGAACTCGGCCTCCCACCAGTCAGGAGAGGAGTATCCATCTTGGTTCCGTACTCCAGGAATCGGACAGACTGAGGTACACAAACATAATCCGAGGCCAACACCGCGGTGGTCTGAGCCCGACGGGCGTTGGCCTGCACCCAGGCCCTGGGCGGGTCGGGGGGCCATCGGGGTGCCAACCCAGCCAGGAGGTTTTTTGCCCAGGCCTGCTAGCGCGCCGCCGCCATTTTGCCTGCAGGACGACAGAGAGCTCAGGCGGGCAGACCTGTAACAGGCATAGCCTAAGGCTAACAAAGCGGGGGTCCAGGCCCCAAAAGGCACAGGACTGACCCCAAGAACTGGGCGGCTTGGTGGGCAATCTGTGAGTCAACCCGCCCAGGTGATTGTTAGCAAAGCAGACTCTCCCGGCGCTTTCAGGGAGCGCGGGCGCACACGCCCGCCATCCTAGTCACCTGGCAAACCCAATTAACAGTCATAGCTCTAGGGGAACTTTGCTCGGACCTTGGCCTCCCAGGCTTTTGCCTGGACTCAGGGACTGGGCGGCCAGGCTAACCTTGTGTGCGACAGCCCGGTTGGCAGATCGGCTGCCCAGCGGAGTGAGCGGAACACAGGGGAGGTCACAGTAGCATACACCTTCCGCACTCCCTGGGAGTGCACACAGGCTCCATCTGCTCCACAGACACAATCTGGGGCAAGGCCTCAGGCAGAAGCCCTTAGCTCTACTCTCTCGGCTTCCGGATCCAGATCAGTCTGGGCGGCAGCATTACATCTCCAAGTCCTGCAAGTGGCTAGCTGGGCTTCCGGGCGGCCAGCTGGGAGAAGTCAGTGTGCTCCAGTGAATCCAGCGGGCCCCAGCGGGAGCCTTCGGGTGCCTGCTTTGGGATCTGAACAGCCTGGGCAGCAGCACACTGTCTACAAGCAGTGCAGGAGGTAAGCTGTGCACCAGAGGCCAACTGGGAAGGGGCAGCTTGCACTGGTGAGTCCAGCACTGACAAGATAAACTAACACCAGTGAGATCTAGATGGCAAAAGGCAAACGCAGGAACGTCACTAACAGAAATCAAGGCAATATGGCAACATCTGAACCCAATTCTCCTCTACCAACATGTCCTGGATACCCCATCACACCAGTAAAACAAGATTTGGATTTAAAATCACTGGTCATGATGCTGGTACAGGAACACATGAAGGTCATACATAAAGAAATTCAGGAGAAAATGGATCAAAAGTTAGAAGCCCTTGCAAGGGAAACACAAAAATCATTGAAAGAAATCCAGGAGAATACAAAAGCCAACAAGGAGGAAATGCAAAAAACACTTAAAGAAATACAGGAGAACTTTGCTCAACAGGCTGAGGTCATGAAAGACGAAACACAAAAATCTCTTAAAGAAATACAGGAGAACTTTGGTCAACAGGCTGAGCTCATGAAAGAGGAAACACAAAAATCTCTTAAAGAATTACAGGAAAACACAAACATGCAAGTGAAGGAGCTAAGCAAAACCATCCAGGATCTAAAATCAGAAGTAGAAACAACTAAGAAAACTCAAAGGGAGACAACTTTGGAGATAGAAAGCCTTGGGAAGAAATCAGGGGACAGAGATACAAATATCAACAACAGAATACAAGAGATAGAAGAAAGAATCTCAGATGCTGAAGATTCCATAGAAACCATGGACTCAACAGTTAAAGAAAATGCAAAATGCAAAAAGCTTGTAACCCAAAATATCCAGGAAATCCAGGACACAATGAGAAGACCAAACCTAAGGATTATAGGCATAGATGAGAGTGAAGATTTACAACTTAAAGGGCCAGCAAATATCTTCAATAAAATTATGGAAGAAAACTTCCCTAACCTAAAGAGAGAGATGCCCATGAATATACAAGAAGCCTACAGAACTCCAAACAGACTGGACCAGAACAGAAATACTTCCCGTCACATAATAATCAAAACACCAAATGTTCTAAACAAAGAAAGAATACTAAAGGCAGTAAGAGAAAAAGGCCAAGTAACATATAAAGGAAGACCTATCAGAATCACAGCAGACTTTTCACCTGAGACTATGAAGGCTAGAAGGTCCTGGGCAGATCTCATGCAGACTCTAAGAGAACACAAATGCCAACCAAAACTACTATATCCAGCAAAACTCTCAATCACCATAGATGGAGAAACTAAGATATTTCATGACAAAACCAAGTTTACCCAATATCTATCCACAAACCCGGCCCTAAAAAGGATAATAGGAGGACAACACCAATACAAGGAGGGAAACTTCACCCTGGAAAAAGCAAGATAGTAACCTTTCATCAAACCCAAAAGAAGTTAAGCATTCAAATTTAAAAAATAACGTCAAAAATGATAGGAAGTAACAATCACTATTCCTTAATATCTCTTAACATCAATGGACTTAATGCCCCAATAAAAAGACACAGACTAACTGAATGGATACGTAAACAGGACCCTACATTTTGCTGCTTACAGGAAACACACCTCAGGGTCAAAGACAAACACTACCTTAGAGTAAAAGGCTGGAAGACAATTTTACAAGCAAATGGTCTCAGGAAACAAGCTGGAGTAGCCATTTTAATATCAGATAAAATTGACTTTCAACCCAAAGTCATCAAAAGAGACCCTGAGGGACACTTCTTGCTGGTCAAAGGAAAAATACAAAAAGAAGAACTGTCAATCCTGAACATCTATGCCCCAAATGCAAGGGCACCCTCTTTCGTAAAAGAAACTTTATTAAAACTAAAAGCACACATTGCACCTAACACAATAATTGTGGGTGACTTCAACACTGCACTTTCCTCAATGGACCGATCAGGAAAACAGAAACTAAACAGGGACACAATGAAACTAATTGAAGCTTTGGACCAATTAGATTTAACAGATATATATAGAACATTCTATCCTAAAACAAAAGAATATACCTTTTTCTCAGCACCTCATGGTACCTTCTCCAAAATCGACCATATAATTGGTCACAAGACAGACCTCAACAAATATAAGAAGATCGAACTAATCCCATGCCTCCTATCTGATCACTATGGAGTAAAAGTGGTCTTCAATAGCAACAGAAACAACAGAAAGCCCACATACACGTGGAAACTGAACAATACTCTACTCAATGATACCTTGGTCAAGGAAGAAATAAAGAAAGAAATTAAAGACTTTTTAGAACACAATGAAAATGAAAACACAACATATCCAAATCTATGGGACACAATGAAAGCAGTGCTAAGAGGAAAACTCATAGCCCTGAGTGCCTCCAAAAAGAAAATGGAGAGAGCATACATTACCAGCTTAATGACACACCTGAAAGCCCTAGAACAAAAAGAAGCTATTTCGCCCAGGAGGAGTAGAAGGCAGGAAATCATCAAACTCAGGGCCGAAATCAATCAAGTAGAAACAAAGAGAACCATACAAAAAATCAACAATACCAGGAGCTGGTTCTTTGAGAAAATCAACAAGATAGATAAACCCTTAGCCAGAATGACCAAAGGGCACAGAGAAAGTATCCAAATTAACAAACTTAGAAATGAAAAGGGAGATATAACAACGGAAACTGAGGAAATCCAAAAAATCATCAGATCCTACTACAAGAGCCTATACTCAACACAACTGGAGAATCTGGAGGAAATGGACAATTTCCTTGACAGATACCAAATACCAAAATTAAATCAGGACCAACTAGACCATCTAAACAGTCCCATAATGCCTAAAGAAATAGAAGGAGTCATAGAAAGTCTTCCAACCAAAAAAAGCACAGGACCAGATGGCTTCAGTGCAGAATTCTACCAGACCTTCAAAGAAGAGTTAACACCAATACTCTTCAAACTATTCCACAAAATAGAAACAGAAGGAACACTACCCAATTCCTTCTACGAAGCCACAATTACGCTGATACCAAAGCCACACAAAGATCCAACAAAGAAAGAGAACTTCAGACCAATTTCCCTTATGAACATCGATGCAAAAATACTCAATAAAATTCTTGCCAACCGAATCAAAGAACACATCAAAACGATCATCCACCATGATCAAGTAGGCTTTATCCCGGGAATGCAGGGTTGGTTCAATATACGGAAATCCATCAATACAATCCACTACATAAACAAACTCAAAGAACAAAACCACATGGTCATTTCATTGGATGCTGAAAAAGCATTTGACAAAATTCAGCATCCCTTCATGCTTAAAGTCTTGGAGAGAACAGGAATTCAAGGCCCATACCTAAACATAGTAAAAGCAATATACAGCAAACCGGTAGCCAGCATCAAACTAAATGGAGAGAAACTTGAAGCAATCCCACTGAAATCAGGGACCAGACAAGGCTGCCCCCTTTCTCCTTATCTTTTCAATATTGTACTTGAGGTACTAGCTCGGGCAATTCGACAACATAAGGAGGTCAAAGGGATACAAATTGGAAAGGAAGAACTCAAACTATCATTATTTGCAGACGACATGATCGTCTACCTAAGTGACCCAAAGAACTCCACTAGAGAGCTCCTACAGCTGATAAACAACTTCAGCAAAGTGGCAGGTTATAAAGTCAACTCAAGCAAATCAGTGGCCTTCCTATACTCAAAGGATAAGCAGGCTGAGAAAGAAATTAGGGAAATGACCCCCTTCACAATAGCCACAAACAGTATAAAGTATCTTGGGGTGACTCTTACCAAACATGTGAAAGATCTGTATGACAAGAACTTCAAGACTCTGAAGAAGGAAATGGAAGAAGACCTCAAAAAATGGGAAAACCTCCCATGCTCATGGATCGGTAGAATCAATATAGTTAAAATGGCCATTTTGCCTAAAGTACTATACAGATTCAATGCAATACCCATCAAAATCCCAACTCAATTCTTCACAGAGTTATAAAGAGCAATTATCAAATTCATCTGGAACAACAAAAAACCCAGGATAGCTAAAACTATTCTCAGCAACAAAAGAAAATCTGGGGGAATCAGTATCCCTGACCTCAAGCAATACTACAGAGCAATAGTGCTAAAAACTGCATGGTATTGGTACCGTGACAGGCAGGAGGATCAATGGAACAGGATTGAAGATCCAGAAATGAACCCACACACCTATGGCCACTTGATCCTCGACAAAGAGGCTGAAAACATCCAATGGAAAAAAGATAGCCTTTTCAACAAATGGTGCTGGTTCAACTGGAGGTCAGCATGCAGAAGAATGCGAATTGATCCATCCTTGTCTCCTTGTACTAAGCTCAAATCCAAATGGATCAAGGACCTCCACATAAAGCCAGACACTCTGAAGCTAATAGAAAAAAAACTGGGGAAGACCCTTGAAGACATCGGTACAGGGAGAAAGTTCCTGAACAGAACACCAATAGCGTATGCTCTAAGAGCAAGAATTGACAAATGGGACCTCATAAAATTACAAAGTTTCTGTAAGGCAAAGGACACCATCAAGAGGACAAATCGGCAACCAACAAATTGGGAAAAGATCTTCACCAATCCTACATCAGACAGAGGGCTAATATCCAATATATATAAAGAACTCATGAAGTTAGACTCCAGAAAACCAAACAACCCTATTAAAAAATGGGGTACAGAGTTAAACAAAGAATTCTCCCCTGAAGAACTTCGGATGGCGGAGAAGCATCTTAAAAAATGCTCAACTTCATTAGTCATTAGGGAAATGCAAATCAAAACAACCCTAAGATTTCATCTTACACCAGTCAGAATGGCTAAGATTAAAAATTCAGGAGACAGCAGGTGTTGGAGAGGGTGTGGAGAAAGAGGAACACTCCTCCACTGCTGGTGGGGTTGCAAATTGGTACAACCACTCTGGAAATCAGTCTGGCGGTTCCTCCGAAAACTGGGCACCTCACTTCCAGAAGATCCTGCTATACCACTCCTGGGCATATACCCAGAAGACTCCCCACCATGTAATAAGGATACATGTTCTACTATGTTCATAGCAGCCCTATTTGTAATTGCCAGATGCTGGAAAGAACCCAGGTATCCCTCAACAGAAGAGTGGATGCAAAAAATGTGGTATATCTACACAATGGAGTACTATTCAGCCATTAGAAACAATGAATTCATGAAATTCTTAGGCAAATGGATGGAGCTAGAGAATATCATACTAAGTGAGGTAACCCAGACTCAAAAGGTGAATCATGGTATGCACTCACTAATAAGTGGATATTAACCTAGAAAACTGGAATACCCAAAACATAATCCACACATCAAATGAGGTACAAGAAGAAAGGAGGAGTGGCCCCTGGTTCTGGAAAGACTCAGTGAAACAGTATTCAGCAAAACCAGAACGGGGAAGTGGGAAGGGGTGGGTGGGAGGACAGGGGAAGAGAAGGGGGCATACGGGACTTTCGGGGAGTGGGGGGGCTAGAAGAGGGGAAATCATTTGAAATGTAAATAAATTATATCGAATAAAAAAAAATACTGAAAAAAAAAAAATAACCAAGTAACCAAGAGCAAGCAGCCCCTTCATTACCAGGCTACAGGGGCCTTGGGAATGGAGAGGGCATGTTCTCATTTGTTTAGCTGGAGACAACTTTCTTCTTCTTCCTTCTTCCTTCTTCCTTCTTCCTTCTTCCTTCTTCCTTCTTCCTTCCTTCCTTCTTCCTTCCTTCCTCCTTCCTCCTCCTTCCTCCTTCCTCCTTCCTCCTTCCTCCTTCCTCCTTCCTCCTTCCTCCTTCCTTCCTCCTTCCTCCTTCCTCCTTCCTCCTTCCTCCTTCCTCCTTCCTCCTTCCTCCTTCCTCCTTCCTCCTTCCTCCTCCTCCTCCTCCTCCTCCTCCTCCTCCTCCTCCTCCTCCTCCTCCTCCTCTTTAATTTACTACTACAAGGCTATTTTGACAAATGGAGAGAGTTGAAAGCACCCACAGGATCAGTAGTCAAGACCGGGCCAGCCTCACCCTTGCCTCTCATGGAAGCCCTACCCTAAGAGAGTTCTACTGGGAGTCTCGCATGCAGCAAGAAGCAGGCATTGCCAGGTTTGGCAAACCCTGCATGTGAAGGGCCTACATTCAGGGCCCAACATCTGGTCATCACGCTAGACAATAAAAGGAATTAAATTTGGGGGAGGAAAAAAAAAGCGCACGAGGAAAAGTTCCAGCATGGTCACGGCCTTAAATTTTATTTGTGAACAGGGAGCTTTGACTTTGGCTTTGCTTATGAAAGACCAACGCAAGCTCTTTCTTTTTCTTTTTCTTTTCCTTTTCCTTTTTCTTTTTTCCAGCTTTGCAGCTGTCTTTTACTGCTGCAGCTTGGGGAGAGGTTGCAGAACACTGGCTATTTGATAGTTTGGCCTCGGTGGATTATAAAAGCTCCCGAACATCCTTTCTCCACAGATGAGTACCTCGTCATAAGGACAGTTCACATTCTGCAGGGCCTACCTGGCCAGACGCTGGGAGCTTACAGAATCCAGCTAAGCTGTGGGTCAAGCCAGTCACCCTGACGGTTTGGGAGAAGCTTCTGTTGCAAGGTCAGGCATCCTCAGAACAAGCAGCTTGTTTGGAATCTGCCTGGCAGAGGTGTACCTGAGATCTGATGAGGGAAAAAGTGTTTTCCAATGTACAGGCATCTGGCTTCAACCTGTGAAAGTGGATTCACTACATTGATACTGAATGATATCTGAGAGTGATGGGTGCACAGAATACTCATTCAGGTCTGGCTATTAAGGCTTGGCTTAGGTAGGAAGGATTAGATCAGCATTCTTAATAGTAGTTCATCCCACTATTATACACTACCATCACCAGCAGCCCGACTCTACTTAGTCTTGGAAGAGAACTATCAGAATCATGAGCCAAGTAACCTTTTTCTTGTGATAATTTTACTGCTTCAAGCATTTCATTATAGCTATGGGAGGTTAAGTAACTTAAGAGCAGGGGGATATTTCAATCTCAAATACCAAGGAAAACCAAGTATGCTGTGGAGATCCATTCAGTGTACAGCTGCCAAAGAGAAGTCACCTGGATGAGAGAGCCCTTGTGGCCCAGGCTGCCTGTTTAATCATTAATTCATTGTTTTACCAATACTTGGGCTTTGTGAACTCTTTTTGGAATATAATCTTCTGGCTTTAAGTATGGAGAACTTTGAAGTAAGAAGGAGTTTATACTTACTTCCAGGACATGACTATTAGTTGATGTTTTATTACTGATGTGTAACATCTTATAAGACATCTATGATGTCATTTGACTATTTTCAGAATCTCTGACAGTCATGAAAAGAAACTTGTGGAATATAATTTGAAACAAAACATGGACTAGGAATCTACATCCCAGGAATAAACATCCAATGTTGAGCAAAGGCAGCCTCAGAATGAGTTTTGACCAGTGCACTGTTTGGATGATTGCAGTTTTTTGTGCTCTGGTTGTCTTCAGAGGATGCCCATGGGAGCCATGCTAGCTTTGGGGGAGTGGTTTTCAAGACTAGTGAACTGCTGTTGGCCTCTTCCCTTAAAGAAGACCCAAGCCACTAGTACCTCTCCCACCTGATGGTTAAAGTCAATGAAACGGAAGACAACAACAGTATGAGGAGAAACAGCGAGGGTTGGGGGTAGAAGAACTGTTTCTTGACTTGCTCTCCCAGTAACAAAGTGACTGCTCATACTGGCACACCCGAAAAGAGGCACAGGGAAGTATTGGCCATGCCTTTCTCTTCCTTTCCTTTGCCCCTGTTCTCTGTAGAAAATACCATTATGAGTGACAAGTTCCGTAGAGGAAAGTGTCCAAAGACATAGCTCACCTAAGAGTCAACTGAGCAGGGGTTTCTGGACACCTATAGAAGAACCAGGCACTGTGCAAGGTACCTTGAAGCAAGGGTCAGACTGGACCTAGGAAAGTCTTAACAGTGACTGGCTTACTATTAAAAAAAGAGAGGCTTTAATGTCTGATGGACTAACCTCACAATTGAAGCAATGCATATATAAAAATGCTTAATAGCCCAATTAAGATGGAACATGACATATTTGAGAAAACATCCTTTTGTTCAAGACTGGAACATCTGTCACCACTCTGAAGGACTTGGCTATGCAATGCTTGTGTGTTTGGGTGTCCCTTCATGGCTTTAACTTTCTAGGAAGTCAGAGTATAACTCTGACCCCATTTCTAGGAACCCAAGGACAACAACAACACTTGCTCCATGCCAGGAACTGAGCTAACAGCTCCACACATACTCTGATACTTCCTTTAGTCCACATGATCATCTTATGAGGAAGGTAATATATTCCTTATGTGGCAGAGGAAGAGACAGAGTTCTGGTTCCTTCCTGATAGCCATGCCCATGCTACTAACCAGCTACTAACTAGCTACTAACCAGCAGGCCTCCCTTGCAGGGCCCTGTACTCTGTGTACCATTTTGCTCTACTTGGAAAGGTATTTTTTTTTAACATGTCACTGAAGTAAAGTCTCCCTGCTTGTTCAGCTTCAGAGTCCATTCATTCATTCCTCAAGCCACGGCACAGATGAAGATGTTGGCTACAGTATGGATTTTAACAACAGCAACAACAAACAGTCATCAAAACCACACAGAGCTTTCAGGGAAAACATGTCTTTCCAATCACTGCTACCGGAATGACACTGGGCTTACTTGACCTGTGCCTGTGTATAACCTGAGATAATAACACCTATAGCACAAAGCTGTTGTGAGACTCATGTGAGTTAGTGTATGATAAGGACTCAGATCGCCACCTACTAACAATATACTAACAATACTTTCCAATAATATGAATAACATTAAAAATCTAAGCGGACATCTGCTATTGCTTGTTTAGGGAGACCCTGTCTTGAAGTCCTTTTTAGTATGCAATGAACAAAGTATGTTGAGAAAACTGATGCAGGATTAAAAATAACCTAACCGTGGAAATAAACCCAAGCACATAAGATAAAAAGAACTGGTCCCGAGTCAGCACTGGGAAAGTCCCAGTTTGAAAGCGGCTTGACTATGTTAAGGACAGATCTGACCCGATTGACTGAAAACATGCTAATACAGAGCAGTCAGCGCTGGCTGGGAATATGGAACCAATCGCAGGCATGTCAATTCTTTTCACTTGAACCCCCCAACTGTCAGAAGGCTAATACTGTGGTGTCTCTGTAAAACCTTACTAACCTCGACCTCACTGCAGGGGTGTAAATTTCCATTGTAAATAGGTAAATATATCTCACTGTCAGAGAAACCCAAGTGGCTATTCCACAGGATGATCTCACCTCATGAGGGAAGCAACCCTTCCCATTTTTACTTTCTGGAATGTTCTCGGCTCCTAGGACAGCTGCTACAGGAGCCTCCATTCCTCCTGTCCACTCTGCCCTGCGGGGAATCTGACACTCCTGCAGGTCTCCCCAGGTCAGGAGGTGTCTTTTTTATTTTTTTCAACCTCTGAGGCTCACTCAGCTTTTGCATTATTTAGATTCATAAAGTTGCTGCTGGAGAATTTCTTCCTCTTTTGCTATTCTGAGGAGCTTGTTTTGGCATCGCTTCTGCCCCAGTCACTGTTTGAAGCTGTTTCTTCTCCTATTTTTTACTCAGCTCAACCTCTCTGAGATCTGGGCCACTAACTCTGATGAAAATCACGGCTCCTCTTTCGTTCCCGTGTTTTTCTCCCGTGTATCATTTCCATGTGCAGAGCTCCCTTTGAAGTTGCTGGACCCTCGGTGTGGAAGAGATTCCACGTGACACAAAACAGAGCGGGCCCAAGCCTGGCATCTATTTCTCTACATTTCAGGACAAAACTCCATGTGCACAGAGAACGGAACACTCAGACTTAGCAGGGCCTGAACAAAGCGTGGACATTTTACTAAAAATAGTCCAGAAAAAAAAAAGGAAAGAAAGAAGGAAAAGAAAAGAAAAATTAACTTAGCAGAAAGGAAATTATTTAATAGTCAACTAGTTAGCACCTTATATATTTTCGAATGTACATGGCGAACTCAAGAAGAAGCTGAGATAATGACAATGAAATAGAAAAACTGGCCCAGTTCTTGGCCTTACTAGGGGAGTTCTCGGACAAAGAAGGGAACAGCCGCTAAGAAAGCATGGATCCACATTAAAGTCACAACTGCTGCAGACACTTTACAGGAATGGTGATCTTGGGGATTGTTAGAGAAAGCGTGCTTGAGGCTTTTGGAACATGAGTTAAAATCTGAGGGGAGTTAAGAGAACATGGGGTTTGAGGTGGCACACAGTGTGGCCATGGAGCAAGAAGGGGCTGTTGTTTGGTGAGTCGGAAGAGAAGGCTAGCTACGCTTGGCTCTGTGACTCATGTGAAAAACATTCGGTTTGTGTCCTTGGAGGTGCTTTTAAAGGAAAGCAGTCACATAAGATTTACTTCACATAAAATCTCCCCGTTTAGCTCCAGTTTGGTGAAGAGATTACAGAAAAGGAATGAGGAGGGTGGGAGACAGAGAGAGCTGACCGCTGCCGAGCCCCGAGCCACAGAGGCGATAACTTTGACAGGCACATTGGGAGTTGGACAGATGGGGATGTAGATGGATCAGAGGAATGTTTGGGGAGAAAAATCAGTATGGCAATGATGAATTAGATAGGCAGGATGAGAGAGAATGAGGTGTGAGGGATGGCTCCCAGAGGTTCAGTCTGGGAAACTGAGCAGAGCCGGGAGGCTCGCCCGCCGAGGGAGTGTGTGTTTGTGGAAAGGGATGAGGCAAGAGCTCTGTCTGGACGTGTCCCAGTAAGAATGTGCAGAACAGAATGGCTGTGATGTAACCTAGAGGAGGTCTACAGATTTGTGAACCATTGGTTTGTAGATGTGAATAAGATGTAGGTGTCGGGAGGTCAGGGGAAATTAACGGGAGGGCAGAGGATGGCCCTGGTCTGAGCCTTAAGGACAGCAAGCATGCTGGGTAAAGAGGAGGAGCATGTGAGGGAGGGGTGGCTGGAAGGGTAAGAGAAGAGAAGATTGCACATGCCAAAGCCCACTGTCAGAGAATGCTTTACCGAAAGGATCAAAGAACCCAACGTCACTGTGAGGGAAAGTCAGATTAAAGGAAAACATTTTCATTGGTTTGGGTAACACAGAAACTGTCAAAGAGATGGTATCTAATCTAAGAGGGCATCAGCCTGGGCAACTGTGGGCAAAAGGTCCCAGGAGCTAAGGGTACTGGAGGCTCCTGCTGTGTCTGCCCTCTATCTTTAAATTTCTGCACAGAGGAACCAGATTCTGAGGCCGGACTTAGTGTCTCTAATGGCAGCAAGGACACATTAGAAGTGATATAAAAACATTCAACGTACGAACTCTGTGTTCTGCTAACATGCTGAACATGCCACACTGGCTAATGTTTCTGTGCCCTGATGGAGCTGGTAGACAGAAAGGTACGCAGTAGAGCTGATGTTTGCCCATACTCCTGGGATCACATATAACTAATCAATTCCATCCCAATATCCTCTCTCTCTCTCTGTCTCTCTGTCTCTCTGTCTCTCTCTCTCCCCCCCCCCTTCCCCTCTTCCCTCCACTTCCTTTTCGAATTAGTTCTTTTAGAGTTTGATACAATCTATTTTGATCACATTATGGGTTTTTTAAAAAGTTCCTAGAAATTGTTGTCCCTACAGGCAAGGAAGGAGATTAGCTGTCTCACTTTCAGATGGAACTCAGACATTAATGATTAATATTAAGAGAATTTGCCAACAAAGCGCAAGGGCTGGGGTTGCCAGTATAACCACAGAAACCTATTTATCCTACAGTACCTTGGAAGAGTACAAAACTCTTGGAGATTCTCAGTGTATCCAGGTTTTAAATGAATACTACTAGTAGCTGTACCTGCCTACATACATACATCCATGATGGCAATGTCCCATCTCGGACACTGGTACTCTGAGGAAAATATATCAGCTAATCTAGCATGGAATTTTGGTTTTTATTCAGGGTCACTGAAATGTAAAAACATTGTACATACTGAGGAAAGTTTAGAACCACTCTGTGCTTTGAAGACAACAGACGTTGGGCATCAGGAGACACACGGAGGTAGTAGATGGGTTCAACCCAGGACTACATTTCTGACCATTTCTTCTACTTTCTAGCCTCTAGGTGGACAGAAATTTATAAAATGTAAAACGAAGTCTTTAACTGACTCCAAGATGTCCATGGCTTCCGAGGTATCAAAAGACTTGTACGTGATCTCCCCGTGCCACAGTGAGACCAGATCTGTGACCCTCTCAGACTTGGCTCTGTCCCTTAGGGCAAGTTCCTCTTGGAACCTCAATCTATTCATGAAGATGGTAGTATCTATTCCAGAGGACAAATGATAAAACAGAGAACATTCAGCATCATATGTCTCCTCACTCCACAACGAGCCACCTAAAGGTTGGTGCTAGTAGGGGAAACCAAGCAAAAATACATACAGGAGAAGAAAACCCTGCTTGTTACTAAGACTGGCATTCTATTCCATTTGCAGTTTTGCCACATTGCTGTGTTGGGCAGATACATAAGTCTGCATAAATCTTAGAAATTCTGGTAATAAAAGAATTTTACTAAGGGTAAGAAACTGGCAAGAAGCAATCATCTAATTCTCTTATTCACACTAAGAACGGTACTGGACGTGGGCTGGTCCCCTTCTGCTCCTTTACTACTGAGCTTCACTACACCAGCTAATTTCTGTGTCTACAAAGCCAAGCTTTAGTTCTGTTCTGTTTTGTTTTGTTTTGTTTTCCTGGCCTTGCCCTGGCCTGCTGGCGGGATCATGTTTCCTGCCCAGGTTACAGGGTGCTCGCTCTCTCACTCTGAACAGAACTCCTCTTCAAAGAGGCTCTGCCTTTCCCTCTTCCCAACATGTCCGACAATTTACTCTCTCTGCATCCACTCTCCTCTACTACAGTAATCTCCCTTTTCCTTGCTCGTCTTCTTGTTCTTGTGCTGTCTCTGCCGTCACTGGACTGGAACCATCGTGAGAACAAGAACTACTCTGTAGAAGATGAACAAATACTGATTTTCCTCAACAAGGCTGGAATCAGGTCAGTTACAAAAACAAAACAAAACAAAACCCAGATACAAACCAGTCCAGAGAACTGGAGTGTGCTTGAGTACACTAAGGGAATAGTTTACCAATGACTCTGCGTGACCTTGGAAACAATGAACAAATTGGTTGTAAAAGCTTTGGACATTTGTGTAGGTTAATTTTGATGAAGGAGCTTAAAAGCTTATCTTAAGGAAGATGGACTTCATGGGTCTTGCTAAGATATTTGATCTTCAACTACAAAAGAGAAAAAGAATATGAAAGAGATGGCTATGTTATATCCCCGTGAAGAATTGCAAAAACTGAATGAGACAGTC
Organism: Apodemus sylvaticus; assembly: GCF_947179515.1. Classification (NCBI taxonomy): domain Eukaryota; kingdom Metazoa; phylum Chordata; class Mammalia; order Rodentia; family Muridae; genus Apodemus; species Apodemus sylvaticus. Next base: position 69,667,691 of record NC_067483.1, read on the forward strand.
CAGGAGAAAATACCTGATGAGGAGTGGGAGTTAAACGATATTAGCTGTTTGGCCTTTGGTCAAGAGAAAACATTAAGTAACATTGGGTGTTCTTGTAACTTATTTTCTGATTATTATTTTGAACTCTTTCATATCAATAAGACCATGCTTGCTAAGAAACCCTTTTCCACCTTTAATCATCAAACTGTACAACCAAGTATGCATACTCAGTAAACAGTAGGTTAGGCATTCGTTCAGACACAGAGAACTATTTCCAACTGCTAATATTTAGAAGAGCTACTGTTTGAATCAGAACTTTAGAGTAGAATCCTATGAATTCAAGAGCACAACTTCATTTATTACAGTAACAGAAGTGATGCTCACACCTTGGAAAGATTCCCTGTGAACAGTGGACCATCTTCCCAGTCTCCTCACTGTCCCTACCCAGTGTGTGTGTGTGTGTGTGTGTGTGTGTGTGTGTGTGTGTGTGTGCTCTTCCTATTTCATCTTTGACTACCATGAGACAGAGAGAGCGGCTAACTATATGACATGGAAGATTCAGCTAGCCAGTGACAAGTTGAAACCAACATCTTCTTGGGTTCCAAGTCTATGTTTAGGGGCAAACTATGTCCCCAGTACATTTTTCTTTCCACAAAATATGTCCTAGATGCATTTTTCTTCCACCTGTATTAAAACTAACCTTTAACTTACACAAGAATGGAATGTTTTTTAAGTTATACCTGTCAGAAAACAGAAAGCACAGAGACCAAGGCCAGGGCCGCAGGGATGAGAGAGTCACTCCAATGTAAAAGTCAGAAAACTAAAAGAGGGTGAAGGACCAAGGCTTCACAGTTCCACTGCATCGTTTGAAGGAAGCAGAATAGCTTTGGATGCCAGTTCCAGTCTTGGTGCTCATGGGTTCAAATCCAAGTGTTAGCACATACTATGACTATCATCTCAAACAATACACCCAGCTTCTTAGAGCCTAGACTAACCACGGTCATGGAGCCATTGCCACCCATACCTTCAGGTCATTGCGATGATTAAAGAAAAAAGTGGGAAAGTATTTGGAGTAGGACTTTATACAATAAGTTCTTAATACATTCTAGCTGTTGTCATTGTCTGTCAAAATAGAGATGATACTGTGTGACTGTGTGGGTGACAGGAGACTAAGGGGCAAACACACTGCCTCACACAAAACAGCCAATTAATAAGCTTAGGCTATTGCTATGAGTGTAACTATTAGAAAATAAAATATTCTAGAGAATGGTAGGTACACACAAAAGTATAGGGGCAGTTCCAAGAAATATAACCATGTAGTAAAAGACAAAGGAGCCTCCATCTGGCATGATTGTCACAAGTAGCAAAGCAGTTTAGTAGCCCACGTGGCTCTCTTCTCTCTGAATATTTGTCGTGCTCACTGAATTTTGCACTTACATCTTCTCCTTTCTTCACTTACTTGCAGTCAGGTTGTCTGGGCTCCCAACTTCCAAAAAAGCTTGCAGTGTAGTGGCTGAAAGCAGGCAAGCCCTGTACAAATGGAGTTACCTCCCCAGACCCAGGTTGATCAATGATTGCTATAATGGTTGTAAGTTGGAGGTAATCCCAACCCTCAGGGCTATTTGTAAATGCACAAAAGACACATTGTTTTGTCTCACTGTCCAGGAACTCAAGGGGGTAAGTGAAAAGCTTGCTGACTTAAGATGACAATAACATCTGTCAGAGTTCAAGCATAACTCATTCTACTTGTTAGACATGAGTTAGTGTCCTTATAATACTGGAGTTTACTATATTCATAAACTGCATTTCAGAGCAGGGAAATAAACATTGTGATGACATATGCGGATGGGAACCTTAAGTAATGACTGTGGGTAAATGCCACATGAGCCATGTGTGAATGTTAATCTTGAAGAGACAACTGTTTATTACCTTGAGTCACAGAAAAGTAACTTATTGGTTCAAAACTAGTAAGAGCTTAAGTAGACACGAGAGTTTCCCTTCTGAATGTGAATGTCATAACCACCATTTTGTAGATGGTTTGCATATCTAGCTGTTTAATTCCAGATGTTGAAAGCTCTGTCTCTTCCATCTAGTCAACATCTATTAAACATTAACTAGAGAGGTTTTGGTGCTAGATGCAGAGAATATAGCAGCAAAAGTAGCAACAACCATCTTGAACCTAACAAAGCCCATGGGTAACTACAAGAGATGGACATTTACAGCTATGTATTAAAAGCAGTCCTAGAGAGAGACAGGTTTCTATGGCAACGTAGAGTGTAGACTGAAGACAGTATAGGAGTCAGTGACAGTCCTCTCAGTGAAGCTATTTAAGTAGAAAGGTGTGAAGATGTGCTATTCAGGCAGAAATGAAAATTCCCCTCCCCCCCCCCCCCCCCCCCCCCCCCCCCCCCCCCCGCACCCAAAGGAAAAGATCGTAGACCAGTTGTTCTCAACCTTTCTTAGGCTGTGACCCTTTAATACAATGGTAACCCCCAAGCATAAAATTATTTTTGTTGCTCTATCATAGCTGTAATTTTGCTGGTTATGAATCGTAATGTAAATATCTGATATGCAGGATATCTGCTGTGGGGTTACAACCCACAGGTTGAGAATGATGTGCCTAGGCCTCGGCTAAGTTGTCTGAAGACCAGTGTTTTCAGAGCACAGAACCTCGAGAGGCAGGATGAAGAAAAGAGCAAGAGCAGGAAGCAGGCAGGATTGGGGGGTCATGGACATCATCAGAATCTGGCCTTTATCCTAAAGATGAAGAAGTGTTTTTGGAACGGCTATAAGCTGAGGGGGTCATGTTTGTGTTCATGCTTGCACTGAAACAAAATGAGAAAAACACATCAAGTACTTCTCTTGTTTGCAATTTTAGCAACGAGTTTCAGGAGAGAGCGTTGGAGTTTCTGGTTCAAGTCAGTCTTTTCCTTGCTTGTGGATGTTAATTACCCATGATCTCCCTGACCTCCATAATCATGGCTAATTGAGATTTGGCTCAAACTCAAGAGAGTCCACGAGGAAACCTAATAAGGTATGTAGCAGATGAAATTGTGATTTCGATTGGAAACTAAAGCCCCTGTAAGTAACAGGCATTTTGATTTCTGTGGGAAATGGTCCTGGCAAATCTCAGCCATCGAGAGCAGCTATTTCGTTAATCCCCTAAACTAGCTGCAGATGTTGGCTCAAACAGCCAGAAGTTTGCATCTGTAATTTTAAAATTGTCTCATGTTTCTAAAACTTGACTCCACAGGCACCGGAAATCACTGACATGAATCATGAGGCCCAGGAAGAGAAGAAGCAGAAGAAACGGCAGAAGAGATGGGAGAGAATGCTGAGAGAGGCTGGGCTGAGAGATGAGATGGGAGGTAATGCTGAGAGAGAGAGGCTGCGCTGTGGCTGGACGGCGCGCACAGGAGGAGTGAGAGACGATGACACAGTTCCTTCCTCCTGGACATGGATCCTGCAACCAGACATCTGAAAATGAAAATCCACACGGAGATGTACCAAACAAGAGGAAGTCATTTATAGATGGTTGCGTTCCCAAAAACACATCCTCCTTTTCCCTACCCCCCTCCTCCACTTCACAACAGGTCAACAGGAAGGCTGGAATACTAGAAAAGGAAAAGGTTTCTGAAGGGGTAGGGGGAGTCACTAAAAACATAACTGTAAACTAAACACTCCTTACCTTAATGAACAAAGTCATTTTTAGCAGAATAGGAAAGGAAAAAATAATTTAAAAAATTCTATAACTAATCCTATGTTTGAGTTCTTTTGATTAAAAAAACTCATAGAGATCCAGGACTTAAAGAGTGCACTTTATCATATGAACAAAAGAATAACCAGGGGCCACTAAAAATAAATTGCACTGTGCTAAGATGCTCTCATTATCTGTCTTGCTTAGGCTGATTTTCATTTGTATTTCTGTGCATCATTTCCAAGACTGTGCTCCATCCATCCAAGAAGTCTAAGTGGCAGCAGATCTAGTAATCTGCCCACAGGGGCCATCCATCACAGGCGCTGTGTAAATAACTTCACCAGAATGGAGGACAAACGTTTCAGCCAATTACTTAGTAAGGAGGGGGTTTGGTGCCGGGCTTCAGGGAACCAAGATGTGATTATAAAACCAGGGCGCTCATTTCCTGAATGGGGAACATTCATCCTGGAGAGGTTAGCCTAACAGAATCCCATGGGGTGGAGAGGGGTTGGTTTCTGAATCAAAGGCATTTCATAGTAATTTTGAGGTTGAGCATTTCATTCCTTCATTTTGCTGAAGCTCTACATATTTACATTTTGTTCAAAAGATTATCTAAAAGCTATGCTTCTTTTCTAAACTTACATAATTAAAAAATGCATACTACTAGGCAAATAAAACCACTTTGGTTTTTCTAGATTTAAATCTCAGAGCAGCATTAACTCTTGAGTTACCCAGACTGCTCTAGGGAGGTCATGATCTCATTGCACCACAGGACTCCCCCAAAAGGAAACATGAACTCACAGAAACTGTGAGGGGCCTGCTCATTGCAAATATTTGGGGGAAGGAGGAGAGGGGCTTTATGAAAGGCAGGGAGATGAGAGCACATAGAACTCTAGACTAATCCCCAGAGCTCCCATATGGGGCACCTACAAGCCATTGTTTTCAATGAGGATTATCATATTAGAAAATACGTTTTGGAAATGGTTTATACCAACTGACATTAATGTATTGCTATGTAGATACCTGACCAGAGGCTCCATGGAGCACTGACAGTTCCAGTGAAGCTAAGAATGGAGCCCAAGAGGCTAAACAAGACGTCCTCCCTTGCCTGGATATTATGGTTTTTGCATGAAGCTCCTTTTCCATCAATACCTATTGCTAGATTCTCTAATTGCAGTAAATTAAGGACCTAGTTAAAGATGCCTCTTTGGGTGCTCCCAAGTTAAACATGCTAATACAGAAAAGGTGTCAATGACGCTATTGTGCTAGATGTGAAAAATCCATGCTCTAGGGAAAGAAAGGGCAATGGGCCTCAGCCATGGTGAATTTGGGAATGTTTACAATTGGTGGGTTTGATTTAAATATGAGAAGCAATGGTCAAGAATGAAAACAAGAGCACTGCTGAAAACATAAGCGTGCCTCCGGTTTTTACTGATAGTCATAGCAAGCCAGTGGCCTCCTGCCCAAGAGGCATATAGAGCCTGGGTATCATCACTAACTCTTGACAGTTTGTCTTTTGCTAATCCCTTAAATTACTGCATTGAAAGGACTGGGGGTCCTCTAATAACTATGAAGTTGGCATTGCTGTGATGGATTCTTAGCCCCCAAACTGGTGGTGAGGCTCCTAGCTTGTCAGCAGCTGAAAGCTTCCCTCTCCTCCCATCAGTGAAGAGCCTGAGAGGCCTAGCACTTCACACAGCACTGAGGTATCTTACTCCATCCTCACTCGCATACCGAGCAGCCACTGTCTTATCTAGCGGACTGTGATTTGAAAGTTCTTCTTAGTTCCTGGGAACTTCCCTTTCTGTAAGCATCATATATACATGCTTTTCTATAAATGATAATTTTATTTCAACGGCAAATTATGCTACTCTGAAATTGAATAGTAGGAGAATGAATTCGATTTATAAATGATTGCTTTGCCCCAGAAGCTAGAAGTCTTATGCCAGGAAAATATAGATACTTGCTGAAGACATTAGTAGATGAAATCACAGGTTTTGCTTAGGGTAGAAAGATGTGATCATGTGACTGGAACTCAAACATCCTTCCTAAAGGAGAGACACCTTTTTATCATCATTGTATACATTCTCAAATCAAATTGCAACATCAAAACTAATACTAATCAATTAAAAGTTTTAAAAATTAAAACTTTAAAAATTTTAAAAACACTTAATAAAACCCATTACTGGTTTATATTATTCTGAAAGGAATAACATATCAAAGCAGAAACAGAAGATACAAGTATGCAAAGAGTTAAAAAATTAAAATTATGTGAAAAAAGCTACCAGAGAATCCTGTAAATCCTACTAATATAGAATGTCCTTATTCGATATTTTTCACACACCAATAGTTAGAAAACCTAATTCAAAACATCCCATTTATAAATCACATTTCAAGAAGAAATGTGAATGTGCCTATGTTAAGGAAAATAGAAAATACAATCAACAGAATAAACAATTATCTGATCGGAAGGCAGAACATCTTAAGAACAAAAGAGACTTTGTCCTGGATTAATTTTCTAAGCTTTGCAAGCACGCAGTTGCAATTTAAACAGTACTCTAGTTGGAATAGGACAAGATTTTAATCTTTGGCTAAGAATGAGCAATTTTCAGGAGAAAAAAAAAAGTACGTTTGCAAAGGATGGCGATGGAAGGGAATGGCTGGCAGATGCTAAAATAAACAAGAGCTGACGTACTTAAGAAACAGCACTATACAAACACCAGTAGACAGAGGGACGCAATGAATTACCTAAGCAAAGACTCCAGGTTAAAAGGCTCGACTGGGCCTAGGGCCAGGATCCACCACTCGTCTACTATTGTACTACCTAGGGTAGTGCTTTTCCAAAGATCACTTACATGACTCATAAAACTGAAGAAATGGTGATGGTCCTGCATCAAGGGTTGCCGATGAACTGGATACGTTAATGGAAGAAGCATACTTCAGGTAATGGCTGCCCACAAAGTGTTTAAGAAGTGTTGGAGCTAGGTGTGTGTGGTGGCACAAACCTGTGAGCCCAGCACTAGAGAGGGTTTAGTCAATAGGACTGGGAATCCAGCAGCAGCCTAGGCTACACAGTAAGTGGCAGGCAGTATGTGTCCTGATCATTACACTGTCACAGATGAAATTATTGTATGAACAAGGGTATTGCAAACTAGTGGTGATGGAATACATCATTCATGCAATTACACATGTGCACGGAATAGGTGGCAGTAGAAATTGAGTTAGGTGCCACAGCCCTATCTCCTTTACAACAGCCTCTCAGAGACAGATTCACTAGTTGTGTCCCTTGGACAAAAAAGGAAACAGGGAATAGGGTGCTAGGTGATATCTGCTGCTTCTGAGGGCAAGAGCCATCAGCTGATGCCTGGCACAAAATCCATGTTCATAACGTCCACATTCTGCTGTGTAAGTGGTCCCCCGCTTTGTACCACGTGCTGGGATGAACCTCACTTGGTGGGTTACAGAGACAGATGCCCAGAATGACATCATAACATCAGGGGAGGGGAAGAACATGCTCAGAATAGACTTAAAGTCAAAAAAATTGTTTTAAATAATAAAAGTCACTTTTTTAAATGCTGTGAGGGTATGGGTGGATATTTCCTGCTCTTGGAGTAGAAACCTCCTTCCTAATGATAATTGTTGTGGAAGGAAGGAAAGAAAAAGAGGAAGTCAATGCTAGATTCCGAAGCAGGGGCAGCGCAGAGGTGCCAGGCACCGGGAAGTGCTAAGGAAGTAAGGACCTGTGCTGTGCAGAGTAGAGGAAGAGCTTCAGAGTTTCCACAGCATAGGAGGACAGGTGTGGCTGAAGTTGGTATGTCAAAGTAGTAACTCTGAATGCTTTCAACACTGAGAAATGAGGCAGGCCCCCAAGGAGTGTACCGATTACACAGATCTGATCATTACACATTGTGTATATATGTTCAAATTTCAGGTTGTATCTCAGACATGCTTTACTATGCAGAAAACATAAATATTATATCTTTAATAAAGCTTAAAAAGGAAAAGAATGGCAGATAAAGCTTAAAAAGAAAAGGAATAGTACATATCACTATAATTTTAAAAAACTTTACCAAAACATTACAAAAGTTAAAACATACAAGTAAATAAAAGAAAACTGTAAGCAAATATAATAAAAGCTCAATACAAAAGGTCAAAAATACCATATAAAATTAAGTTATGAAGTAAAAATATTAAAAAATTCAAAAATATAAGGGAAGATAAGAATGGTTCATTTAGAGAAGAATGCTCACTGTCAGTAAACTTGAAATACTTCTCACAGCTTCAGAGGACAGAAGCACCAGCCAAAAACTGGTCTCCATACATTTACATACCAGTCTAGAAAACTACTATGGAAAAAACACTTACAAGAAACAAGACAAAGTATATATATATTTAAATTATCTAAGCAAAGTTAGCAACTTTTATTCTATAATTTAAAAAGCTAAAAAGGCAGAAAACACTTTATAATGTGTGAAAATATCCAAATTATTTTAGAAAGCTTAAAAGTCAATATGAAAATAAATCACAGTGCCACTCAGAAGGCTAAAGAGCACACAAAACATTTCAAAAAAAGAAAAATCCAAAAGCATGTTTAAATCCAAAGATGAAAAAAAACAAGTCAAAACATCAATGTATTATTACTCTTTTCATCAGAGTACCAAAACTTATTTAAGGTAGACTTATTTGGAACCAGGGTTTAGAACCTTGTATGTGGATTGCTGTTGGTCTGTTGACTGGTGCAGCAATTTTGGAAGCCAGTGATAGGTGGTAGTAAGGATGGGAATACAACCGTCAAACCACAATGAAACTTCAGTGAAACTGGAAAGAGCAGGGAGTGGCCACAGGCACTCCTGATGGATGAAGTAGGACTCTGAAAGGGGTCAGTGGTGTAGGGTGAGCAAGGCTTTGGACTGGGCATATGATGGACCAATCAGAAAGACAGAAGCAGCAGACTTTGGTGTCAGCTGGGACAACAACCCCAGAGTGCTTTACCTTGCAGGTGTCTGAGTGTCATAAGGCAAAGGCTGTTCCAGGATCTGGAGTCAAGGTTAATCAAGCAACCATTAAAAAGGACTTGATACTCTGAGATCAAACAGCTGATACAATCCCAATGTCCGTGAATACCCAGAGTCACAAACTGGAACCTCTTAGGAAACCACTCATCCATTGATGCAGAGAAATGTTCAGGTCTGAAAATCACAGTTAATAAAATGGCTCCTTTACTGGGAGATGCTAAATTTTTTTAAGTGTCTTATAAGTTCCAGGAAATTCTGGGGCCACTCAGGTGAGGAATCATACACAACTTGTGTATAGATGAAAACAAACAAAAAAAAATAAACAAGCAAACACCAAGTGGTCATGAGATGAAGGAAGAGAAGAAAAGATGGGGCAGGGGGAAAGGGGAACAGGGGGGGATTGATGGCCACGGACACACAGGCTACAGATAGCAGCGAGATGCCTGGCTTACCACACTGCTCTGTCCCCAGGCAAAGCCAGACCAGACCTCTACTACCCAAGAGAAGCTGCCACCCAGGGGTGGGCTGGATTTTGTCTGCTGAGGTTTTCAAGATAATTTGAATAAACGGGGTTTTCTCTCTTACTTTTTATGACCTGTGAGTCTTCCATTAAGACAAGTTGGCCTTTAAAGTATGGTAAGCATATTTTTTTGTCTCATCTGGAGAAAAACACTATTGCTACATAGTAAGTCATAGTCTAAGCAAAATTCTAAGTTTAAAAGATACAGAATTGCATAAAAGCCATCTTTCTACTGGTCTCACAGTCTCCATTCTCTCTTCTTAGTAATTTTTTCTGATCTTATGAGGTATTAACTGGCACCTTTGGAATAATTTATAGAATTTAAGGATAAGAGAGAAATTCAAATGGCTGTTGCTTTTTCAATGTTGATTAGATTGACTTATATATTGCTTAAATTCATTGTTTCTAGAAAGCATTGCTGTAAGAAAAAGTATTACAAAGAAAATAACAGCAAATGGATATACTGATGATTTGCAGTGATTGAGACTGTGGCATGGTATTCTCGTAATTTATCAACTATTGGAAGCAATGGAAGCTTGGGATTACAAGAAGGCCAATGGTCACTTGTCCTTCCATGTCTGCTGTTGCTCTCCTTGCGACAGCTAGGGAATGAAAACAGCCCAGACGCCTGTTAACTGATGAATGGGTCATAGAAGTACTAATATTTTGTGGAAGTGAGGCTAGGGAGAATGTAAGAGCCAGAAGGTGGTGGATGGCTTCAGTGATTGCTTTCTGAACACAGCAGAGCAGTTACACATATGAACTCACAGTGATTGTGACAGTGTGCATAAGACCTGCACAGGCTCAAGCCAGACAAAAGCCCAGCATGGAGAGGGAAGGAGGAGGGAGGCCCAAAGGACCACTAGTTGTGGAGCCATTGCTGTTTGGTGACTACTGGGACACAGTATCAGTTTTATTTAATGGTGTGACCCCCTAGTAGGTTGACAACACTACACGACAGACCCCAATCCCAAGAGCAGTTAGGCCACACAAAGTGGACTCAATGGGTTTTAAAAAGAAACAGGAAAAACAAAACAAAACAAAAAAAAAACCCTCAGTGCTTGGTAGATAACGAAGTGGGGGTGGATCTGAGAGAACTTGGAGGAAGGGGTGAATATGGTCTAAATGCATTGTATGAAGTTCTTAAAATAGTAATTAAGTATTATTTGAAAAACAGTGATATTTTATTTCATATTCCTGATTAATAAAGATTCACCTTCTGTACCATTAATAAACTCTATATATTCTTTAATCTAAATTCCTGAAGATAGAAATTAGACAAAAATAAATTTCTTTTTTAAAAGAGTAAGCTTATTGGGCTGGAGAGATGGCTCAGTAGTTAAGAGCACTGTCTGCTTTTTCAGAGATCCTGAGTTCAATTCCCAGCAACCACATGGTGGCGGCTCACAACCGTCTGTAATGGGATACGATGCCCTCTTCTGGTAGGTATGAAGACAGCTAAAGTGTGCTTATATACATAAAATAATTTTTTTTTTTTTTTTTTTTTTTTTTTTTTTTTTTTTTTTTTTACAAAAAGAGTAAGCTTATGCTCAGATACCCTGGATTTGAATCTTGGAAACATCATTGATAATCTGTATGAGTCAGCAGGTAACTGTCTCAGCATGCCTCAGCTTTGGACCAGGTAATACTAAAGTAATAGAAGTGCCTATCTCAGGGGGGGATTAATAATCTCTCTCAATCTCTCTCAATCTCTCTCTCTTTCTCTCTCTCTCTCTCTCTCTCTCTCTCTCTCTCTCTCTCTCTCTCTCATACACACACACACACACACACACCCACACACACACACACACACACACCATGCATGTACACCCATGGGCACACACGCACACATTCCACTTCTATGTTTCCTTCTTACTACCTATCTCATTTAACATCTATAAAAACATGGGTAGCACCAGGCAGTGGTGACGCATGCCTTTAATCCCAGCACTTGGCAGGCAGAGGCAGGCAGATTTCTGAGTTTGAGGTCACTCTGGTCTACAGAGTGAGTTTTAGGACAGCCAGGGCTACACAGAGAAACCCTGTCTCGGAAAACAAAAAACAAAAAAACATAAAAACAAAAGGCAAAACAAAACAAAACAAAACCTGTGTAGCTGCTCCTCTTGTTATCTTATTTCAGATTAGATACTCGGGAACAAGGTGCTTCTGCTTACACGGTGACTTTACATTTTCATAACCGAAGACTGATCCAAATATGTTGTTGCTTTAAAGGAAAGGGAAAGTAGGGAGTGGGATTATGATAACAGATTGGGGAAAAAAAAATCATTAAATGAGTTCATTAGGTAGCCAATGAGTTCTAATAAGGAGGAGTAAATCCACTGTTACTATGACTTTGAGACGGTAACTCTCCCAAACATGCAGATGGAGTTGTCCAGGTGGCAAAGGTTCAACAACATCCATCCTCTGGTGTGCCCCTGGCATGGCTGAGCCCCTGGCATGGCTGAGCCCCTGGCATGGCTGAGGGCTCTTCTTTGAGCAGCACCTCCGAGTTTAGGGCAGAAGGTGAAGTGAAACTGGGTGAAACTGGGCCCATCCCCACTCCAGGCCTGGTGATCAGATGAGGAGCCAGCTCTGTGCTCATATCCAGGCCTAGGCCATTAAGCAGAGTTTGCTATCTGGCCACAGCAGGCAGACAGGTGGGCACGGGATCCCAGGAGTCCGATCAAAGTGAAACTCCATAGAGTTTTCTGAAACCCCTGAGCTCTTTTATCCTAGCTGGGTTCCAGTTAGGCAGGGAATGCCCGAGTGATGGGAGCAGTGACCCGAGGGGCCAAACAGCAACAAACAAACAGCCAAAAATGCGGAAAAGGCCAGTCCGAGTCATGAATTAGAAAATCCACAATTCTACTACCTCCTTATCTCAATTACATACATTAATAAATCCATTCTTCCAGTCTCTTTAAGTTGAGTTTTCTGAAATTTACAGCTGAAAGAATCTGAACTGATACAAATATAGGTACCAGGAAATCAACTAAGGGTCAGGATAAAGGGGGTTAAAAGGAGAAGACAGCCACAAGCTTCCTCAGCTGGGGACCTGACAATCACTCTAACCTAGTTCTAAAATAACTGAATTCAGCCCTGGCTATATTTCCCTCAAGCTGTGTACCACAGCAACAGGAGAATGGGAACCTTGGTCCCAAAACTTGAGGACTGGTTAGTGTGAATGAAGGATTTTCTTTTTTGTTGTTGTTGTTTTGGTTTTTTTGTTTGTTTCGTTCTTTTGAGACATGAAGGAGATTCTAAGAAAGATGCTAATTAAACTTTCAAAAAGTAAAAGGAGGAGGAATCCTGTTTGGAAAGGAAGGATCTGGGCTGCTTGGAGCCTATAGTACAAAAGACTGATAAGCCAGTTACCTGAATATTCACAGCACAAGTTGGGAAGTCACGACCCAATCTAAAGTCGGAGCGGTAGTGAGCACATTGCTATAAAATGCATAAACCATAGACTTTGGCTCTGAGGTACATGGGTGGCCCACGCAAGCAGCTGCTCTCCTCCTGCCTCAGGAGGATGACCTCACAGTTACACAGATGTAGGTGAGTACAGCCTGGGGCCTGGGAGCACATCAGGTGCTTTTCTGTCCTAACACCGACCGGGGAGGCTATGTGAAATATTAGTCATTTAAATGTCAATCATTCCTCTTTTCCCTTAACATATTAAAGTCTAGAAAACCCTCTCCCTGTTCCTCTTTAGCAACTTACATCTTAAAACAAACGAGGCTCCACCACGCCTCTCCATGCCTCCACATTGCTGGCTCGGCTCTCTTTGATTCAGATTAACAACCTCAGGCAACAACCTCAGGCTTTCAAGTGGTATTCAAAGACCTCAGCTGCCTGCCCACTCACTACCTTCAGTCCTCACCTCACTGCTGCTTCTCCTTAACCCTGGGACTTACTTTCTCCCACCTCAGTGAAGCCTCCAGCGCCCTAGCAAATTGATTGCTTTTCAACGTTCTATTAGCATCATCTTTTTCTCTTTGCACAAATTCAGATGCACCCTCTTCTCTCCTTTGTCATTCGGTGAGCCCAAACAACTGAGTGCATTCTCAAGTCTGGCCATCAGGTTGTTGTTTCAATATAAAATGTCCCTTGGGGCTTCCAGGGTCAAGGCCCGGTTGGTTGCCAGCTGGTAAGTTTTGGGGAAACTACTGGACCATGAGAGTTCTGACTTTGTTGCTAGATCAATGTAGAGCCATGGGTACATAATTGGATGACGTTAGCAGGTCACTGTGTGCCCTGATTCTCTTGGAAAGGTGCATCTTCTGTCTGCCTCTTCCTTGGTCTCAGCTTCATGGCCGCTGCAAAGTGAGCAACTTGCTTCGCTGGGTTTTCTTCCACCCCAACGTCCCTGCTCAGGACAGTGAAAAAGAATGAAGCCAGTGATGCATGGACGGGAACCATGAGTCAAAGTCACACCCACTTCCGTAAGTTGTTTCTTTCAAGCATCTTGTCAAACTGACATGAGTCTTCATCTTGAGAGTGGGACAGCCATCTTTCTGATTTCTTGGGGCTGTCAGGGCCCCCACTACATAAGGCTTTCATTGTAATGGCTGCTAAGATTCAGAGGTTGTTTGCTGCTTGGTTAATGTCTCCTAGTTTATACACAATCCAAACCACTCCTACCAAGCAGTGCCTCGTCACACTTCTCTCTGCAAAACTGCAGTGTGAATTTTCTCTTGCCTTTCCATGGTGACTCTTGGAAAAATCTCAAGCCATGACAATTTAGTTTTATGTATCTTCAGCTTGATGACAGCTTTGGATTACAGACTAGAAAAGCAGTCTTTAAGACCAATAGGACCGCTGATATCACTAGGTCTCGGATGATGCCTTACCTCCTGACGATCCAGTCCCCCACCACCACCAGATCTGCTTCCTGAGATCTCCCATTTTGGGGATCATCCACAGCCACTGACTGTTATCCTTGGAATGTTCTCTGACTCTGTCTTCTATTCTGCTCCTCTCCAGGTTGTCCAGTTTTTCTTATCACATTTGATCCTCGTTTCAGTTTTCTTATATGTTCTAGTTCTTTCTCCATCATTCTTTGGACCCTGTATTTCTTCTTATGGTTTCACCCTTTGGGGTTAATCTCATCTCTGCCATTACTTTGATAACTATGTGACTCCAAAACTCCAAGCCATAATGATGTCTCCGATAGGCACACACCCACTCTAACATGCTCCTTTTCCTGCCTTCCCTTGTCAGTGGATTCTCCTTAGCTGTAAGCCTGGAAGGGCACTGAACCCCTTCAATAACTATTCATAATTATTCCTAAAAATGGTTTGAATCTCTTCTTTCTTCTATATGCTCCCTGATACCAATATTTGCATTTTTAACATAAGTTACTCAAAAGCACCATTCATTCCTGGATCTGTACTTGTGTTCTTCCAAACCATTCTGTAGACTTTCCTGATAGAAAAATCAGTTAATATCCCTTCCCTATTGGAAATCTATCAGTGGCTCTCCTGTGACTTTAAAGAAGGTCTCTGTCTCTTCTGAACTCCAGAGACATCAAACATCAAGTTTCCCACTAGATGTGCTCACTATAACTTCTCAAGTTGTGAATCTAGACTCACATTCAACAGACCTGCCAGTGATTTGAGTCTGAATCAAAACCTAACCTTTCCTGTCCTTTTCCTGTGGCCAAATCAGAAGTCTGAGAGCAATGGAGTCCTCAGCCCTCTCGCTGACATCCAGTTCATCTCCAGAGCTTTTGAAATTCTTCCCATTTAATCAAATTCGTGAATTTATCAGAATTTCCACTAACTTGGAAATATCCATAATTTCTTATCCAAAATGTCTTAGTCTCTTCTTTCCATCTTGCCTCCTGTTCAAAGCCTCCTCCTATTCCATAAGCATCAGGATGCTTCTAAAATGTTCATGAGGATTGTGCTTAAAAACTCAGTGTTTGCTCTCAGCCAACCAAAAAAGCGTTGCTGGAACTCTGATCCTCATAACTGGCAGGCAAAATGTCGTAAGAAAAACTTGAGTGGTAAATAAGACCCTGAGGAAGGAATGCAATCAGACACAGGACAGAGGGAGAACTGACATTTCAGCATAGCTCATGTGAGCAAACGTATCTAGAATCAGTACAGGACACCGGAGCTTGCTAACCAATATCCCCAGCTGTACCATCAGCACATCTTAACTGGCCTACATATCGCCACAGGTTTTGGCACATTTAGACTTTAAATACATGTTCAACAAGTAGAGAGATGGCTGAAGCTTCCATTTAAATGGTGAAAAGCCCAACTTTATACAAATTGCATAAATATAATTTTAGGCGGCACATGTTGGCATTGCTTTATGGGACTGCTAAAATGTCAAGGCAGATCAAAACGAGTGGGGTAGCATCCTGTTATTTCTGTTGCATGGAGGTGTCCCTTCCCCCACACCAGTGAGCCGGCTGGCAACCCCCACTCTTCCACTGTTGTTATCTCCGGCCCTTGTTCCTTGGAACAATAAGGCACTTTCACCTTGACTACCAAGAAGGCCTCAAGGCAGTCTCACCTGGAAGCCAGCAGAGACCCTGCCAGACTGGAAGCAGGCGACCCGCTGAGAATTGGAGCCAAGGAGTTCTCGGCCGGCCCTTTGATGTGACCACCTTCTGGGGGTCAGGGTTGTTCCCTAAAGACTATATATCTTGACATAATAATATTAAAGTCAGTCTTGACCGGCACTGTCGCCTTGACTCAGTTTCTCTTTCGCCCCCTCCCCATCACCCCCAGAATTCTCTTTCAGGTATTCCGGTTCGCAGGTGGCTGCGGGCGGCTACATGGAGGTTACCAAATTTGCCTCATACCTCGGAGCCTTGAGATGACTGCAGAGTAGATGTAGCACTTGAGAGACACTGTGGCATCTTTCATCTTTATCATATATGCAGCAGCAGTGAGACAGCTGGGAGCTAAGGTCCCAGGCTCTACACCCTTTCGTAGGCAAGCTATTTGCATATAAATGCAAGTAACATGCCCAGATTCAGAAATAAACAACTTTTAGTTGTGGTGGTATATCTCTGCTAAGCAGAAAAACCATAAAAGATCCTCTTAAATACATGGTCATGTGTTATAAATGGCAGGATTTGATTCTGGAAAATAAGTTATTGAGATTGTGAAAGCTAATATTTGCAAGTGGAGAGACTCTTAAATGGCAGGAAAAATCTTACCTACAACAAGAGATTTACCACTTTCATTTAGTCTATCTGCTGTGCCTAGTAGCTTGTTTCACTATATAAATGGGCTGTGCTGGATGACAGGATCCAGGAGAATGCTGGGTCTTGCATGACATTGTCTACACGCTGTTTTTCTAAAGCTAACATTTACTTTGACTTTCAAGACTTAAGTGACCCTAGGAGTTTGGAGTTCTATTTTCCAACATGCACCCAATTCTGATATTTTGGGTTATAAAACTTCCATTATGTGTGGGATTCAATGTTCTTGGCAAAAATGAAGTCAACAGAAGCACAGCTATGACTTCAGCATTTAGAGATTCTCTGAGAACAATTCCAAGCTTTGAACAATTCAGATCAAATTTAAAGCAGGCTTCCAGGTCACTATACTATTCCATTTCCTGACTGTGTCTACTGACCATGAGGGAATGTTTATAGGTAAACCCCTGCCACACCAAGCCACAATCTAGACGTTGTGGGCATTGGAATAATTTGTTGTAACTTCTTATTTTCCAAATACTTCCTTATCCCCATCTTATAACATCTATAATTTTCTCAAATTTTATACATGTTTATATATAAGTTCCAAGTAGCACATGCTTTCTGGTAGCAAAGATGGTACTCTTTCTAGGGTGTGCATGCAGCTGGCACTTGGCTGAGGAAGCGTCTTAATGCATATTGTTTCTGACATTCACAATCACCTGGTAGGGCCCAGTTGGGCTGGATCTCACTATGTAGGCCAGGCTGGCCTTTAGCTCTTGGCAATCCTCTGTCTCATGCTCCTACACGCCTCCCTCTCTCTCCACAGAGGCATTCTGCTCTTCCCATGACACATTTGAGCAACTTGGGATCATTTTGGATAAAGTTCTGTGGGCACAGAGGGGCACAATTAAAGTAGAACCCAGAAACACCAAAACTTGTGTTTTCCTAAACAGTAGGGGCAAATAACTGACCCACCCCAATCTCCTTCTCAACCTGTGCAGCTGAAAGGACAAGTCTATTCCTTTCACAGCACAAATGAGAACACGGTTTCTTTCTAAATGCCTCTGTGCTCATTTGATTGTGTTTTTGTAAAAAGTAGAAAGACCATCTAATAGTAAAAGATTCAACTTCTGCAGCCATATTTTTAAAAACCAGTGTTTTGCTCTGAGAATTTTTTTTATATTCTTTTAAAAAAACACAAATAATTAGAATTGGGTAAGCTTACAAATAACTATATCAAAGTCAGACAATCAGTGTTCACCCACCTTTTTGAAGCATCGGGTACATGTACTGAGATTGTTATATATGAGAAAGAGAAAGGCTTATGTCTCAGAATGACAAATCAGAAGAGGGTAGAGGGGGAGATTGTTAATGATTTTAATGATTTTAAAGGCCCATTAAAATTAGAGAAACATCCAAGCGCCCACCAGGTGAAGGGTTTATGGTTACAGCACTGTAGGGTTTACTAGTTCATACCTTTCAACCACAGCGAGTTATTAGCAGTGAAGGGTAACCCTTCACAGAGGGTTTATTTCAGTGCTAGAGTGTTAATATCAAGACAACCTAAGTTTTAAAAAAAAATTAGTAGCAGGCGCTAGTTGAGTTAATCAGTTAAAGACAAACTGTGCCCTTGGGAAGCTGAATAAAAAAGCGACAGTAAAGCTTACAGAACTTAGCTCGTACAATTTGCCTTGAAGGCGGAAGATTGGTTCCCTGAAATAGCAAAGAATTATATGCTTTAGTTCAAAAAAAAAAGAAAGGTTTTAAAATAAAGTCTGTTATTACATCTTCTCCTTTCAAAACAATGGGAAAAAAAATGGTCTAGAGCAGAGGTTTCAATTTGTTCAATAATTGTACCTCTGCGTTTAAAAAAAAAAAGCTTTAAAAAAGATCATCATTGTTTTGACTTGAAAAGAAATAACAATGCAAATATTCATTATCACATAAAACACAGAAGAGACGGCAAACTGTCGGAGTTAATGCAATCTCTGCAGAGCGCTGTTAGTCGGGAGACAGCTCGTCAGCCCCAAAGCTTAAAAATTCTCAAGTGAGCAGATCGCCTTAGCAATGGACATGGTCGATAGCCAAGAGAAAGTTGGCATGGCAGAGATGAAACCCAACACGGCCGGCCTTCTTTCTGAGTTGTCCTTTCACTGCCACCAAGCTGTGCAAACGTGTGAACTAGCCAGCGGCACCCGGAAAGCCCATGCAGCTACTCACCGTATGGTTAACCTTGAACCACCTCGGGGGTTCAAGGTTAAATTAAGCTCGGTGGTGGTAACGGAAGCAAGCAAAGGAGGATGCAAAGGGTCTAATGCAGAATGCACAGCAAGGGGCGGGAATTTACGTAAGGTGAGGTGGGAGGGTTAACTGCAAAAATAGCCAAGATGAAATGCAAAATTCACTCCAAAAACTTGAAAAGCAAAAACAAAATGATAAGCTGCACCTTAAGCAAAACCTACACATGATTAATTTGCATTTGTTTTTTTTTTTTTTTAAGAGCTGTCAGTCAAGCAGTTTAGTTCCAATGCTTTGGGGCATGCATGCACTGGGTTGCTTACATGGTTCCTACCTGATTTCCAATTGTGCTTTTCTTGTGAACCTGACTGCTCCTCTGCTGAGCACTGAGAAAAGCAAAGGAAAGCAACACTGAAGAAACGCAGACTTTTTTTTTTCTGAACAAGTAATGGATACTAAAATACATTACACATTAAATCAAACAATCAAACAAACAAACAAACAAACTCAAGGCAGAAGTAATGGCATCAAGCCAGCTCCAAATAATTCTGGAAGATAAAACAACCCAGTGGGATTTCTTTCATCAATTAGCAACCAGAAACAAAAACTCTAATTATTCCATGTGGGGAAACAAAAAAGGACATTAATAACAATGGGTTGGTTGATGTGGCAGTGGGTAGGGAGGCTTCCCACAGTACACACAATTAAGGAGACTGAGCACCAAGTGATGCTTGTGGAGTGTACACTGCTTTCTATGCACTAGTGATTTTCATTCACACAGCATGTTCATTGCCCTCTACTTCCATCAGCACTGTTCTATTCAAAGGCCAAAGCCAAGGACCTTGCCATAGGTTTCAAGGCCTTGCTCCACTCTCTGCCATTTTGATATAGATCCTCTTCCCTCCAACTCGTTCACTGGTGCGATCCAGCCACCAAGGCCTCAGACTGAGCCACTTGGTGTAGCCCTGCACAACAAACAGGCTTCGTGCTGGCATACTGCTCTAAAGATATTAAGTACACATGGCTCCGGCTGCATGTGCAGCAGAGGCCGGCCTTGTCAGGCATCAGTGGGAGGAGAGGTCCTTGGTCATATGAAGGTTCTTCAGATGCTCCTGTGTAGGAGAATCGAGGGCAGGGAGGCAGGAGTGGGTGGGTGGTGGAGGAACACCCTCATAGAAGCAGAGGGAGGGTGGACAGGATAGGAGATTTCCTGGAAGGGGGGAACCAGGTTAGGGGATTACACTTGAAATGTAAATAAAATAAATAAATAAATAAATAAATAAAAAATTTTAGTATAAAAAACATATTTCTCCTATACTTATGCAAGGTCCCTAACGTCTCTTCAAGTGCTAGCCCAAATTTATCTTTACAGTAGGGCCTAAGTTGGTCACTATATAAAAGTGGGTCCCTGCTTTCCTCCAGAGACCCCTCTGTCCCCGCACTATCTTTCTCACTACAATATTTCACCTTCTAACCTGCTAAAGTTTGGTTTGTGTCTGTTTCTCCACACATACCCTTCCACATTAAACTGGAAGACACGATACTCTGTTTGGCTACTGCTCTATCCCCAGGGCTTACAGAGGACCTGCAACAAACATGTTGGCAGGTTATTGATTGAATGAAATGTTTCTCGAGGCTGGTGTTTTGTTTCCCCACTTCACAGTGAGCATGAAAGGAGGGTTGAAAGTCTGGTGTCACTCCTAGCAACTTAGCTCCAGAGCCTACACTGTTAAGTATGATGATATTCTAGCTCTTAGAAGAATGAAGGCTTTGGCTTGGTGGATCCGTTAGATCTATCACAAGAAAGCATAGCCCCTCTCAGGTATTCTGGCAGGACTAGCAATTGCCTAACCTCTGTCAGTTCATCTAAAGTTTATGTTCAGAGAACAGCGGAATGACCTGAAATAAAGAAAAGATAGATTAAAGCCACAAGTTGTCTGCTTAAAGTGATTGCATATTATGGTTCAGGAGCAAGATAGAAATCAAAAACCCACTTGGAACAGTTGTTCAAAACAGCAGATTTTCACAATCTCCCCTAATATATTTAAGCTGCCGGCCTCCGCTCAAACTCATAAAAACCTCACACTGCCCTCGGCTGAGGCTAGGCAGAATGGGCGGTGAAAGGGAACACTGTTTCTGGTTGCTGGAGATATTTTGTGTGTGCTTTTGCTTTTGACCTCTCATGTACTAACTTTAGTTTCTTTCTTGCCTTTGGCCTAGTTTTATCATTCTTAGCTAAATGACCAATTCCCCTCATTTCTTTGCAGTCATTTCTTTAAGGAATCTGAGCCCAAAGTTCTCAGTGTTTTATAAGCACCATGGAAAAGCCAGCTTGTGTGTGTGGCCAGGATCCCATGTGCCCACACTGCCCTCTGGCTGCCCACCAAACCTGGCACACTGGATGTCTCAAATACTACTCTCCTTGAGCTTGAGTCTCTCTCTTACATTGTCTTTCCAAAGTCACCTTTGCAGGGGCCTCCTGGGTTCACCCATCTTCTAGGAATAAACAGGAAAATGTCTACTGCAATGTGAATGTGCCTTGGCTGTGGCCGGCTTCCAATACCATCACTTAGAAGCTACAACAGACCCAGAAGTGAGCATTTTAAAATAGATTCCTGTGGACATTATGATAAGTATAGATTCCCTTAAAATAACACAGGGAAAAGGAAGGAAGCAGAATTTAGGACAGAGCCCATTAGAAGCCATCTAAACAAAAGAAGCCATGACCTCACTTCTTCTGTCATGTCTTCCTCCATGAACAACACAGAGACAGAAATTCAGAAGAGTATGCTAAGGATTCATCAACTAAGTCCTGTACATGGGACTTGCTTGCAACATCTAACCTTAGGCAGAGGGTGACCCCATTGGCCCACAATTTCTCAGTGGCAAAGTGTGAAGGTCTGAATTATCAGGAGCGTGGGTGACTTGGACAGAGAAGGAAGGCAGACTGGATGAGTTGTCTCTTGGACTCGAGGTCTTGTCTGTCTGGGTAATTAGTTTTGGTTTCTGATTGGGGTTATCTCAGTGTTAGAGATTGAATCTAAGACCTACAAGGTAGGCAAGGATGCTTCTGCTGATATACACACACAGCCTTCTTGGGCTCCTTCTAGATCCAAATGCCCTGAGTCACAGCATTTCTCTCAAAGCTTATTAGCAATGTTAAAGGGTCTTTCTGCTAACAGCGTTCCTGTAGGGAACAATGCTTGTTTACTATCTACCACTTACACAGAGGAAAAACAGATTTATTTATGAGTCAATCTAAAGTACTAGGGTTAGAGTAAATACTAACTACCATTACTTTGTACCTAGTGAATATCTTTTTTTTTTAAAGCAACTTCCCCATAAATTCAAACATACAGCTGGTAATTATGTACTTAGGTTCACACAGTTGTTCCATAAGTAATAAAGAAGCAAGCTATTTAATTAAAATACACTCATTATCATAAAAATCTTGGTAACTGAGTTGCTGAATTTTTTTAAGAATGTGTTCATAATAGAACATGTGAAGAATTAAGTTAATTTGAATCTTTAGTTACATTCTTAGATACGGATATATACTAGGTTATCTCACCTAGCGTATAAAATATGTTCCTACACAGTGTTTTAATTTGACACAAATCAAACAGTTTTAGTGAAACAACCTTGAGGAAGTAGAAATGAATAATGTATGGTCTTTTTAACCAAAAGTATGAGTTCATGTGAAGAAGGTGTGTGTGCGTGTGCATGTGCGTGTGCGCGTGTGTGTGTGTGTGTGTGTGTGTGTAATATATAATATACATATATATACATACATACACATATAATATAAAATATAACAAATAAAGGATAAGTTTTATTAAAACAAGAGAACATATTAGGAAAAAGAGTCCTATTTTCAGATTTAGAATAAAATTGCCTCAGCTCCTATTATGTTTGTGAATATTTCTTTTACTATGCAAAGTTTTGCCAGATACCACAGCATAAAACCGTATTCAGTCTATTACACTTACACTTAAGACATAATGGTTTTTAAAGTAAATAACAGGAAATTGAAATTTTTATAAAATGTAAGAGCCCATTAGAAGCCATCTAAACAAAAGAAGCCATGACCTCACTTCTTCTGTCACGTCTTCTTCCATGAACAACACAGAGACAGAAAATCAGAAGAGTGTGCTAAGGATTCATCAACTAAGTCCTATACATGGGACTTGCTTGCAACATCCAAAGACCAGGAATACTATTTCAGTCTGCTGTCCTGAGACTTTTATAAGAAATTTAAAATGTGAATTTTCTATGAGGAGGGTGTTAAGCAAAGCCAGGGTGTGAGGAGGGGAGAATTCAGGGAAGCTGCATGTGAAACATTGATGGTGAATTCATGAATTTAGTTTGTAAATGACCTTAAAACCCTTTTAGACCAATGAGTTTACACTGAGGCCAGTTACAGAGTATTTGGCCATCAAAGAACAGCAGATAACATTTAGTTATCTAAGCCAGAAAATAGTTTGGCCGAAGAATTGCTTTTATAAAAATTACTTCCCCAAAATGGCCAGTATTGATTCTAAAGCCAGAGAGAGAGGAGCCAACACAGACCAGCCCCTTCAAATGTTGGATTTCTCCCCAGCATTTATAATCAAATGAAGTTCCCTTTATGGATCCTGTCTTCTGAGAAGTGTCCGGTTATCTCTCCTTGCCATGAGCCCTAAAGCCTTCAGCTTGTGCCCATACTGCATAACCAGGCTGGTATTACAGGTCTTTATTGCTTCTCCAACAATGCCTGTACTTTGATAGCAGATGGTGTTCTGTATGCAATTTATTTCTTCTACCATTGTTCCATTGATAATACCAAACACAAAGTTGAAGGCAGCTTCTTAAGAACACATTGTTGATATGTTTGTTTGTTTGGGCAAAGGATGTGACTGCCCTGTGCCACTATGCATGCCTGGCAGTCAGAGGGTAATCTGTAGGAGTTACTTCTCTCCTTTCACCAGGTGGTACTGGGGATTGAGCTCAGGTTGTCAGGCTTGGCAGTAGCATTGAGCCGTCTTGTCAGCTGCTTAAGAAACATTTTTGAGATTTTATTTTGATTTCATGCTTATGTACAGTCAAACTATCAATGTGTAGCTGCAAAAGAAATTTAAATACTCTGAAGAAACATAGTATAGGCATGTAGTAAAGTGATATTGATTTGGAGCTTACAAAATGCTCAAACTTGCTGGAATATAAAGTTGGGGATTAGATTTGAGAGGGCTGATGGCCATGTAGTGAGCTGAGGTTATAAGCAGAAGACAGAGATAGAGGACTTTGGAGTCATGCTGATTAATTCAAACTTTGTCCTGAAAGCAATGGAGAATCCCCCAAAGAGTGAAAAGGACCAGGACAGGAGGCAGGGAAAGTTGTGTAGCAACCCAGCTGGGAGAAGAAAAGCTTTGGCAAAGCAGCGATGGCTGAAGAAAGGAGTCAAACTCAGAAACATAACATGGAAACAAAACCAAATAGAGTTGACAAGGATGAAGAGAGGAGAGGTAGATAGAGAATAAGAAGCACAGAAGGATGTCCGATTTCTAGTTTATGCAACCGAGAGAACATCCCCAGAGAGAGGAGACAAGGTAAGAACTGGAGGTTAGGACATGGTAATGACTTCAGGGGATGCTGGGTTGTGGCTTCTCTTGGACACATAAGCAGAACATGCAGGAAGAGGCTGAACATCACAAGTAGTTCAGGAAAAAGATGCCAGAACAAAGGTCTGGATTCAGAGTCTTCCAACAGAGTTGGTAAGCGAGCCTTGGGGCCAGGGAGTTTGGCCAGACGTAATAAAATGACTAACAAAGGAAGAAGTATAGGAAAGAAAGACAGTGAAGGATGTCGCTCCTAAAGATGGCTGAAGAGGAAAGGCTGGAGTAGAAAGATGAAAACAAGAACAGGGTGTGTGGAATAACATAGAAGCAAAGAGCCAGACCTCAAAGGAGTACTCAAGGGTATCAGCTGACCGATGTGGGGCTGTCCACTGTTAAACTATTCGTACTGGACAAAAGCAGTTATGATACAGTGCTGCAGCAAAGACCAGACAGTAGGGGATTAAAAAGTGAAAGATCAAAGAGGGAGAAGAGAAGAACATATATAGACTCCAAGTCAGCTTAAAGGAGATCAGAGCAGCAGGGAAATGGAGAAGTCACCAGAAGCATGGACATCCCTCTAGCCACAGCCCACTTCTTTTGAGAAAAGAGATATGGAAATAGAAGAAACTTCAGCAACACATAGACTAATAGGAGGATCAGAAGCAGCCGAGAGCCTTTCTCTACAGTCTAGTGGTAGGCCTTGGGCTCATTCTGGAGTAATGGAAAGACCTCATTTCCGGTTCTTTCCTGTAGCCGCCACTATAGTCAAGCCATCAGCAAAGTAGAACTCATGGATGAAGGACACCATGGCAGCAGCTGAATCCAGTGACTGAAAATCTGGACTATGCAATATAGGAGCTGCTGGACAAGGGTGGCAATTAAAGTAAAACTTCACTTTTTTTTTTCATTAGCTAGTTCACTAGCCTTTCAACTGCTTGGCAGCCACGTGTACTAGTGGATAGTATACTGATCAGCACACTCTAAGTGTGCCTGTCTTTTCTAAGCCTGTTGTGCACACTGCTGTGGGGTGAAGAAGCTCTGTCAGAGTGTTCTTTTGGGTGACCCCCAAAAGATAAGACCATTCCTCAGGCCCAGGAGTGCAACTTACCATTTGAGTCAGGTTCCATCCAGTCAGATTGAATAAAAAAAAAAAGAGTGAAGAGCTTCTAAAAGACCTTCAGGGAGTTTCTGGGTAAATGTTATGTTGAACATCTTACAGGATTGTGTTAGAAGAGGGGGACTATGAAAGGACTTATTCCTAAGATTCACATGAAGAATGAAGAAAATTCTTAAAATTGACAGTTGATGTTCAGTGCTGAGACCCCAACTGATCCATCCACAATATGCCTAAGACTCAGGGAAAATCTCAAAAATGCAACAACGTCAAGGGGTGTGCATGTGTGTACAAGCATGTGTGCATGCTGTATGTGTATGTGTATGTGTATTTGCATGAGAGTGTGGGGGCTGGGTATCTGTGTGTGCGGACATTCTTGAGTGTGTGTGTGTGTGTGTGTGTGTGTGTGTGTGTGGATGAGAGCCAAGGGACCCAACCAGGACACCCACTGCCAGATAGTGTTCTCTGCCAGATAGTGTTCTCTTTTTCTTTCTTTCTTTCTTTCTTTCTTTCTTTCTTTCTTTCTTTCTTTCTTTCTTTCTTTCTTTCTTTCTTTCTTTCTTTCTTTCTTTCTTTCTTTCTTTCTTTCTTTCTTTCTTTCTTTCTTCCTTTCTTCCTTTCTTCCTTTCTTCCTTTCTTCCTTTCTTCCTTTCTTCCTTTCTTCCTTTCTTCCTTTCTTCCTTTCTTCCTTTCTTCCTTTCTTCCTTTCTTCCTTTCTTCCTTTCTTCCTTCCTTCCTTCCTTCCTTCCTTCCTTCCTTCCTTCCTTTCTTTCTTTCTTTCTTTCTAAAGGACAATATTTAATTGGGGCTGACTTACAAGTTCTGAGATTCAATTCATTATCATATGACGAGAAGCCCAGCAGCATCCAGGAAGGCATGGTGCTGAAGGAGCTGAGAGTTCTATATCGTGATCCAAAGGCAGATAGGAAAAGACTGGCAAAGCCCACCCCTGCAGTGATACGCTTCTTCCAACAAGGGCACACCTATTTAAACAAGGACACACCTCCTTCCTGTGGGCCAAGCATTCAAACACAATCCACTACCAGTCTCTTGGGAGCCTCTATGAACCCGTGTTAGTTGATTCCTTGGATTTTCTTGTGGTATCCTTGACCCCTCTTGTCTCCTACAATCCTTTCCTACCCATCTTTTACAGGATTCTCCAAGGTCCTCCTAATGTTTGGCTGTGGGTCTCTGCATCTGTTTCTATCAGTTGCTGAGTGAAGCATCTCTGATGACAGTGGCTAGGCTCTTGTCTACATGTATAGCAGAACAGCATTAACTGTGTCGAGGCTGAGCTCCCTTTCATAGCATGGATGTCAAGCTAGGCCAGTCTTTGGTTGGCTCCTCCTTCAATTTCGACTCCATCTTTACCCCTGCCCATCTTGTAGGCAGGACAAATTACAGGCCAAAGATTCTGTGGCTGGGTTGGTGTCTCAGTCGCTCCATTGGAAGTCTTGCCCAGTTACAGGAAATGACTGGTTTAAGTTTCATATCCCCCATTGCTAGAAGTTTTTAGTCCTTAGAGATTCAGGGGAGTTTCCATTGCCCTAGGTTTCTAGCTTGTCCCCAAGATGGCCCTTCCCGTATTCTAGTTGTCTCTCCCAGTACTCCCTCCCTCCCTCCTCTCCACACCTCATCCCTTCTGTTCCCCTCCCACCTCTTCCCTTGTCCAGTTCCCATCCACCTACCCACAATGTCTATTCTATTTCCATTTCTTAGTGGTAATTTATATATTTTTTGATGTAAGTTTTCATTTGTTTGTTTTTTTGGTCAGAGATGTGATTTACAGATGTTTTATCTCAATCTCTGATCTGCCCTTTCACTTTCTTTTTTCTTTTCTACATAACAGGAAAGCTGTACCCACAGCATCTCACAGTATGGCTGCCTGACTATAACATGCAGGGGGACACTGCCAGCTGACATGCTGATTATCAGAATGGCAACAAACTCACAGGGCCCCAACCTTACATGGTGGCTGAAAGAAGGAAAGCTGTTTTTCCCAGGAAAAATCTCCCTGAAAGGTGATGTAATCTCAACTGGCCAGTCCTGAATGCATGCACATCTGAGTAACATTATATGTACTCTGTAAGAGTGTGGGTGTGTGTATTAGACAATTGAAGAGGTCATGAGTTTGAGAGGGAGTTGGGGAGCACACACAGGACAAGTTGGAGAGGAGAAAAGGAGGGATGGAAATGATATGCAATGCTCATACAGAATTCTCAATAGTATAAACAAGTTTAAAGTCTAAAACAGGTTTCAGAATAAAAACCCACTTATCTTTAAAATGATGATGCTTAGAACATTGGACTTTATAACTCACTTGAATGGATGATTTTTTTATTTTGGGAGGATTATAATATAATTACATCATTTCCCCCTTCCCTTTCCTTTCTCCAAACCATCCATATCCCCTCCCTATCTCTTGCAAATTGATGACCTCTTTTTAATTAATTGTTGTCACATACAAATATGTATACATATACATATACACACATATACACATATACATATACATGTTTCTAAATGCATAAATACAACCTGCTCAGTGTGCATAATGGTATTTGTATGTATATTTTCAGGGCTGATCATTTGGCATTGAGTAACCAATTGGTGTGCTCTCCCTAAGAGAAGGCTCTTTCTCCCACTCTCTGCATTCTTTATGCTAAAGTAGAAGAGTGATACTTTCAATGTCTTCTCAATTTGCCCAAACTTAAGAGTTCTACCTGATAACTATCCCAGTCAGGGACCAAACATTCAAACATTTTATCCCTAAACTTGGATATGAGTCAAAAATAAAACAAAGCAACCTCCCCCCAAAAAATAAAACAAAACAAAACAAAACCCCCTCTATTTGACACTGGTAGCCAAGCTCTGGCTGCACGGAAAGGGGACGCTCTGGTGTAGAGTAGAGACAAGGAATCTCATTGATTTAGAAGTTATTTTTGCTGTAGGGAAACATGAAGGCAAATGTAGCGGGAAAGGCCCTGCTGCTGGCTCGGGCGTTTAGTGGAAGGTTTAAACTCAGTGCCTTTGATAACCGGCAACAGAGGCATTCCTCAGGCTCTGGATGGAGACACAGTGAGGGTCCCAGGCCCCAGCATTTTCATGGTGCTCACATAACAAGATCTGAAGTAAGCTCACTGTGTTGTTTCAAGTGTGAGAAAACAGGTGTTCCGATCTCCTCAGCAGACGGGAAGCGAGACTGACCTTGGGGTCTGCTGCTTTACAGAGGGGGGAATGTGTCTTTAATGGCCCATGACTGGAGCTTTGGTTCTCTAAAACCATGGACTGCATAAATCTCAGGGACTCCAGAGGCAATTTGTGTCCAAGAACGAATCCAAGAAGGGCACAAGAATTTGAACTTTCACTTCCCAAGACCCTCGGTGAAGGCATTTGCCCTTATGTTCAAACAGTGGGGGTGCTGGGAATGCCTGGAGCGGACAGACAACTGGCCCAGGCCTTATTTTCTCAAACAGCAAAGATGAGGTAGGTTACCTAAGAAAATATAATTTAGGAGAATTTTTCCCCTGACAAAGAAGAAGGACAAATTAAAATCTCTTAAGTCATGAGGAAAGTTGATATTTTCATCTGAAATGTTGAACTTTTAGGGTCAGAAATTATATTGTTATAGTTGAAATACCAAGCTTTGGAAGTCAGGAAATTCCAAGGCCGGCCTTCAGCAGAGCTCACTGAGGCGGATTGCACATGGCACATATTTTATGGTCCACAGTTAAGAAACAACCATGGGGTAGAGAATGAAGGCCTTCAGTGGAGAATAGATTCTGTAGCAGAAAGAACCCTGAGATATCCTGAACATTACTCTAAAAGTAAAGATTCTGTTAGTCTAATTTTAGCATTTTTTCCTTATAAAACAATAACAACAACAACAACAAAAAAAAACACTTTTAGATCAAAAAGTCAGCTCCATTGCAAACATCAGACATGCCTAATACGTTGCTATCCCACAGACCTGAGGGCCGGTGCTGAGGGCCGTGATGACTGACTGAAACTCTTAGGATCCAGGGGCCTATTTTCTTTGGTCCTAGACCTTTCATTTCTATCTTTGGAACTAAGAAATACTTACATAATTATCTTCAAATATGGCTTGATTTTCCCTCCTTGATGGAAACAGCATTCCTGCCAACTTTAAAATTTATAGCTACGACCATATTTTTTTAATTTTTAAAAGTATGAAAATACCACAATCCTTCAAAGTGATTTTGAAATGAACATTTCCCCATCTTCGTGATTACCTCACATCACACTGAAATGTGCTCTGCATACAAATGGAAAGAACATTTACCTTTGATTCTTAGCGCCAAGCATTATCTTTGATGGGATTACTAGAAAAATGAGGGACGGAATAAACAGGGACTAAGTCTGATCGAGCCTGCTGTATGCATGTATTGAAATAGTGCACTGAGAGCCATCACTGTGTAGTTAACACATATTAATTAAAGCATTGTCTTTGGAATAATGAAATTAGCACCTAAAAATATTCCGGAGGCAACCATACAAAAGTTATTATAAACTTTAATCCAAAATAAAACCCCATGGCTGGGGGGATAGTTCAGTGGTAACAGCACTTGCCATCCAAGCAAACGGGACTTCAGTTCAATTCTCATCCTCCACTCACACAACCGCTCATGGCTATAGGTACCAGTAACCCCGCACTGGGAGTCCACAATAGATGGGTCCCTGGAACTCACTGGCCAGCCAGCCTAGCAGAAATGGTAAGCTTCCATTTCAGACACAAGTCTTAAGAAAAAGTAAGGCATTGCGTACCAGAAGACAACCAGCTCCATCCTCTGGTTTTGCACATGTGTGAATGGGTATATGATCCCACATGCCCACCATACGCTATGCACCTCATATATACATACACATATGTACTACAAACTACACACACACACACACACCACAAACATGCATTTTAAAAAAGAACAGTGAGTCCTGTGATCAAGTTACTTTGTTTTTATGTATGGGAAGAGAAAAGGGGAGGAGAACAAGGCAGGCAGACAAGTAGAGGGGGGCAGAGAGAGGTATAGAGGGGGTAGAAGGGAGGGAAGGAGAGAGAAGAGATATAGATAGATAGATAGATAGATAGATAGATAGATAGATAGATAGATAGACAGATAGAGAAACTTACCTTAACAGACTACACCATAGTTTTCTAACACATTTCCTAATTTCATTGATTTATCTTCTAACAATTCTCAGAGGGATATAAGACAGAGATTATTCTTTGTTCTGTTTGTTAAATCAGTAAGAGGAGAAAAAAATACCCAGCTGCTGGCTCTCAAACCAGTTCTTTGAAAGAAAGTTTGGGGGAGAACCATGCAGCATTCCGATCTTCTGGGAAGGTTGCAACAGCACGCCTTTTCACTCAACAAACTACAGGCCAAATCACTGGCAATCAGAAGACATTCCCTGGATCACAGAGACACTGCACCAAAGGCTGTGTATGAAAGATCTAGTCTTGAAATTTTTCTTTGAAAATCTAAAAATCAATATAATAATATATCCCTGCAGCCTTTGAGGCAAAATATATTGAAATTTATTGGAAAAAGAAATAAACCCAAGCCTATCAAAAGAAAGAAAGTAAAGAAGAGAGCATGATTGTTAGGTTGACGGACAGACTGAAAGGTAGGTAGGTAGGTGGGAGGGTAGGTAGGTGGATAAGTTGGTAAGTAGCTGAGTGGGTGGGTAAATAGGTAGATGGTAGGTAGGGAGGTGGGTAGGTAGGTGGGTGGGTAGATGGGTGGATGGGTAGGCAGGTAGCTATTGATCTGGAAAAGAGGGTAAAGCTGGGTAGGTTTGCACACCCCTACCAGCATTGATAAAGCAGAGGCAGGAAGATCAAGAGTTCAAGGCCGTCTTTGGCTACATAAAGAGTTTGGAGCTAGCATGGACTAGATGGTACCATATCTCAAGGGGTATAAACCCCACAATGCGTAGTAAAGTTTATATTGTAACAGTGATTCTGTGATGATGCTTTTAAGCATCAAAGGTATTGTGGTTTTGGTCCATCTGCTTGACTTGGGGTAGCAACTTAACAACCTTTATGCTTTTGACACACTTTTGCATCTAGCTTACTTACATAACTACCACATGTCTGTAAGATCCTAAATGGTGTTTTCCCATCACAAAAACCAACATTGAAGGAAGCATTCCCGTTATTTCTAGTGATGCAAAGATAACATTCATCTTTTAAACTACTCAGAGAAGCCAGTGAGACAATTGAAGAGCTTGCCATTTTAAGATCTCACATATCTGTCACTTATTAGACAACCCTCCGAAAGGCAGATGATCATTTCTCTGTCTTTTTGTCTCCTCTAGAGGAGCTAGAACAGAGCTGCCTGGAGTTGACCGACTAAAGGGAGAACGATGAGAAATTCTCAGATCTCCTTCTAGACCAAGGAGGGAGAGAAACACGCTGAAGGCTAAGTGATTTTACAGAATGATATGAGCAGAAAATGGGGGAGGACCATGGGACCAAAAGGAAGAGCACTGGCCTGTAGGAAAGGCTCATGTAGTAGGGAGTGGTCGGTGTAGCTGAAAGGACAACTGGGTAAGGGAACATGTTTATCGTAGAGCTCTGAGATGTTCACCCATAGCACATGGATGGGAATGGCCAGGAAACATTAAACAGTGGGAGCCACTAGGTGAAGAATGACTGACACTATTACTTCAGCCATGAAAGTTACAGCTTAAGTCAGAACGAGATGCTTTCCTTTGGATAATTGAGATTCTCGTGCCTAAAACAAACCTATAAATCTCTCAGGCCAGTATTTAGTTTAGATCGCATGGTTGATGTATGTTTCTTCTAAGTCTGGGTATAATAAAATAAATTGGGTTGGTATTTTGGTATGTCTTATTTTCCTTTGTCCATGTTCTTGGACATGTAGTTCAAGTAAAAGCGCATAAGTTCTTTTATTTTATACTTAATATAAAATACGCTCTACTTTGTATTCTTTAGATAGTAACAACGTGATTGCCATGTTAGAACTAGAGTGGAGATTCTCAAAACATAATAAACATTGGCTACATTGACAGGCAAAAAAATAGTGAATTCAGAATCTTTAAATGTAACATAATTAATAACTATCTGTATGTATGACCTGTGAAGAATAGTAATATATAAACAAAGTATATAAGTCTATATATTTTATAAAAAGTAATATGGTCAGTCCAACAGATCACATCTAAATTTTAAAAGAAATTTTAAGTCCCCCTCATTGTGGTATAGGGAAGTCTAAACAGCTTACTATTTTGGATCATAAGGGCTGTTTTTTGGGATTTTATTTATTGCCTATTGCCTTTTGAGACAGGCTCTAACTCTGTAGCTCAAGCCTGTAGAATTCAGCTCACAACAATCCTCCTGACTCAACCTCCCAAATGCTATGATTACAAGTGGGAAATGCCACACCCACCCTGAATTGTAGTTGATAGTATTTGATATAGGATATAATTTGAATTGTATTTTACATTAATTGAAGAAAGAATATCACCCTGAAATTTTAATGTGTGATTATTATTGTTCATCTATGGTAGTTCAAATACACACTGAAGATCATCTTCCAAAAATAATGAGTATTGAAGACACATGACTATACAAGAGACCCAACTACAATCTTTTCTCAAGAGAATAACTAATTTCCCTGCTCTATAACTGCAGGGTTCTAAGGTACATGGATTCAGAATTACCCTGACCCAGACTGTACTGCCAAAAGGAAGTATTGCTGTAGTAGAAATTAATTACTTATGTTTAAAAAAAATAGCAGTAGGAATGCATACAAGGATCAGTTATCTCACGTACTTTGCAAAGCCAATGAAGTCCTCATGGTTGGTGTTAATGTAAGAGACTTGAATGTCAATCAATAGCAGGACCTAGAAGACAGAGAGAACCACTATTGTAATGACCAATCTTCAAATTTTTCATAGGTTAAATCCAGTCATTGCTCTTTTTATTTATCTGTATTTGGTTTTTAAAGTGATCTTTTAATTAAAATAGCACATAGGTTTTCCCTTTTGGAGTCTTTTGCACTCTAAATATGTAAGTTAAAAATCTATGTGGTAGATAAGTCCAAGTATCATGTGAAGAGAATAGTGTTGTAGTTCACAAACAGGCACTGCTTGCTCTCACAGCACAAAACCTAGAATTCTGTTCCTCTAAAGCAAAGGCTTTGTTCTAAGAAAGGTAAGCATATATGAGCAATATTACTCCCTGGTTTTCTTAGCCTTTTCCATCCCTTTCTTTTTTTTAAAAAACTTCAATATTTTATTTACTTATTCACTTTGCATCCTGATTACAACCCCCCTTCCTCCTGTCCTCTCAGTCTACCCTTACAAATCTTTCCCTCCATTACCTCCTCTCCTTCTCCTCAGAGAAGAGGAGCCCCACCTTGGGTACCACTGGCCCTGGGACATCTAATCCAAGCAGGACTAAGGGCATTCTCTCCAACTGAGGCTAGACAAGGTAGCCCAGGTAGGGGGAAGGGGATTCGATGGCAAGGAATTGAGACCTAGACAGCCCCTGCTCTGATTATTAGAGGAACCACATGAAGACCAAGCTGCATATCTTCTACAAAAATGTAGGGGGCCTAGGTCTGGCCCCTGGGTGCTCTTTGGTTGGTGGTTCAGTCTCGGTGAGCCCCCTTGGGCCCAGGCAAGTTGACTCTGTAGGTCTTCTTGTGGTGCCCTAGACCATGCCAGCTCGCTCAATTCTATCTTTTAAGATCCCTCTAGGAAGTAGGAATACTTCATTTATCAACTCTGAAAAGGAATATACAAAGAAATGCAGACCCTGCTTCAGAGGAGTGAAGTTCAAAACTTCAGCAAAAGCTCTCAGTTAAACAGTCATCTCAACAAGGGATGCTTCCCTGGTATTTCAGCCTCAGTTACTCAACATGTTCCACCAGTCTACCGTACCTCGTTTCCTATAGAGCATGAGTTAGTACTTGGCCCAGAGGAGATTTGACATACTCTGCACAGAGCTCTATGTGATGCGCCTCGAGACTGGCCAGGGCTGGGTGTATCAAGCGACCTGTGTATTGGTGGGATTTATGAAGGAGTGTGTTGAACCCGTGACAAGCAACACAGAAACGTTTTTCACTGTTAGATGCTTGTAAAATACAGCTTAGAGGTATGGAAGGCCTCTTTGTGAGGAAATGTTCAGTGGGCATCCATAAGACCTGAGAAAGGCAAGAAGGGAGTGGTGCGAACAGAAATTGCCAGAGAGAGACTTCTCTCATTATGCTGCCTTTTGGTCCTTCAACTGTGCTGTATCCTTTTGAGGATGCTGAGACTTGAGGACATGTAAAAACAAATTAAGAACCTCTGCCTGATCTATGTTTACATTTTTGAGCCTTTTTTTTCTTTAACAAGAAAAGGAAGAGGAAAAAAATGCTTTATGTAGCCCAGGTTAGCCATAAGCTCTCTATATATGCAAGGATGATCTTCTCTATCTCTGATACTGATTATAAAATCTAGGGTTTGGACTGTGCTAGGCAAGCATGTACCAGTTGATCTGCTTTTGAGAGCCACAGTAAGGGTTTTTGCACTGAGTACCTTCACTGTCAGGGTCATTAAAGAGCACCAGAGTCATCATGATGGTTAAAAGGTATGTGCTCTTCATAACACTGGAGGATTGGTGCTTCCATGGCAATATCTTCCCTAATACTGACCATCCAGGACCAGGCTTCCCTATGCCATGACTCAATTCTATAATACACATGCATCATATATCACCATAACACCTATTGTGTGTGTTTACCACACATGTAATAAATTGTTTGCATCACTTTTTAGTTTGGTGATTTTCTCAACAGAAATAGGTACAGTCAACAGTCACACCACCCT
Organism: Apodemus sylvaticus; assembly: GCF_947179515.1. Classification (NCBI taxonomy): domain Eukaryota; kingdom Metazoa; phylum Chordata; class Mammalia; order Rodentia; family Muridae; genus Apodemus; species Apodemus sylvaticus. The sequence continues at coordinate 69,702,871 of NC_067483.1, forward strand.
AAATGCATCCGATGTCTTCAGAAGCAAAGACAATGCTTGTTTTACTCCTCATCTTATCCCAAGAACCAATCATGACATAAAATAGATGGCCAATAAATGCTTGTGGTTTTACTTTTGTTAACTATTTATGAATCTAAAAGAAAGGTCTATTTTCATGGGAGCAACTTCTTCCCATTTAATTAGTGCATAGCCAGTTATGATCGTTTTAGTACTTAGTATTCAGTACCCCATGCTTCTCAGCCTTTTGGCTAGGATCAACTATAGTACTCAGTACCCAGCACCGTAGGCCCCGAAGATTTGCTTGTGTGACTAATCTCAACTAGTCATCTGACCAAATCTTGCTCAGAATAACAAAGGGCCCTGCCAAAGATGGATTTTAAAGATCACTCTGGGTCTACTCTGCTACCCAAAAATTAAGCCAAAGCTCAGGGATTGTTAAGCCAGCAAAGTTATATGATCATGAAAAAAAATTCCATATCAGACACAAATTGATTTTATCTCTTGTAAACTACTGAGGAATAATCATTAATTTACCTATAATGTTACCTCTATTCTCCCAAAACTCAAGTAAGATTCTCCTAGATATTATATTCTCCAGACTTATTTGCCAAGATTCCATACCCTATGAAGTATAAGGTTTAAGTACAAATAAATTGTTCCACCATAAAGAGTGAAATATCCACATATTTGCCAGCATAATCCACAGCTACTGTGAGCACCCTGGGCAGAGATACACATTAGCTTGGACTGCAGTGCAGGAAAAGAGTAGAAAAATAAAAGCCATGGCTCTTCTCTTTCATATTCCTGGAAATTTGTAGTCTGGGTTCACTCAAGGATAACAGCCAGGTTGTATTTGGGGGATGAAGAAAATGGTACATTTTTCCTCACTTTTTCACTTTCTCAGAGTTTCTCTCTGTGGTTTTACCCAGTTACTGAATAATGGTTAAAGAAAAACAAATCTGTTCCTTATAGCAGCAGTAACTAACAAAAACAACTACTTTGACATGCAATTAGGCATATAGAAACAGCTAGAAGAATAGCTGGTGCATATGATGTTTTAAAAACCTTTAAGAAGAAAACTTACAGATTTATGTGTTTTTGTGTTTAATTTGAGGATTCTTTTCCACCCTCAGTGTTTTCTGGGCAGGGGTGGTTAATACTTTCATTTAAAAAAATTTTTTTAAAGAAAGTAAATGGTAGGAATGTCTTGAAGTATTGCAGAGACATGGAGACTTGATGGAATGATGAGATGTTTCAACAGTACAGACTCAAGACATCACATAGCCCAGCATGTAAAATGGTTGTCTACCCAAGGTGGCATGATTACATTTCCAAAACATGTTTCTCCTGTTAAGTCTAAACCAGGAGAGACTACAAGCTCTAGAGGTAGTGAGTAAATTTAGAGCAGGCACTCAGGTTATCCCTTTAAGAGGAAAGCTAGACGGAGGGTTCAACAGTTAGGAGCACTTGCTGCACAATCAGGGAGACTGTGATCTGGATCCCGGCACCCATGATAAGCTGGGAACCCAACATATGCTGTAACCCCGGTTCTGAGAGAGAGGTGGGGGATCACTGAAGCTTATTGCTTTCTAGCTTCTAGTCCAGTGGTTCTTAACCCTCTCAACACTTTAATACAGTTCCATAGGTTGTGGTGACCGCTTCAACCATAAAATCATTTTCATTGCTACTTCATAACTGTAAATTTTCTACTGTTGTGGATCGTAATGTAAACATCCAATATGCAGGATATCTGATATGCAAAATCTGTGAAAACATTCAACCCTAAAGGGGCCGTGGCCCACAGGTTGAGAACCACTGGACTATCCTCCTATTCAGAGAGATTTCTGAAGGTCTTCTAAAGGTCTAAAGAAGAGCCTCTAAGGAACAAGTGGAGAGTATTATATGAGAATACTTAATTCTCTCCTCTAGTCTCTGTGCACATGCAGATAGATATTCAAATACTTGTACACATATACATATATACTCACACATGTGCTTATACACTCTCACACATAAGTAAATAAATAAATACTCCAAAAAAAAAAAAAGAGAGAGACACGTATCCCTCTCTAACCTCCCTCATGGAGAATGGATTAATTAATAAAACATGGAAAGTTTCCCTGCAGTCAGAACAGGCCATTATTTCCCATCCCTCCCATGCCTCAAGAAGTAAATAACAGCTCAAGTTAATTTCCATGGTTTTAATCTGAAGATGCTGCTCACACGTTCATGCTTCAAATCTTTGCTCTTGTTTCATGGTGCTATTGGGGGAAGTTCTGGAACCTCGCTGTAGAGCTAGCTGGAAGAAGTCACTAGAGGTGGGCCCTTGACAGTTATATCCAACCCTGGGTCCAGGTCACTCCCTGCTTCCTGGTTTGGCAGCATATAAACAGACTTGGTCCTTTCCACCAAACTGTGAGATTTTTCCCACCATGATGGACTGGAACCCATTGAAACTAACCCATTCTCTCCTTAGGTTGTTTATTTAGATGCTGTAGTCTCAATAATGCAAAGGTAATAAATATAGACCATGTAGTTTCTCAGCCTTTGGAGTTGATTTGCAGGAGGGATTTGAAAATATAGAGATAAGAGATTTTAAAAAAAATCTTAGAATATTTTACATTGTATGATTATTATATTCTGGCAAAGAATTTGTCTATGTTTGGCCTGTGTCTTGAAATTTTTAAGGCTGAATTCAAAAAGAAATGGACCAATTATTTGGTGAGAGAATTTCAAGACAGTTTAGAATTCAGGCATGTGGTATGGTTTATTGCTAGCTGCTTTTAGTAAGATTCTCAGAAAGAATCAGGAGCAAAAAAAAAGCAAAATATGTGGAAAAATGCTCTGGGGGAAGGAAAATGAGCTCACTTGCATTGGCAGGTAAACAGACATAGCTGTTAAAATATTTAGAGCCCTTAAAGAAAATCCAAGTGGTTGTACAAGATAACACTAGGGCCTCACAAATATTTTGGGTATTGGGCAGATCCCACCCATCAAAGATCCCAGCTATAAAACTTCAAACTCAGAATACTTCTCCTTGATAAACAATGATCACCTCTAGAACATCGTGCTCACAAAGAGTCACATGTGAAAGCGTTCCCCAGATTCAACCACCTAGGTAATCAGAGGTTACTACAACCACAGCCAAAGAGAGTCTGACAACTCTTCAGGCCAGACAGTATATCTTGCCATTGTCCATAAAGTGCTGCAGTTTGTATTTGAAATGTCTCTCATGAGCTTATGTTTTGAATGCTTGTTCCTCAGATAATGGTGCTATTGTGGAAGACTGCTGAAATTTTGGAGGTGGATCCTGGCTGGAAGAAGTGTGACACCTTTAGTGAGTCTTTGAAAGTTATGGCCATGTGTTGTGCATGGATGTCCTCTGAGCAGAACCACTGCATTTTCAGAATTTAGATTGTGCCTATTCACCAAAGATCATTACAGCTGTTTTATTGACTGTTGGAGGATTATGGGTCCCCTATCTGAATATCCTGTCAACCCTTGCAACCAGTTGTATACAATTCTGAGCTAACTGCACATGGCCTTTTAGTCTCTGAGAAGGACTAGGGTAGTGAATCCCAACCTTCCTAATGCCAGGACTCTTTAATACAGTTCCTCGTGTTGTGGTGATGCCCAACCACAAAATTATTTTTGTTGCCACTTCATAATTATAATTTTTCTATTGTAATTATGAATTGTAATATAAATGTCTATGTTTTTGATGGCCTTAAATGACCCCTGTGAAAAGGTCATTCAGCCTCAAAGGGCTCATGATCCACAGGCTGAGAACCACTGGGCTAGAGGCTACATCTAGGGAAGGGTTAGGGGAGGGGCTCCATCTAATGCAACCATGGAGGTGTCATTATCCACAGTGGGTAAAAACCTACAGTGGCTGCTTTAAGGTCACCCATTCTCCTGCCTAAAGCTACTGAGCCATTACTCTGTCAGAAAGCCCAATAAACTCTCTTGTCTCAAGTGAACTTTGGTAGAATCACAACTTGGTTTGTCATTGGGACTATAGGGAGAGGGGGGATACATAATACAACTTCCCTCTCTTGAGTTGTTTTTGTTGTGCATTATGGTCACAGTGATGCAAAGGCACATAACCAGAACAAAGAGCTGTGTGTGGATTACTCCATTTCTTCTTTACAATGCCCATAAGTTAAGTACCATTGTTTACCTCCAGGGTGAGGAAATTGATGGAAAAGTATACGTATATATACATACATACATACACACACACACACACACACACACATATGAAGAACACAAGTTGGGAGACTGAAATAACTCATCAGGTAAAGACACTTGCCTTCAAGCCTGAACTTGATCTTTATAACTATCATAAGAGAGAGAACTGATTCTCACAGATTGCCTTCTGGCGCGTGTCATGGCAAAGAAGTATGTACACACACACAAGCACACAGACACACACAAATGAAACACTAAATAGTTTAAAAGAATGAAAATAACTTATAAGATGTTACATAGAAAGTAAGAGTTAGAGATGGGACTTGATGTCTAAGCTCAGATTCCTCTATCTTAACAACAATTAGAGCTCCAGTCACAAGGTATTAGCCTGGCATACTTCACAACAATGACATAGGGGCTCACCGTGACTCAACCATAGCCTTTTTGAATCATAATCACTACAATAACTATATACCACACCCCCACACTCTCACATATCTTCTCAGCATGTTATAAATATGCAGCACTATCTGGTTGCTAGGAGTGTTAGGACCAAACTCTGATGTCAGTACTTCGAGTGACTCTTTGATGTTAGCACGGCATAAAATAAGCATATCCCGGCCAGAAGTAGTGCCTTTCGTCCTGGTCACTTTAGAAGCTTATGTCTTCTGAAGTAGATCCTTGGCTCCACCTTATGGCACTGCAAGCCAGGACCAGGCTTCAGTCAGAAAGTCTGGTATAAACTTAAGTCTGGGTAGTCACCGATCTATCTGCGCACTCTTCCATTTCATGACTTTGGGGTTGGTTCTTGGACACTGGGATCTGCTTGTTCCAGAATGAATGCTAAACTGAACATGTCTCTTTAGCAAAACAGAAAAAGAAATGGAAGAATGAAAAAGTCAATGTGAAAATGTCAACACCTGACCTGTGTAAGGTCACAAAGATGGTTAAAACAATGTATTACTTTTTTCTCAATATTGTTTTTACTTAGGAACCCTATGAATTAAGTTTATATACTATCATTTGAATGTTACAGCCTAAAAACACAAATTAACGTAGTATCTTATTTATTTATGATCATGTGTATAGTTGATTCCTATAGGTCTGCGATGGGTAGGTTTTTTTCCACTGTCAACTTGACACAACCTCATGTCACCTGGAAAGAGAGTTGCAGTGAGGGACTATATATAGTCTGGGCCCTGATCAGATCAGTGGGCCTGAGCACGGAAGAGCCACACAGCCATTTCTCTCTGTCCTTGGCTGTGGGCATGACCTAATAAGCTGCTTCCAGTCGCTGGCACCTTTGGGAGCTCTGCAGTGACAGACTACAGCCTGGAACTGCAAGCCAAAAGAGATTCTTTCTCTCCTAAGCTGCTTTTCAACTGGTTTGTTTTATCAGGGCAAAGTAAATGAAATTGGAACAGGCACTCATGTAGCCCAGCCCGGACTTGAACCGGCTGCATGATAGAGAATGAACTTGAATTCTTAAGTCCCCTGCCTCTACTTCCTAAGTGCTGCAATTACAGGCATGTGCATTAGATTTTATAGAACTAAGTTTTATTGGTCCATTCCATGGGGAGAAGGAGCCTCTAGCTTGGGACTATATGCCTAGTCCCAGGCTTCATTTCACCGGCTCGTGAGTTAATGCTGGCTAAGTTACAATAACTCTATTCTCTGCTTTGGGCTGCTATCCAAGATCGTAAAAGCTGGAAAACAAGTGGAAATTATAAATAGTGGGCAGTTAATTTTCAAAGCACACTGATAAAAAGTAGTAACAACGAGTCCTGAGCTTAAGCAGGGAAATGGTTTTCACTGGGGTCCCTTGCAAAGGTCACGGCCTGCCAAGCTTCTGACACTGTCCCCTCACTTCCTGTCCCCCCCCCCATCTGCACTGACTCTATGCGAGCGTGCGTGTCTTTTCCTGTGGTTTCTACACTCAATTTTTCCTCTGTTTTTTTCTTTTTTTTTCTCCTTCCTCTAATCATCTGACCATCACAAAACTCTTGGAATACTGACTTACAGAGACACGCGCCCAAAGACCAGAAAGGATGGCATCCCAATTCTGCCCAGGGAGGGGGGACCACAAACAACAGTTCTAAGAGGTGATTTTTCACAAGAACATGCTGTTATTTGGGATAGAACACATGGCCTAAGTCCAGTGTTCCCGCCACATGATGCTTGCAGCTGGAAGTGTCGTGGAAGAACATTGGAAAGTCAGTGTTTTCCACTATCGTGTTGATAAGTAACTAAGAAAAAGCCATTTTGACATAAGAATTTGTTATTCTTTTCTCAAATAAGTGTCCTCCCTTAAAAATAATCTTTCTGAGGCAGAGAGCTAGGGTTCAAAGATGCTTTCAAGGCCATTCCTTACAAGCCATGTGAATTTGCAAGATGGTTCTGAATGTTTAAAAGATTCATCCATAAACATCTTCCTTTGACGTACATTTCACAGGAAAGTTCATAGAAACTTATAAGTAAAACATTTAGGAAAAAATTAATATAGCGGAGCACATGTGCACATCCATTCATATGTGAGAAATCCACATAAAAGAAAAAATGGATTATGTTTCTGGATTCCCAGTTATCCAAGAGCTGTGCATATATGCTAGAGAGGTACATATGATGGCCATAGAAGGTGGATGGGAAAATAAGAGAGTTTATTATGTGGGAGGCAGGCTGTTCTTCATTGTTGATTGGTTCACTGAGACAGTCTTATACCGCAGCTCATGCTGGCCTGAAGATTTGAGGCAATCCCTCTGCCTCTGCCTCTCTGCCTCTCTGCCTCTCTGCCTCTCTGCCTCTCTGCCTCTCTGCCTCTCTGCCTCTCTGCCTCTCTGCTTCTCTGCCTCTCTGCCTCTCTGCCTCTCTGCCTCTCCTCTGCCTCTCTGCCTCTCTGCCTCTCCTCTGCCTCTCCTCTGCCTCTGTGCCTGCCTCTGCGCCTGCCTCTGCCTCTCAAGATCTGAGATTGTGTGTGAGCCCCTATACTTGGCTCTGAAATTCTATTATTGATTAAAAACTTTTAGACTTCTAGACTGGATTCTTGTTTATATTGTAGCATGCATGAGGTATTAGTATAGCAGTAACATACAGGATTTATAAAAAGTAAGTACGAAGTTGCTATATGCTTCCCTGTTCTATCATTGAGTATCAAGGCCAACACATTGGTAAATCCTTCCACTCCCACAGAGGACCCAGCCACCAGACAAGGGCTCACTCACCTGGTCCTTTGTCTTCCCTTCTCGCTCACGGATGTGGTTAGCAACAATCCTTTCTGTTTCTTCACAAAGTCTAGGGAAGTTTGCCAGCTGTCAAGAAAACATGTCTGGGCATTAATACCACACAAAGATTGTACCACAAAAACAGAAATAGAGATGTGTGGAGTTATTACAGAGGCTGCTCTTTCTGAGAGTAAACTCGAGACATGAACTTCTGAAGGAGAAAAACCCCAGCAGCCCTGTCAACTATGAGGAGCCGCCTCAAACCAAGCATAGCTGTTCTCTAGAAACAGAGCAGAAACCCAGTGGCCTGGATAGATCATTGTCAATGGGACAAATGCTGAAGTTATTTGGGGGAAAGGCTCTTAATAAAGAAAATACCTCTGTAAGATTTGCCTGTAGGCAAGTCAGTAGTGCATTTTCTTAATTAACGGTTGATGTGAACGGGCCCAGCCCATTGTAGGCAGGGCCACCCATGGGCAGATACTTCTGGGGTACATAAGAAAGCAGGCTGACCCAGGAATGGGGATCAAGCCAGTAAGCAGCACTCCTCCAAGGTTTTGTTTCAATTCCTGCCTCTAGGTTCCTGCCTTGATTGAGTTTGTGCCCTGACTTCCTTCAGTGATAGCCTGTGATGTGAAAGTATACACTGAACCAAACCCCTTTCCTTTATTAAGTTGCTTTTAGTCATGGTGTTTTATCACAGCAAAAGAAACCCTAAAATACCAGGCAAATGCATGGAGGTTTGTCAGGACTTTTTGGCTACTGAAAAAAAAAAATTGGAAAAGAAACAGTGGCTTTGACAGAGGCAGTAATATGAGGAAATAGAAAAGAATGGACAGGCTGATGGCTATTCCAAGTAAATGATGAATTTCAATTATAAGAAAACATGTACACCTTCACAGTAACAAAATAGCACAATACAAAAAGGCAAGAACAAGATCCAAGCAGTAAATGTGTTGGAGTCTATAAGGGGAGGGTAAACATTGAACGGACTTAGTGACATTGCAGAGGAAAAGAGTAGGTACTATGTCGTCAAGTCGCTGCTATTATTTTTGTAAGACAACAGGTGAAGTTAGACTGAGATCTCTGTGGTTTAGCCGAGGACTCCCTGGGGGAAATGCTGGAAATGTTTATCAAGTACCTCATTGTACATGACATACACAATGTGTCTTTCAGTCTTCACATCTCTCTCTCTTTTCACACACACACATACATACACACACACACACACAAACACACGCGCGCGCGCACGCACGCGCACACACACACACACACACACACACACACACACACGCACATTTCAACATAACAACCTCCCAGAATCCTGAGATCAAATCATAAAGACTTTAATTACAAGATTAACTGGAATGGCAAAATGCAACAAACAGGAACTTAATACCTAAGTATCGATGATATTAAATGAATCAAAGTCGACCCATTTATGAGTGGCCATTACAAATTATGTCTTTAATAATGTATTAATTTGAATTCATTTATGTGTATGTATGTATGCATACCTATGTGACTAACCTATTTGCTTATGCGTGGGTGGGTATGTTCACACCTGAACATGCCTGGAGGCTAGAATAGAGTGTCGGGGCCTTTTCAATAACTCTCTTGCCATTTCTTTGAAGAGGACTTGCTCCCTGAACCTAGGGCTTGTTCATGGCTAGACTGGAAGCTGGAGAGGTACAGCAAGCCTACGCAGTCCTCAGAGCTGGGGTTTCAAACATTTGCAAATCTACTGTGTGTGAACACAGAAAGCTGAGCAAGCATGATACAATATTACCAGGGTGACTCTTTTAGCGACATACACATTTACTCCTCTGCAGAGGTTTTTATAGTAGAGTATTTTTATACAGCTATCAAAAAATACAGAAAGCCAACTATTTCCATAACCTAGTAAGGAAAAGCACTTGCTGTACAAACATACAGACCACGTCTGATGTCCCAGAAACATGTGTAATAAAATCCAGGTATGCCTACACATGTCTGTTATCTCATTCCTGGGAAGCCTGAGAAAGGAGGGGCTCTGAGGCTCACTGGCCAGCAAGGCAGACTACATGACAAGTCCCCGGCCAATAAGAGACCCTGATTCAAAAAGTAAACGGGGCAATATCTGAGGTTGTCCTCTGGCCTCTCCACAAATGCATACCATATATACATGAACACACACACACACACACACACACAGAGAGAGAGAGAGAGAGAGAGAGAGAGAGAGAGAGGCAGACAGGCAGGCAGACAGACACAGAGACAGAGACAGAGAGACAGAAAGAGACAGAGAGAGACATTATCTGAATCTTGAGATGTACATTCTTTGAAATCTTACTTCATGGGTTATTGGCAAGGTACAAATAAATTTCCCATTTCGGAAACACTTTACCAGAGTCTATCAGTCAAACCACACTCTGACACTTTGAGAATTCTGCAGAGTATCTTTTATGAGGTTTCTTTTTTTTTTTTTTTTTTTTTTTTTTTTTTTTTTTTATTCGATATAATTTATTTACATTTCAAATGATTTCCCCTTTTCTACCCCCCCACTCCCCGAAAGTCCCGCAAGCCCCCTTCTCTTCCCCTGTCCTCCCACCCACCCCTTCCCACTTCCCCGTTCTGGTTTTGCTGAATACTATTTCACTGAGTCTTTCCAGAACCAGGGGCCACTCCTCCTTTCTTCTTGTACCTCATTTGATGTGTGGATTATGTTTTGGGTATTCCAGTTTTCTAGGTTAATATCCACTTATTAGTGAGTGCATACCATGATTCACCTTTTGAGTCTGGGTTACCTCACTTAGTATGATATTCTCTAGCTCCATCCATTTGCCTAAGAATTTCATGAATTCATTGTTTCTAATGGCTGAATAGTACTCCATTGTGTAGATATACCACATTTTTTGCATCCACTCTTCTGTTGAGGGATACCTGGGTTCTTTCCAGCATCTGGCAATTACAAATAGGGCTGCTATGAACATAGTAGAACATGTATCCTTATTACATGGTGGGGAGTCTTCTGGGTATATGCCCAGGAGTGGTATAGCAGGATCTTCTGGAAGTGAGGTGCCCAGTTTTCGGAGGAACCGCCAGACTGATTTCCAGAGTGGTTGTACCAATTTGCAACCCCACCAGCAGTGGAGGAGTGTTCCTCTTTCTCCACACCCTCTCCAACACCTGCTGTCTCCTGAATTTTTAATCTTAGCCATTCTGACTGGTGTAAGATGAAATCTTAGGGTTGTTTTGATTTGCATTTCCCTAATGACTAATGAAGTTGAGCATTTTTTAAGATGCTTCTCCGCCATCCGAAGTTCTTCAGGTGAGAATTCTTTGTTTAACTCTGTACCCCATTTTTTAATAGGGTTGTTTGGTTTTCTGGAGTCTAACTTCTTGAGTTCTTTATATATATTGGATATTAGCCCTCTATCTGATGTAGGATTGGTGAAGATCTTTTCCCAATTTGTTGGTTGCCGATTTGTCCTCTTGATGGTGTCCTTTGCCTTACAGAAACTTTGTAATTTTATGAGGTCCCATTTGTCAATTCTTGCTCTTAGAGCATACGCTATTGGTGTTCTGTTCAGAAACTTTCTCCCTGTACCGATGTCCTCAAGGGTCTTCCCCAGTTTTTTTTCTATTAGCTTCAGAGTGTCTGGCTTTATGTGGAGGTCCTTGATCCATTTGGATTTGAGCTTAGTACAAGGAGACAAGGATGGATCAATTCGCATTCTTCTGCATGCTGACCTCCAGTTGAACCAGCACCATTTGTTGAAAAGGCTATCTTTTTTCCATTGGATGTTTTCAGCCTCTTTGTCGAGGATCAGGTGGCCATAGGTGTGTGGGTTCATTTCTGGATCTTCAATCCTGTTCCATTGATCCTCCTGTCTGTCACTGTACCAATACCATGCAGTTTTTAACACTATTGCTCTGTAGTATTGCTTGAGGTCAGGGATACTGATTCCCCCAGATTTCCTTTTGTTGCTGAGAATAGTTTTAGCTATCCTGGGTTTTTTGTTGTTCCAGATGAATTTGATAATTGCTCTTTCTAGCTCTGTGAAGAATTGAGTTGGGATTTTGATGGGTATTGCATTGAATCTGTATAGTGCTTTAGGCAAAATGGCCATTTTAACTATATTGATTCTGCCGATCCATGAGCATGGGAGGTTTTCCCATTTTTTGAGGTCTTCTTCCATTTCCTTCTTCAGAGTCTTGAAGTTCTTGTCATACAGATCTTTCACATGTTTGGTAAGAGTCACCCCAAGATACTTTATACTGTTTGTGGCTATTGTGAAGGGGGTCATTTCCCTAATTTCTTTCTCAGCCTGCTTATCATTTGAGTATAGGAAGGCCACTGATTTGCTTGAGTTGACTTTATAACCTGCCACTTTGCTGAAGTTGTTTATCAGCTGTAGGAGTTCTCTAGTGGAGTTCTTTGGGTCACTTAGGTAGACGATCATGTCGTCTGCAAATAATGATAGTTTGACTTCTTCCTTTCCAATTTGTATCCCTTTGACCTCCTTATGTTGTCGAATTGCCCGAGCTAGTACCTCAAGTACAATATTGAAAAGATAAGGAGAAAGGGGGCAGCCTTGTCTGGTCCCTGATTTCAGTGGGATTGCTTCAAGTTTCTCTCCATTTAGTTTGATGCTGGCTACCGGTTTGCTGTATATTGCTTTTACTATGTTTAGGTATGGGCCTTGAATTCCTGTTCTCTCCAAGACTTTAAGCATGAAGGGATGCTGAATTTTGTCAAATGCTTTTTCAGCATCCAATGAAATGACCATGTGGTTTTGTTCTTTGAGTTTGTTTATGTAGTGGATTGTATTGATGGATTTCCGTATATTGAACCAACCCTGCATTCTTGGGATAAAGCCTACTTGATCATGGTGGATGATCGTTTTGATGTGTTCTTGGATTCGGTTGGCAAGAATTTTATTGAGTATTTTTGCATCGATGTTCATAAGGGAAATTGGTCTGAAGTTCTCTTTCTTTGTTGGATCTTTGTGTGGCTTTGGTATCAGCGTAATTGTGGCTTCGTAGAAGGAATTGGGTAGTGTTCCTTCTGTTTCTATTTTGTGGAATAGTTTGAAGAGTATTGGTGTTAACTCTTCTTTGAAGGTCTGGTAGAATTCTGCACTGAAGCCATCTGGTCCTGTGCTTTTTTTGGTTGGAAGACTTTCTATGACTCCTTCTATTTCTTTAGGCATTATGGGACTGTTTAGATGGTCTAGTTGGTCCTGATTTAATTTTGGTATTTGGTATCTGTCAAGGAAATTGTCCATTTCCTCCAGATTCTCCAGTTGTGTTGAGTATAGGCTCTTGTAGTAGGATCTGATGATTTTTTGGATTTCCTCAGTTTCCGTTGTTATATCTCCCTTTTCATTTCTAAGTTTGTTAATTTGGATACTTTCTCTGTGCCCTTTGGTCATTCTGGCTAAGGGTTTATCTATCTTGTTGATTTTCTCAAAGAACCAGCTCCTGGTATTGTTGATTTTTTGTATGGTTCTCTTTGTTTCTACTTGATTGATTTCGGCCCTGAGTTTGATGATTTCCTGCCTTCTACTCCTCCTGGGCGAAATAGCTTCTTTTTGTTCCAGGGCTTTCAGGTGTGTCATTAAGCTGGTAATGTATGCTCTCTCCATTTTCTTTTTGGAGGCACTCAGGGCTATGAGTTTTCCTCTTAGCACTGCTTTCATTGTGTCCCATAGATTTGGGTATGTTGTGTTTTCATTTTCATTGTGTTCTAAAAAGTCTTTAATTTCTTTCTTTATTTCTTCCTTGACCAAGGTATCATTGAGTAGAGTATTGTTCAGTTTCCACGTGTATGTGGGCTTTCTGTTGTTTCTGTTGCTATTGAAGACCACTTTTACTCCGTAGTGATCAGATAGGAGGCATGGGATTAGTTCGATCTTCTTATATTTGTTGAGGTCTGTCTTGTGACCAATTATATGGTCGATTTTGGAGAAGGTACCATGAGGTGCTGAGAAAAAGGTATATTCTTTTGTTTTAGGATAGAATGTTCTATATATATCTGTTAAATCTAATTGGTCCAAAGCTTCAATTAGTTTCATTGTGTCCCTGTTTAGTTTCTGTTTTCCTGATCGGTCCATTGAGGAAAGTGCAGTGTTGAAGTCACCCACAATTATTGTGTTAGGTGCAATGTGTGCTTTTAGTTTTAATAAAGTTTCTTTTACAAAAGAGGGTGCCCTTACATTTGGGGCATAGATGTTCAGGATTGTCAGTTCTTCTTTTTGTATTTTTCCTTTGACCAGCAAGAAGTGTCCCTCAGGGTCTCTTTTGATGACTTTGGGTTGAAAGTCAATTTTATCTGATATTAAAATGGCTACTCCAGCTTGTTTCCTGGGACCATTTGCTTGTAAAATTGTCTTCCAGCCTTTTACTCTAAGGTAGTGTTTGTCTTTGACCCTGAGGTGTGTTTCCTGTAAGCAGCAAAATGTAGGGTCCTGTTTACGTATCCATTCAGTTAGTCTGTGTCTTTTTATTGGGGCATTAAGTCCATTGATGTTAAGAGATATTAAGGAATAGTGATTGTTACTTCCTATCATTTTTGACGTTATGTTTTAAATTTGAATGCTTAACTTCTTTTGGGTTTGATGAAAGGTTACTATCTTGCTTTTTCCAGGGTGAAGTTTCCCTCCTTGTATTGGTGTTGTCCTCCTATTATCCTTTTTAGGGCCGGGTTTGTGGATAGATGGACTCAACAGTTAAAGAAAATGCAAAATGCAAAAAGCTTGTAACCCAAAATATCCAGGAAATCCAGGACACAATGAGAAGACCAAACCTAAGGATTATAGGCATAGAGGAGAGTGAAGATTTACAACTTAAAGGGCCAGCAAATATCTTCAATAAAATTATGGAAGAAAACTTCCCTAACCTAAAGAGAGAGATGCCCATGAATATACAAGAAGCCTACAGAACTCCAAACAGACTGGACCAGAACAGAAATACTTCCCGTCACATAATAATCAAAACACCAAATGTTCTAAACAAAGAAAGAATACTAAAGGCAGTAAGAGAAAAAGGCCAAGTAACATATAAAGGAAGACCTATCAGAATCACAGCAGACTTTTCACCTGAGACTATGAAGGCTAGAAGGTCCTGGGCAGATCTCATGCAGACTCTAAGAGAACACAAATGCCAACCAAAACTACTATATCCAGCAAAACTCTCAATCACCATAGATGGAGAAACTAAGATATTTCATGACAAAACCAAGTTTTATGAGGTTTCTAATCGAGAAAGAGGCCATTGCTTTGAGAGGGGATGAAGGAGAGTGGTGGAGAGCTAGGCGAGAAGAGATGGAAGGGTATTGTGTTCATGTGAGCATGCACGTCTGTTCACATATGCACGTGTGCATGTGTGTGTGTGTGCATGTGTGTGTGTGTGCATGCATGTCTGTGTGCTCATCTTTCTAAGCTTGCTACTCACTGAGCTCAATTTTATCATGAAAGCAGCCTGCAGTTTTGTACCAACAACTGAGACAAAAGCAAATATACTAAATTATAAGGAAGCAAAACAAACAAAAAAACAGAAAACAAAGAAAGAAAATAAAAGTTCTGACCTCACATAGGGATGGGGATGTGGTGGGGGATGGGTGGAGGACTAGAGACAGTACCAGGCAATGCCAGCCTTGAGAATCATGGAAAGGCATCAATAAAGCAACTACATTGGCTATGTGCTTGATCTGCAAAGGATTCTGAGGGTGCAGTGAGCCAACATGTTGATGTCCATTGTGGATTTACACATGTGGTGCTCAGCTTTTATGATGCACACGGGAAAGGGAGCATCAAAGTCCTCTGATGTTCAGAATGACTGCTGACTGGGTTCTGACTCCTCTGCCTCATCAGCTCATTCCATAGGATTCGATCCATGTTTGTGTGGCCCTCCTGCCTGCTCCCAAACATACTCTATCCTGATTGCCCGGTCTTCGTCCGCCTCGCTGCTGTATCTCTTGTTTAAGGCACAATTACAATTTCAACAGTCACCTAAATCATCATCCCTCTCAAGGTCTTCAATTAAAAGCCTACATTGCAAAGAATTCTAATCCTGTCTGCCTAAATAATGTCGATCTGAAAAGCACCATATTTAGACCTTAACTCCCCATTAGTTACTTTTATTCTATAAATTATTCATAAGGAATCATGGGAGGAAAGTTTTGCTACTAGTTATAGAAACGTTATATTTTTTTGATTTATAGTATATCTGACACTCACTAGGCAATTGCCATCTGCTGATACTATGTTTCCTTCTTGTCAGGGCACCCGATGGTGAATCTTACCATCAGGAATGGCTGGTTAACTGTCTAAATGCATAGTCACACAAGTGAAATGCCCTCAAAAAGCTAGAGAGAAAGCACAAAGGAACCAATAGTTAAACCTTCCTTAAGAATGACCTCATAATGAGCCTGAAACTTCCAGTCACACTGTACATTGATTAAATGGCAAATTACTTCCAAATTCCTTCTATCTTAAATCACTTGGCTATTCTTAAATAATGAAGATTCAATAAACAACAGCACGGATCTTTTTTTCTCAGAATCCAACCTTTGGATGTTTGCCTCTGAGAACATTTTTATTACACATGTTCTGAGAGAAAGCTGCATTATGATGAAAAGGTACAAAACTACATCTTAATTATGCCCAACAGTTTCAGTGTTATTAGGGTTGTGTGTAATTATTTGGGGGAACACCTATATAAAAATTTCAGTATTAACCACATTTTTCTCCAGAGGTAAAAGAAACACTTGAAAGGTATTTCCATCCAATAAAACAAAAATTACACACTTATAAAACTCACTAATCATTAATTGATTGGCTCATAGGAGGCAGGCTGTTCAGTGCCTCCCGGGACAAGCATGAGCCAGCCAAGGTTTCTATGGCCTCAAGAGTAACTAGTCTGACACCTCCAGCACAAACCCAGGTTGTTGGATAATCACCACCATTCCTGAACCTGCAGCAGGGACCACAGAGAAAACAAGCCAGAACCAGAACAGTTTCTTATATCTATTATACCTGACTTTGTGAGACTGTATAGGTCTTGTTGTTATTTTAAATCTAAAAGCTACAACCCTTCAAATGCTGACCACATTATAAACTAACCATCTGTTATGATTGCACTGCTCACGAAAACATGTAAAATGTACTTCATTTTCTGTGAATTAAGCGTGTCATCCTCAAAGGTCCCTAGCACCCCCTTTACACGTGTGTGGTGTCTTGCTCAATTTATTCAAGAGATGAGAAAGGAAGGGTTGCAAAAAAAAAAAAAAAAATAGGAGCTGCATTCACCACACAGGTCTGCAAAGGCTTGGACGTGAGGAGTGATTTCAGTCCAGCGCTGTCAGGAAATGGTGAGGCTCCTCCTTGCTGCACAGAAGTACTTTCTGTTTTATAAATGGCATTTTGGGAAATCTACAAAGCCAGTGGGGGTGGGAGAAAGGAGCCAGCTCCTGGCTAACTTGGCTAAAGTGAATACCAAGCAAGAAATGTGTCAGCTTCCCGCCTCCAAGTGGGTGAATTCCAAATTGCTAAACCTCAAATACTTTCTGCAGCTGGAGAGAGAAATGATGAGGCGCGTGATGAAAAAAAAAAACTTTTAAACGGAGAAATAGAGAACTTTCGTGTTATCCAGCAAAT
Organism: Apodemus sylvaticus; assembly: GCF_947179515.1. Lineage (NCBI taxonomy): Eukaryota > Metazoa > Chordata > Mammalia > Rodentia > Muridae > Apodemus > Apodemus sylvaticus. The sequence continues at coordinate 69,719,921 of NC_067483.1, forward strand.
GCTAAAGAATTGAAATTTCCTTAGCCAACCTAAGATGGGAGAAAGCTGAAGGGCTGTTGGTAAAGGAGTGCTTGGTCTCTTAAGGAATGCAGAAGACATCCAAACAGGTCGGAGTGGGTTGACACTGTGTCAAAACTACCTGAAGCTCTTAGTTGGGTTTTCGTCTCCTCTGTCATCCCAGGTTTACCTTTGGTAAGACACACTAATAAGAATTTAAGTTGGAAAAGAAGAAAAACAGAAGATAGGAGGCCCCTGGTCTCTAAGTATAGGATGTAGATTTCCTATAGCATCCAATAAACACTTCAAGCAATAATCAGTGAGATGCAGAGAAATGGAAACTCAAGTCTTTTACACAGAACAAAAGCCACAGTGCATTGACAGAGGCCATACTGGCCCTGTTCCGTGTTCCATGGTTTTTCCTTCTACTTCCGCCATGTTGACTGTCATGTGGTACATCAACATGAAGTGATTTCAATATCCTTCCATTTACACATTCAAAACTACTATTGGGGAAAGAGGACAGTCTATGGTCAGAAATAAAACTGAACTCTATAAATCAAGCCCCCACCACCAGAGCTTATATTCTCAGGGTCCCTTCATTGCCCAACAACAAGAGACACACAGAGTATAATTCACACAGGCATGTGTGACACAAAGGAAAGGAGGAGTGGGGTAAGAGGAAGACTGGGGGAGTCTCCTGAGTGTTTGGGGTTGGAGAGACTATGAAACTATAGATAGAAAATTCAAGATACTCTGCTCATAAGGCCTTTGAACACAGACCGGAGGCAAGTAAAGTTGATCTTTGCAGCAACTGCAAGGAACAGAGAGAAAAGCAAAGTTCCCTCTCCCCTATCTCTTCAGCACACTACAGAAACAAGCACAGCAGTGCAGCTGCAGTGTGGAGAGGAGGGAAGGAAGAAGGTGAACTTAGAAAGGGGAGAAAGATCATGCAGGGCACTGAAACCACAGTCAGGGCCTTAGAGTTTCTTCTTTAGTTTATGTGGACTCAGGGCCAGATATTGACTGACCTAATGTACCACAGAACTGGGCATTCCTTCAAACAGTACTTTTAATGCAAAGTTCTTCCCTGGGTTTCTTGCAGAAAACTAAAGTAAGGTATTTTCATGGCAATTTTTTTATTCTAAACAGTGGGGGGGGGTGTCAATTAATTGGTATCATAGCCATCCAAGAATGTGGTTTCCCAAGAGGTCAATAAATGACATAGTTGCTAAACTGTGGGCACAAAAACAAGTTGTTCCTCCCTGTGCTCCCTGCAAAAAGCTTGAGACATGAGCCAGAGGAGAGGAGGTAAAGGAAGGCAGATGAAATCTGATGCCCACCAGAAAAATTCCAAAGTGGAGATGTCCCTGAGAGAGGCCGGACAGCATAAAGAGCTCTCTTGTTATCCTGTGCCCCAGAGACGACAGTGAGAAAGTATTTGTGAAGAAACACATTCCCCAGAGCAAAAAAAAAAAAAAAAAAAAAAAAAAAAAAATAGCTTTTCTCTGTGGTGTTTTCACACATATAAACCCCATATGTTTTAAGCTAATGCATGTTCATGTGCATAAGGGGAAAAAACATTAAAGGTTTTTACACATGAAGCAATCAGCATGAAGCGTATACATTCAAAAAAAAAGGGGGGCTTTTAACTATGAAACTACAATGTAGCCAGAATAACTATACATTTTATATTGCCTAGAGCAGTTCTATTTTACTCTCCTAATTATGGTGAAAGTATTAATAGCTCCCTTTAACTCTCAAGAATGTCCTGTACTGGATGATAAATTATATAGTCACTTTCTTAATGCCTTGCACTCAAAAGGGCCGGATAATGAAGTGTTAGCATATGTAATGCTAATTAGGATTCTTACCTGAAAAAATTAATTTTAATTAGACTAGTTTAAAATAAGAGGATGATGGTAGACCTAAGGCCAAAAGTTTTGGGTATCAAAATTAGACATAAAGAAAGGCAGGTGTTTGAACAAGCCCTGTCCAGATGTCACCATTTTCCAAGAAACTACTAAGACGCTCTTTCAAAATGAGGTGCAGCTTTCTTCAGCATCAAGGAAACTTCAGAACATGTAAAATTTTAACAAATATTTCTACACTATCTCTCCTAGGGAGTCGTAGCCATTGCAGATGGTCCTAGGGTTTGAAAGATAAATGAACATGGTTCTCTGTTATAAACAAATTTACTATCAGCAAGAGGGGAGGGCTCAGGGGAACAAATGAACACATACAAATCCCACACCCAGTCTCAGGCATGATGAGAGAAACAGACATGGGTTAGCAACTGAAGCGAGGAGAAAGGGGTACGGAAAGGGGCTGGGAAAGGAGTCGCAGAGGAGTTTCCCCCGCCAGGAAAGCAGTTAGGAAAAGATGAAGAATGGGCCTTTATAAATGACAAATGATGAAGAAGGACAGTAGAGGAAAGAGAAACATTCCAGGCAAAGAGAATCACGTGTACAAATGCCAACAGCAAGAAAAATCTTAGAGGGGAATGAACAGTGGCCATAACAAGCAGTTGGACAATAAACACAGCTGAGTAAGTACTTGGAAATTAGATGGTGAAATGCAAACCTGAGAGATTTAAACTTCATGCTCAAGGCTTGAAAGGGCATTTATTTTAATAAAACAGACAAAAATATATATCTGAATTTAGAAAGGCTACTTTGATAACAGGGTGAATTTGAGGGTATTGAGCTTAGAGGTCAAAGGATCAGTAGGCTACCAGCAGAATCCTCAGAATTTATGAAAGAATATGACATAGATGTAGTAAGCTGGGAGACAGGATTGAACCTGTAATGTTTGCCCACAGACTCTGTTAGAAACCATTGGTCCTTAGTTTGCACCACTAATTTGAAGGCTATGTATCTTTGAAGTGATGGGGACTGCCTGGAGGAACTGAGTGGTTAGACACAGATTTCTTAAGGTTATAATGTGCCATGGGTTCTATCTAGCCTTGATCTCTGCTTCCTGGATTATGTAATCTCAATGGCTTCATCACGTGCCCAGGACCACACACTTTCTCAGCCATGAAAAACTGAATCTTCTCTAAAACCATAAGCTAAATGGAACCTTTTCTCAGCAAGCTATGGATACAGATCATTTCAGAAGGCTTGTTCTGGAGGTGTAGATTTGGGAAGGTTTAAGGTTTAAAGGGCAGCGGATGCTAGGGGATGCATCTGCCAACTAAGACTAGAAAACAAGAGAGGAAAGCCGAGCAGGTTTGATCCCAGGGTCTGCAGGGTGGCAGAGGTGGACAGTCACTGCGAACAAGGGAGGGAACAGGCAAAGGTGGAGGAGGGCCTGGAAGAGAGAGACCTGGCCAGGCCTGGAATAAGAGCCATGGCAGTCAGGCCCCAGGTGACCTTGGTATCTCCGTAAAGTAGTGGGGTGTGGGCTAGATAAAGGTTGAAGAATTAGCTGGAGAAGAAGAGGGGAGCAGTCCATAGGCTTGAGATAGGGTTTGCTTTTGTTTTTGTTTTTGTTCTTCTGAGTTATGGGTATATGCCAGCCTTAGAAATGTAAAGGAAGTGAGAGTAAAGATAGGAATGTAGTCCTTTGAGCTTCACCTGATAGAAAAGTTAAATCAGGCAGAAATTGGGTAACTGGTCAGCAAATCAAGAGTGCCTCACTCACCCATGTGTCCCCACAACAGTGGGCTCTCTGAAAAAAAAAGTCCCCACTCTACATTTTTGAACCTAGGCCTCAGGAGGCAAAGAGGAAGTGGCTTACGAACACCTTCTGAGTACCTGCATTCACTCTTAATGGAAGTCCAAGGGGTAGCGTAAGTTCTGAGTGCCATAGACTTCGGGGCTGCATCATCTAAGACATCTGTTGATGATGCCAAGGACCACAAGAAGGCAGGGGAGCCGGGGTGCAGGGGAGCAGGGGAGCAGAGGAGCAGGGGAGCAGGGGAGCCGGGGTGCAGGGACTGAATGGAAGTCCCTGGAATCAACAACATTAAACAACAATAGCTGTTGGCTGTTAGAGATGAGCTCTGCACAGATACTGGACACCGATGGTGAATTGTAAGTGAAGGATAAACAGTATAAGTCAACTTCTAAGAATCCTGATGCATCATGGGAGGAGACGGACTGCTAGTGACAGCAGTAAGGGTTGGAGGAGTACTGGTGCCATTTGGGCCTTAAGGAAAGACTTTTTTGAGAGAATGATAAAAGTATATGTGAGGCCCATGACAGGAGAGGTAAGCAAACTCAGGACCTAATCTCAGGCCTTTGGATATTCTTTAGGATTATACCAATAAACTTTTATCTATAAAGAAATCTCCAGGACAAACAACAACCTTGTGGAAAAAGCTGGGCTTTGTTTGTTTTACTTTTATTGTATTTAAAGCAAAATATAGAATGCTCTGAGAAGACAGTAAAGATACACAGGAGATTGATACACAGAGAGTCTAATGGAAGTGGGGTCCAAAAGTGGGGGAGGGGTTAAGAATAGAAGCCAGAGGGTATCTGGGAACATGATATCTTATCCCAGGCTGACTGTTGCTTTTCCAGTAAGTCAGAAAAAAATGGGAAATGATAGAAAAAATAAATAAATAAAGATTCATACATACCATAAACACTTTATATAACTGAAAACATAAATGTACACACATGTGCCCATCTTTTGATGTTGGGCCAGGGCCCACTCTCTGCATATGGATCCACTGATTACAGTTATGTCTCTTCTGTATTTCATAAGCCACATCCCTCATCTGCGCTTGCCAGCGCTGCTTTCTCTAATGGGGGAGGGGGAGAACCTGAGCACACTTGTTAAATAATCTGAATGCAGAATCTGAACGCAGAAAGCACCCCCCCCCATTTTTACAAGGAGCCAGCCAACAACACGCACTGTTTTACAGCTATCCTGCCCACACATCACCAGAAGCACGGAGTTCACAGCTAAGAATTTACTGAGGCTTTGCAAAGCCTTCAGTTCAGTTTTCAGAGAAACCAAACAACTTTTTTTTTTTTTTTTGCATTTGATCAGAGTCCATTCTGTAAAATCAAATCGAGCAGGGCTCTGAGGACCAGTGCGTGAAAGCTTTCCACAGGCCACATCTTCACTCTGAAGCTAATGATCCAGGTGGCTAGAACAGGGTGCAGTAATAGTTAATCCTACATCTCAGTTAAGAAGCCAGTCAAGAGTACTCAGATGCACAGGCAACAAGGCAGGGTTTGTGGAGTATTCACCAGCTCCTGCGACAATGAATGTGGCTGTTTACAAGATGGCTTTCTTCCCCTTGTGCTTCCTCCGCCCCCACTATGCCCAGTACTGATCCTTTTGGGCACTTGCTGTTTGGGAGAAGAGATGGGGATTTGGATAACAAGGCTCCCAGAAGAACAGTAGACATTTCACAGGTTGCTTCTCAGCTTTAAGATACCACATCACTTTCCTTGCCTCTTTTCAATTCGGAAATCATAGCTAGAAGTCTCATTCATTTGACTTATTCACTATGCACACAGATCTTCTTCATTTGAGCTTTTCTAGCAGGAGACTGAAACCAACCTTCACACCCTTCCTACCAGTCACTGCCAGGGACCTCACATAAAGCAAAGGGCAACAAAAATAAAACCATGTTTCCCAGAAATGCTAATGATCCCAGTACCAACTGTCAGGAGTTAGGCCTGCTTTGCCCTAAAGACTTTCACCTAAACAGCACTACTAACTCTCTTTTCCACTACAAAAGATTTCTTTAAATTTTTCCTGGTGGGCCACACCTTTAATTCTGGTACTTAAGAGGCAAAGGAAGGCTGATCTCTGCAAGTTCAAGACTGACCTGATGAACACAGCAAGCTCCAGGCAAGCCAAATCTACACAGAGAGACCCTGCCACAAAGAAAAGGAAAAAATGAAAGAAAGAAGGAAAGGAAGGAAGGAAGAAAAGAAAAGAGAGAGAGAGAGAGGAGGAGGGAGGGATAAGAAACAATAAAGACATTTAGATTTAAAATGTATTATCTGTGTGCACATACATGCACGTATGTGGGTACCTGTAGAAGCCGGAAGAACACTTCAGATCTTTTGAACCAGAATTATAAGCACTCACGAGCTACTACATGTGATACTAGGAACCCAACTCCAGTCCTCTGCAAGAACAGTGAGTGCTCTTAACTGCTGAGTCATCTTTCTAACCCTCCCCTCAAAATAGCCTTCTAGTGGTCTAAGCAATTTAGGACATTTTCTCCATATCCTTTAGTGTGATGCCACCCAAACTGAGAAGTCTTTCCTCAACTGCTCTCCATAGACTCAATATATATTATACACACACACACACACACACACACAGACTGCTGTGGAAATGGCCCCCTGTGAATGAGCCACTGTTTGTTAAGGCAGTACTGACGAATTGGTGTGTTAGGTTTCTGTAAGACCTCAGAGGCACCATTCTGGTTATTCCTTGCTGTGTGATCTCAGGCATCGTTGTACTTACTTCCCCTGGCTTATTCATTTACATATGATATGGGAAGGCAACTGTGCCCCCCAGTATACCATCAGTGCACGCTAATGTGTGACATGGGATTATGCCAATGATAACTCACAGCAGTGAAAAATATAATGCCTGAAGTCTCTGGATGCCTAACACAATGGTGCTGTAAATATGCAAAACACGTATACAGGCATGGGGCGTGGCACACCTGAGACAGACATATTTGCATGTGCATCACAAGGTGCCTACAGACAGAAGTCAGAAATTATGTTTGAATCTGGGTCACCAGACCTCAGAGCCTGGACTCTTAACCAATATAGTGTTTGCTTTCAGACTACCAGGCTAAAGTGCTATTAATTTATAAGAATTTGCTCTTTATTGATACACACAAAGTCAATGATGCCCTTCCCTAACAATTACCTTCAACCACAGACCATGGGAATTAGGTCAGGGAATTCATCAAATTGTCCTAAGGTGATGCTTATCTTAATTCAGACAACAAAGAAAAATATTATGTGACTAAAAGATATATACCTACTGAGCTAAGCAAAGTTATGGCAGAGCACGATGGAAGTGCATGCTCTGCTTACTGAAAAGGCAGTTTCTACAGTAATTTGCCAGAGTCTTTGTCCTTGCACAGATGCAAACCTCTTTAATAAAGTAGAGTTATGGAGACAGAGCCGTGCAGTGGGACGGGAAAGGCGAATGAATCCATGAGACATTTCCTGGGTAGTTAAATAATCCAAGCTTACCCTCTTGGTACACTTCTTCACAGTGTTGATCAGCTCCTGCATTACCAGGTCCACGCTCTTCAAGGACGGCCCTTTCAGTTTCACTATCTGCTTCTTGACTATGGCCTCGAACGCCATGTCTGGAGTAAACAGTCCTGTCCTGAGGGTAAGAAAGAGAGATGAGACTTCAGCAGCTGAGGAGTAGCCAAGAGCCCTCGAAAGGTGTTTAAATTGGCGTGGGACTTAAATTGAGTATGCAGTCTACTACCAAGTTTTAAACAGTGGTTGAAGCGACATGTCAGTCATTAAATACTGGCCTTGCAAGCATGAGAATCTGATGCACCCACACACTAAAAAGACAGGACTGTGGTATAAGCCTGTGGTCCCAGAGGAGGTAAGGCTTGGATCTCTGGGGCTCACTGTTTGGCCTCCATAGCTTGCTTGGAAAGCGTAGGGTTAATAAGATATCCTGTCTTCAAGATCAAAGGGAGATGGCTCCTGAAGAATGACAGCCGAGGCTGTCCTGTGCCTTCCACTAGGTGCCCCAGTACACTTATACCATGGCCACACACTGGCAACACACCAGCATACAAGCTCATGCCAGCACACAATACACACACATATACACACACTAGCATACAAACATACCCCAGAACATAGCCCACCACACATGTATACATACACACACACTAGTACCCAAACATACCCCAGCATACATCACATACACACTAGCACACAAACATACCCAAGTGTATGTGCATGCACTCATGTACATACACACACACACACACACACCTTGGCATACATACATGCACACAGAAACATGCATATATCCATACACACAAAGATAATACTATCTTTAATAACCTTAAAATACAAGTTCCTGTCTAACAGCAATGCCCACGCATTAAGAAAAGTAGTGTTTGCCCAGCCTTGGCCAAGCACTGGGCTCAGTGCCCTGAGCAGCACACAAAATAGCCATGCATGTTTTCATAACTTACAAAGTAATGTTAACTGTAATTTGTCTCAACTCACTATTTCAAAACAACACAAAGGAACAAACATAACCAGGCCTCCATAACACCATGTTCCTTGTAGATTCAACCACTGTCTGAAATTTTTCAGAAAAAAAAATTGTGTATATAGAACACTACAGACAGTATTGTTGACATTATTTGTCCAAAAAATGCCATGTAACAACTATTTTCATACAGCATTAGGTATTTTGAGTAATTTAGAGATAACTCAAACCATAGAGAAGTTGAGTGCTTGTTACATGTACATAGTGTGCTATTTTATAGGAGAATGTGCATCTGTGGACTGGGTTATCTCTGGGGAGTCCCGAGACCAACACTCAGTAGATTCCAAGAGTTGATTTACTAAGTTTCCATTTACCATCCCGAAAGGATTTCAAAAGCAGCCCACTCTTAGCAAGTAAACCTCCCCTTTACATGGCAAAAAAGTGGGGCCCCAGAGTCTGCTCTTTCCAGAAAGGCTTCTGTAATACAGAGAGATAGCTGGCTCTCAGCAAAAAGTCCCTGGGTGCCGGAGGAAGGGTGTGACTGTAGAGGAGCTGTCAATCACTTAGACAATGCACAATGCCTAAATGATGCACTTATAAAATCAACAAATAACAAGAATCACAAAAATCTTTTTATCTGGAATTAATTCAAATTTGATGTCATTATATGCTTTTCTCATGTGAAACAGGAAATCAGGGAAGCAAATATAAGGATAGAAGAAGTTATGTATGTTTTATAAACAGTGGAAAATGCAGTTCCGTTGTTAAGTATTTGACATACCAACATCAAGGTCTCAACTCCATCCCAGTGCCTGAGAAGCTAGGTGTGCTGGTGTGTGCCTATAACCCCAGCACGGGGAGCAGGTGGAGATGGGGGAGAAGTCCTTTTTAGAATCTCTTCCCAACATAATCTCGTCCTGACCCTGTGTCAGAAGCTGAACTACACTGGCCTCCAACACTCCTTCACTTAAGGTAACCTATGAACCATGAACCAGCAGCCTACGTGGGATTAGCTTACTCTACGTGGGCTCAAAAAATGTGTTTTAAAATAATTTATGTCAGAATTCTAGACTATATCACTATGTGCTGAATGTGCATGTTTCCCCTAAGATGTATATGTTAAAGCCCTGTATACTTGATGTCACCACATATGATGTAGGGCCTTTGGCATGAAACTAGATTGTAAGGGTGAAACTTTCAGGAATGAGGTGAGTGTCTCGTGGGAAGAGATCAGAGAGCTTGGTGGTCTTCCTTTGACCACATACAGGCACTATGAGAGCTGAGTGATACACACACCGGAAGAAGCCCCTCACCTAGCCAGGCCAGGTCAAGCTGGGGAACTCTTGTGATTTCAGCCTCCAAAACCGTGAGAGACCCATTTCGTTGTTGATAAGCTACTCTGTCTATGAGGATTTGTTATCTAAAGCCTAAGAACACTAAAATACAAAATAAGAGAATAGCACTACTCTCAATGAGGGGAAATTCAGTTTCTACTCCAGGTCATATTCATGCCCCTGTCACCCCAGTCTCCCGACCATACAACCTGCAACAGCCAAAATGGAAAACTCAGCTCCACTAAGACCAGCATCTCTCTGCACTCAGTATCTCTCTGCTTGACTCCCACTACCCTTCCTTCCTCAACACTGCATTATTGTCTTCCACCCTTCAGGCCCACTGCACGAGTTCTTCATATGCATGTACCTATGTATCTGCATGTTCACACACACACACACTCATACTCACACACACTCACAGACACACACACTCACATACATTCATACACACATACATACACACTCATACACACTCACACACACATTCACACATACTCACACACATACTCACACACTTATACTCACATACTCATGCACACATTCACACACACATTCACACACTCACACATTCATACTCACACACTTACACACACTCACCAGTCATGCACACATTCACACAGACATACACTCACATATACTCACACGCACTCACACATACACACACTCACACACACATTCACACACTCACACATACACACACACATGCACACACTCACACACACACTCATACACACATACACTCACACTCTATCTCACACAAACACAAATATAGGCACGCAACACACTATGATTGAAATTATTCATTACATAGGAAAGGTTCCATTGAAAAATAATTCCCTTTCCCAATTTCTCTCCACAACCCCAAATTATTCTGCCAGTTCTCCATTGCTTGTAAGCATCTCACATAAGCAAGTCCCCCCAGGTAGAGAACAAACAGACTCTTGTTCACCTACTCAGAGATGAATAGAATGCTCAGTTCTTATTGGAAAGAGCATAGGCCAAGGGTACAGAAAGGTTTTTATCATCATCATCATCATCATCATCACTAAAATCTCTCTAGCAGTATAGAAAACTAACACTAAGTCAAAAACCGAGATTTTCTTTTTCTGACTTCTAACTCTCTTTCTTTTGATGATGAAAAACCACTTTACCAGCCATTTGAAATACTCATTTTCTTTGGGTAGCTTGAAGTCAGGAAAAAATGTGGCCCACTTGCCTGATCCCATGTATGTTTTTGATTGCATAGCTTATTTCTCTTCTCAGTTCTTTCTCATTGAACTCCATCTGCAGATGCAAAGCGAGCCACGGTTATGACACTTAATTCTTTCGGATAATATTATTGGATAGTATAGAATGAGGATAACCTTACTGTTATTAATAAATGGATACTCATGTCTTTTGTAAGCTAAACCCAGATGGTCAAAACATCTGTTTATATGGAGTTCAAGGCCACATGGGACACTGGGGATTTCTGGAAGTTCCAGTGGATCAGAGGGTTTTTTTTTTTTTAACTCTGTTATACATGAGGAATACTGTGCATAAGGAAAACCTCCTGGACACAAACCCAGCCACTCATTTGAAACACACAATTATTTTTTGCTGAATGTACTAAAGTGGAGGCCACAGGAGGCTGCCTCAATGAGAACGTCTTCTGATGGGTGGCCGCGGCACAGCTGTCTTTTCTTTCTGGCCATCTTAACCACCTGACCATAAGACCTCTTTATAAGAGGAAATTAATAATACCTTACGAAGCCAACACAGGATGCATTGCTATATAAATATTTCCCAGAAGACCTAGGCACTACAAATCGACTTGGAAGTAAGATCAAAGTGCCACAGAGCTTCGTCCCAAAAGGCACATCCAGAGAGCACCAGACTCAGCTTTGACAGGGACGCGGCCGGTCCAGCCTCGCTCTGTCCATTTCCTCCCCCCTTATGCTTTACATCTCGGAGTTAACGACGTGCTCTAAGCTTCTGGCATACGCTGTGGCTTCAGAGTTCAGATCCGTCGTCATTTCTTCCTTTGTGTCATGAGCATTTGCACCCCCTCTCCCACCTCTTCCGGCTTTACTAGCTACCCATCCTTCCAAGCTCTGTTCAGGCGCTGGCTCCCTGGCATCCTCCGGCTGGGATTCATGTCTGTGGGTTCTGTTGCCATAGCACCCTATGCTGAAGTTTGTCACTTTACTTAGCACATTTTAATAAAACGATCTATTTACCCACCTTCTTCCCACACCAATACATAAACACTCGCCTCCTCATCCTGAGGCGAGTGGCGTGGGCCCTAAACTGTTCAGCTGCCTTGCTGAGCAATCACTCTCAGCAAATGAAAACAATTCTCATTTCCTTCCTACACACCGACACTTTCCCTCAGTTCCCTCGTCTGATGGGCACCATCATGCACTCAACGGCAAGAGACCAACCTTGGGGAGTAATTTTGAACCTCTGGTTTCTGTCTCGGGAATCGATCCAAGCCTGTCAACCTTACCCCTAAATTCCCAGTCATCCGTTTCTCTCCACTCTTTCTCATTACATCATTTTGACCAAGAAGCTTTAAAAATGTACATTTCAGAGCTTCCTCCTTGCACAAGATCCCTTCCAAGACCATGTGCCCAGCCATGTGTTTGTAATTTTGCTTTCTTTGTCTCTAAGAGACTCCTGAGATTACAGAAGCTTCGGGCAGAAAACATTGTCCGTCCATCTCTGGTGAGGCCCTCCTCTTCTTTACCACATCTACTGCTTATCTCTTGGTGATCCCGCAGTCACCATTCTCTATGGCGATGATCGACCCAATCAGATAACAGTCGCCTGTCTGAAATCCTCCTCTTGCTTTCCATTGTGAACCATGAACAACAGCAGCCAGGACAGCCCTGGATGCATAGCTTCTTCCCTAAGCGAGCCTCTCCCCAGGACTTCTCTTAACACTGATGTCACTGTGACCGGCTGGTCATGGATAATGTCCCCTTCTTCGCTCAGAGGGAGCCTATCTAAATATCCCATGGAAAGGAACCTTTACATCACGTCACCGGAGCAGCACTTGGATTTTTCTTATGTTGTCTACTTATTTCATTTTCCTTACTAAATAAATTCGACCCTTTTCTCTCTTGGCCACTGGGACCTTGGCCTGTAGGAGAGTCTCAGAAATATTTTAAATTAGACAACTGATAGATATCATGGAAAACTGAGGTATTGTTTCTTGAAGTAATTTCTATGAGCTCACTGAAGTCAGAAAAGCAGATTTCGAGTACAAAGGATTCTGTTGGTCCTGTGATACATCACAGTGCATCAATAGAGCTGCAGGGGAGACCAGGAAATGAGGTGGGACAAAGGGAGAAAAGAACGTTCCTTACAGACCTTCACTATCTCAAAAGGAAAGCGTTCGTGGAAAATGCGGTTGATCTTAGCACCGCCAGAGAGCTCTAAGGTGTCGACTTGATCCCCTGAGCCTTCGATTCTCTTCTCAAAGTCCACAGCAAACTGTTGGACCATCCTAGAATTGAGAAAGAGAAATAAACCCAAGTTAAAGTTAGTTAACATCACACAGCTCTCCTGTCCTTGCCTGATTTTACTAAGGGTGTAGCTTTGACTCCTTTCCTGGTGTTCTTAGTGACACCTACTGGCTAAGTTAGCACTGCGCGTCATTTGGCTGTAGCAAGGCTGTTGCAGGAACAGATTTATTTTACACATTTTAACTAGAGTAAATATTTTAAGTATCATTCTCTTTAAATGTGTTCTATTCATTGTGATTATGACATGAAATGGTAGTCAAGGAACACTTGGATTTTAAAAGTTATGTAATTAATCTTAAGTGAGCCTCCACTTCTGTGACATCATGCCTGTCCACTCCCAGCTCCTGCCACTGAAACACCCACACACAAGCCCAGCCACACACCTACATACACACACACACCTACATACACACACACACAGCACAGGCTCCTTTTCTTCCTCCAATATGGCACCTCAGTCTGTCCTCCTCATCCTACAACTATGTGCTGGGTGCTCTAAAGGTTACCAGAGCTTCAAAAGTCATCAAGACACAGTTTCCCCCACCTTCAGATGCCATCGTTCAGAGGAGTCCCTGGCCTGCATATTCAATCGTGTGCTGGACATATATTTTCTCTTAGCTGTCTTGGATCAAAACACCTAAACCGTGAACCGCTTAAACTGTTTTCTTTCTCTCAGTCTGGGGCCTGCTGATTCCCTCCCCTTAGCTCAGCCCTCCACAACCCCTTCTTGAATTACTAAGGTACCTGTAGGTTTCCATCCTGATCCTAGGATTCTGTCTGGTCAGATCCTACCCTGACACAGCCACACAAACCTGCTGTCACAGACCCTTCTAACCAGTTCTGCCTTGCCTTCCAGTGGGTTCCCACGATTTGAGTTAACCCATTATGTAGGATTCTTTGTGCTGTGGTTTTGGCTGTTCTTGAGGATGATCTCTTGCTCCATAATATACACCATCCAATCTAAACTCAAAGACTCTTCTGGCTAATCCCCACATGTACCATGTCCCTGTATTTTTGTATGTGCTTTGAGGATTTACAGCACCATTGACTCCATCCCCTGCCTGGAATAATTGCCTTCTATTCTCAAGACTCAGCTTGAGTATTAATTCTTCTGAGAAACCCATCATGATCAGTGGTCCTCAGCTCCCAGCATCATCTATGACTGCCCAGATTAAGGGAGCCTCTGCTTCTTCAGCCTATGTCTAACAACGTTTCTTAGAGCACTGCTTCCCCGTCAGTCACTCCCTGGTGGGCAAGGGCGTGCACCACATGGGTAACATACAAGATATGCTTAATAAATATTTGACCAGTGAATCAATTAACTATCTTAAACCACTGGTAAAAATAAAAGACAGAAGAGAAAAAGTATTGCCATTTTGTGTTGATCACTTGACATAGAGATTCTAATTCTGACATACTAGAACTACTACTTTCAAATTCAAAATCTAATGGAAAGTATTTTCAGATCTTTCTGAAACTTGTATGTTTTTAGTGTCAACAATTGATTGGATATAGTGGGTCAAAGTAATGACAAACTATTTAGCCATGCTCAAGTATCTGATGTTTTTAATGGTTTTTGTTAAGTGCCTAGAAAGTTGTGGTATGTGCATTAAAACACTAGAAAATTTTGCAGACTTCATCTCTGTCAATTCTTCCCATACCCTCCATTTGGAGGTATTGGAATAAGCTTTCCCTGAGCCCATTCTAGTCTCTTACCCTCCTCCTTAAACCTAACATACATCCCTCGTACTTGAGGGCCTTGAACATCATTAATTGCCATCTGGGAATTAATAATTCCTCTCTTCACATGTTCCCAACTCCTCCTCTGGGCTCCAACATTCTCTACTTATGACTAACAGCATTTATTAGTGTCTAACACAATTCATCATTTATAAGCTTGTCTTGATGATCCTCTTCTTAAACACAAAGTGTCACAGTCATTGTTGACATGGTAGGACTCAGAGCCAGAGTTTGAGTCCAGTACATGGAAAGATGGAAGGAAGAGGGAACAAGGAAACGTGTCAGGAAAGAGGAGCACACACAAAAAGAAGACAACAGAATCAACAGGCTAGTCAACTACCTAATGGTGGAACATTCTGCAGCTAAGACCCATGATGTGACAGAGGCAAAGACTAGTCTTTGCATCCTAGCTTCAGACAGATGTAGAGATAGTGATGTATGACCTCAATATAAGTACATTTCTTTTCTATATAACTTGAAATTTTTTATAAGAGTTTAACCAAAGACAAGGAGAAACAAACAAACTTGGAAATCATTCTACTCTTTAAAAAATTTCATCTTTGTCAAGGTATTATTTTAAGTGAAAGACAGCATGATGCAATTAAGATGCCACTAAAACTTTTTGAATATTTGGAAATCTCTTTTTTAAAAAACCTGAAAAACCACCAGTTTGGTATCATTGTGACTTCTGACCAAAGCAAGAACCATAGAATGCATTTTGATGCATCCTTGCACATTTGAAGGAAGATTATGCCCCCCCCACTCTTTCCAAAGAGCTGTGACAGTAATGTAATGCTAGATGTACACCTGTCTGAATGGACGATGACATTCAAATTGTAGGAGGGCACTACAGAAGTCTTCAGGGTGCCAAAGTGGCCCAGGTTTACAGAAATATGCTGCCTCCACAGATGGGTACAGCAGAAAAGTGCTGATGGCATTCCTGTCCATGTGGGTGCTCGGCCCAGGAGGTTGGTATCACCAGGCTATAGCTGGACTACAGTAGAAACAAGTTCCTAGGACAAGAAGCCAAATCTCACCAAGTAGAGAAGAAAAAAGACAAATATAAGGAAGAAACTATTGGGATGTGTCATGGCTCAGAGGTCCTTGTGCACACAGATAAGGACTGGAAATGCCAGGAACGTTAAACATGCAGGCTTGTGTCTTCAAAGGAAGGAGGTGTTTGCCATTCCACACAGAATTCTGGGAAAGGATTTAGTTTATGACCTGGTGATCTTTTGCTATCTGTAGGGCCAGACTTCACCCAAATATTGTGTCTATTTTTTCCAGACTTCCCACCACGCCTAAATCTTAATCATTGCTTCTCAGTTCATAAAATCCATCCTTATGAGAGATGTCACTTGCAGTTCTCAACAACTATATGGCCTGCATAGCTTCTGTTATCTTAGGGCCAGGCTAATCCCGATTCCTATGGGTATTCTGTTTACCTCAGTCATTCTCCCCAGACTCTTATCCCTATCTTGAGTTGTGCCCTGACTCAACAGAACTGATCTTTATGGAAAAGGTCACACACACACACACACACACACACACACACACACACTTTGAAAAGAGTTTCCACACAAACATGTCTTAAGTATTGTTGTACACGTGGGACTCGACTCATTGCTATCAGAAAACTTTCTTTCTGAATTTGTGCTGTGCTTAAATATGACTAAAATAAACTACCTGGTGTCAGACTCCTGAAGTCTGTCCTAGCACCACTACATAAGTCAGCCTGGACCAGGTTTGATTCTTGTCTCTCTTCCCTGCCAGCAATGAAGCTTGCAGGCACACACACAGTGAAGATGCAGAAGAAAGGAATGTTGCATACTACAGAGGGGTTGAATGAAAAATAAAGTTTGCTTTGAGGTACAAGAGATAAAGGTGCCACAAAATCAGCCAGGGAAATGGTTTAGTTGCTAAAATGTTTCCACACAAGTAAAAGGACCTGAGTTCAGACCCCTAGCACCTACATAGAAAGCCAGGCCCAGTACCATGCACCTACAATTCCATGATTGGAGCAGGGAAGATAGGAGTCTCTCTTGGGCTTGTTAGCTAGACTAGCTAAATTGGTGAGCTCCTGGTTCAGTGAGAGATACTGTCCCAAAAAATGAGAGCGCAATTAAAGAAGACATCAATGTTAACCTCTGATCCGCACACACACACACACACACACACACACACATGCATGCCCACAATATGTACATATATGGAACAATTTCATATATGTACATATATGGAACAATTTCATATATGTACATATATGAAATAATGCACACAACTGTAAATGAATAAGTAAAATAATAGTACTTTAAGAGATATCAACTATCATCATTGATGGATAACTTAGGTATGTGGGAATGCTAGATCTTCCAGTTGAAACAGACCTAGTGCAAGTTGATGCACACGGATGAAGAAACATGTGGAGTCTACAGGGGTTGAAGGAGAGATAAAAGGAGCCAGTGTTCTCTAGCAACTCTGCTATCATATCTTCAAATACCGCAAGAATAAAGGAGGATGGGAAGATTGTGAAGATGGACAGATCATGAAGGCATAAAAGCCCAAAGCCCTGCTTGAGTTTTTAATGCTTGAAGTTTAAACAGCCATATTAAAATCATTATGGTAGTGTGGATAGTTATGGATGAGAGCTATAGAACAATAGTAAGAAGTTAAGATGTATAGCCATTTTCTTTACGAAAACAAAATGAATTAAAAAAAATCATTACCAGAAAGGGAAAGGAAATTGAAATGTAATTGTTTTTAAGTAAGCCTTTTATATGTCCTGTGATATACACAAGGACAAATCATGTGAAAATTGGAAACAAAGATAATAAGGCAACATCTATAGATATAGTTATAAAATATAAAAAAAGATATGCTCATCTCTTCTGACTTCTGAGGCCAAGGGAGAAACACTCTGCTGAATTATCACTGCTAGTTATGCTCCCTGAGTGAATCTGCAGAAATGGACAACTGGTTAGCTTTGTAATAACAGTAAAATCTGAAAGTGTTCCCTGAGAAAACATAAGGAGTCAAGGGCCACTGTATCACATGCGGGACCTCAGCTCTGCCCTTGCTGCTTCCAGAAGGCAACACGAGGAGCATGCGCAGGCAAGGCAAGCAGTTTCAAACAAACAGAGGAAGAGAGAGGTGACCCACTGTAGCAGTGCTTTGGTCTTCCTTGTGGGGTCTTCCGGTTTGAAGTTTTTGAAGGCTTCTACTTCATGTTCTATGGAGAGCAGCTGTCCCTGTAGCTTGTTCCTGAAGTTAGGCAGGGTATCTCGAATATGGTTGGTAAGTTGCTAAATAAAACACAGCAAAATCACACATGTATATAAGCTTGGAGATCAGCGTATGAGGAAAACTTCAGCCTCCATTGTTACCTCTCGTGACTCAAGTCCAAACAGGACTTCCTGTCTCTGCTGTTGGCATATACATTCAACCATCTCCTTCTGGATCCATAAATAGCACCCCAGCTCCAACACACCCAAATTAACTCCCCCATTATTACAGTTTGAATCTGTGGTGTCTTCAAATGTCCAAAAGCTTGGTCACAAACCTGTAGAATTGTTGGAAGGTCATTAGAACACTTAGGATATAGGGCTACTGGGAAGAAGTTAGATTTCAGGAATCATGCCCTTGAAGGCCATTGAGACTTTGGTTCCTTTTTCAACCTTCTCTGCTATGAAGGCCCAGCACAGTAAAATCAGATGGCCATGAACTGAACTCCAAAAGCAGGAGCCAAAATTCATCTCTTTTCCCTGTGAGTTGTTTGTTTAGGGGTATTTTCTTATATTTGTGAAAGCCAACCAGTACACCTGACTTCTCTGACAGGCATCCAACTTCCTAATAATCTGGTAGCATGGGAGTTAGTCTAGCCAACTAGTTATTCATCAAAGATTACGGTCCCCCACCACAAGCTCTATTGTGTCTAAGTTCTCAGCTCTCGCTGGCATCTCTCAAAGCTATTAGCCCTAACAAAGACCAAGGTAGCACATTTTTTTTCACTTTTCTATTAACTGATCTCCCCAATTTTAATTCTACCTAGTCTACAATTAATCTTCCTGCCTGTGATTTGCATATTCCTTTAAATTCACCAACTTGACCCCTTTATTATTTTTAGTAAGTCTCTTAAACCAATCTCTCTGCTTAAGATAATAGCAAAAGCTCTTGACTCACACTTGTGAACATTAGAGGCCCTAACCATTGTCTGCCTTCCCAAGGCATACTATTGATGTTTATTTTCTAAAACGTCCTTCCCCTTCATCTCTTTCCATTGACACCCTCTCCATGTTTTCCAGCCATGATGGCACTCCTCTAAACCCCTCAAAAATGCCATTCTATGTTCTATCTTTCCCATACCAACTGTTCTTTGGGGCCACAGCACTGAATCACTAATAATGGTTTTCCTAATTTCTAACAGAGTGAAGATATTTGCAATAACAGAGAGTGCTTATATAGGAAAGGAAAGATCTGCAATACAAAATCCAGTCAAATTTCATCCAGTAAGAATGCATTTATGTCCTAACTTAGTGATCACTGGCAACCTAAATAGGTGACTTGTGCCCTTCAGGTTTTCTAGTATTCAAAACCTACTTTATTTCTAACTTTATATTTCTAAGCATATTAGTGACTTTTCTCTAAGGTATCTCTTAATCTGTCTATAGTTTAGTTAAGCCAATATAGGTATGGAAGCAATAACATAGGAAGTGTTTCAAGCACTGGCTACACCGGTAAAAGAATACTGTGTTTCTTACATGATCAACTTGTGTAGCTGTTTAAAATGTATTGGTGTCTTAAGTGATACAGCCAAATGCAGACACATAGCTTCTAAATGCTCGTTTTTCTCTTAATTAAAAAGCATGAATTTTATGGTAGTCTGTTACATCACTTAAAATTATAATATTGGTCTTTATTTTCTAAAAACGTCCTCAGTTGTTTTGTCCAAGTAGCTCAGATACAATATCAGCTACTGTTACCATGACAACTTCCTCTGATTCCTTCAAGGAGCCAACATCAGAACTTTTATCCCTGACTCATTAGCAGACTGCGTTCATAAAGACGAGTTCAAATAGAGACTGTTAGGATATTTGTGACAGAAGTTACTCGCAATGTAAGTCAATAGAGTGGAAACTCAGGAAGGAAGCCTGTATTTATTGACTACCTATGCTTGCTAAGATGTTCAACTCCCTTATGGAAAGAAGGTATGTTAAGTAAGTATACTGAGGACTTCTGGGAATGATGTATGTGATGCACAGAAGAGGGCAGGCTGAATGCCAATTCCAAGTCTATTTATGTTGAGTGAGCGTGTTCTCTGGAAAAGATGTTTTAGCTTAGTGGAAATCAATGATTACTTCATGAAGATTTATTGTTTCAATATTTTAAATTAAAAAACCAATAAAGATTTAATAAAACCATAAAACAGTTAATGCAAGAATCGAACCTAACCACCCCAGCTGGACATTTGAAACAGATCCTAAGAGACTACCTTGTCAGGGCTGTGTAAGTTTATCCAAAGATACCGTGTACTGTTGGTGAGCACATGCTCATATGTGTCTCCTGTTCACTGTTCCTAAATCAAAGTGTGGTTTTCCTTTGGATAGTATCAACAATACTGAGGTGGATTCATTTCAATGAGAATGGTAAGCGTGTGGGTCTAAATTATTAGTATTGATAAATTATTATCAATAGCAGAGTGAATCTTACCTGGACAAAATAAAATCTTATAATAAGAAATGTTCATTCTGGTAATCTACACTTTTTATAATTACACTTACTGCTTAAACGAATAGTTTTACCTGATTCAGGACCTTTTGGAGGTGTGGGGTCCCCATACGGTCAGCAATATGTCTATACGCCGGGTGAGAAAGAAAAAATTTCCTTTCTGCCAGCATGGCCGCCTTAATGTCTTTCTTTCCATCTATGTCCTTCTGGCTTCTGTTGACCACCCCAACATAGCCTGAAATGAAACACAAACCCATGCGGCTTGGCACACTTCCTGCTATTTATTCTAGAGAAACTTCAAGGCTCTCTACCAGGCAAAATTAGTTTTAAGGCCTAAAGCTTGTGCCTTCTTACAACATTTCATCTAAGATCTTACTGTTGAATAAATGCCACTGGTTTGGCTATTGATAGGTTGTTAACATCAACACAATAATATCCTTCACCTTTTAAATCTCTATATACTTTAAGAAACTATATCTCGACTGTTGTATCATATAGCAGGCAAGTAAATATCAGACTTAAGACGGTGTATATTTATATAGCCATGATGAATATTTATAACCTTCCTCTGAGCTCCTTCCTTTCCCTGTTTTCCTATTCCTGTTATTTTAAGACATAGTTCTCTTCCTGAAATGTTCTTTAATACAACACTTGGGAACAGTGTGCCATTCCATATAAAGTATTCCTAATAATAAATCACTCCCTTTTAACAGAGGAAGATGTAAAGCCAAGCCTCCCCGTGGCTTGCCAGTCGTTTCTCTGCTGTATTATAAAAGGCAGGCCTGGGGAAAGCGCAGTACATTACCCCTGCGAAGAGGCAGAAGCTTGTTCTCCAGCACATCCCTGGCATCCGTTCCTTCATCCATGAGATCCAGCTTGGTGATAACGCCGATGGTCCTCAGACCTGTATCATCAGCAAACACAATTCTCACTATATAGTTTACAGAAAGCACTGCTATGAGCACTACATGTAAGGCTCATAATCCAGGCCCTTCTCATCCCTGTTTCTTTGTAGCTCTCTTGGCTTCCAGTCTTCGGTCACACAAGTCTGCTGACTATCTGTGTGATAAGAGGGGAGGGCTTACAAACCCACTTATCCAGGAGATAATTTTCCATCCAGGAGAGAAAATCAGCCATATCTCAAAAGCACTTCTAAATACAGCCATGTTTCATTTAATCACAGGGATGTGTTCTGAGAGATGGGTTGTGTATAGAATTCATCACTGTGTGATGCAATCATCGTAGAATATATTTACATAAAGTAAGTGGCTCGGTGCAGTGTCTCAGTGGGGCCTGGTATAAGTAAGAAATGCAACTAGCCTGCAGCCAGTCTAAGATGGGATAAGGCTTTATGCTTGATGTATGTGCATGCACATGTGTGTAGGGGTATGCATGTTTGTTTGTGTTCATGCATGTGGACATCCAGAAACAACCCCAGGTATTTCTCTTCAGGAACCACTGACCCTTCCTTCTTTTTCTCTATCAATAAGCTCTCTTGTTGCTCTAGAACTAAGTAGGGTAAGCAAGATGCAGGAATTCATTTATCTCTGCTTTCTCAGCCGTGGGGTTGCAAGCATGCAACACTATGCCTGGCTTTTTGCATGTGAGTTCTGGAGCTCACACTCAGGAACTGTGAGGCAAGGCATACACCCTACCAACTGATCTGTAACCTGGCCCCTCAGCACTTTTGATGACTAGCAGAAGAAAATAGCTCTTAGATAATACTATGACCAATTTTCTGAGGAAATTTCCAGAGTAGTTTTACCAGCTTGCAATCCCACCAGCAACTAAGGACTATTCCTCTTTCTCCACATCCTAAACACATCTGCTGTCCCCTGAGGTTTTTAGTCTTAACCATTCTGACTGGTATGAGGTGGAATCTCAGGATTGTATTGATTTGCATTTCCCTGATAACGAAGGATGTTGAACATTTCTTTAGGTGTTTCTCTGCCATCCGGTATTCCTCATTTGAGAATTATTTGTTTATCTCTGTACCCCATTTTTAATAGGACTATTGGATTCTCTGGCGTCTAACTTCTTGAGTTCTTTGTATATATTGGATATTAGCCCTCTGTCAGATGTAGGGTTGGTGAAGATCTTTTCCCAATCAGTTGGTTGCTGTTTTGGCCTATTGACAGTGTCCTTTGCAAAGTTGCTTTGCAATTTTATGAGGTCCCATTTGTTGATTCTTGATCATAGAGCTTAAGTCACTAGTGTTCTGTTGAGGAAATTTTCCTTTGTGCCCATGTGTTCAAGACTCTTCCCTACTTTCTCCTGGGCATATACCCAAAAGATTCTCCAACATATAACAAGGATATATGCTCCACTCTGTTCATAGTTGTCCTATTTATAATAGCCAGAAGCTGGAAAGAACCCAGATGTCCTTCAACAGGAATGAATACAGAAAATGTGGTACATTTACACAATGGAGTATTACTCAGCTATTAAAAACAATGAGTTCATGAAATTTTTAGGCAAATGGATGGAACCAGAAAATATCATGCTGAGTAAGGTAACCCAATCACAAAAGAACACACATGGTATGCACTCACTGATAAGTAGATATTAGCCCAAAAGCTTAGAATACCCAAGATATAATTCACAGACTGCATGAATCTGAAGAAGAAGGAAGACCAAAGTGTGGGTGCTTCAGTTCTTCTTAGAAAGGGGAACAAAATACTCATAGGAGCAAATATGGAGACAAAAATGTAGAGCAGAAACTAAAGGAAAGGCCACCCAGAGACTGCCCTACCTGGGGATCCATCCCATATACAGTCACCAAACCCAGACACTATTTTGGATGCCAAGAAGTGCTTGCTGAAAGGAGCCTGATATAGCTGTCTCCTGAGAGGCTCTGCCAGAGCCTGACAAATACAGAGGTGCAAGCTCTCAGCTCCCCCAATGGAGGAGTTAGAGAAAGGACTAAAGGAGCTGAAGGGGTTTGTAACCCCATAGGAAGAACAAAAATATCAACCAACCAGACCCCCCAAAGCTCCCAGGGACTAAGCCACTAACCAAAGAGTACACCTGGAGGGACCCAAGACTCCAGTCACACATGTAGCAGAGAATGGCCTTGTCTAGCATCAATGGGAAAAGAGGCCCTTGGATCCTGCTTAAGCCTTGATGGATACCTCAGCGTAGGAGAATTTGAGAGTGGGGAAGTAGGGGCAGGTGGGTGGGTAGGGAAACACCCTCATAGAAGCAGGGTAAGAGGGGTATGATAGGGGATTTCTGGGGGCGGGGGGGGGGGGATAAGGACTAGGAAAGGGGATAACATTTGAAATGTAAATAAAGAAAATATCCAATAAAAATATTTTTTTAAAAAAGAAAATAGCTCTTAGTAAATAAATCACAACACAGTCATCTATTACCATTACCAAGCTTTATGTGCATATGTGATTGAGCATGTGATACCCTCCTTACATTGACAGAATAGTGGGCGTATCCACAGCAGTATCACCATGAACATGAGGAAGGAGTTTCAGTGTGGTGCTTTAAAGGCAATGATGTCACTAGGCTCTGAGGATTTTTAAGTTCCATAATGATCTCACAAGACTGCTATTATACATATGCATCCCACCACGAATGAAAAAGTTGTCATATAGCATTGTAACTGTATGAGTTCCACACACAAAGCAAAGGATGAAAAAGACAGAAATTTTCATTGTTGTAAAAGAAGTCTGTGGTTTGTAAAGAATCAAACACCATAGATACGCTCAGATAAAGCAGAGGTGACAATGTTAGTATAGTGGTCAGAAGATGATATTGATGAGTATGCAGAAAATATCTTTAAAAATAAATAAATGTCTAAATAAATAAATATTTATGAAGATACAATGCCTAAACAATTAGTGCCGCAGAGGGGAGAGCCCATGCAGGAATAGTCTGAGACTGAGAAGATCTTAATCAAGAAGAATGTCCCCGAAGTAAAAGGTACGATTTTAGAAGTTGGATGAACTCAGGGAGTGCCCAGCACAAAGTGAGAACATAAGCAAGTTGTCACATCAGTGTCAGATTTCAAACCAGTAGAAACAGAATGTTCCAGAAATTCTGCCAGATGCGTTTAAAAAGGAAGCCACATGGAAATGGTTGGGAGTCACAGCCATCTCAGCCTTCCCAGAAGCAAACTGGAAACCCAAAAGCAACAGAGAAATTGCTTCAAAATTCAAAAGGAAGAAAAATAGCCTAGATTCTAATTTATCAATAAATGCAACAAAAGAACAAAACCTAACTATAGTCTTTAAAAAAATCCCAGAATATTTAAGCTCCTTTTATTTTTTAGGTACCTAGTAAAGTGGTACCCTACAAAACACAGGGGTAATTTTAAGAAGAAACAAGAACTAGGAGCTGTGTGGTGTCTTCAGCAGCAGGGTTGCGCCTCCTTTTTCTGGAAGACACCAAGACCAATGGCCTACTTGGTTTTGGGGGGTGGGAGGGGCGTCTTGAATTCCTTTATCCAGTAGCTTCAAGGGTTTTTCATGCCTGCCCCTGAGGCTTTTGTTGGATAGCCTGTAGTTTTGGGAGAAGCACTGTCCCAAGTGGCATGATTTTAATTACATTTGCATTATATATAAATATTAATATATATAATATATATTATATATATTTTAAGTGAATATAAAATCATCTACTATGGCTTTATCAAACACCCTTAGTGTTACTTATCCCTCATCTTTCTCCCCTCCATCTGGGTCTGAAATCAAATGTGCCTCTCTGTTTAGGTGCATGTAGATAACGGGAGAGTGATGTAAGGACTTTTAAGTTTTCTTCCTCCACACTACAAAGTCAAATAAGAATTCAAAGCTTTTAAATATTGAGAAGTAGCAATATAAACCTATCGTATAGAGACAGGGAGGCAGATACCAACCTCAACAGTTACAGGGAATCAGAAATCATGAGGGACAGAGTCAAAGGGATGGAATCAAATATATATATAATGTAATATTAATATGTAATATATTAAATATATCTTAAATGTGTATGTATATGTGTAAGAAATATATATGTAGAATTTTATTTTTTAAAAGCTTGTCACAAGCATCTATTTCCTACTGTATTTCTGGAAAAGCAGCCAAGCCCTCTCTTAGTGAGGTGGTGGACCAGAAATGAGAAGAGGCCTGTTTCCTTTTCTTCACATTTGGTTCCATAAATAGGCAGCTTAAAATAATCAATGAATGAACTCTTGCTGGCAGAACCAAGGCCTGCATTGATGGCTCTCAAAAAGCCATTGTCAAAAGAGATTTCAAAGGCTTTCCAGGCATGCCCCTGGGAATTTAAAGACCTGCATAAAACAAAACACATTGTTGATCCCTGATCCTGTGCCAGTCTCATTAGGAACTCAAAATGAAAACCATATGAGATACAGTGACACAGGTTGAGGAGGAGTGAGAGGGAAACACACTAGCCTGGGGCAGTGGGGGGGGGGGGTGGAGGCGTCCACAGCCTCTACCCGAGAAGCTGGAGTTCAATAAATCCAACAACCTTGCTCCATGTTAAATCAGACTAATTCTTCTGCATCTCAGTTCTCAGATTCTATAAGTAATAGCTGTGTTCTGTGACAGTTTAGTCGCAACATCTACTTCCATGTCTCTACAGATAGTATTCGAGGTTCGCTGCAAGTCAGAATTCTGGAGATGGGAGTGATTTCCAGATTAGGAAGTGGTGTCTTTAGTGGTGATTGAAGATCTGACTACAGGTTAAGAACACTCCTTACCCTCTTGATAAAGCAAGTTCAGAGTGGCTAAAATGTTCACTATCGTGTCTCCACTGTGCTTTTCTCCAATAAAGGATGCTGAGAACCCGTAGCCCTGGGCTTGACCTTGAGGAGGCACAGACATCTCCAAAACTGCCACTTAGGTCATCAGGAGGTTCAGTGCTCTGACTTATGAAGGGACCTTATCCCCCTTCTTAGCTCTGGGCTATTCGTTTCTTGATCAGTAGGAAACTGAGTCTGTCAGTTGGGGAGTCACACACCACAGCTTCCTGCTGCCCAGGACTGGTTACTGGTTATTAGCCACACTCCTTTCTAAAGAAGTTGTATGTGCACCCTGGGTCATCACAAAAAGGGAGAAGATAATGACTCTGGAAGCTAAGCTAGAATAGCAGGAGTCTAGCTTGGCAGGCAAACTTCTCAGATCCATCTTCACAACAGGTAAAAGTATAAATGGCCAAGCCCGGCAACAACTCCTTGCACATCTGTCAGAGGTAAGATCCCAGTGAATGATGCTGCCAAATAGATTTGTGAAGAAACAACACTTTGGCTTTACAAAAGTAGAAACAGAACAGGAAACCTCCTTGAGAGTCAGACTTAGAGTGGGGAAGCCTAGTTTGTGCTTCCATAAGGCAATCTTTGGGGCCGTTAAAGGGAATGTTATTATCCCAGGACAATAAAGCTTGGTTTCCCAACTGATGTCCCAACAGATGAGTAAACTAGTGTTCAGTGTTGAAGCAGAAGAAGCTAAACACTGCTGGACATACTTCACTGTAAAAACCACAGGAGTTCAGAGCAAGACACCTCCACATTGTAGGCATGCATAAGTGTGTATGTTTGTACATATGCATATGCACGTGTATGCACGTGTATGCACGTGTGTGTGCGTGTGTGTGTGTGTGTGTGTGTGTGTGTGTGTAAATCATTCATATAGGTGGTAAATACAGTGCGAATTTAGTTTATGAGCCAAATAACTTACTGAAAACACAATGTTATCTATTTTTATCAGGATCATACACAAGTTGAAATACAAGTTCTAGAGAAGTAGTTCCAAGATAAAATTCTCCCAAGCCACCTAGGCTCACCGCCAGTACACAGTGATTGATTATAAGGATGTTGCCACTTCTTCCATTCATGTGTGCTACTAAACATCTAATTAAGAAGTGGAGTGAGGCCGAGCCAGCATTATCAGTTGCTGGGAAAGCAATCTGGAACAGAGTACACAGTTAAATAACAACAATAAAAAATAGTCATTATAGAAGGAATACAAAAATATACACAGAAAAATTTTAAACTTATTAATTTATATGTACTTCAGTTTGTGCATGGTTTAGGTTTAGGTGGAGTTGGGAGTGAAATAAATGTAGCTCTTTCTGTTTGGCAATGGTTATTGAATATTTTATTTCTGAAAGCAACCAGCAGTGAATGGGAAGAGTTTAACCTCTTTTTTCCATGAGTTTTATTTTCTTGCTATGTCTAACTCTTCTGAAAACTGTTCTTCTGATTTTCAAAGTCATCCGTCATCATTAGTTCACGTGTCACTGAGTCAGATGCTAAGTGCAAAGTATAAAGCTATGCTGGCAGCAGAGACGCCATGTTGTTCTTGTTCACCAGAATAGTCCAGAGAAAAAGCCAAGTATTGGGAAATTCTAATGCCCAAGAAGGAGAATGGGGAGAAATATATACGAAAAGGGGAAGGGGGGAGAGAGAAAGAACAAAGGATTATTTCAAAAGCAAGAAAATCTGCCTTCAGTGTTTCTTTCACTGAGACATTTTACTCCAAAACACAACTGAGGAAAACTAGAGAAAACTGACCCATGTGCGCCTAAGCCTCCTGCTGTGTGTCAGCGGCACAGGCCTCCTCCTTCTCCCCTAGCACGGGGCTAAATTTAGTGTCCAAGTCTCATTTACAAGTGAGTAGCCATGTGCCTTATATCAATCCTGTGGTTGAGATTGAGCTAAAGGGATACATGCAGAACTGGTATATGCCATTTGTAGAATTGGTCCATACGACCTTTCCCATGTCTGTCCCTAAATGTCTGTTTGCCTTTTGTCTTGCTGGATAGAGTCCTAAAAGATTATAAGGTAGTTAATGGTGGCAAGATGGAAGCAGTATGGTTCTGTGAATGACATCATGGAGAAGGACAGCACATCTAGGATGCCTGCACTTACGCCTGAGTCCGACTAATACTGTGCATCAATGTGTGGTCCATCTTTGAAGAGGAGAGCTGCCGTAATGAACACCTGACATAGAAAGGCTGAGAGGCAGAGAAACGGTTACTGCAGGTCAGTTAGAAAGCTGATCTGTTTTCCAAAATGACTACCGTCTGGATGCACATGATAACCTGGGAAAGCTACTGCTGGAAATATCCAGAGTGCCTTTTTGTCTTGATTGTTCCTTGCCACTTAAAACAAAATGTTCCCAAAATATATTAGTCATGCAAGAAATTTATCATCTTGTAAATAGAAACAAGAGATTCAAAGAAATCTATAAAGTTAAGTCTGTTGATCTTTTAAAATCTCACATGTACTTAGGACTCAAATAATAGAAGAAACAAAAGTCAATTAAGAATTTTTCAGGAAACAAATCATCAAAAATTTCTGCCTCAAACCATAATAATGGAATTCAGATATATTCTTCTTTGTTGATTGTACAGTGTGAGTCTGTGTGTATCTGTGCATGTGTGTGTGTACGTGCGTGTGTGTGTGTGTGTGTGTGTGTATGTGCATTCATGTCTATGGGTGCTCATGACAGAAGGCATGCACAAGCACATGTAATCACATGCATGTAGAGATCATAGGTTGAGGCTATGTCTCTTCCTCCATCACTCTCCGTCATATATACTGAGGCAGTATCTCTCACTTTGAACCTAGAATTAGCTGTTCTAGCCAATCAGCCTTCTCTAAGTATCACCTGTCTCTGCTTCCCATGGGCTGGGCTTGTGGACAGGCTATCACACCCGGCCAACATTCATGTGGGTACCAGGGACCTCATCTCTGGTCCTCACGTTTGCATGTCGAGCACTTTATTCACTGAAATATTATCTCCCCAGCCTTGGACACACCTCTCTTTTACAAACTTTATGAAACTAGACATGCATTAATATGAAAACTGTTTCAGGCACTGACCACCTTGTTTCACAGAACAGTGATAGTGAGAGAAGAAAACCAAAATACTTCGGCAGCCACTTGCTACCTGGTGGCACTTTTCAGGCTGTGAATAGGAAGATGCCATCCAAGGAGACACCATTAGTCATGCTTAGTTCAGGAAGCACAGGCTAGCATTTAAAGACACTGAGACGTTAAGACTTCGCAGAATCGTGCACCAGATAAGAAGGAGGCAAGAAAAGAAAGAGCTCCAGAAATGTTCACGGGGCTTCTTCAAGTCCCTGTAAACAGAGGGACGCACTAGGTAAAAAACTCCATGTGCCTGGCAGATAAAAGAAAATATCTAGGATGCTCTAAGGAAAATAATGCCATGAGCTTTCATAGCAATGGGAGCCACTTAAGATCCTACTGGCAACCACAGACGGGACCTGGAAGTGGGACACAGGAGGCACGAGATGGGCCAAACCTCAGGAAACACTACTGTAGACTAAGACTTTGAAAACATGAAAATCCTGCAAGAAACAACAACAAACAAACTGATCTTCAGGTAATGTAGCTACTTTCTAAAACCAAGTACAATTTTTTTTAAAGAAAGCAATAAAACCCAGAACTCACTAAAGTAAAATTCAAAATATCTAACATTTAGGGGTAGGGAGATGCTTGGTGCTTAAAAGTGCTTGCTGCTCATGCAGAGGACTCAAGTTTTGGTTCCAGCACCCATACCAGCCGTTCTGAGTGGCCTGTAGGTCTAGCTCTAGGAGAACCGGTGCCCTCTTCTGGCCTCTATGAGTACTACACTCATGTGCACATAATCCTACACAGATGCACATGCATACACATACTTTTAAAAAACTACATCATTGCAGGGCAGTGGTGGCGCACACCTTTAATCCCAGCATTTGGGAGGCAGAGGTAGGCAGATTTCTGAGTTTGAGGCCAGCCTGGTCTACAGAGTGAGTTCCAGAGTGACAGCCAGGGCTATACAGAGAAACCCTGTCTCGGAAAACAAACAAACAAAACAAAACAAAAAACAACAACAAAAAAACCCTACATCATTTCTTTTTTAAAAAATACATCATACATAAATTCATATCAGAAAGCTTTCTATATAATTGCAAACTATTTTGAAATTAGGGAATAGGTCTTGAAACAAACATGGACTATAAAAGAGGTCACAAGGAAAGTTTATAATATAGACAATCCTCAATTTACTATGGTTCAACTTAGAATGATTTTTAAAATATTATTTATTTGTGTTTATTTATTTTATATGTATGTATCTAGGCATGTGTACAAATTCCACAAGACACATGTGGAGCCCTTCAGTAGTCCTTTCTCTCCTTTCTCCATGTGGGTCCCAGGGACCCCAGGGTCATCGGGTTGGGCAGCAGTATCGTTACCCACTGAACCATCTCACCAACCCAAGGATGTTTGGACTCTATGGCAGTACAAAGCCAGACACATTCACCCATATTCTGAATTTTACATTTTGATCCTTTTCTGCACTGGGTATCTGTGGTACAACATATGGGTCTATGATTATAATCAATGACAGAAATCTACAACTAACTCAGTCTGCCGAGAAGTAAACAGCCAGTTTTCGGCAGTATGTTTTGATGCTAAGCTATACTGCTGTTCCATAGATTACGTATATTGATGGCACTTTAAATTTTATGTTATTTTCAACTTGTTCTGGTTATGTTTATAGCTTTGTTATATGTGAAGAGTCATCTGTGCTCTAAACTGAATAAAGTGAAAGCTCACCATATCAAATGTTTGGTAAATAGCTACACTAAGGCTGAGAAGCTTTCAAACACTACCACCAACTAATGAATGCTCTAAAAATACCAATCTAAGCTTCTGCCTTATGGAACTGGAGGCGGGTGGAATTAAATCCGAGGTAAGAAGTGTAAGTATTAGTGATAAAGAGTGTAAGTGAACGGAATGGGTATAAATAAGTAACAAAAATAATCCACTGAATCCAAAGGCTTGTTTTTTGAAAAGATCAGTTACATTGTTTATTTTCACTCTTTAACTCAACTTTTACTGGTGCTCTCAGCCAAAGCAAGAAGGGAAAGTCAAATGTATGCAGTTGTGAAGGAAAAAGGAACTGTTTGTCTCAGATGAAAGAAAAAATTTAGACCCAGCATGATTCTATATGTAGACTATTTCAAAGAACCAACAAAATCTATGAGAGCCAAACAAGTAAATTTATTAAGACAGCAAAAATAAGATTAAGATATAAAAAGAACCTATATACTGTATTTATGCTTGCAATCAAAAGATATAAAATACTAGGGATTCATCTAATGAATTTTATATGGAAAAATGTAAACTAAAAATTATATATGATAAAAAGAATTAAATAAATCCCAGCACTTGAGAGGCAGAGGCAGGTAGATTTCTGAGTTCGAGGTCAGCCGGGTCTACAGAGTGAGTTCCAGGACAGCCAGGGGTACACAGAGAAACCCTGTCTCAAAAAAAAAAAAAAAAAAAAATTTAAAAAAAGAATTAAATAAAAAGAAAAATCACACATATTGATTGGAGCATTCAATACTGTTAATATTATTTTTTCCACATTAGTATGTAATTGTCCTACCCAATAAAACTTATTATTATAATAAAAGTGTTCCCCACATGTGAGATTTTCTTAGAGAAAAGCTGTTAGCCATGGTACCAAATACTTTAAACTAATTTAAAATTCAATAGCCTCATGTGGATAGAAAATAACATGTCAGATAGTAGGAGCTACAAAGTTAATGTTATTCCAAGTAAAAACCTAGAAAAATTTTTGTAGAAACTGAAAAACTCATAGCATATCTATTATACATCATAGTATATATGTGTGGATATGTATGTATGTATGCATGCATGCATGTATGTATGGTGTTTGGATATGCTTGGCCCATAGAAAGGAATACTGTTAGGAGGTATGACCTTGTTGGAAGAAGTCTGTCCCTGTGAGGTGGGCTTTGGAGGTCTCCTCCTATGCCCAGGTTATACCCATTACAGAAGAGTGCTTCCTCCTGGCTGCCTGGAAGTCATTCTCTCCTGGTCAATCAAGATGCACAACTCTCAGCTCCTTTTCCAGCCACATGTCTGCCTAGACACCACCATGTTTCCTGCTATGATGGTGATGGACTAAACCTCTGAAGCTATAAGCCAGCCCCAATTAAATGTTTGCCTTTATAAAAGCTGCCTTGGTCATGGTGTCTCTTCATAGCAATGAAAGCCAAACTAAGAATGTATACATACATACATACATACATACATACATACACACACACACATACATAAATGTATATATCTATGATATATATTATCATAGATATATATGATAATCATAGGAATGTAATACAGGCACAGGGATAGTTATACAGACAAATGTAATAATGCAGTGAATTTTATAGATAAAGATAAAATAATTCATCAATAAAATATCGAACATATAATATATGAATATGCATATACATACATGTATAATTGGCTTTGGTCAAAGATATTTGTGTAATTTAATGGAGAAGAGATAATTTGTTTAATATACAAATGATTCCAGAACTGAGTCTCTGATCTTTCACTGTATACACACAACACACACACACACATACATACAAAGGATCACAGACTGAAATTTAAGCTAAAACTATAAAACTTCTAGAGGAAAAGCAAGGAAGAAAAGTTTCTGTAAACCTGGAGAGAATTCAAGAAAGTATGCACTGCAAGAGGAAAACTGGTGAGCTGAACATTCAAATCAAACTATTTTCTTCTAGAGTCAAGGTTTAAGAATATAAAACAGTAAACTACAAAGTGTGAGAACACATTCACAATTTAAAGATTTAAAGAAAAAATGTACTGTGAAGGCCTCCTAACTTAATTCTAAGAAGACAACAGCTTAATTTAAAAATAGGCAAAGGAGTTAATAATGCAGCTCAGGGGGAGAATTTACTTAGAAAATGTGTGTCTTAATCTCCAGCAACATGAGATAAATAAGCGGGGGGGAAGGGGAGAAATAAGTAAGTAGGCAAAAGGCCCAAATATACATTTCATAAAACAGTGCATACAAATGACAAACGGTGGCACAGACTGACTGTCAGCGGTGCACGCCAGAGAAAGGCAGGGCAGTACCACCGCAGGGCATCCAAATGAGAGCTACTGAAACTAGCAAGCGCTAATGTCTGTCAGCATGTGCGACGCCCAAGACAGCTACTGACACTGGAGATAAACACTGTGCAGCCTCTAAATGGACATCCCTTTAGTGGGGCTCTTCAGATGTTAATGTTTTCACAAGTGGAATAACATATGAATGTAAAAGCCACATTCATTGATAGCTGTGCCAGCTTTATTGGTGATTATTCAAAACTGGAAATAGCCTAACGCTGTCTTCACAGATAAACGCATTGTCAAAACATGGTGCCGACTCAGGAAAATGCAAGTCAGCAGCCCAGAAACATGACTGGCCAGGCCTGTGGCAGTGGAGGCATCTCAGGAGAAAGCCAGGCATAATGAGGACTCATATGCCACCCCATCTCAGCAAAACTCTAAAAAGTACAAATGTGCAAAGACAGAATGCTGCTTCCCTGACTTCCTGGGGCCAACAGTGTGGTGGGCTGGTCGAGGCTGGCCTGAGAGTTAGCACAAGGGAATCTTTGTGGGTGATGGAAATGTTCCCGACATTTCTGTCAGCTGTGGCAGACAGAACAAGGACTCCGACTTCACAACGTACACACTCTGTGTGAGGCTCTAGCCTGCAGTAGTCTTAGCTAACTGGGGCAAAGAGGTGGGAGGGGGAGAAAGAGAGAGAGAGACAGAGGGGGAGAGAGAGAGAGAGAGAGAGAGAGAGAGAGAGAGAGAGAGAGAGAGCTGGGTGGTAGAGGTGTTACATTTGTATCAAAGGAGCAAAGAATAAAACAGATTTAAGAGCTAAGTCTAGAGAAATCTCTAGGCACAGTTGTTTTTATGTAGAAATACTGAGAAGCCAAGAGTCAAGAAAGAAAAGGCCTGAACCGTACAGCCGCCCTTAATGCCTTATGTTCCTATGAGAAGCAGGCAGATATTGAAAGCTATGTTTCCCTCAAGAAGGCAAGAACCACCATTTCTACTTCACATAAAGGAAAATGGGCAAGGAAGAGATTCCCAGAGGTTGGTTTGGTTGGTTGGTTGGTTGGTTGATGTTTTGTTTTGTTTGTTTGTTGTTTTATTTTTATGTTGGTTTTTTGTTTGTTTGTTTGTTTTGACCAAGTTTACAGAGCGAGCTGAAACTCAAACTCTAGCAGCAGGACCCCTCGTCTTGTGCTATTAACCACCAGCTCTGCTTCAATTTGTAATTCTTGTGGTGTTACTGTTTCATTTGTGTAAATTCTTAGTAAGGCAAAGGTTCCTGGGCATGTGGTCTGCTGTTTTAGCAGAGCAGCTTGTGCTTTTGGTCCAGCTCTCAGCTGCTTCCTAGTCTGGCCTAGCTGTTGCACATACACATGCGCACACACACACACACACACAAACACTCGAGCCCACAGACATGCACACACAGTCACAAGCACACACACACACACACATGTGCACACTCACATGCACACACACACTTGTAAACATGAACACAATCACACACACACACTGAGGCTGTTAGCACCCTAGTACTCCTCACTACCCTTAGCTGCCCACTCTCCAGGCAGAGCTGGTATGTATGCAGACACGCGCATGCGGGTCTCTGCCCACTCTCCAGGCAGAGCTGGTATGTATGCAGACACGTGCATGCGGGTCTCTGACTGTTCCATCCCTGAGCCCTTAACGCTCACATTTCACCTACACACTCTATTGGCAGTTCCTCTTTCCACAACCACATCCTATGTGGACTAAAACCTGGATTTATTTGTCCTAGGTATAAATCAAAAGTTCTTCTCCCAGTTCCTAGTCTCCAGTCCCTGTGCTCGTTACAGACATGCACTGCCTTTCTCCCTCTTATCCAGAACCCCAACCCTGAAACACTTCAGTTCCCTAAAACTTATGGGTCTTATTTTGTTTTAATACCCTCCTTTCTTCCACAGCCCACCTCTCAAACGTCTTTTAGGATATCCTCAAACGGTTCAACACAATTCTCCTCAGAGGTCTACATTACCCACCTCCCTCTCTTCCATCCCGCAACCCCGATTCTAATTTTATAGTCTTTCCAAATACCTACAGTAAGGGTTTAGGGTCTAGTCACACATACCCTCTTACTTCACTTGTCTTTGCTGGAAAAAAATAGGGTTTTACTACCCATACCATCCACACTATCCACAGCATACAGCAAGCACTCAATAAATGCTGGGAATACAGACAAGAGTGAGCAGGATGGGAGGGAAGGAGGGAGGGAGGGAGGGAGGGACGGAGGGAGGGACGGAGGGAGGGAGGGAGGGACGGAGGGAGGAATGGTGGGGTTCATTTGGTTGGTCTGGATCGTGTTTTATTTATACTGCTAGATTTACTTTGGTTGTATATTTAGGAGAAGGCTTGCAGACTTTTCATAGAAATATTCTTAAAAGTTGCTTTATTAATAGGAATGTTAAAAACAAATGCTCCTATCCAAATCTAAGAGTAAGATGTGATTGCATAGGCAACTTTAGCACTTTTTCTGTTTCTCTCAGTTTTTATCTACCCCAATCCCCCCATACACACACATACACACACACACACACACACACACACACACACACACGCTTGTGTGTGAACCTATGGCTTTAGGGGAGCTATACATTATGCACTCTCCCACTAAACAACACCTCCAGCTCTATTTTTATGTTCTTTTCTTTTCTTCTTTTCTTCTCTCTTCTCTCACTTTAGACAGAGTCTCCCTAAGCTGGATCAGCTGGCTGGCCTTTAGTTCATTCTGTCACCCAGGCCGGTCTTGAACTTATAACCCTCCTGCCTGAGCTTCCAATCAGTTGGACTGACCTGCCTGTGAAACCAGACCCAGTTTTAGTTGTATTTTTAATTTGAATTTTGAAAAGAGAAATCCCTGACAGCACATTTATGCTATAATACTAAGGTCACCTTAATTAAGTGTTTCCAGTTTGCTGTAACTCACATTATGGTAAAGGTAAGCTCTGAGAAAATATTCATGTTACTACTTTGCAATTAAATCAACAGAAATAGAAGGAATATGTTTTAAGCTTTTTTTTCTTTTTTTTCTTTCAGTCATTCCTGAGAATAGTGTTTCTTTTCCTGCATTAAGTTTCTAGGTCCTAATTCCACAAAGCAGCTCAGGAAGTTTTAAATTTCAAGTCATGTCTTTACAGTGACCCCCAGTGGCAAAGGAATGAATGAATACTTTGGTGTAAGTAACCCACATCTTCCTGTTCTTCTATATGGACAGTAACAAGTTCCATCTTAACAGCATATTTACATTGTCAAATTTGGCTCCTTTGTTCATGTTTTTAAGATAATTCAAATCTCTCTCTCTCCCTCTCCCTCTCTCTCTGCCTCAAACTCCAAACATATTCATTCATGTTTTATGACCATGGCCACAAGTTTATTTCCCCAACCAAATATAGAATTTGCATAGAATATGTATCATTATTTGAATTATTTCCCCCGAGGAAAATTTTATTATATGTCTTAGCTTGCTTTCTACTGCTGTGATAAAACACTGATCAAGGGTAATTTAGGGAGGAAAGTGTTTATTTCAGCTTAAAGGTTATAGACCATTGTCACGAGAAACCATTGCAAGGAATTCAAGACAGGAGCTTGAAGGAGAATCAGAGAGGAACGCTGCCTACTGGCTTGCTCTCAGGCTCCAGGAGACCTGCCCCTTTTTGGCCCTGGCCTACCTGAATAGATACAGTCCTGCAGTGGGCTGGGCCCTCCTATACCACTTGGCAGTGAAGGAACTGCCCACAGACACTTCTGCAGGCCATCCGAGGGAGGCAGCCCCTCAGTTGAGACCCCCCTCTTCTCAAGTGTGCCAAGTACACAATGAAGATTAGACATGATCCTTTCAGGTCTAAATAATATCCAAATTACATTTTTTTGTTGTTTCTTAACCTTGACACTTATTCCCAAAACAAATAGAATATTAAGAGGCAGATCAGCTTCCATAATAGGAAAATTACTGATTATTAAAGTAATTGTAGAGATGCGATTAGCTAGGAAAGTCCAAGGCATAGGAAGTCCATAGGAATGCCCAGTTAAGGAAAGTGGACTTGATATTGAAAGAAAAGGAAATGAAGAGTTAGCATAATAAACTGACTAGTTGAATAATACTGCCCTTACAAGGAAGAACTTACTGAGCTAGAATATCTGGTTTTAAAGGAGATGAGAAAACACCCCATGAGTCTTCCACAATAGGACACAAAGGTACAATGGGCTGATGGATGTCACAATGGATACAACATGCTCCATTATGTTCATAGCAGCCTTATTTATAATAGCCAGAAGCTGGAAAGAACCCAGATGTCCCTCAATGGAGGAATGGATACAGAAAATGCGGTATATTTACACAATGGAATACTATTCAGCAATTAAAAACAATAAATTCATGAAATTTTTAGTCAGATGGTTGGAACTGGAAAATATCACCCTAAGTGAGGGAACCCAATCACAAAAGAATACACATGGAATGCAATCTCTGACTAGTGGATATTAATTAGCCCAGAAGCTCTGAATACCCAAGGCACAATTAGCATAACAAATGACTCCCATGAAGAAGTAAGGAGAGGGTCCTGATCCTGGAAAGGCTTGATCTAGCATTGTAGGGGAGTACCAGGACAGAGAAAAAGGAGGGAGGTGATTGGAGAATGGGTGGAGAGAAGAAGGCTTATGGGACATATGGGGAGGGAGGGACTGGGAAAGGGGAAATCATTTGGAATGGAAACAAAGAATATAGAAAAGAAAAAAAGAAAAGTGGGTAGGACAAAATTGGATCGTTATTGTGAATGTGAGTGTGTGTGCATGCACACGTGCACACATGTGCACACATATGTCATAGTATACAAGTGGAAGCTTTTGAGAGTTGGCTCTCTTATTTCATCTTGGGTTTGAAGAACACCCAATGAGTTATCTTGATGGCCTTTAAGGTGTTTTTTTCTGAGACTGAGATGAAAGTTCTTAATTGCTCTTAGGCAAGCCTATTTATGAGGGAGATTATCTACCTCTTTGCAAATGTGCCAACTGATAATATCAGATTGATCAAATCTATCTGAATTGCATAGGCATAAAACCCAAATAATATGAATAAAACATGTGAAATAAAGTACCTGCAGTGTAAAGCAGCAGTGTGCATTGAGATGTCACGTGACTCTGATCTGAGTCTAATGATGATATAGCCCGTCCACTCCCTATGCAAGTTCCCATGGGAATGTAAGACCGTGTGTGCTTGAGGCCCTTGGTGTCTGTAGAGCAGGCAGACACCTGATTTCCTCAAAGCCTTGTTAATGCTCTAGGTCAAAGGATGAGTAATTGGACAGAAGTGACAGACAATTTTTCAAATAAATATATTTTGATTTAAGTCAATATTCTTAGCACTTTTTTCATTTGTAAAAGAAAAAATCATAGTTTGCCTTCATGTTAGAAATAAGTTCAAAAGTGAATTCTTAAGGCAAAAATAAGTGACATACATTATTTCTCCTTAAAAAGCAATATATATTCATAACTATTAATTTAATATCAGTGTTATTTATATTCATTTTACTATAATTACTTAATTTTTATTAATTTTATTTATGTGTGTTTCCTTAGTAAACCTGCTCAGACTATATAATGTTATTTGTCTGTCTGCTTTCAGAGCTGATAACCAATTGGTCCGCTCTTGCCAAAGGAAAATGGCTTCTCCCACTCTCAGAATTCTTTAGTTGCCTATAATTCTTTGTGTAGGGTTGAAGCCTCATGGACTTTCCTCTGTCAAGTTTGGCATGTCTGTTGTCTTCATGTTTATTTGATCGTATAATTAAGGTAAAATCTCATGGTAAAGATGGGAATCCAATTTTGAGGAAAGAATTGATACTGAAACAAACACAGTGCCTGAGGAAAAAAATGGGGTTTCTACCTAGAACATCCCTATATTTGTCAGGTATAAATGTATTCATTTTATCATGAGGGTTGACTGAGTTCCCAGATATGGGAAGTTTCCTCTCAGCTTAGCACTCCAAGATTCTCTCTAATGAGACAACAGAGGGGACTCCTAGTAAATAGTACTGAAGGCCATAACAACTTACAATACCCATGGACTACAGCTTTGCCAGATTAAAAAGGAAGACAGGAAAAAAAAAAAAAAAACACATAGCCTCCTGCTAAGTAGCTAAGTAAAGTCAATGCTTGCCCAGTTCACAAATTATCTCAAGGGGAAATGGCTCCCTCTTTGCCAGCCAGAGGCCTGACATTCTTCATGGGCTGATTGTACACTCCAGGAAGATGTACGGCTATGGTAGATTCAGAAACAAAATTTATTTGAATGTGGAATAAATCACCATGAAAGGAGTGTCCAGACCTATCCGCCTCCCAGCAAGGCCTTGGAACAGCCCTCTGCTGTGGGTGGCAAGCTGGATGGGGTGCTAAAATACTGCTGTTCTCCAAAGACACAAAGGCACAGTGACAGTCTTCCCGGGTAATGAACTTGGATCCAAGTAATAAATCAATACCCACCACAAAATGTGAATGCCCGTTTATGATGAATTGCCCCACTTAAGGTCTAGCTGAACCTATAAAGCATAGATGTCCACTGAGAACATATGCTGAGCCAAAGGGTAAACATGGCGTCACTGTCACACAACCATTAAAGCCTTTCAGGAGAGAAGGCCCTCGTGCCATCATAAATAAACTTAATGTGACTGTTAAAGAAATCTCTCTACTAATCAATCTTTGAGCCTCTATCATTTGTATACAGATCTCACTTTTCATACTGATAAGATGGAAAAACAATACAATCTTCTCTTCTAACCAGGACTTGCACAGGTACTGCACCTCATCCCTACTTCCTTAAGTCAATTATTTATCTTATATATTTATCTTCTCTTTATCCTCTCTGTGTTTAACTCATCACTGTCTCTCTTGTCAACTATTCCCATCATCAACACACAAGGAAGCTGTGACATCTATCTCTAAAAATGTTCTCTTAATCTTTCACTACCTTTGCTGCTAAAATCTTCTTTTTTTGTCCTTGGTAAAACTTAAACCTGTTAACTGCAGTTCTTGTCTCTATTTCCTTATGTTCCACATTTCTTGAATGTTTCCTTACCATACCCATCTTGTCAATACCACCAAGGACTTTTATGCACCAAATTCAATGGCCAACTCTCCCGTCCCATCTCCATTAGCAGAAAACCTAAAGTTCTGCTGTATACACCAAGATTAGAGGGAGTGATGACATCAGGCCGTTTCAATGTTGCTTTCTTTCTGTTTACCACTGGAATGATCATCTAAACCTACCAATGGATATGAATGCAATGATGGGAAGGCCGCTTACACATGGAAGCAGTTTCACAGCACTTCTAGGCAGTTTTGATCCAAGGTTGAAAATAGACTGAAGACTTGGCTAAAGAAGAGAAGCAAATAAATATGGCACCCTCCCTTTTATGCCTTTGGATGAATGTAGACTAGTTAGTTATTTCATAAAGAATGTCACTGCTCTAAGCCACCAGCACCAGTTCTCCTTCTGACTCTGTTGTGCCTTTTCACAGGTTCTGAGCTGTAGACCTGGTTGAGTGATCTACAATGTCACTCTTCTTAACCTTGCTATAGGTTTTGGCAAAAACAGTAACATTCTCCTTCTTAAAGATCTCTTTGCCTTAGCTTTTAGAATACAATGCCTACCTGGTTCTCTGCCACTTCTCCATGACTTCTATTTCTCTCCTGTCACTAGAGGTCTTCCAGGCTCCTTCTCTGGCTTTCCTCTTTTTTTTTTTTTTCTAAATACATTCATGCCCTAAATCGTCACAACTGAAAGCTAAGACTCTAGATATTACCTGATTCCATCTGTTAGGCCTGTTATAATAAACTGGTTAGTTAAAACAACAAGAATTTGTTGTCTTGAACTTCTGGAAAACTTAAGTCAAAAGTCAAGATGCCAGTAATGCCACATTCCCTCAAAGTCTCTAGGGAAAATTAAATTTGCTCTTTTGCTATGGATTGTAATACTACATACTGACCCCCAACATCTCTTGCCTCCAGGGATGAGGAGATTCTCACGTACACCAAGTGATGCTATGTGACCTTGCACCTTAATTTAAAACTATTGGTTAAATAAAGATGCCTACAACTTATAGCTGGGCATAAGAGAGATAGGCAGGGTTTCGATTCCCAGGCTTGGGGTCTGTGGCAGGACCACAGGAAGAGAGGGGTAAGAAAGTGGAGAGAAAAGAAGATGCCACTGGGGTAAGGGATCAATCGTGAGAGCTGGTCATGAGGGCTGTCTCGTGAGAGTAACAGCAGCATGGGCAGAACATAGCATGTCATATTGGCAGGGAGATCGACAAAATAGCATAGAGGGCAGATATCTGCCCAGGTCTAGTGCTTTACAACTTTATTATAAATGTAAGCATTTTATGTCCTTTATTCAAAAACTGGATGATCAAAGGTGCGGTAGACATTAGATATTTACCACAACAAAAGAAGGCTCTGTCCTTGTCTCTTCCATGGCGTCATTCATTCTCTTGCTTGTGTCAGCCATAACTCAATCCCCATCTCCATCTCCACACGACCTCCTTCTCTGCCTCTATGCAAATATCTTTCTCTTTGTTTGTCTATAAGGATACAAGTCACTGCCATTTGGCAATCCTATTCTAAACCCAAGATTGTCTCAACATCCTTAATAACACTTGAAATATGCATACTACTTAACCTGATTCTTTTCCATTTGTGTCTTTTTTTAAACAAAATAATGCACATAATTTATAATTTACTTTTCGACATAAAGTTTTTAACCAACTATATATTTGAATATCCTTCAGTCATACTATAATGGAAATGGCTTCTCTGTGTCAAGTACTCTTAATTAGTATAAAGTAGAACTTCTGAAATAGATTACCACTCAAAACAAACCTGTATAATTTGGTGTCTTGGTGAATATGATTTTAGTTTGTATACCCTTGAATAGAGAATGGGCCCTTGCAGTCTAAATAGGTCAACATTTTTTAGCTAGCCAAGGGAAAAATTTTTAGAAAAGATATATGTGGCATGATGAGGAGAGACCAGGCAAATCAACCCCGAGGGCCAATGGGAGCAGATGTCACAGCTAGACTGTCCTCACCATGTAACTCAGAGGCATTTGCATGGAAAGCTTCTGGCTATGGCAATTGTGTGGTGTGAAGGCTGTCTGTGGGAATGCTGGAGTAAATACCTTTGAAAAGGCCATTTTCCCTGAAGCACTGAGAAAGAACATGGCCAAAAATGCCAAAATCAACTTTTTTTTTCAAAGCTGCATAATTAAAGACAGGCTCGCAGTGATCTGAAGGGCATCCATCCCAGAAAAACAGATTAATCTCAATAAAAACAACAGACTGGGTGGTATAGTGACCTGTCCTGCTGCCCTCTCCAGCCCCCTGATCTCTATTCATGCTCATTCCATAGGGCAGGGTAAAAACTGGCTTCCTGGTGAGTCTGGATAGAGCAGATGGGGCTGGAGAGTACCAAAAATAGAATTTTTTAAAAACAACTGTTATTATTTAACCTATAGAACAATCCCCTAAAAGTTGACCTCCCTGTAGTTTTTCCTTATTTAACCAGACTGAGAGCCTACTTGGTGTCAAAGATCTCTACCCGAGGGAGTAGTTGTCAAAAATAATCAGTGGCAATTATTTAAAGCTGTAGCTGCTTCGGGCAGTGAGAACAAATGTGACAAAGAAAC
Organism: Apodemus sylvaticus; assembly: GCF_947179515.1. NCBI lineage: Eukaryota > Metazoa > Chordata > Mammalia > Rodentia > Muridae > Apodemus > Apodemus sylvaticus. Next base: position 69,763,043 of record NC_067483.1, read on the forward strand.
ATCTCAGCAGAAAAGAAAGAAAGAAAAAAGAAAAAGAAGAAAGAAAAGAGAAAAAGAAGAAAGAAACATTTGGAATGAGGAGTTGACAAAGGCCTTTAAAATGTTTATACATGAGCATTATGAGATCGGGCATAGGAGAATCCTAAATTTTCACCTACTTGGGCTCTGTATTAGCAGAAAGTGAAGGTGAAGATGGGGCATTAGTGACATATACAACTTGACACTAATAATAATAATAATAAACTTGGAGCATTAGTGCCATATACAACGAGGCTCCAGTAAACGCTGGGAGAACTGTTGACTCTGATATAAGGAAAATGCAGAGTTATCAGCCATCTGTGAAGGGAACTGAGCAAGACTGGAGAGGCTGCATACATCAGAGAATTCTGGTTCAGGAAAAGTGCTAACCAAGCAAGTAACAACATCTGCAAAAAAAAAAAATCTTGGGTTGGGGGATGTGCATGAGTGGGAGTGTGGACAGAATCTGCCCAAACACCCTATTCAACAAAAGTAAAAATATATATGAAGAAATTATGACTCATACAAATGAAAATAACCAGTTAATAGAAATTATGCCTGAAGACATCAGACAATGGAAGAAGGAAGGTTTTCTTCTTCTGTGCCTGCTTGCAGCCCATCTGTTGGAACCTACTCCCTCAGGATTCCAGCTTATACAGAAAGACAGCTGAGACACCTAGCCTCACAGATCTGAGCAACTACCAGACCCTCGGACTCCCCATTCACAGATGCCCATTGTTGGGTTAGTTGGAATGCAGACTGTAAACCAGCAATAATTTCCCTTAATCTACAGAGACATTCCATAAGTTCTGAGACTCTACAGAACCCTGACTAATATAGCATGTTTAATGTATTAAGAAGCTATGTTTATTCAAAAAAATCAAATATGTGATCCAACTGCATACTGTCTACAATAGACATATTTGGTTTCAAAATGACTAAAACAGTTGAGTGTAAAAAATGGAGAGGATATGCCGCTCAAACATCAGCCACATGAGAACTGGGAAGTCACCAATACGAAACAAAATAGAAGTTTCTCAAGGACAACACATGATGATAAAAGATTAAGAAGAAATGACTATTAGAAATGCTTCTAAAAACGTAACAACCCTCCCCTGAAGGGGGAAGACTAACATAGAGAAAAATAATAGATGGTTCAACAATAATGGAGACTTTAATGCCACCCTTTCTACCACACAGAAGAAGATCAACAAGAAAATAACAAATCTAAACAAGCATATGTGGAACATGTAGCCCCACAACAACATAGGAAACATATGACTTGTCGTTGTGTTTTCCTTTACTAGATTTGTGTGAGTCGTGAGGATGGCAGCAAAAACAACAGAGTTCCTGCCACCTGTACACAGAGTCACTACCACCTGTACACAGAGTTCCTACCACCTGTACACAGAGTCACTACCACCTGTACACAGAGTCACTACCACCTGTACACAGAGTTCCTGCCACCTGTACACAGAGTCACTACCACCTGTACGCAGAGTCACTACCACCTGTGCACAGAGTTCCTGCCACCTGTACACAGAGTCACTACCACCTATACAGAGTCACTACCACCTGTACACAGAGTCACTACCACCTGTACACAGAGTCACTACCACCTGTACACAGAGTTCCTACCACCTGTACACAGAGTTCCTACCACCTGTACACAGAGTCACTACCACCTGTACACAGAGTTCCTGCCACCTGTACACAGAGTCACTACCACCTGTACACAGAGTCACTACCACCTGTACACAGAGTCACTACCACCTGTACACAGAGTTCCTACCACCTGTACACAGAGTTCCTACCACCTGTACACAGAGGCACTACCACCTGTACACAGAGTTCCTGCCACCTGTACACAGAGTCACTACCACCTGTACACAGAGTCTAAATCACAAAAGAATAAGTTTCAAGTGTGGGGGTGAGGGTCAGATAGAATGAAGAGGGAGTCAGGGACTGGGTATGGTTTCACCTGCACTCCTGCAGGAAGTTTTGTCTGGTTTGATTACATGTGGACTTCTCAGGAGCTAATGACACTACAGTCAACTGTAGAAGGACTATCTGTACCCTAACTCCACAACCATTGCCTTGCCTCCTGGGGACAAAATGACTGTGGACAAGCATGGTATAGTATCATTTTAATAGCAACATTGTGCAGTCTGTATCTACAAGATAACTTTCCTGGGACACTGGTACAGGGAGTCCTGATGTAGGTCCTTATTTGAGCATTGATAACCTTCATCTGCATTGTTCTAAGTCTTCATCTCAAGGATGATGGAGAAAGCCAAACAGAAAGAAACCAATTGTTATTTCAGAACTTGGGGAAAGCTCCAACATTGGAGCACCAGGGACATAGACAGAGTTGAAAATAGCAGAGGTGCTTCATCTGTTAGATGAACTGGACTCTGTTAGAGCTCCAGACCCAAATTCACCTTCTGTAACACCCAGCTACCCTGCGTCAACCTCAGTATAGTGCTCAATTGCTTTCAGAAGAGGCTGAGTCAGGTGGTCCTCAGACTCAGACCTTAGGAAATGTCATATGAGATCAGAGAGATTCATAAAGTCTATGTATTATGCCTAGTGATGAAAATTACTTTCCTTCCATCCTACTGGTGCATTCTTGCTCTTGGATTCAAATACATTGGGTACATAGTCTACCGTAGACCAGCTAAAGAGAAGATACCCATTCTAGCAGCTCGGAAATTCTCCTAACAAAAGTGATCAGGTCACAGCCCAGTTGCTGCATGTAAAGTCTATTCACCAATAGATCCCAATCCTGTTCATACATCAGCTCTTCAGCATTTCACCCTTAGCAAGGAACAGGTGGAAGAAAGTTATCACATATTTGATAAAAGCCTCTAGCATCTGAGACAGAGACGAGACAGAGGCCACCAGAAAACAATGCACTCCGAGATTACGTGCATCATAAAAGAAGAATCTGAGAAGTTTCTAATTAAAATCCTTAGTCACTGCACTCGTGAAAGCAAGAGCAGGCAGCTATTTGCAAAACATAAAAATAACATGCATAAACTAAGAAGATGCTCTTGGAACCTCAGAAATATCACAAATGAAAAATTAATTAGAGGAGAAGATCTAATTGAATAAATCGTGCAAGTGTGAAGCTCAAAAAGGCCTAAGAGTGTACACTAGAAGAGGAACAGTTTGGAGGAGGGAAGAAGAAATGGTAAGAATTAAAAATAAAGACAATAAACAAAAGGGGAGGATTAACCATAGCAAAAACCGAAAGTCCTAGAATTGAGGACCAACCACATATCTCCATGTTGAAAGTGCACGTCTCTGAGAATCTTTTATTACTTTAGACATGCACACACCAGGGTATGCAACTGAAGTCTTTGAAGATGGCCGTTTTTCAACTCAGAGGAAGGAAAAATTAAAGCATCAGCATAAGGAAGAAGCTTTTCTGGATTCCTATCTACAAATAACAAGAAAAAGGTCCCTGATGCTAAGATATATGTCAAATAAATACAAACTAAAAATCTGCTGTATACTTTGTTGTTGTTTATATTTCCTGCTTTCAGTGAACAGTAAACAAAAGACAATATAAAATGTTCTCATCGGCACATTTGGGAAATTCCTACAATAACTAAGTAAGCATAATCCCTCTGTGAGAGTTTATCTTATTAACCTTTAAAACTAAGCACTCCATTAGGTTTGACAGTGTATATGTTCCTGGCTTTCATTTAATGGAATTTTTAATTATGTAGTGTTTGACTGGTTTTTCCTAGTTATTCTTCTTTCAACATCCAAAATATAAAATATTTGCCAACACTGACCTTGCAGAATTTTATGAAATCAAGTCATGAGAATCTGGGCTGCCTGGACATATGACCAAAATTCTTGGATCCTTGCAATGGTTCTTTCTCAGGGGAATGGCCACACACACTCACCTTGAGGATCAACTTCTTTGGCTAGCTTCAGTGCATCCGAGTTAGCAAGATCGGTGTTGGCTGGTGTGACAGCCAAAATCAGGCAGTTCTCCCTCGTGATGAACTGCATAATCATATCTCTGATCTGATACTCAATATCTGGTGGCTGGTCTCCCACGGGCACTTTTGTTATTCCAGGTAGGTCGATTAGCGTTAGATTTAACACTGTGGGAAAGAATGGGAGAGTCTTACCGATACCCATAGTCCAAAAGATACCCACAGTCCAAAAGATACCCACAGGTGACCACCTGTGGACCCCGTAGGTGTCTGCATCATCTGCCACTCATCGGCTTTCCATACTGTGTATGTAAATGACTCCATCACAGGGGTGGAGAAAGGAAAGCATTGAGTACAAAATGAGCGCGCTAGTTTTCTCTATTTTTACATGATTGTGCTAAGCCAGACATTCATCTTAACATGATCTGAATGGCACTGATTTACATGCCTACCAGTTTGCTGAGAGAGCTTTCATACCCTAGCTGTCATAACTAGGCAGCTATGATTAAGACACCAAACAATAAATGCATATGTTGTCTGCCAGTCTTGTGCATTGCCTTCTAGTGGTATAAACACTTTCGGGGTAACAATAGCGCTTCCCTTCTAAGGCATCATATGCTATTTGCAGAGGGTCAGCCACTTTGCCTCTGTGGAAGCTGTGAACCGTTTGTGTTGCTTTGAATGGAACAAGGGGGCTCTAAAGCAGTGGATGGCAAGATGACTCCAGTCCAGCCTGCCTACCATCTCCTCTGTGTGGGTACCAATTCCTTATGGGAATCCATGCAGACAGTCCAGGGATAAGATTCATGCTTGGTTCCTCAGGAATGAAATAAATAAAAATATAAACGCACTACAGGGAGAGCAACTGGGAGGGACTCAGCTACATACCTCTAAAAGTTTTTGGCACAGACTAAAGATGAGTAATAATTTAAAAAGAAGTTTTCAGTTGCCCACCTTGCAATTTCCGATTTCTGAAGGTTTATAATAGAAAATAAAAGGATTCTTTTTAAATTCCCAAGTCTATACAATGCTGTCAGCCCCTTCCTGCCTTCCTCTAGTCTGAGCTCTTTGAACTGTATATCAGGCATCAGAGCACGAATGTGCCAGAGACTTGGCATTGTTTGATGATCTGCAAAGACTGAGAATTGCTCTAGTGAAAAAGGTTTGAGGAGAATCACTCACATTCGGAAGTCGCCCTTACCGTGGGGAGAGTAGACTCGGAGGTTAATGGGTATAGAAGAGATGCCTTTATTCATTCCTGTTACTCGGTCCGTTTCTGCTTCGATCTCATGGCGAACTTCATCAAAATCTGTAAATTTTTTTCCTTTGCAATGTAGAAACTCAGCATATTCTAAAACAAACAAAAAAAAAAACCCCAGAGATATTCATGGATTTATGTCAAGATTACATCAAGGAAACAATGCTGCATTTAAATAAAAATCCAATTACTTAAATAAAAATAAGTTGTTGTTCCTCAGCTGTCAAAACAATCAGTAGTTACTAAGAATGATGGTGCTCTAAAAAATGGCAAATTTGCTAACTTTCACGTAACAGTTAAGTCCTAGAAGTCCCCGAGCCTTCAAGCCTAACAAATGGTTAGAAATAAGTGTGGCTACCTAAATGATAGAACAAACAAAAACATGGTACCCTGCTATTAAAAGCCTTACATCTGGAATGCATGAAAGGCCTGCTTCCTAACTCTGGACTACTGGCATCTCCTTTTTCAACATCACCATCCTATTAGCATGGAATGCTGTTACACAAATACAACTTAAGGAGCTAGGTGACTTAGAAACAGTATTTCCTCAGTTCTTTTTAAATGCAGTGTTTTCGATTTAGCAACATACTATTCAAAATACCGTATCAATTTGTATACGTAGAAGTTTTCTCAAGAAAAAAAGTAGACAAAGTATTACATCAAAAATGTTTTCCTGCAGTCAAAAAACTATTAGGGAGGCAGAAGAAAGAACTCTTTAGAGCCAGGCAGTGGTGGTGCATGCCTTTAATCCCTGCACTTGGGAGGCAGAGGCAGGCAGATTTCTGAGTTCAAGGCCATCCAGGTCTACAGAGAGTTCCAGGACATCCAGGGCTACACAGATAAACCCTGTCTCGAAAAAAAAAATTCTTTAAAAAAAAAAACTATATAAATAATGAAAAAAATAGAGGGGTTGCTTGGTTGTTTGGCTTTTTTGTTTGTTTTAAGTTTTTGTTTTTGTTTTGTTTTAATTTTTTATTCCATCGTTTTTGAAACAATGTCTGGCTATATAGTCCAAGCTGGTCTAAAATTTGCTATGTAACCCCAGATGGTCTCAACCTCTTGCCTCAGCCTCCTAAGTATGAGAATTACAAAGGCATGCCAACACTTCCCAACAACTATACTACCAATTTTGATGCCCACTTCTAGAGATATCGGTGAAAACAAAACTTTACCATAGTAGTAATACTAAACAAATCTTGGAAGATATTTTCATTTCTCCAAGCTGAAGAAATGTTCCATCAAACATATAATAAGGCTGAGCATCTTTTGCCCAATGGATAGTTGAGTCCAAGACAGACATCCTTTCTACATTTTTTTTCCAAAGACATTGAAAATTCATCTAATAAACCTGGCCAAAACCAATGGGGGCGTTGTTTTAGAATGTAGTCCTTCTTCATCAAGCACATTAGCATTGACTTGAGGAGCCATCTAGAATATAAAGCTAACACAGGCTTTGTGTAGGAGGTAGGAGTCTGCACTTTAAATACTAGGACATGCAGAGATAGAGACGTGGGAAAAGACAGGAAGTAGAGCAGGAACAATGGACTGAAGTGTGGGAAGAAGTTTATGCCATATATGAAGAAAGAAGAAATCAGAGTATTAATTATGTCAAGAGATCCCTAGAAGAGGCTTCTGTCTGAACCCATTCACTGAGGATGAACTAAAGGTTTGACCTCTTATTTGAGAACTTAAAAATCAGTTTTAATTGGAAAATAATTCTTTATGCTTACATAACATCAGCCTCCTTGTCTCATTCCATTGTTTCAACCATTGCCTTATAGGACTGAATGACAAGGGTCTTTGAACTGTATATCAGGCATCAGAGTACAAATGTGCCAGAGACTTGGCATTGTTTGATGATCTGCAAAGACCAAGAATTGCTCTAGTGAATTAGACCAGGGACTAATCTGAATGTCCACTCTCAGAGGTCGCCTCCTTCCTGAGACTCTTGTCACCTGCCCTTGCTTATCTGACCACTGCTCCTGTCGCCTATCAGCAGACCATCTCCTCCCCAGCAAGGGGAGTGAAAACAAGGGCTCCTGAGGGGGAACTAAGGAGTCCCGCTTCAAGTCATTAAAGTTCTGAAATGACCTTGCTTCCCAATGCTAGACTGACAGTCACAACCTAGCAGAGTTGGCTGTCTTGCAGGTCAAGGGGTACAGATAGAATTTCTTTCCTCTCCTTAGGTTCTCCATATGATGCTCAGTCCTGCTCTCTACAAAATACTGAGCTAGCTCAGACAGTGCAGTCTTCTAGATGCTGGCGAACACACAGTAATGGTTCATAGGGCTTTGGCATCACTCCTTGAGAGAACACTTGTTTTTTTCCTGCAGTTTTACTCTACCACCTGACATTAGTATCAGAATATAACTCTCCAGAAGATTGGGCCCTCACTTCATTATCCTCTAAACTTGTGGGAATGTGAGCATTTGAAGGTAAGTGTAAGGCCCACAAAAGGAAAAAGAAAAAAGAAATCAGATTTCAAATAAATAAGTATTAATAGGATAAATGGTTCAGTATCTAGTTCCGTGATATACAGATGTAGAGCATAGGCAAGGCCCTGAGTTTGATCCCCCAAACACAGTGGAGAAGTGGAAAGAAAGTAATTTTACAAAAATAAAACTCCTTATTTTCCAGTGAGGTATAATCTGTAGGAAGTGTACCCATGCAACTTGACACTATCCTAGTTACTATTATCAGAAAGCTCTATTGCGGCCACATTTTCACCTGTTAATAAATTTGAGTAGAATGTATCACTGGTCAAACTGAAGACAATAAATGACTGTTGAGTGCTTGGCCCCAAAAGCAAAACCTGTGTCACACCCTCTACATCCCAGAGCACATCAGGGAAAGGGAAGCCCATAAGACCTGGGGGGGGGGGGGGCATCTATGAAACACTGTCTTCTATGGTGAGGGTAACAGACATGAAGCACAGCAACTGGGCAACTGCACAGGACCTATGTGTACAGGAAGACAAGAAAGTACAAGGGACTGGTTGAGAAGAGTACTGTCTTTAGGCATATGAGGGGGTAAAAGAGAGCCAGAAGGATTGAATATGTTTATAGCCTATTAGACAATTGTGTCAAATTGTCAGTTAAATTAATAAACATTTACTGGTGACAATTTACATAGCACAAAGAGGGGTTCCTTGGTCGCCACTAGATGGCACCTACTTGCTCTTTCTGCAGGAACCTAGCCAACGTCCTTCCAGAAGGTTATAAAATCACTGAGGCTTTCAATTTAGATTTAAATTCACTTCTGGACTCCGGAAAATACTTTTATCCTAGGACTTGGAGAGTTGGTGTCTGCAGGATCATCAGAAACCTTTATGTCCTACAAATGGACTCTGGGGTGTCTTTATTTACTTAGTTAAGTGAAGAATCCTCTTTTAACTCTACTAGCAGAAACTGGAGTTTAACAGAGGGAAAAGAACCTGTCTGCTCACAAAGTTACTATGTAATGAAGTTACACAGTAACAATGTGCACCTGAAGGTCGGCAAGAGTGGCAGAAACAACAAAAGACAGGGGGCTGGATATTGTGTGAGATTTTGGAGTATAATTTTGTTTGAGGTTTTTTTGATATGATAGAGTGCCATCTGAGCAAAAACCGAAGAACAGGAGAGAGCAAACTATCTCTGTGTGTAGCCAAGGTATGCTGGGCTTGCTGGAGAGGAGCATGAAGGCTGCTATGTTTGGAGATGGAGACAGAGTTGGATGATGTGTGAATTTTGTGTTTACCCTGAGTGATACAGTAGACTACAGAGGGATGGAGTTAGAAAGAAAATGTGATGGCATTGAAATGAGTGGCACCGGATGCTGTGTTAAGGGAAGACAATGAGGAGCTAGAGAGAAAGCGGATGCTAGAATAATCCAAGTCATGGTTGAAGAGGCTTGGCACAGAGGGACCAAAGTGGGATGTTGAGAAATGGTTGAATTCTAATGTACTTTGAAAAGAAAGAGAAATATGATCTCCTAATGGGTTCAAGTTGAGCTGCAGGAGAGGAGGGTGCTAACAATAGCTTCACAGGAGTCCATCTCAGGAAGAAGGAAGAGGGGGAGAAGGAGGAGGAAGAAGAGAAGGAGGAGGAAGAAGAAACAGGAGGAGGAGGAAGAGGAGGAGAAGGAAGAGGAGGAAGAGGAGGAGGAGGAAGAGAAGGACATGAAGGAGAAGGAGGAGGAAGAGGAGAAGGAGAGGAAGAGGAGGAGGAGAAGAAGGAGGAGGAGGAGAAGGAGGAGAAGGAGAAGGAGAAGGAAGGAGAGAGGAGGAGGAGGAGGAGGAGGAGGAGAAGGAGAGGAGGAAGAAGAAGAAGAAGAAGAAGAAGAAGAAGAAGAAGAAGAAGAAGAAGAAGAAGAAGAAGAAGAAGAAGAAGAAGAAGAAGAAGAAGAAGAAGAAGAAGAAAAAGAAACTAGAAGGAAGGGCCTGAGACAGTATGGAGAAGGAGGCAGAAATCAGGAGTCTAGGGTGGGTACTCACTGTGTGGGTTGCGAGTGCATACACACACACACTACCACAGGGACATCTGCTCCTGATGGAGATTGTATCAATGCAGTTGGTTCAGTTTAATCCAGTGTGTGTAGACTCTGCAGACTCCCCCAGAAGATGGCAGTCAAGTGCTTGAAGCCAACAAAATAAATAAATAAATAAATAAAATAAGGTGGCTTTTTCTAATTAGCACAGAAATGCCTCTGGGGCTACATTCCTGCAGTCTGTCATGCAAGGAGAAGACTGAGTTGGGTAAACAGATATATTCATTCAGAACGTGTTACATTCAGGCAGAAAGCCTGAGGGCCCTGGGCCCAGGTGTGCTAATCAGGAATAGAGCTGGAGGGCTGAGAGAAAACTCAGGAGAGGTGAGCTGAAGTCCTATAGAATGCTGAAGACCTTCCAGGCCCTTCAGGAAGTTAGTAAGTCACAGTGGAGATGCAGGAGAAAGGATAACTCAATTGGGATTATAGGAAAGCGAAAAGCCAGGAAGTAGAGACCAATGATCAGTAACGCTTTAAAGGAGTTTTGTTGTGAAAGCAAGAGAAGTGTCGCAGAGTCTGGGGCAGAGTGTGAAGTCAAGAGAGCCCCTGTCATACACACAAACAAACAGCGTGTTCACAGGCTAACACTGACAGCTTCTGTCCCGCATTACAGGAGAGGTGACAATGAAGAGCAAGAAGCAGGAGATACTGAAAATGTGTCTGGGGAAGAGGCAGTATAAAGTTGAAAGAAACAGAGCAGGGTGGAGTAAGGCGGATAGTGGTGTGTGGCATACACCCTTCAGGGTGAGAACTTGTCCTGCTTATCTCAAGCCAAGTGAGATGGCTCGGTGCTGCTAAGGCTGGTGACCTGAGTTTGATTCTGGAACCCATACAGTAGAAGAAAAGAGCCTATACTCTCAAATTATCCTCTCCCTCTCTCTCTCTCTCTCTCTCTCTCTCTCTCTCTCTCTCACACACACACACACACACACACACACACACTCGTTGGGTTGGGTTGGGTTGGGTTGGGTTGGATTGGTCTGGTCTGGTCTGGTCAGGTCTGGTCAGGTCTGGTCTGGTCTGGTCTGGTCTGGTCTGGTTTGGTTTGGTTTGGTTTAATGGGCTGAGAGACAGCTCAGTACTTAAGAACACTTATTGCTCTTGAAGAGGACCAGGGCTCAGTTCTCAGCACACACATGGCAACTCATTCATCTGTAACTATAGTTCCCAGGGATCCAGTGCCTTCTTTTGACCTCTACAGGCATTGAAGTTGCATGTACATGTATGCAGGCAGAAATATTCATACACATAAAATAAAAATAAAACCTAGAATTAAAAACTAAGCAAAACTAAATTGAAAAAGTAAAAATGCTTACATATATTCTCATTGGTTACTAATTGTACAATAATAGTATTTCTACTACAATATAAATTATAGAAAGAGAGAAAGAGACAGCACATACACCGGCTAGCTGTAAAAGGATTCTAAATGAGTAACCAAAATAACCACCGCAAGCATGTCGATTTGGGCTTAACTTATATCTACCTCTGGGCCCAGATCTGCCCAGCATTTTAGGAAAACTGACAGGATGAGGATCTTCCTATGGAGTCAAATCTTACGGGATGGGAAAAAACAGAAGCTTTACCATTTTCAATATTCGGTTAAACTCAGCAAATCCAAGTTGACAGAGAGAAGCTGTCTATAATTCATCCTCTACTCAATCTGAGACTCACAGGTCTGGACCCCTCTGTGTCTAACCGCATGGTGAGAACTGACAGACGTGTGTCCCACTTTCTTACTAGAAAAACAGTTCCCATAAGTGCAGTTCATAGCCATAGGATTAGACTGTTCAACAGCTGAGTTCCTCTAGTAGTAAATCCAGTGCTGTTACGGGATGTCTGCACCTAGCAGGAAGACCACATGTAAGTGGAGAGCAGAGGTGGCATGAGCATTTTCTGGGCACTTGACCACTGGTGTGATCAACATCCTGTCAGCCAGCATAAGGCATCACAATTCTCTCGTGAATCTTTCAAGCAATGCAAAGCCTAAGGGATCATGTTTATCTCCCTGCTGTTCAAAATCCAAGTATATGAGGAGCTCAGAGAGTGTTATCACAAGACTAAAGCACCACTCAGGGAGAGGTTTGTATGAGTCCGGGCGTGAAGGAAATTCTAGCACTGATTCTAAGCTGAACTCCATAGGACAAGTTTTTGAGAAACTGAATGGAGAGACATTTTTAAGGGCCTGGAGAGAGTGTGCCTGCTATAACTTGTTTACAATGGTGATCTATTTTGCTTGAAGACCTATGAGGCACAATCTCATTTTATGATTTTTGAGATGCATTCTCATAGGAAATCACAGTCTCCAGTGAGGGGCTCTTTTGCTACATCTCCTGTGTTCTTTTCACTCCGAATGCAGTCACATGAACGGTCTCTTTCTCCAACAATGCCAGGCTTCAGCCCAGGATTGATCTGAACAGTACATTCAATATCTTAGCCACAAGCTGAGATAAAGGATGAAGGCTGTGTGTGGATAAGCCTGAAACCCTGGGAACGCATCAGGAAATGTTAATTTAGGGCAGTATGTCTTCAGTTTCACAAAGTAGAACCCTTACATTTAAATACCTTTCCTGTTTTATTAATGGAGGCATAGCCTGCACTAAAGCAACGATAAGACACTCTTTATAGCAGATAATACTAATAATGGAAGAGCATTCGTAAAAACAGAGCCATAGTTCTTTTTGTTCTAGGTCCCTGTACAATTAACACTGTCATTTTGACTAGTAGGGAAAAACAGATTATGCTAGGTTAAACGACTGGCAAATGGTGTGGAGGAAGGGTAAGATGGTGTCTGCCTGGGCATGGTTCCAATCATCTGAGAAAAGCACAGCGTGACCATAAGATTTTAAATGTTTCCAATATGCTCCCCTCCCCCAGGGAACATGTATATGTTTCAATTACTGGGGGTTAACTAGAAAACAGCAGTTATGAAGAACCAGTATACAACCACTCATCAGTCTATTCTGAGATTTGTGGTGTTTAGCGTTTTATCTGTAGCCTTAGATTTGATAATGTTCTGATAATGCCGTTTTCTGAGCAAAGGGCTCCAAGGAAAATGGAATGCATTTAGCACATAAGCAAGAGGAATTTGTGCCACACTTAGCTTTCTTTTCTGGTTGTAAAGAGTACCTTTGTATGACTGTGTTTTTTAAACATATTTCCCCAAAAGCAGAGGCTACATTGTATGTGTCTGTCCTTCCCTGATGCCTGGTATAGTTAATGAACATCTTCAGAATTCCTCCTTCTCTAAAGGAATATACTTTGCATATACCATTGAGGAATGCAAGTTTTTAAAAAAGGAAAGCTTCAGATGTTGGAGGGGGATGGAGGGAGGTAACTGGGCAGGGGAGAGGATGAAGAGGCAGGAATCATGTATGGGGAAAGCAAGGAGAGAGAATGGAAATACATCTATGCATGTATACATCCATGTGGTGCATACATGAATGCATACATACATACATGCACACACATAAAGACAGACATACACACATATACATACATACATACATACATACATACATACATACATACATATGACCTAATTATATTCCTGATTCCACTCCTGTTCCACTCAATCCATTCAAACCCAACATTTGGAAATCAGGGCCTCTCTACAAGTTGCTCCTCTTTGGGAAGGCTCTTCCTACAGACCTGTTCACATATGGTTCCTTACTGTCATTTGTTTCTCATCCAAAATATCAATCCTTTATGGAGGCTTCCGGGCCAGATAAATGAAGTCACACTACATCATTTTACACAACTTATCTTCTTGGTACACTTGGTCATTATGTGAAGTGGTTTGGTTTGTTTGTATTTTTCTACTCAGCATCTTCATACACTACAATATAGCTCCAAGAGAACTAGAAATGTTGTCTGTCTTATCTGTTCTCGTCTCCCAGTGAAATACACTGTCTGTATATATTTGTTGAACTGATGGATAAACAGAGTAAAGTGGTGAATGAATAAATGAATGAATGAATCAATCGATCGATCAATCAATTAACAAATGTGGGTCAAAGCCTGGAAGTGGTTGTAAAGGAAAAAACAGTCTCAAATGTGGCTTCTGGTATATTGTGACTGAGTTATTTTTTTTGAAATATCCATGTAGAGTTTTAAGGGATCCGTTAGAAATAAGGGCTGCCATTTTAGCCCAAGAGCCACGACTGTGAGAGTCACATGGACTGAAGGCACAGAGTGATGATGACTGTCGAAGAAGACTATGAAATGACTCCAGAAAGAGCCGTGGGAAGATGCAACCTTCAAGGTCAGGTAGAAGATAATGTATTCACAAAGCTGACGGAGAAGCCAACGGTGCAAACACCACGCTTGTCACCATGGTGCTCTAAATCAGAGTGTAAACTTCAAGACGGTAACAATCAATAGCTCTGAAAGATGCTGGAAAGAGATCATCACATGCTACTATTGGAACTGATATAGACTGGGTAGGTGGTGTATGATCTGCAGTAATAAGAAATACTATTCTATGTGCAGTCTAACCATGTATTGTTATTTCAATGACTTTTGTGATGAAAAGCTTTACCTAATTCTCTGAATCCCATTTTCTTATGTCTCATCCCTTGTTGCCAGATTTATAGCCATGGATTCTTGCAGTTGGCAATACTTTGCATTTTTTAAAGAATTACTTATTTTTATTTTCTGTACATGAGTCATTTACTTACATGTAGGTAAGTCTGCTGTGTGCATGCAGTGCTCACAGAGGCCAAAAGAGAGCATTAGAACCCTTGGAACTGTAGTTAAAGGTTTCAAGCCATCATGTGGGTCCTGGAAACCAAACCCCAGTCCTCTGCAAGAGTAATCAGTACTCTTAATTACTGAGCCATTCCTCCAGCCATGGCACTTTGATTTTTTTTAAAGCCCTATTCCCATTTTAACTGTATTTTACTTTATACTTGAGAAAGCTAACACAACAAGGTGTGTGACCGGAGTCTAAAATAAGACTGCTAGAACACAAAGGCAGGCCAGTGCCCCCCAGACTCAGGAGGCTTGCACTATGCTGTGTCTGTGTTTCTGGCTCGCCGTGGGTCTTTTTTCTTCTTCTCGATCATCAGCTAGATTTTAAAACTGAAAACATCAAGAGGAAGGCTCTGAGGAAGTAGGTTATTCCAGCCCTATCCATGAAGAACAGAATGTGAAAATCCAGAAGCAGCAAATGATTCAACACTGCTTCTTAACAATGCAGCAAGTAGCTGTCAGGTAAAGATCTTTAGGGTGATTAGAAGTGAAACAAGACTGTCGTGCAAAGAAGTAATCAGAGTTTCAGACAGAAAACACAACAGAAACTAGGATTATTGAAAAATGAAAGCACTACCTCACCCAAAAAAAAGCTTAGATGCAAGAAATAAAGTTAATAACTGAGACCAAGTAGCAGTCAAACCATAACAGTTGATACTTATGTAATCAAAAATATTTCCAAAGGTAATGAGGTGGAGTGTGTACAGCTGGAATATAAATATATGATACTGACATATAATCTTACTTTGTAGCCTTGGTTGGAAATCTATCTCTGCTCCCTCAGTATTGGAACTAAAGGAATGCACCACCATGCCTGGAAGTTGCTGACTATATGTTAATTACTCAACTGTTTTATACACATACATATACACATACACATACATACACACATACATATGCATATACATATACACATACACACATACACAGGCATACACACACATACACATTCACATATACACACACATGCACACATAGATACACATTCACATATACACACACATACATACACATATACACATTCACACATACATATATACATATATACATATACATATATACACATATATTCACATGCACACGCACACACATACACATACACATACACATTCACATACACACATATACACAAACACACATACAAACATACACACACATACATACACATACACACAACACATATACACATATAAACACATATACACATACATATACACATGCATATATACACATGCATACATATATACACATATACACATAGATACACATACACACAAATACACATTTACACATTCACATATGCACACAAACACATGCACATACACATACACATTTACACATTCACATACACATACATGCACATAAACATACACGCACATACACATACACACACATATACACACACATATACACATGTAAACATATACATACGCACTTCTATTTTTCTATTTTATGCACAATTGACAGTGTTCCATCTAAGTAACTAAAGATCTTCAGTATACCTAATAAGACCCTCAAATGTCTTCAGGATAAATGTCTAGAAGTTATTATTAGCTGAAAACACAGCCAAGTTGCTTTTATTTCCTAACATTGTGGGATATGAGTGGAAGTTTGGGTATTTTGCATTGTAAAGTCTTTATCCAGTATCATTTACTGAAAAAAATTACCATATCATCACTGAACTGCCTTTGTACCTTAGTCGCAGAGCATTTAGCTAAATCTGTGTAGGCACATTTTTAACTCCAGACCCCTAATCTATGTGTCATTATGCAAATGCCATGCTACTGATTACTATAGCTTTATTAGTCTTGAAATAAAATATTGATTCAACTTTACTGTTGCTTTGCAAAGGTATTTCCGTTATTTTGAGTTTTTTGCATTTCCACAAGAATTTTAGAATTACCCTCTCAGTTTTTATGAAAGAAAATTAATTATTACCTATAAGAACATTCACAAAAGGTTTTCTTCTCTGCCCTAAGTGACACACAGGGGTTGTGGGGGACAGTGGACATGGTTAACCAAAAGCATAAGGATTTTTGGCAAATATCTTCTCTAAAAGATATATTAAATTTAAAAAGAACTATCCTAGTCTGGGAGAATAGCTTGGTTGATAAGGTGTGTGTGCTTAGCATGTTTAAGCACTGAGTTTAACTGTATTCACCACATAAACTGTGTGGTACACAGGCTTGCAATCCCAGGACTTTAGAGGCAGGAGGATCAGAACATCAGAATTATCTTTCATGAGGCTGGAGAGATGGCTCAGAGGTTAAGAGCAGCACTGACTGCTCTTCTAGAGGTCCTGAGTTCAACTCCCAGCAACCACATGGTGGCTCACAACCCTCTGAAATGGGCTCTCATGCCCTCTGCTGGGTGTTTGAAGAAAGTGACAGTATGCTCATATAAAACAAATAAACAAATCTTTAAAAAAAAAAAAAAAAAAAAAAAAGAATCTTTCATTTGAGGCTAGCCTGGGCTACATGAGACCCTGACTCCAAATGAAAACTAGAGATCCTTATATTTCCTCTAAACTCTATCTCAGTAGTACCACCACTTCAGTGTTGTGGGGTCTTATGAAAACATATTTCATCATTTATACCCCATATAATAACTAGCTAGTCAAGGTAAAATTCCTTGATAATGAGAGTACATATTTTTGTAAAAAAAGAGTAAAAATATTTGTAAATTTAGAGAAACATGTTTGAAATTGCTTGAATAAAATTAAAATGTAAAGAATCCTTATTTTGACAAATGTCTTCGTTTCATAGATGGCAAAATTATCTATGACTCAGACCATAAATCCTACTGAATCATTTTTTGAAAAGTTTTGTTAAATAAAAGGAAAAGCTAAGTATTGGCCAGAAACAAAAAGGGCTCAGTGGGATATATCAATGTGTATATAAAATATCTAAATAGAAACACATAAATTTATAATGCTTTAACGTCTCCCTTACATGGCCACTGGGGTTTTTATTTAAAGTTCTTGTTTTGTTTTTGTTGATTTTATTGTTTTTTTAATGTCTTAAATTCCAAGACATTTTTGTAAAAATACCTGGCACTCAGGAAAAAAAACATAAATATAATGTAACCTGATTTTTCATGTGTGTGTGTGTGTGTGTGTGTGTGTGTGTGTGTGTGTACATCATATACATACACATACACATATGAAAATGGTAACATCAGTGAAGCACCAATAGGGGAAAGCAATTTGAAGTCATGGTCTGACATTTACTGTTGCTGTTTTGTAAATCAGCTTGCATAGATATTGTTTCTTAGCTACAACAGTCACCAATTTTGTTTTGTTTTGTTTTATTTTTCATAAAAACTTAGTAGAAAAATCTGTAAGTTCTTCCACCTCCTTTAAAGGAGATTCCAGCAAAGGAAGTAATCAATAATGTTTGCAAACTACAAAAAAAATAGGAGTTGGAAAATGGATAAAGAGTAGAAAAGAAATGAGAAAAAAAATATCTTGTTTGCAATAAGGACACTTAACCTACAGCATGTTCAAAAACTGTGTCATGGGCTAGAAGGATAGCTCAGTAGTTAACAACCTGTACAGCTCCCGTGGATGACCCAAGTTTGATTCCCAGCACCCACATTGGGCAGCTCACAAATGCCTGTAATTAGAGCTCTGGGGGATCAGGCAGGGCCCTCCAGCCTTTCCAAACACCTGAACAAAGGCTCACACACTCATAGGTATATTCATAATTAAAAATAAAATATTTTAATGTGTATTTTGTTGTGGGTAATAATGAAAAAATGAAATATGATAAGAGTGTAGTAACTCTCCTGTCATCAAATATGTCATCATATAAAATTAATTGGAGATATACTGTATTACTTAATGACTATTATCTAATATTGGTGTTGTATTTCTCCCAAATGTAAGTTGATGCATACATAAACCATTCCTAAACAAAACTAGGTATCCCCTTTCTCAAAGCAGCACTCAAACCTGTACTATGATCTACAGTGGCCAAGGCTTGAGAGTCAACCTCATGTCTGTAGTGCTGTTTCTTCCACACATAGCTCTTGAAGTCATTTTAACTTCTGCAGGGTACAGCTCTCACTGGGGAAGCTGATGTCTTTCCTAGGCAGCTGTGAGCACATGAGAACATTCTTGTGGGCTCCAGTCACCAGAGTTACCCAGTGACTACTGACTGGACCTCCACAAATTTATACTACATCAAATAATAAACTAGTAAAGACTCTTAAGAAGTCCCTCATTTAAAAAGGAAGCTCCAGGGCCAGGCAATGGTGGTGCATGCCTTGAGCCCAGCACTGGGGAGGCAGGCAGGTCTCTATGAGTTCAAGGCCAGCATGGTCTGCAGAGCAAGTTCCAGAACAGCACAGACAGACAGACAGACAGACAGACAGACAGATAGATAGATAGATAAAAAGAAAGCTTAAAACATACAAGTAAAAATCTAGATAGCAAACTCTTTGATCTCAAGGAAGTTACAGCAGTCATCTCTGGACACCGGGCCAAGATTTAAAGACACGCATTCTGGTTCTCAAGGACAAGATAGCGCTCCCTGCATCCCCTGCTCCTCACTTCTCCATGCCCCTCCATCCTTCGCCTCCAATTTTCATCTCTTCTCAGGTCTCATCTACACTGTTGCTTCTTCTCCTCCACTCCCCTTCCCCAAAACAGAGCATCTGTATATGTGAAGGAGGCATGTATCCTAGTCCCTATAAAGGAGGCACATGTCCTGGTGTCTCTATACCATGTCGTCACATTTCTAGGGTCATGGATGACTAAGTCAAAACAATGGCACCTTTCACCACACCCCCCAAAAAAATGTACAAACTTGCATTTACTCAAAATTTAACAAATAATTTTGAGAGTCTTCACAGAAAATGCCATTCCAACGCCTTCCCTGAAAGAAGATAATCACTATCACAGTCATGAGCTATGCCTACCCAAACCTGATGTAGCAAAGGCCAACTCACATGCCATCATCACCAAAACCCTTCCATCACTCCAGTATGGGGAATGCTTTTCTGTTCTTTTTTTTTTTTTAGAACTTTGCAAATCAACCATTTATGTAATTATATAGGTAGAAACAATCTCAAAACTCTTGTTGTAGCTAGTATTCTCATTTTATGTAAATAAGGTAATTAAAGTCTAGAAAGCTAAATAACATGTTCAAGAATATTAGACAATGTGCTTATGCGTTCTACAGATGGATAGCCAATATTGTATGCGTCCAGAGAATCAGACGGACATATTTCAAACCAGCAATTCTTCTGCACCCAGGGGTGATTGAAAGAGCAGATGAGTGGGCACTACCAAATAAACCTGAGCTGCTTGTTGTTTTTCAAACACTCTGACATCTTTAATATTCCTTCCGGATGTTCTCTTGGTGCACTCAGTTTTGTTTTCTCATTGGGTGTAAAACAACACTTTTCTAAAAGCGTCCTTTTAGGAGAGGATGCTTTCTCTTCCCTTCTGGACCAATTGGTTATGGACTAACTGGAGACTCCCATGAGCCATCATGGCTCTCTGGTAAGAAGTTTAATATCCATCAAATGTTTCCAGTCTTCTAAAACCTGTTCTGCCTTTTTCAGCATGGTTTTGCATCCTCTTGGCGAGCAGGAGGCCTTTGATCATACATGCCCCAATTTGAGTTTTCAGAATTCCTGCTGTCTTGCATGCTGTGATATCATATTCTTGTTCATTGAGAAATGAGATTTCTGGCCATATGGAAATTTGTAACTACTAAGAAACTACAACTACAGGAACACAAACCATTCTGTGGCTCTGGAGAACTTGGTCAGGTTGGAGTAAGAAAACAGATTTGTGGTAGTTAGCAACGGTTTTAAACGTAGCTTGAGAAAAATCAAGCGACTGCTGTAACTGACAGTTGAATCGTGTTTATGTGGTGTTTATGTGGGCTTTCAAAGTGGAGAGGTCATCTGAAACTGAAATGGTCTATGCAGGATTTATGGAAAGGGGAGAGTCTGGACTAGAGGTAAGAGGCTATACAGAACAGTGGGAAACCAAAACACATGCCTGTAATCCAGCACTCGGGAAGCTGAGGCCAAAGAATTGGGAGTTCAATACCAGCCTGAGCTACACAGAAAGAAATCACCACAATTTAAAAAGAGAGAGAACCAAGAAGAGAAAAGAGAGCATTGATATCATCAACCAATTACTAATAAAGTCATCTGAGACAAATAGCAAGTGGACAAACGGAGTGGGCAAATGACAGCATTCTAGAAGAACTGCATGTGTGGACAAAGGCATGAAATGAAGGCACAAGGCCTGCGCAGGAGCGTAAGAGGAGGGAGGGATGAGCCCCCTCGGAGATCGCTGTCATAAGATAATGTACGTAAGCCAATATCTCCTAATTGTACAAGAATGTGAAATACGGAGGCCACTGTTTCTAAATGATCACCATTAAAGAAAGAGCTGGAGTCTGATGAGACTTCATTCCATTGCTAAAGGCGGTTATGAAAAAGTTCGCTGTAGGAGGGAAAAAGCAGAGTTGTGACAAAAGCTGCCTGATTCTTCTGTGTAAATGTCTCAAAAGAAGAAATTGAAGAGCTAATTGGGGTCATTAATAGACCACGATAAGGGAGATTTAGAAGGGAGAGTAGTTACACAGGCATATATGCTGCTTTGCCCTTCATGACCCCAGTGTGAATACTCCTGATTTTAAATGCAGTCATCACACAAGACAGAAAGCACTACATGCAAAAATTCAAGCCCATCCCAAACATAATTGAGAGAGTGGTTACACAACTTATGAAAAACTGCTCCACTGCTCACATTTAAAACAAATATGAATAATTTTATATCGTATTTTATGATCATTTTCTCCTTTCTTTTTTCTTTCTTTTTTTTTAAGATAGGATATCATATTATAGCTCAACTAGCCTACAAGTCACTATGTAACTCAGGCTCATCTTAAACTCATGGCAATCCTTCTGCATCAGGATGCTGAGTACTGTAATCATAGGTAATGAGCTACCACACCTAACTTATCTCTACAGTTTGTTTGTTTTGTTTTTTTTTTAATCTGCAATGTTTTAGGCTGAGGTTATTCCTGTGTTTTCTTTTTTGTTTCTCCAATTTCCTCTGAGGTCATCTTTTTCTCCTGTGCAGCCTCTCATGCTCCAGGAAGAACTGATTCCGTTTTGGAGAGGATCACTCCAATGTAGCTGGAGCTCCTGTGTCTAGTACCCTGACTGCGAGTGCTGTAATCCAGCAGTGCATCCCGTCTTCGGTTCACTTGCAGATATGCGCTGAGGAGGGACTCTGCATCCAAGCTCTTAAGATCAAGCTCTTACTCTCCACATTTGTGAGCATGGATAAAAATCTCAGCACTCTTTGGGGGTCCTTCAACCCAGCCCCCAGCCTCACAGTTTACCTTGGGCTCATCTACCTGCTCCACTATTACATCAGCAGAATAGCACACACTGTGTCTTTAAAGTGATATCTTTCAGCAGCCTTTTGAGTATGCACTTATTTCAAAGGGGCTCTTAAAGTGAACATGAAAATTGAAACTCTTGATATGCATGATTTTGTGAGGTTTTCTGGGTCAAGAGAGCAGCCAATCATTTCAAAGATCACCTCAGACTACTTTAAAGAAGAATCTTATGCACACATTCTTAAGGAGCATTTGTTACATAAGCCATGGACCAGCTTGCCATACACTGTCTCATGTTGACATCCACAAAATCCTGAAGTATTCTTATCCTGGCTTAGGTGTAACTTCTGGGTGTCCCAGTTTCCTCCTTTATGAAGTGGGCAGAATAGTAACATCTTGAAAAGTAACAGTGTTTTCCAAAAGCTGTGTCTTTGCCTTTGTTTCTTTTCCTGTTCCTACAATAAAATACTATGACAAAAGCAACTTAAGGGATAATGGGTTTATTTTGTTCATAGCTCAAGGCATAGTGCTTAGGATGGGGACAATCAGGATAGGGACAATCAAGGCAGCAAGATCTGGAAGCAACGGATCACATTGCATTCACAGTCAGAAGCAGAGAAGAATGGATGCATGACTGCACATTCTTCACACACACACACACACACACACACACACACTACATTATATACATATATACATATATACATATATACATATATACATACACATACACATATACATACATACATACACATACATATACACATATACCTACACCTACACATATACATACACATACACATATATATATTTCAAGTCCCCAGCTGGGGAGAATGAGGTACACCCACAGTGAGAAGTCTTCCCAGCTCACCTAAAGCAATCAAGATAATCTCCAGCAAAGACATGCCAGAGAACCATGTTCCAGTCAATTCTAGACTCTGTCATCACTCTACCCTTTGTTGACTTGACACCTAAACACCACTCTGAAACCATAACCTTCCACCCTTTGTCCCCACAGGACCATTACCATAGTAGAAGATGAATTAAGACCAATGTTACAAGTCCCCACCTTGCAGCCCCACCCACACATCCATCTCTCCTGAGCCAGCTAGACTCCAAAGCTCTCCTTGGCAGGTGTCCCAGAGTCCTGCCATCTCCAACACTCCAGAATCTCAATGCAGCCTGATCTTCCCCTCCGGTGCTTCACAGAACGGTCTCCGAGTCTCTGCGAGGATGGGACCACACAGAGCTCCGACGATTTTCATGTAGTTTCCATGCCTTCTAAACTAGTATCACATAGACATCACTATCAAGATGGAGGCCCCTCACTTAGGCGACAGCTGCAGCGGCTCCTGGGTTTTAAAGCTGGGGGACACTTTCCTAAGCAGTTGCACTCAAGGGACCAGGGAACCCTCCGTCTAGGCTTTCCTCCTTTAGATGAAGTTGGGTCTTCTCAACATGGAGCCTCCAGGGGCTGAGGTCTCACCTTTGGGACACATTTCCTGGTGTCCCAGTGAGGCACACGAGAATTGTGTTCAGTGGTACTGTTTTCTCTAACAATTGTAGTTGCTTTCTCAACACTACGTGACTATTACTCTCCTATCTTGAAATTTCCTCTGCCAAACAAGTTAATCCATTATCATTAAATTTGACTTCAGCCATGCTCTCAAGATGTGGGAGGATCAAAGCCACATTCTTATCTATCACACACATAGCCCCTATTGCTGGTTCTGATTAGAATCCATGTTCCCTTCTGAAACCTGTGAGTCAAGCCTCCCGTTACATATTCTCTCAGCATTACCATCTTCCACAGAAATCCCAGGAGCAGCCCATTAACCTCTGCCTCTAACACACTAAAACATTTTTAGCCCAAAATACCAAACGCTTCTACATTTCAGCCACAAATGTCTCCAAGGCTTAAGATCCACATGGTCAGCTCTTTTGTAGCAAAGCCCCTCTACTCTGTGCCCATGTCTGTCCTACTTTCTTTTCTAATCTCTGTGACAAAAATCTTCTGATAAGAGCAACTCAGGGGAGGAGTTTATCTTACCTCACAGCTCAAGGTAGAATCAATCAGGATGGGGAAATCAAGGCAGCGTGAATGTGCAGCAGCTGGTCACATCCAAGTCACAATCAGAAACAGAAATGGATGGATGGATGCTTGCTGCTAGGTCCCTTTCTCCATTTATTCAGCCCAGGACCATAGCAGAACATGATGACCCACCACAGGCAGGGCTTCCCATGTCAGATCAGTCATGATGACAACTCCCTTACAGCCCAGGACCATAGCAGAACATGATGACCCACCACAGGCAGGGCTTCCCATGTCAGATCAGCCATGATGACAACTCCCTTACAGCCCAGGACCATAGCAGAACATGGTGACCTACCACAGGCAGGGCTTCCCATGTCAGATCAGCCATGATGACAACTCCCTTACAGCCCAGGACCATAGCAGAACATGGTGTGACCCACCATAGGCAGGGCTTCCCATGTCAGATCAGCCATGATGACAACTCCCTTACAGCCCAGGACCATAGCAGAACATGGTGACCCACCACAGGCAGGGCTTCCCATGTCAGATCAGTCATGATGACAACTCCCTTACAGCCCAGGACCATAGCAGAACATGGTGACCCACCACAGGCAGGGCTTCCCATGTCAGATCAGCCATGATGACAACTCCCTTACAGCCCAGGACCATAGCAGAACATGGTGACCTACCACAGGCAGGGCTTCCCATGTCAGATCAGCCATGATGACAACTCCCTTACAGCCCAGGACCATAGCAGAACATGGTGTGACCCACCACAGGCAGGGCTTCCCATGTCAGATCAGCCATGATGACAACTCCCTTACAGCCCAGGACCATAGCAGAACATGGTGTGACCCACCACAGGCAGGGCTTCCCATGTCAGATCAGCCATGATGACAACTCCCTTACAGCCCAGGACCATAGCAGAACATGGTGACCCACCACAGGCAGGGCTTCCCATGTCAGATCAGCCATGATGACAACTCCCTTACAGTCCAGGACCATAGCAGAACATGGTGACCCATCACAGGCAGGGCTTCCCATGTCAGATCAGTCATGATCGTCCCCTAGCATTGTGCCCAGGGACTCATCCCCTAGTTGGCTCTGCATCATCTATATCATCTATCAATGAACACTAACTAACCACTGCAGCTTAGAATGCTTACTATAGATGGTCTCCCCTTTATTGTTCTTTAAAAGTTATGAGTATGTTGTTAGATTATTTAAAACACACTAAGCTATGATTTCTGTTGTGCTTCAAAAAGTTCATATAAAAGTAAATTTAGGAATATAATACAAAAAAACTATTTTAAATACATTCTTATTTTTATCTGTTTCTACCCAAATCTGTGATTTTACAGAACTCATATTGACTTCCACAATAACTAACTCTTGAACTTTATAGTAAAGTTTAAATGATTAATAATCTGTTAGATGCCAAGCTTTTCATAGATAGTTGTTACTATCCTGGGTAAGCCACACATTTTCTATTCCTCAGTCTCCTCTATATCATCATCATCATCATCATCTGGCTGGGGACTGTTGTGAAAATTAGGCAAGTCAGCAATAACAAAGAGCTTAGATGAGTAGCAAGTAGACATGGAAAAGCCAGTTCCATGGAGCTCGACAGGTGGATCAGCAGTTAAGTGCACCGAATCCTCTTCCACAAGACCCAGATTTGATTTCCAGAACCCACATTGCTGCTCACGATCATCTATAACTCTAGTTTCAGGGGATCTGACACCCTCACACAGGCACACAGGCCGGTAAAACATCAATGCCCATGAAACACAAACAAAATCACTATTGTATAAAGCTAACTGCTAAGGATAAAAGCTGTCACCACTTTTCTTGAAATAAAGAAATGATTCAAATAAAGGCAGACTCTGGCATTTCTACAAGCATTGGCTCTAGCTACCAAAATTCTCACTTGGACAACATGACACTATAATTTTGCTTAAGGTATTTGAGATTTCCCTTGATGTAGTGATCATTTGTTTGTTCTCATGAAAAAGAAAAAGCCATAACAATAAATGTAATCCTATTTTTTTCCACAGCATAGCTCAGAAGATAAATTAACACAAGAAAGGCCTTCCTTCCATGGACTCCCATTATAAAAATCATTTGTAACCAACATTTTTAGTGACAGAAGGAAAAAAGTTCTCTGTTTCTATGACCACAAAATCATGTCTCTTAGAAGCTTCAACACTAGGAAAAAGAAAATTTTTTGAACTGAGTTTAGCAGACATGTAACATTCAACGTTCTTTCATTCCATTGTGTGTCAGTATAGCATCTCTGTGAAAGGCACCATGGCTCTTATAAGAGAAAGCGTTTCATTGGGGACTTGCTTATAATTTCAGAGAGCTAGTCCATGATCATCCTGATGGGAAGCAGACAGGCGTGGCAGTGGAGCAGTAGTGAAGAGCTTTACATCCTGATATGCAGGTAATGGCAGAGAGGCACTGGTCTAGTGTGAGCACCTTCAAGCCCTCCCCCAGGGACACACTTGCTCCAGTAAGGCTACACTTTCTGATCCTCTCCCAACACTTTGTCAACTGGGAACAACACATGCAATATATATGTCTATATATATGTCTACGGAGGCCATTTTCATTCCAATCAACGCATGCTGTCTTGTTCAAGCTTCAAAGCCCTTGCATGGAAAACAACAGGAAGAATAAATGAATTCTTTCTGACTACATACAGGAGAAAATGTGAGGCTGGGTCATTTCACCATACCAAACTACATCTTCACAGAAGAGCATTTGAGTTACAGGGGGCATCTTCTGTACATGATTGACAGCAGATCTAGAATTAGCAGAGCAAATATCTAAGAACCAATTTTCCTAACCTCTGAACCCCCTTAACTTCTCTGAGATCATAACAATAAAAGGCTCAGAGAACATAAAGGTTTGTGAAGCCTGAAGGTCTCTGGTCCTACAGGGGAAGGGCTGCCAATCCTGCAGCTGAGGGACACTGAAGCCAGAAAAGGCACCAGCTCACAGTAAGAGGCTGCTCAGCCTACATACCTATGGCACTGACTCACTGGTCACATGTGTCACACAGGAAAGACACTTAAATCTTGCTCAGGAAGTCTACCTGGGAGAGTATCTACATAGACTGGTGGATCAATGAAACATCCTAAGAAATACACATATCGGCCCACAGTTCCTGACATAGATTCTGAAGTCCTTGTCATGTTATGACTCTTGGGGATGAGAGGATATATATATATATATTCCCATTATATATTTTATTATATGTATGTTTGTACTGGAGAGGAAACTTTATTAATGGACTCCTTTAAGTTTTGAGATGGATCTTAAGATCGATCATAAAGAGCCAGTGATTTATCAATAGCACCAGTGGAACAGAACTTCCACTATACCCTAACCAAAGGGAACATAAGACTCCAAAATTGGAGACTCCATCCACGTGAGGAGAGGGCACTGCATGTCAGCTGCATGGGGACAGGAACTCCTGAGCACTGGCCTGTGTGCCTCCTCTTCCCTCTGCTGACACCAATCATTTGTATGTTTCCTAATCACCAGTAAAAGTAGACAGAATCTTTCCCTGGATATTATCAACTCTTAAGAAAAAAATCATTAAGCCAAATCATGCCACCTGGGACCCAGTACTCAGATCTGCGTCAGAACTGAGGTCACTCTTGTGAGATTAAGGCCTTAACCCTGGAGTCCATTGTAACTCCAGATCACATCAGACTAGAATTAAATTATAGCCCATCCAACTGCCATCCACAGAGAACTGAAAAATGGCTTGACATAAAAAGTATACACCTTTTTGTGAAAAAAAAAAGTGTTGTGAGCTCAGATCTCCCCCTTGGGAGCCAGGAGAAATGTTTTGGGGATGTACTATTCTTTTCCTAGGTATCTTTTTCTCCCTTAATGCTGATGGTTCAATCTGTATTAAAATCTTTTCATATATTTCAACTTTACCTTGTTCAAGAAAATCATGTGGAAAAAGAAATATTTTTCCATTAATCAGAATGAACAGAGGTGAGTTATGCACAGAGTGCCACAGTGCAGCTGCCTGGGGGTGAGAAATCTCTGAGGGGAGATTTCAATGAGGCCCCCCATTCCTTCATGAGTCCTGCATCTTCTACTCATGCTCACACTGGAAACGTGTTCAAGCGTGCAAAGCGCAGTTCACAATTGCTCTGCATAATTCTATGAATCAGAGTATTCTGAATAAAGCAAACAACTTTGAAGAAAATATGTTTTGGGGAATTTTCGCTATACAATAATACAATATATATGATTACAAACTTATGGTATCGGCATACTATATGTGCATGATTTATCGTTTTGATCATTTTTAGGTCCACAGAAAAATTAAAGGGCAAGGGTAGAGATTTCCCATACAATTCCAGCTCCAGCTGTGCATCAACATAGTGGTAGCCTTGCTGGATTGGTGAGCCTGCATCGCTATATCACTATCATTCTGTCCTTGTTTCAGTTTGTGGCTTACTCTGCTACTCTGTCCTCTGAGAGCAACTGAAAGGACAGCGGGAGAGGGCAGCCTACCGCTAGGTCTTACGTTAGGCTTGTTTTTCTGTTTGCTTGTTTGTCTGTCTGTTTGCTTGTCCGTCTGTCTGTTTGCTTGTCCGTCTGTCTGTAACACATCATTTGGAGACCACTCCTGATCATACACATCATCTCTTCTCTTCTCTCTTGTACCACTACTTCTTTATTGCACATTCTTAGCTCAACTCTAGAATCCACTTTTTCTGATATTAACGCATAAGTCTGAATGCTCCCTGGAGATGTAATAGCCTATTCTATACTTATTAACAGTTTTCAAACTTGGGAGAGCCCTGGTACTAATTATCAATCATATGTGGTTTCTGATCATTTTCCTGGTCCTTAGTAGATACTACAAGTCTCCACTACATCTAACTCAACTTTCTCTTCATAGTCATCCTCAGTAGAAATTACTCTCTGACGATCCTTTTGACAAACATCTAGGCTGCTATTTTTTTTAACTTACTGATCTTTCTCTCACCTACAAATATAACTTATGTCTCACTCAAACTTTCTGTATTTCTCAGATTACAGTGTATACTGTTTTTCTTTCAAATCCAAATAGCTGATTTCAGTCTTTGTCCTCTTCTCAATACCCCAGACATCTTAATGTTGTTTCCCTATCTTCACTCCTTAACTATTCTGAAAAAAAAATCATCCTCTGAACAATACAGTCCCTTTACCTAATCAAATACCAGCTACAACTTGTTACAACTAATTATTACATGTGTTTCCTGGGGGCTGAATCACAATCTGAGTGGTGTAAGACTATAGACATTTATATTTTACTTTTTTATAATTCTGTTCTCTAGCAGTCCAAAATTAAGATGCTGGCGAGGCCATCCTTTCTCTGAAGATTCTGGAGAAGAATATGCCCCAGGCATCCTCTTAGCTATAGGTGGTTGCCAGCAACCCTTGCTGTTCCTTGTCTTAAGAATAATCTTAACCACTATAATCTTTGCCTTCTTCCCATTTGCAGATCAGTGACTTTTAAAAGCTGTTTTATTTATTTACATTTCAAATACTTTGATCCAGTTCCCTTTCCAAGAGTTCTTCACCCCATTTCCCACCCTCTACCCATTCCCATCAATCATCTACCCACCCTCACATCACCTCCCAGCCCCCCAGCCCCTTCCCTAGGGCTCTATAGGATTCAGCTTATCCTTTCCCACTGAGGCCAGATAAGGCAATCCTCTGCTATATATGTGTCATGGGCCACAGATCAGCCCATGCATGTTCTTTGGTTGGTGGCTTAGTCTCAAGGATCTCCCAGGGTTCTGGGTTAGTTGATACTTGATACTGTTGGTCTCCCTATAGGGTTGCCATCACCCTTAGTTCCTTCAATTCTTCCCCTAACTCTTCCCTAGGGGTCCCCAACATCAGTCCAGTGGTTGTCTGCAAGTATCTGCATCTTTCAAAATAGGCTGGACCTAGGCCTCCTGCTCATGTGTAGCAGATGTGCAGCTTGACCTTCATGTAGAACCTGAACAACTGGAGTGGGGCTGTCCCAAAAGCTGATGCCTGCCATATTACCCAAATATTACCTTAGAGAATGCTGTAAAAGATGGAAAGCCCTTATTGCATTGTAAAGACTCTTTTTCAACCAGAGGACAGAAACTGCTGGAAATCAACTGGTGGAATTCAACCATGAGGATGGCAAAAGACAGGAGCCTAGCATGGCTGTCCTCCGAGAGGTTCTAACAGGAACCAACTGAGAATGGTGACTTTGAGAAGACACTACTCTACTCAGTGTGCTAACTTCCTGCTAATTCTCCAGCCTCTGGACCAAGTGACCCACATCCATTGCCCCGTTTCCACTTCATTCCTTGGTGTCCACTGCTTAGGGACAGAGCTGGCTACGGTCCATACACACCTAATGCCAAGCTCCGCCTTCCTAAGTGGCCTGGTTGCATCTGCCATTGCTGCTCAGCCCTCCTTCCCTCACTACTTCCCAGCTCCTGCCTGCCACTCTCTGGGTTCTCCTTGTCCGCAAGGGTTGCTCTTGCTTCTCACACTTCAGTGTGAGTTCACCTTAAAATCTCTTTCCTGAAATGATCATTTGGGATCATTCTTTGGAGATTTTTATCCACTTAGGAGGTTGTGTTTATGATGTACAAATCTAAAGGGTGAATTAGGTTTGTATTCACTTGCTTGGATGTGCTCCAAGGACCCTATCCATCCCGTTTCATGAATAAGCTGTCTGTTTTCTTTATTTGAAGATTATTTTGAAATTTATTAGATTGGTGATCTAATAATCCACGCCAAAAGCCTGGTAGCAACTTACCCCTGTTTCTATTCATACAACTCTTGTCATTTTGGTGTATTTAATAATAGACTAGAATATATTGACATGTCCACCAGATGACAGTAAAATCAACCCCAGGAACCCATCATAAGAACCAGGAATATCCAATCATTTCACACACACACATACCTACCCCCACGTATGTATCTCTTCCTTTATTCCTCTCCTCATGAGAGTTAGTTATTTTCCTTTGTTTTATGACTTCTCTTCCCACATTAGTTACTTATATACATAGGGTTACACATAGGTATCTCTAAGCCATATATCATCTCATTTTGCTTCTTTGGAGCTTTATAAAAATAAATAAATTCACCTGGTACCTACTCTAAATCAACACTAAACATTATGTTTCAAATATTTATCCGTGTTACACAGAGAGAGAGAGACAGACAGACAGACAGACATAATATTAGTATAAGTTCTATAGTACACAAAGTAAACCTAACAATAGGTAACTAGGTCTAACTCTCTGACTTTACTTCCTTAAGCTTTCTTGTTTCCCTTCTAAATCACTCTCACAAACACCCATCAAGAAAAGCTTTTGTGCCCTCTCATCTGGGCATCTTACTTCATGGTTACATCCTGGCTAACTCTGTTCAGTCTGTTCTCCTACCACCATCACAGTAATCTGTCAGCGTGGAGAGATGCCTGGACTACCCCTTCACTCCAAAGCTTTGATAAGCCCCCTTTGTAGGTGGACTTTGCATTGTGCCTCCATCTCATGTGCCCCAAGACAGTGTGCACTCCAGAAATTTCACTGGCTGCCTTCCCTTCAGGCTTTTAACTGCACTTACTTCCACCTGTTTTCTTTGTTCTTGCAAATATGCAAATACCACACATTCACATGCACACATGTATCCTGATATGGCTAGTTTCTGCTCATTAAGACTCAGCTTAGGCTCCTCAATGCAGAATTGCCCACTCATTCTGCCCATGCTAATCACTGGTGTATCATGTGCACCTCCAACAAGAGTCCCATCATAGAGGTAACCATGGTTATGGCTGTGGGAAGAAAGAGACATAACCATGGTTATGGCTGTGGGAAGAGTATATGAATGTAGGCTTTATGACTTTATTTTCTACACTGAACTGTTCTTGCCTCTGAGTTACATTCCAGTTCACAAGTTCCTATAAAGCCAAATTTTCTCATATCCATCTCTGACTTCTACCTGTATGGTACTTCAAACAAAGAATATGACTGATTTTTATTGGGTGATTATTCTGTATATCCATGTGTGGTGGTTCAAATATGCTTGGCCCAGGGAGTGTCACTATTAGGAGATATGGCCTTGTTGGAGTAGGTGTGGTCTTGTTGAAGAAAGTATGTCACTGTGGGCATGGGCTTTAAGACCCTCATCCTAGCTGCTGCCTGAAAGTCAATCTTCTCCTGTTTGCTTTTAGAACAAGATGTTGAACTCTTGGCTCCTCCTGCACCATGTCTACTTGGATGCTGCCCTGCTCCCACCTTGATGATAATGGACTGAACCTCTGAACCTGTAAGCCAACCCCAATTAAATGGTGTCCTTATAAGAATTGATCATGGTATCTGTCCACAGCAGTAAAACCTTAACTAAGACATCATGAAAGTAAAGTTAATTGTTTTGTGAATATGTAGTAGTAAGTCAGATATTGTAAAATACAGCATTGCATAGCTTTAATGTCATTAACCAGTTCCTTAACCAATATACTTCATGCAGGCAGTTAAGATGATGCTCAACAGGCAAAAACATAACACTTCTCCAACAGCTCACTCAAAAGAGAATAAAAAGAAAGAGCCTGCCCATCTAGAGGTGCAAGGTAGAAGAGTCTATCATACAGTAACACCATTCTGTGTGCTTCAATTCTTTATGTTAGCAAACTGAGCCACGTATTTTAAAGTGGGCTAATCAACCTAAGCTGTTCTAACAAGATATCTATCTCTATTTTCACACTGTGGTAAAAATTTATTAGGAAGTTAAATATCCCTAATTTAAACACAACTGCTAAGCATCAAGTCACTATACTTCATTAATTCTCCACTTAAAAATAAGCCAAAAGCATATTTTTAGCTTTCTCAGAAAAATTGCATAACAAAGACCTGTCCTAGTTTCCCAATTCTCCTTCTACTTGAAACACCACAACGTGAAAGCACGCTTTCATTAAATACTCATCCCCCCTCTGGCAGCACTCCCCACTGCTGTGGTTTGGAATTTTCTGGACTTGACATGAACAACTAGGCTCCTTGTAGAGACGAGGAAGCTTCCTACTGAAACAGAGTGTGATCGGATATAGGACATCATTGCCTGGGGGATCTGCTCACCAGCCTCGAGGAGCAGAGTCAGTTAAGAGTGCTGAGGTTGACACCACCTCACCTTCTTAATGTTCTGTTCTCATTTCAGCATCACAGGACTGGGTGAGAACGGACAAGCCGCCGCCACTGTGCCCGCTTCTCCCTCCGCCCTGCTGCTTCTGAAAAGCCCTGGCCCTGTTCTAACTACTAGTGTTTGCCATCCCACCCCAAGAATTTGGAAAACCATGGTAAGATTGTTAAGATCATAGGAGAGGTGCTGCAAGCAGGTTGAGAAGGGGGAGTCAAGAACTCAAGTTACTTCAATGGTCATGCAAAGTTCAAAAGTGAAAAAAAAAAACAAAACGACTATTTGTCAACTGTGGTTGACTATAAGCTTGTTATTATTCAATAATAAACTATCAATAATAAAATATCTTGCAATGTAAGGCTGCATTAATGAGAGGTTCCTGTCCAGACCTCAGGCTTCATCAGTCCTCTGGGCTGTGCTGGGCAGAGACTACACACTCGCCTGAAGTGCTGAACGTACACATCTCACTTGCTTCATTGACAAGTGTCCGTTCTTTGATTTGTGCATGCCAGTGTATTGTTTCTTGGTGTCAAACTGGAAATGAAATCCTGTTAAGATAGCAAAGTAACAATCCACACTAGTGAATATTGTCAATGACAACAATATTGGGGGAATTAAGTCTACATCTCACGTCTTCCTATCACAAATTAAAACAAAAGCGTTAAGGAGTTATCTGTGTTTTCATTGACATCTTTGAACATATTTACAACTGTACTTTTGAATTCTTTGTCTAAAATTTCATTTAAGTTGTTCTCATTGGACTCTATCGCTATTGGATAGGTGATCTTTAGAAGAGATGTGGTGAATTGGTTTTTCACGGTGCCTGTATATTTACTAAGACTTGTGCATCTTTCAATTGCTATATTTTTAGATAAAAGCTTCGGACCCTTGTGTGTTATGTGGACACTGAAGTCTCTGATTGCCATTAGCCTGGCTTGATTGTTTGGGATGCAGCTAAATAATGCTTGAAATTCAGTCTTAGAATCACTTAGTCCTGACTCCATATCATTTTTACCATCTTCACAATAGCTAGGAAATGGGAATCGACCCAGCTATCCACCAGTTTATGGATATAAAAATAATACATTTACACCAAGGGATTCTAGTCAGGTCTGTAAAAAAATAAAATTACAAAACTCTCAGTAAAACAGAACTGAATATACACACACTACAGATAGATAGCTGATATATAGATAGGTAGGTAGGTAGATAGATAGATAGATAGATAGATAGATAGATAGATAGATATTATAGATAGAGATATAGAGTTTTAAGTGAGCATAGACCCAGAAAGACAAATGTCGTATGTTCACTTCCATACGCAGATTTTGGACTTGGATTTTTAAGGGCTGCATTTAAGTTGGAATGAGATGTTAATAGAGGCCAGGTAGCAAGAAAAGATCCATAAGAGGTGAGAGGAGGGGCTCTGAGGCTCCCTGTGGCAGAGTTAAACACAAGTAATGTGAAAGAAGAAAAGGATTATACTATGGGACGAAATGCAGGAGGTGGGGAGACAGGAGTAGGAAAATAAGGAAACTGTGGGTGGGGGAAGGTCAACTAAAAATAAAGGTGCTCACTGTAGACTCTGTATTTGAACACTTGGTCCTCAGTTGGCAGCACAGTTTGGAGGAGATTATGGAGCAAGAGCTTTGCTGGAGGCAGTGGATGCTGAGGCTGGATTTGGAGAGCTTATATCTCACCACACTTCCTATTCTAGTTTCAGTGTGCTGATAAACTCTGATCTTGGTCAGTGCCCTTCTCTGGCTGTCTGCTGCCACGTCCTTTTACCATCATGGATGCTTAGTCTCAAACTGGAAGCCCAACTCAACTCTTTCTTCTCTAAGTCACTTTTGGTCATGGTATTTTACTGCAGCAATTGAAACCTAATACTGTGTGTGTCTGGAAGGAGGGTCACAGCACACACAACTTCACGAAGCCAGTTCTTTTCTTCCCCTTCACATAGGTCCCAGAGATCAAACTCAGGCCACCAGACTTCCACAGCAAGCACCTCTGCCCACAAATCCATTTCACTCACTGTCCTCCAAAAGCTATATTCTATTAATGTTTTAACTGATACAATAATTATACATATTTATGGGATATAATATGAATGTTTAATATGTGTATATAATGTATAATAAGGGTAGCTAACATTCTTATTATTAAGCATTATTTATATTAAGAATCCTAAAATTCTTCTTTCCTATTATTTTTAAGAAACATAAGTTGTTGTGAACTGCATTTACCATGAGAAATGGAAGACATTAGAACTTACATTCCTGTAATGTAGCTCTATTTTGGAGCCCATTGTCTGTTCTCCCCCCCACCTCTCTCTCTCTCTCACCACGTGAGAATTTTTAAGTAGTTAGAATTTAGCACCATAAAGCTTTGCAGTCCTTCTTGCCCCAGAATAAACTATTATGTAAATGTCTAGAATTATCATCCATTTCTTACCAAAGTCATGATATAATAACTACCTCTCTGAATTGAGATATTGAAACAATGTAAGGAGGAGAGAGTTTTATTCAGATGTTGGCAATAAGGTCTGTGCTATTAATGATGAGAAATCTAAATTACCGGCTCCCTAGGAGTCATCCTTTAAAAATGTAAATGCGCTTCTTGATCCGCTCTTGGATTCCCACAGCAACAGGGGCAGCTCTGAAAGTTATCCAGTGGTTCCCACTGAGAAGCAATGGCCCCAACCACAGCCAAACAGTTTATTAAGTCTCCTGTAAATTTTTCATGTCATCAACTTTTGTGGGATACAAATTTCAATTCTATTTGCGCTCATGAAAGCTTAACTTGGGAATTTCTGACTAAGATCTCAGATTCAAACTGCAGAGGGGAATAGGATTTGTTCATTGAAGACAGGTGCACAACAGTTCTTCTTCGTCCCTTCCCAGGAGCCATGTACCGGGACTTGAAACACAAATATAAACAAGATATGGCCCTTAAACTCAAGAAATGTACTGCAATAAAACAATCAGACCAATGCCTAAACACCGTGCTGTGGAACAGTAGGTGGAACAGGGGACTGGAGAAGCCTGCACCAAGTATAGAAGAACAAGGCTGGGAAGCTGGCCCAGAAGACTCCTGGGGGAAATGGCACCTGACCCATAGCTGCTTTGGCAAGAAAAGGTGATCACTCATCTGGAAGAAAGGGTGATAGGTGGTTTTGGCTGAGTTGAGGATGCACCTTAGTTGGTAGGATACTGGCCCAGCATACATGGCCTCTGGGTTTGATCCCTAGCATCACATAAACTAGACATGGCGGCACATACCTACCATCTTAGCACTGGGGAGTTAGAGGCAAAAGGATGGAGAAGTTCAAAGTCATCCTCAGTAATACAGTGAGGACCAAGCCAGCCCAGGGCCTGTGAGATCCTTTCTGAGGGAAAAAATAAACCAACTAGAAATAAAGAGTTGACTGTATGCACAATCTGACCAGGGATCAGCAGTGGTTCTGGATCTGTGGGTCAAAAGGGGTCCAATGACGCTAAGGTCACAGATCAAATATCCTGCATATTAGATATTTACACTATAATTCATAATGGTATCAACATTAGAGTTACAAAGTAGCAATAAAATAATTTTATGGTTGGGGTTCACCATAACACAAGGAACTGTATTAAAGGGTCACAGCATTGGGAAGGTTGAGAACCACTGGGTTAGAGCATCCTTTGGGAATTTACTGATTCCTGGTTCAAAATGTCAACTTATCCTTCATTACAAGAATGCCATCAGCCACACTTCAAAGAAGAAATAAGTAAGCAGCAACTATGCTACGTTCTGTCCAAGGTCACACAATAAATCAGCAAAACCATATTCCTATACTCATTTGCTGCCTGAGCAAAAATCTGCCTCTTCAGAAACATGCCTATGCAGAAGCACAGTTCTTTACAAGTAAATCTTTTAGAGAATGGGGGTGTTCTTGGCAGACATAAGCACGGAAGGGCAAGTGCGTGATAAATAGTCTTTATAATGCAAAGCACTGCAGTAAAATATTCTAACACTTCTCCTATTTGATAACCAAATAGGTGCAAAGTCACATTCATGCAAAGTACTAGGGGCAAGTGATTGGCAATATTTTTCTGCCTTGAGATTAAAAAGCATAATCTCTGTCAATGTAATCTTCCTCTATAATATCAGTCAACAGCACCGTTAGAACTCAGAGTTCAAAGCTGGATTCTACTAAGGAATCAACAAATATAAAGCTGTCTGGTTCACAATATCAGAAAGGAACATAACCTTAGGAAAATGTGTGTGAGAAGAGACAGATATGCATGTGCACACAGGTACACACACACACACAAACACACAGACACAAGTGAGAGAGACAAAAACAGGGAGGCAGAGAGACAAAGAGACAAACATAGACAGAGACAGAAACAGAGACTGAGCAGAGATTGCCCAATGACTCTGGGAAACCCAAAGTTTAGAAATCACAACATGGCTGGTGGCACAGCCCACCCTTCTTCTACCACTCCACTCCTGGGAAAAATAAATAAAGAAAACACAGTAACCTCTGCAACTGACCGAGACACAAAGTCACAGCCCTTAGGTAGAAGGATACATAACACTGTAATGGCTTTACTGGGGTATGATTGCTATAAAACAAAATGCATATATTTAAAGTGCACAGCTTCACATGTACATAGAGGTGTATACCACCACCACAATCAAGATGAAGCCATGCTCACACCTCCACAGCTTCCCCCACACTCCCAGCAATCCCCTCTTCCTTCAGATTGTCTTCCCATGCTGCCCCAAACCAGAGATGTGCCTTTTGTCACTATGGCCATTCCGTTTTTGCTTCCTGAGCAATATACCTAAATAAATTACATAATTAGGGAAGTCACATAATGGCGCTTTTCTCAGAACTCCTGAATGTCTGAATACTAGGAAGTAGAATCGTTTTTATAATTCAGTTGTAGCCTAACAAATCTTGACCTTAGGACTTCCTCTACCTGGATTCAGTCGCAACCACCAGAGTTGTTCAAGGCTTTCCGTGGACTGCAGGGTAGGAATCTGGCTCCTGCAGGAAACGCCTGTTCAAGGAACTATGTCAACAGGGCCCTAGTGACAGGCTGTAACTGTTTTCCTTGGCAATTCTTCTTTCGATTACTGTTTTATCAGTGAAGAACTGCCTTCCTTTTTGTCTCTGGCATGATCAGAACTGTCAGAGCTTGTTCATCTGTGAGCTGATCTATACAGTGAGGGCAGTTTCACCTCAGCATTGTCCATTGATCTGTCATCTCACTGTCTGCACTGAGAATGCTAATAAGTGTATGTATGTATATGTATATCCACATGTGTGTGTATAGTGTGTGTATGTATACATAAATATATACACAAATACATAAGAATATATGTGTGTGTACATGTGTGTTTGTGTGTGGGTATATATCCACATGTGTATGTATGTATTTGTATGCATGTTTGTATGTATGTGTATATATATATATTGTGTGCATGTATACATAAGTAGATACATATATATACACACATGGGAATGTGTGTGTGTGTGTGTGTGTGTGTATGTGTGTGTTTCATTTTGGTATTCTTACCACATCTCACTCTTCCAACACCTCAATATAAGCTTTTCCTTTCCTTATTCATTATAAACTAGTTTCTTGATTAAACATTTAGTGGACTGGCTTAAAGTGTCAGATCTTACACAAATTGGCAAAGAATCCTTTGTATTCGTACCACAAACTAATACTTTTCAAAGTGTTTTCAAATGTACTGACTTCCTGCTCTAAAACATGTGTTTGTCTCATCAGCTGTCAAACAGACTAGATCATCCTCTGCTCATAGCAGACTGAGTTCTTTAAAGACCAGAAATAATTCATAAGGCACGCTGCACAGAGAAGAGATGGAATTACCTTGAGGTGTCAGCCTTGGATAGAAGCAGAGCTGTAGTCACCTGGGTGGGGTGACTTAAAGAACATTTTTAAAAGGCCTCTACACATTAAAAAAATAGCAACAATTAAAAAAATCAAAACAAAACAAACAAACATGAAACAGTCCTTTCTTTGCTGGAAGCTCCAAGGAAAGACATTACGCCCTGTGCCAGGTGAGGGGGAAGGAGGGCTCTCCTTTCTTTCTACTGAAATGCAAAGGCCTTTGATGCATCTCAGTTACCTGCTTCTGAGTATGAATAAACTCACACTAGGAAAGGGTTTCAAGGCAGAAGATATAAAACCAGGCACTAGAGAGACAGAAAGGGACTGAGTATGAAATGGTGGCAGAGAAGACAATGGGGTCCCAGGAAACAAGTCTAATTTGCTCAATGAACTTATGGTCTTATTTTATAGAGATCTTGAAATTCTTTATAAAATACTAAGGAAATTTATTGTTATTTATAATCCTAAAGTTATTACTAATAAGCATTTGAGGCTAAAGTCAAGTAAAAATGTCAATATTTGCTTTCAATACTGAATTTCCCTTACCCTTCATAAAGAGATGCTAAAAAATTTAAACTATGCATAAAACATATAGTTCATATCAACTTAGAACCTCAATGAATGGTGTGCAATCCCTTCTTTAATGTATATAGACATTAAACCTGCCAAAGGATAGTGGCCAACAGGCAGCATAGCAGATATTATACAGGCATGCCTGAACACACACACATACAGAGACACATATACATAATTACACAGAGATACATACATACAGGCATAGGTACACATAGATACACACAGAGATACATACAGAGAGAGACACATACAAAAACACACATAGGCACACACATACTGAGACACACAAAGAGAAAAATGTACACAGAAAAAGAAACACTCAACAGACACTCACACAGAGAGACAGAGACAAAGAGAGACAGAAGAGAAAAAGAAAGGGGTGGGGGGGAAACAGGAACACAGAGACACAGACAGAAAGACATTCCTATTGATTAAAACTCAAACTCAACTTTTGAAAAGAGATTGAGTTTTTTTAATTGAATATTGTGTTCATTTACATTGCCAATGGTAAAACCTTTCCCGATTTCCCCCTCCCCTAAGACTCCTAACCCCTCCTCCCTCCCCCTGCATCCACTTATATGCCCCTCCACCCAGCACACTCCCACCTCCCCAGCCTTCGGTTTCCCTTTGTTGGGTCCTCTATTGAACCTTTACCTGACCAAGGACCATTCTTCCCACTGATGCCCAACAAGGCCTTCCTCTACCATATTTTTGGCTGGAACCATGTGTGCCCCTTGGTTTATGGTTCAGTCCCTAGAAGTCTTGGGGCATCTGGGTGGCCGAAATCATTGTTCTTCCCATGGGGCTGTAAACCCCTTCAGCTCCTCTGGACCACCCTCCAGCTCCTCCATTGGGGATCCCATGCCCAGTCCAATAGTTGACTGCTAGCATCTGCCTCTGTATTTGTAAGGCTCTGGCAGGGCCCCTCCAGAGACAACCAAGGCATACTCCTTTTGGTATATACTTCTTGTCATCCATAGTAGTGTCAGGGTTTGTTGACTGTTTATAGGATGAATCCCAAGGTAGGGCAGTCTCTGGGTGGCCTTTACATCAATCTCTGCTCCACACTTTGTCTCCCTTATTGCTCCTGTGAGTATTTTGTTCCCTTTCTTAGAGGAACCAAAGCACCCTCACTAAAGTCCTCCTCCTTCTTCAGCTTCCTGTGCTGGGTGAATTGTAACTTGTTTATTTTGAGCTTTGGGGCCAACATCTGCTTATTAGTGAGTGCATACCATGTGTGTTCTTTTGTGATTGGGTTGCCTCGCTCAGGATGACACTTTCTAGTTCCATCCATTTGCCTAAGAATTTCATGATCTTTACTAACCCTACATCCAATAGAGGGCTAATATCCAATGTATACAAAGAACTCAAGAAGTTAGTCCCCAGAGAGTCAAATAACCCTATTAAAAATGGGGTACAGAGCTAAACAGGGAATTCTCAACTGAAGAAACTCGAATGGCTCTAAAACACCTAAAGAAATGTTCAGCATCCTTACTTATCAGGGAAATGCAAATCAAAACAACACTGAGATTCCACCTTATACCAGTCAGAATGGCTAGGATGAAAAACTCAGGGGACAGCAGATGCTGGAGAGGACTTGGGGAAAAAGGAACACTTCTCCATTGTTGGTGGGATTGCAAGCTGGTAAAACCACTCTGGAAATCAGTTTGGTGATTCCTCAGAAAATCAGACATAGTTCTCCCTGCTAAAACACTCCTGGGCATATACCCAGAATATGCTCCTACATGTAATAAGGATACATGCTCCACTATGTTCATAGCTGCCTTATAGCCAGAAGCTAGAAAGAACCCAGATGTCCCTCAACAGAGGAATGGATACAGAAACTGTGGTATGTATACATAATGGAGTACTATTCAGCTATTAAAAACAATGAATTCAAGATATTTTTAATCAATAGAAACCAGAGAGAAGAACAGAGAAGAAACAGGAGGATTTGAAGCCTCCATCTAACACCAATAGATACACTGACATGGAAGGAATCTCACAGGGTCCCAAAAAAGATCCACAACATCTAAGGAATGAAGAGAGTGGGAGAAATAGTCTTCCTCAGGAAAGACAAGTTATCCAATACCAAGGGGTCAGACCTGAAATCATATACAGACAAGTAACAGTTTATGAACTAAGAAAGTTGCATTTATAAATTTATGAATTTACATATATATACACATGTACATGTATTTTATATATATATATATGTACTACCAATTATATACATATATATATACACACACATACATACACATAAATGATGGTTTAGTGGGAAGAATGAAAGGGAGAAATGAAGCAATTGTACTTTAATTTCAAAAATAAAAATGTACTTAAAAATAAAAAATTAAGTGTTTGTTTATGGGTAATCCCTATTCATAGGAACCACAAACCCTATGGCCAAAATGCCATCTGAGTATCGTGCTTGTTCTCTCTCTCTCTCTCTCTCTCTCTCTCTCTCTCTCTCTCTCTTTCTCTTGCTCTCTCTCTCTCTCTCTCTCTCTCTTCCTGTCTTACTTGTGTGTATGGTGTGTGTGTGTGTGTGTGTATGTGTGGTATGCATATATATGTATGGTGTGTGTATATGGTATATGTGTGTATGGTGGGGGAGTATATATTGTGGGAGTATACATATGTGGTTTGTATGTGTGAGTGTGTGTGTGTGTTGTGGATTTTAAGACAGTCTCACTATACAGCCCAAACTCCCAGTAATCCTCCTACCTCAGACTCCCAGTACTGTGATTCCATACATAAGCCACCATGTTTAGCTTCTTATCCTACTTCTGATAGCTGCCATTGCTGGCTCCTAATGACTGCTATCAATTACAGTTACATGTAACAGACTTCCTAACATGGAGCATGTGTGCCTAAACATCTTTTTACACACACACGTCTCACATGGTCATAATGAGTTTATCATCCTTCTAAAAGCTCAGGGAGAGATGTTTCTCACTCAGCACAGCTCCCAGCCCACAGATGGCTCTTCTGAGGCCTACAGGGACCCTTATTTCCTCCCTCAACTACCACATAACTGCTTCCTCAGTTATTTAAAAGTACTTAACATGATTTAATTCTTAATTTAAAATTATGGATCTAAGCCACATATTTGTGTGATGTGTTTATACTTTTAAACAAGTTCTCTCGATTAGTTCTTGGTGGCGGCTTCCTCTAAAATCCAATTCCCACTCCAATTAGGAAAGGTGAAAACAAGACACAGACTTCAGGAGTAAAGGTAGCCGGGCGAAGTAGATGCACCAGTGAGAGAATTTGCCCTTTTTCTACTGCCTCTGTTATTATTGTTAGGTTTACTGGGATGGCCTTTGAAACAGCCAAACTCCAGTAGAGCAAGCAACAGTCAACAACTCTGATGAGGTCTCAAGACTGATTGTCCACCTGGCGAACATTACCACGTGGAAGCAGCTGTGCCCACAAACTAGCAAAGGCACATTTTTAAGTTGTCTGAGCTTGACAACCACAAATCCAAGTCCATTCCCACTTCCAAGTCCCTCCCATCTCATCTCTCTGTCCCCTAAAAGTGCCTGGGCTCCACATCCTATGTGTAAGAGAGGGAGATTGCTCTGTGGGTAGATGCTTGTAGTGCATTCTTGAGAACCCAGTTTGATTGCCTGGTGCCTACTTTAAAAGCTAGTCGTGGCAACACATGCCTGTAACCAGCACAGGAGACAGAAACGAGAGGATCCCAGAAGCTCACTGGCTTAGCCAAGGAATGAGCTTGAAGTCCAGAGAGTCTCTCTCTCTGTCTGTCTGTCTCTGTCTGTCTCTGTCTCTCTCTGTCTCTCTCTCTCTCTCTCTCTCTGTGTGTGTGTGTGTGTGTGTGTCCCTTCCCCTGCCTCTCTCTTCCTCCCTTCCTCCCTCTCCCTCCCCCTTCACACATACATACAAACACACACACACACACACACACACAAATGTGGTTTTATTTTGAGTTTGGTTTGGTTTGGTTTGGGCAATTTGGGAATTTAAAACTTGAATAAAACACCTCATACATTCAAT
The DNA here is from genome assembly GCF_947179515.1 of Apodemus sylvaticus. NCBI lineage: Eukaryota > Metazoa > Chordata > Mammalia > Rodentia > Muridae > Apodemus > Apodemus sylvaticus. The sequence goes on from NC_067483.1 coordinate 69,806,665, forward strand.
AGTTTATGATATGTTTTGGTTATCTATGAGAGAAGATAGAGGAAAGAAAGGAAAAAGCAAAAGGGAAACGGAAACAATTTAAAAACCTTACCAAAGATAACTGGGGTTAATTCTACCACCACAGACACAAAGCAATGTCAGAAACAATCCTAGCATTGTTTTCATGGGCTGAGCCGTAAAGACAAGTGATCTTGTGGGACTTTTGGGGAGTGGGGGGCTAGAAAAGGGGAAATCATTTGAAATGAAAATAAAAAATATATCGAATAAAAAAAAGAAAAGACAAGCGATCTTCAATGTGGAACCATTAACAAATAAGGTTAAAGGTTAACACAGTCTCACCCCTACTCCCAGCTATGACTGGATTTCAGAAATAATATTCACCCTCTCATCCTAAACAACAAAGGGAAAAAACAGATTTATGAAAGAATTGTTTTCAAACAGGCAACACAAGATAGAGAGGCAAGGGAGATGGCAGCTTCGGCTGTTGCTGCATATTCTAGAGAGAATGTCAGTCAATCTCCTGGCAGTGGAGGGCGAGCCAAACCAATCTCAGTGATCCTCCAAAGGGGAAGAATCAGAAGTCTGAGTTCAAAGAGACCAGGACATGTGACGTTGTGGGAAGCAAAGTGCTGAAGAAAAAGGAGCTACTTTGAGAGAAAGTTCTAGAGACAGGCATTTAGAAGAGTCTCTGAATGACCCTCACCTAGTGTCTGAGAACACTGTTGGTGCCATGGAAAGATCCTCCAGAGAGAGAAGGACGAATAAAGCCCAGGGTTCACAGCAGGCTCAAGGTGGTCCAGGATCCAGAGGACCAAAGAGAAACAACTCTGCTATTAGGGTTCCAAACAAGATCCATCAGTCAAATTCACCCCATGTGAAGGCTGCTTTAATAAATCTTAAAAACTTCAAAACTTTAACAACAAAGTCTCAAATTATTAAAACAAACTCCAGAGTAATGTAAAATCTATGGCAGTACAGTAGCCAATCAAAATTACCAGGAAAGCAAAAAGGAAAATATGACCTATAAACAGAATGAAATCAGTAGGAAACACAAAAATCACAGATGAAGAAAGTATTTGCTATCTATGTATGCACGTGCAGACACTCACATATGCAGAGGTACTCCATGTTGTTCAATAATAAACTACACGTGTGGTGAACCTCCTCATAATCATCCTTTCAAATTGTTCATCAGGCAGCAGCATCAACTCTACTTTCTTTGGCATCCATTGCTAGAGGCTTATGTACTTTAGGAAACGTCTTGTTTTCCTTGTAGCTCTTGTTGCTCCCATGTTGAGCCTGGCACATCTGCTGGATCGATTATCTCTACCACAGAGGCACTGATAGACAAGTACACCTTGATCTCACTCATACGTGGAGATTAAAATCAGTGGAAGCATAGAACTTGAGAGAGGAATAACTGTTACCAGGGGCTGGAAAGAGATCAGTGGACAGAGAAATAGATACCAGAGCAGGCTGATACAGCGATACCAGGGCAGAATGGGCATGACTATATATAATGTGTATGTGTAGACCATCCAAAAGAAAGGTAAAAGAAAGGATTTGAATATGTTCGCCATGGGTGAATGGTAGGTGATAGATGAGATGGGCTACGTTTAACCTGATTTAAACACTACACTATATACATGCCAAAACCTCACATGATGCTGACTCAGTAGTATATGACATTTTCTGTAAGCTTAAAGTAAAATAAATTACAATCAAATGCCTGAACATACTTTGAGAACATTTCTTAGCATTTGAGAATGGAAATACATTCAGATTTCACAGTCCCTTAAATGCACTGGAGTGTACCCGTACCCTTTCAGTTTCCTCACAGTCTACAGATGTGTTCAGGTTACAGCAAAGTTATGTAGTTACATATGTAGGGGTTGGGGCTATAAAACCTAAAAGCTGGAAAGGTCTTATGGGAAAGGTCTGACAGCACCTATTTTAAATGAAATTTTCTTTTTTTTAAAGATTTATTTATTTATTATATGTAAGTACTCTGTAGCTGTCTTCATGCACCCCAGAAGAGGGCATCAGATCTCATTATGGATGGTTGTGAGACACCATGTGGTTACTCGGATTTGAACTCAGGACCTTCAAAAGAGCAGTCAGTGCTCTTAATCACTGAGCCATCTCTCCAGCCCCAAATGAAATTTTCTTAACACATATTAAATTTTTTCTTTTAAAAAAATCAATAATATGTTTATGGGACAAATACTTCTTTCAGTTAACCACAAAGTAGAAATCAACTCAAACACTTTGTCTGCTATTACATATGAGACAGAATATTTCCTATGACATGGGCCACACTAATCTCTCTGCACTTCTGTTGTGACCCAGGTACCTGCCCATCTTGGCACTGTGCAATGGCTCTTGTGCTTTGTGAATTTCATTTTCCGAGAGAGCCCCTGGAACCACCCTCTTGGCCCCTCAAGACTGTGAGACATTAACAAACAACATCAAAATGCAATCCTGCCTCTTAAGCCCAACTTTTATTATTCTAAGTCATTTAACATTCTGTAACATCCCACAGAAATTACTTAATCTTGTTTATATCAGTCTATCCTAGAGTCAAAATAGACTCCCTTATTTTGATCATTATGGACCATATATGCAAACCACCAACATTTGCAGAGTGAATGAATGCATAAATGAATGAAAGTTTCAGCCAACATCTAATGATAATAGTTATCCTTAGATTGACACCATTATTTCATAATTAAAGTTGTATTGCTTGCATAATTGTAAAAGCCTTTCATTTTGCACATTTCTTTGTCCAAAGGTTTGTGTATATCTCTAACATTACTACCGATGCCTTTGCCTTAAGGTGATGATTTCCGAAGACAATGTTTGATTTTACTCTATTTTAAATGCATAGTATGTGTCTTTCTTGACTTCAGACATTGAAACAGAATTTCAAAGCATCTTATCTGGAGGGACTCAAACATCTTAATAAACAGTCATACAACCTTCAATAGGTTCTCTCTTTGTGTGTCATGTAAAACTTCTTATCCTTCTTGAATTCAAACATATTAATAATATGAATATGAATATCTCTTGCAACAAATACACAGATAATTCACCCACTATAATACAAAGAAAAACAAATTGCAAACTACAAACTTGTGTGTATGATTATATGCTCAGGCATTTCTTTAGCCACAGAAACACAGCTTTATTATATGCATATTTACAAGTCACTATTCCTGGAGATAATTAGAAAAACACACAACACTGGCATGGAAATAGGAAATGTGTGTTGATTAGCGAGGGATTCATTCAACAGAATCATTTTCCTTCCTAATTAGTATGATAGCAAAACAAAGACTGTGTCAAGTGCAGCTTCTGTGAGCAAGGATATTGGTGTCATGCTCTTGGTCTCAGACACTGGAGAACAGACACCTTAGTAGGATGAGACACAGATACCCCAGTTTATAATACACCAACATCAACCCTGTGACATACAGCTATATAAAAGGTCGGGCCATCACACAGGAGAGAAAGGCTGGCTGTTCCTATGGGACTACTGTTGTAGAAATATTTAAATCTCAACCAGGGGTTTCTACCCTGTCTTTTACCATTTAGTTCCTGGGTTTAAAAAAAATACATTCAGCCTTTATATTTACAATAAGTCTTAAAAAGAATAATAGCTGGGCAGGTACCTAGTTTCTATGCTATTAGAATCTACTTACCTATTGATAGTCCCCAATTATTATTTATCACTTACTATGTTTCATCTGAGTTGCTCTTAACTCCAACTGGCCAGCCCTCAGGGCCACGATCTCTTGACTCCTAAAGAGGTGCCTTCTCCTCCCTCTCTTGTGTCTTCTATCCCTTCCTGGTTCTCCTCTGACACCAAGCCCACCAAACCTAAATGAAGCTATGTCTCTTCTGCTCAGCTATAAGTTGTTGGTATCTTTATTTACTAATCAGAAATAACTTGGGGGCAGCATGACTTAGCATCTTACCTGTGGACTCTAATCTCTAGAACAACCATGTCTTGGGGGGTTGTACTTAGCATTACAATAGATAGCAAAAGACCAAACCTCAACAATTCTGCCTTTTAAGCCAATAAAAGACTCTTTCCTCTCAAATATAAATTAAATATGATTATAACAATTATGTAAATTATAAGGTATGATATACATTTATAACATCTAGCCTAATATATTTGGCAATTTAGATAAAATACTATATTGTCTATCATAACTTAATGAGTTTACAATTCTTTACCTCAATCATATTTGATTTTAATTTGTACTAAATCTAAAAACTATCTTCTTAAATATAAAACATCCTCTTTAATGTTAAACAACTTAAGTTCAATTGTGAGACTATAACTAGTCTTCAACTCCATCAGAGATTTAAGAAGGAGTATATATTTGAGTGTGCAGGAATATGGCTTCTAAAATTTTGGAAGAGATAGCTGGATAGTCCCAAAAAAAAGCAGGAATTATGAAGACTAGCTTACCCTGTCTTAGTAGAGCCAAGCAGTTGACTATCCTGCATTCATGTATCCTTTTTCTACAGCATTCTATCTGCAGATAAAATTAGGGCATTTCTTGCCCAGTGGCTAGCTTGCCACCATTGAAGCAACTCCCCATGGAGGTATTGATGCTCACTGCATTCCTTAGAGTGGGGGTACTGTCGGGAGCAGACATGTCTCATAGTCAAAAGATCTTTTAATGAAATAACATTAAATGCCATATTCTGTGGATCTCTGGTGCTTTTGAAGATCATCTATCTATGTTGGTTTTTATTTGTTGTTGTTGGTTTTGGGGGGTTTTGTTTGGGTTTTTTTTTTTTTTTTTTTTTTTTTTTTTTTGATTTGCTTTTTTTGAGACAGGATTTCTCTGTATAGCTCTGGCTGTCCTGGAACTCACTCTGTAGACCAGGCTGGCCTCGAACTCAGAAATCCACCTGCTTCTACCTCCCAGAGTGCTGGGATTACAGGCATGTGCCACCACCACCCAGCTAGCTGAATTGTTAAAAACAGATTTTTTTTTTAAGGTATTTACTATTGAATAACCCTGAAAACATTTTTTAAAGTTTTTTTTTGTTTTTGTTTTTGGTTTTTTGTTTGTTTATTTTGTTTTTGAGACAGGGTTTCTCTGTGTAACCCTGGCTGTCCTGGAACTCACTCTGTAGACCAGGCTGGCCTCGAACTCAGAAATCTGCCTGCCTCTGCCTCCCAAGTGCTGGGATTAAAAGCATGTGCCACCACCACCTGGCTTTACTTATTATTGTTTTTAAATACATTATAGCTGTCTTCAGCCACACCAGAAGAGGTCATTAGATCTCATTACAGATGGTTGTGAGCCACCATGTGGTTGCTGGGATTTAAACTCAGGACCTTCAGGAAAGCAGTCGGTGTTCTTAACCACTGAGCCATCTCAACAGCCCCCTTGAAAACACTTTATTGTAATTAATTAAATTAGTATCTAATAAGGCCATGAGTTTGACTACTAACTTGTATTTCTTAATTATTGTCAACAGTTTGTAATAGCTATTTAAGGGACTGGATCTAAGACTTTTATTCTTCAATGACTTGTGTATGCACAATGCCTATCTAAAAGTAACAAATTTTAAATTTTTTTATGTATATAACATACTCTGTGTGTGTGTGTGTGTGTGTGTGTGTGTGTGCACATGGATGTTTGAGTTCTTCCTAGGAAACGGGACGCAAACTGTGACAAAGACAACACCTTGAGGAATAAAAGACCAAGAAAACACATTCTTGCTTCCCAACACATCCAGCAAATGCTAACCCAGTGGCACCATGGGCTGTGATTTCTGTGACTTGAGACAGAAGAAAAACTAGCTAACGGGCAGTGTGGAGAGAGGTGGTAGGCACGTGTTCTCTGTAGGAGGGAATCCCATGCCTCTTCTCTCATCCTCATTTACAACCCCTTGACAGCAGACCTTTTAGACCTCTGCACTGCTGATTGTTGTAAGACAACCCAGTATTTCAGTGGGAGTAGAAAAGAAAGGGAGTAGAAAGGAAAGGAAATTCCTAAAGTTAGGCTGCTTATTGCTCCTCCCCTCCAAGCACTTTAAGCTGATGGAGGTCTGGAGTGAACAGTACAGGAGCCAAAGAGGTCTCCATAGAAACAGAACTCCAGGGTGGAAACTCAAGATGGCTGTAACCATCAGTGCTTTCTCCTACAAGAGAACTGGGGAAGCAGGAAGAAACGAATTATTGCCAATTCAAGGCACCTTCGACTTCACAATCGCAGGCACCTGGACGACCAAAGTGCAGAATTCCTTTGTTTTCATTAGGAAAGAATGCCATTAGCTTACTCCTTGCTCCCCTGAAAGGAAATGCACTAAGTGTTAAAGGGCCATCTTCTCAGTGTGAAGAAGTGGGATCTGGGCCTGTTCGCTTACAAGGCCTCATTGGCTCATCTGAAAATCTTTACAGTTTGGCAAATACTGCTGTTGACTTTATGTTAGAAGGCCCGCGGCTACTAGAAATTTCAAGCCTGCTAATGGATAAGCCGTCCTAAAGCCCAGAACAATGGGTAGCAAAATAAAATGTGTAAAAATATCAGTTTTGGAACATTGTAACAGGAAAGAGGTATGGGAAGCAGGGAGGGAGGAGGAGAGGGGCAGGGTACAGGGATCATTTACAGGATGATCAAGCACAAAATAAAGTCTCTTGAATTTCTCCACTTAGTGCAAATATTAAAAAGTAATGACAAGAAAGACAAGGTCAAACCAGATTTAAGGTACATCTGGATAAGAATCCTAGGTAGCACCCACTCTCATAAACAAGGTTTATAAGATTCTACAAAAAGGCATGGGCAGATAGCCCAGTGGTCAAGATTGCATGCTATTCTTTCAATAGACTGGAGTTGAGTCCACAGTACTACAACCACCTATAACTCCAGCTCTAAGAGATCCAACACCCTCTTCTGACATCTAAGGGCACCTGCACACATAATCATGGATAAAAATTGTTGACAAAAAGAGAATCATTTTGACTGTGGTGAAGTGGGTTATAAATATGAGAATATTCTGACAAGCATGAGGGTAGCATCCTGTACACTTCACAAGTGTGTTCTCCCATCCAAAACCTTTGGTCATCTACTTATTTTCAAAGTAACCAATATTCAAAGAAAATATCCCAAAGCTCTCACCAAAAGATAAACACCTTCAATTCCTTCTATGCCAGTGGTCCTCCATTTCTTTTTGAAAACTCAACTGTTGTTCCCAGTTTAATTCCTCCACCATGTATTTTCCGGGTTATTTTTCCTAGTTAAATTTCTCAGAAACAAAGTTTTATACTTGATATCCACAGGTTATCCACTGATATTCAGGGGCCACGGGAAACTCAACTGGGGGCTTTCAGGATCTCAACCTCGGATAGACTATGGAAACCTTAGACTCTTGAAAAGCTAAGTCAGGATGCCCGCGTCTAAACTTCCCATCCAAGGAGCAGGAGACTCCAGCTCAGCACAGAACAAGTGCCTGCCACACCACCACATAGGCATAAATTCCTGTGTGGATCCCAGGACCAAACATGGAGACATCAAGAGAATAACACGTTATGACCTATTTTCCTTTCCTACTAAAGGGGAAAGGAAAAATCATCTAAGTGAAGAGAATATCATAACTCAGAGACTGGCAAAACTGCCTGGAGTCTAAGAATGTGCTTCTAAACACCCAAAGATGGTGTTTAAAACATAGTTCCTGAGCCCTTACCCAGATCCAGTGATTCAAAATTCTGAGTATCTTCAAGACCTCCCCAGGGCATCCGTGGGCACTGAATTTTAAGAATAATCAAAGCCGAGGAAACTGTAACCTGCACTTCATGTGACGAGCAACAGAGCCAGCAGAAAGTCCAACAAATTCAGAGCTGCAGTTAAGAAAGAATGTTCTCAGAAATGCATGGATCTCTTTTACCATGAGGTTAATTTGTTACTAAGAAAACTAGCATTTTGTTCTTTGTAGAATGCAGGCTGTCTTGCTCCAGAAGGCCAGCTTTGATCAGACTCAGATGTTTGAACATGTACTGAGATATGAAGTTTTCAGTGCTACACCCTAATATTTATATTGTTCCTATCAAATTTATGAAACTAGAAGGAAAACTCCTGGTCACTGCATACAAATTGGGACTCCAAGTCAGGCTGGGCTAGCAGTGTCTTCCAGGCAGCCATGGGAGGGCGGGCTTTCACTCAGATGTAGGGATTCCTTTGGCAATTCCCACAAATGTAGCTTATTGAGTACCACCCCAGCCTCTGTGCTCTCTGGCCAAAAGGAAGACTCCTGCCTGAGAGCAAAAAGGGTGACTCACTCTCCCAATGGTGGCCTGCTGTTCCTAGAGCCCCTACTGCACAGACAGCACGTCACCTCTCTATCAGCCTCTAACACAGGCTTCGAATCCCCTTACCAGATATCTGTTAGTATTAAAATGACTGTGTATAGCAGCTCCAACTAAGAATTCAAAATACCGACTGACACCCATTCTGTAATAAACTACAAGCCATATACAACTTATTTGACCGTGGCTGCTGTCCTAGTTTGCTTTCTGTTGCTATGATAAAACACTGACCAAAGCTAGCTGGGAAGAACAAAGGGCTTGTTTTATTTAGCTTTAGTTTATGTCCGTCCCTGAGGAAAGCCCTCACAGAAACTAAAGGTGAGACCACGGAAGTCAGGACCACAGAGGTCAGAGCTGAGGCTAAACTGGCTTTGTTAACTGGCTTTGTGCGCTCTCTCTCTCTCTCTCTCTCTCTCTCTCTCTCTCTCTCTCTCTCTCTCTTTCTCTCTCTCCCTCCCTCTCCCTTCCTTTCCTTCATTTGTGTGTGTGTGTGTGTGTGTGTGTGTGTGTTGATTGTTTTTTGAAACAGAGCTTGTGTTGTGTGATGTTTTGAATAGGTATGGCTCACATAGACTCCTGTTTGTGAATGCTTGGCCCATAGGGGCTGGCACTATCAGGATGTGTGATTTTGTTAAAGAAAGTGTGTCACTGTGGAGGAGGCTTTTGATGTCTTACATGCTCAAGCTATGCCCAGTGTGGCCCACAGTCTCCTGCTGCCTCCAGATCAACTCTTAGCTCCTCCTCTAGCACCATGTCTGCCTGCACACCACCAAGCTCTCCACCACGATGACAATAAACTAAACCTCTTAATTGAAGGCCAGCTCCAGTTAAATGTTGTCCTTTATAAGAATTGCTGTGGTCATGCTATCTCTCACAGCAAGAGAAACTCTGAACTAAGATAGTTCTACTGTAAAGCCATGGCTATCCTGGAACTCACTCGATGAACCAGACTGCCCTAGAAAATTCAGAGACCTGCCTGCTTCTGCCTCCTAAGTGCCAGGATTAAAGGCATGTGTTACCACTGCCTGACTCGACTAGCTTCTTATACAGCTCAGTTTGTGGAAAAATATTAAAACCAGATGTCACAGATGCATTTTGTACTGTACAGCGCCTGAAACTTAAAGATGGCGGGTCAACTTTTAATAGATTTATATTTAAAATACATAAATGCTGCAAGCAGCCGGGGATTTCTCACACAGGAAAGAATATTTCTATATTGTGAAGAATAACCATCAACTCATCTTTGTAACTGCTGACTTTAAAATGTTTATACTAATATTGAAATAAAGCAGAATAAACAATATACCAGCATTCTGAGAGACATTTTTCATAGAAAGGTCCTCAAGCACTCATTTATGCCTAGGATGAGCAGAAATTACTTTTGTAAGGACTTTACACAGGAGTGAGTTAGATTCTGACATCTTTTAAAAGCTAATTCCTGCTTCAGGCCCCAGGGAGTTTAGAGGTCTGGTGGGGGGTGGTGACATCCTTGTGGAGACAGGGCAGCAGGGGGGCGGGGAGGAGGTCGGAGGGTGGACAGGGGTGGGGTGAGGATAAAATCCTAGGTTTAAAATAAAAAATGAGAGAGAATATTAAATTCCAAATGACTCCATCTGAAAGCAAAGGCACTAGGACATGTTCTGTGCTCAACGTGTTTGCTCTTAGGGTGTGACATGTGAGTGAGCCAGCTAACTGGAAGGTCAGGTGTTAAGATCAGGTAAAGCGGTGGGGGCGGCAAATACTCACTAACTGGTTCCCTGGTCTGGAAAAAGCCCTGGCTTGAAGCATTGGCCAATTTCTCTCCAGTTTTGCAGAGCTACGAATACTGGCCTGTTGTCTCCCACCCCCCCCCCCCCCCCCGTGACATTTCACGTCTCATCTGACACTGACAAATGTCGTTCCAGGCTCTCAGTCTCCTGGGTCACACCTTAAAAATACTCCTACAGTGCTTTACAGTGACCTGCGCCTTCAAGTATTCACCTTGATTAATAAAGGACAGGTCGTCCATTTCCTCGCTTTCTCCATGTAGTATATGATTTCTTGGAATGCTCTTCTGTGCTAAGCACTAAGTGTCCTGAAGCAAATGATGTGCAGTGAAGGTTACATCACTAATTAGTTGTCTGGTTTAGCCACTAGTATAGCAGGTGGCAGAGACAGGAAACTAAATGTTACTTAATGGATAGCATGCTAAAAACTAGAAGGAATTTATAAATTAGCTAAAGAATTTCAAATTTACATATGTGTGCTTTTCACCTACTATACGAAATATATGGTATGTTATATATGGTATGTTTTAGAATATAAAAGCAAGCACTAAAACCTCCTGCGCCTTTAGTTTTGCATTGTATATGATGTTTTATGAACACATGTTAATTGTGCTTAAGGATATTCATCACAGTATTTGGTAAAAGAACCTAAGTCATGACTGGGGGAACTAGGAAGAGAAGATTTTGATTACCAACAAATGCCCGGCCTCTTCCTGAAGCCAACAAACACATGACAAGAAGATCACTGAAGGAGTCTCTGAACTCAGTCCAAGTACAGGCTTGCCTGCACCTCTCCTCACACTTCGCTGCCCTCATCCCCACCCCCACTGCAGAAGGTCCTGCTTCTTGCACACAGGTAGAGGAGATCTTAGCCCACCCTCTATCCCTCGGACATTCTAGCCCTGGCCTCTACTTAAGTTCTAATTCTCCCGTTGTGTTCTCACGAAAGGCCTCTGACCAATGATGTCCCTGCCCCCAGCAGCCTTCTTCTCACTGACAGCACTACTGTGTCTTTAGTCTTTACTGCATCCCCTCCTGCCCTTCCCATTCCCTGCACCTCCACACCTACTGACCATCCCTGCCAGTTAAACTTCAAGCACATAAGCTACATGACTGCATGTCCTCTCATTTCCCTTGCTTTCTTTTCTGCCTCTCCTCATTATTCTCCACCTTCTTCTCCTCCTCTTTGACTTTTGTTAGGTTTTGTTTTGTTTTGTTTTGTTTTGTTTCTGTTCACTGAGCTAGAGTTTTGATTTCTCCACAGCTGAACTAAAACTCACTACATAGATTAAGCTGGCCTCAAGCTTGCCTCTCCTTTCTAAGTGCCAATCAGTCCTCTTTCCTGTTATCTAATATTCTCTGAACTTATTTTGACTGGTTTTGACTAGATGGCAAGTTCCACAATGAGAGTGAAATTTGCTTGGTGGCACACAGACTTCTTTAAGAAGTATTTGTTGAATGGTGCTGGTTCAACTGGAGGTGAGCATGCAGAAGAATGCGAATTGATCCATCCTTGTCTCCTTGTACTAAGCTCAACTCCAAATGGATCAAGGACCTCCACATAAAACCAGACATACTGAAGCTAATAGAAAAGAAACTGGGGAAGACCCTTGAGGACATTGGTACAGGGGGAAAGTTCCTGAACAGAACACCAATAGCTTATGCTCTAAGATCAAGAATTGACAAATAGGACCTCATAAATTACAAAGTTTCTGTAAGGTAAAGGACATCATTAAAAGGATAAATTATCAACCAACAAACTGGGAAAAGATTGTCACCAACCCTACATCTGATAGAGGGCTAATATCCAATATATACAAAGAACTCAAGAAGTTAGACCCCAGAAAACCAAATAACCCTATTAAAAATGGAGTACAGAGCTAAACAAAGAATTTTCACCTGAAGAATTTCGGATGGCTGAGAAGCATCTTAAAAAAATGCTCAACATTATTAGACATTAGGGAAATGCAAATCAAAACAACCCTGAGATTTCACCTTACACCAGTCAGAATGGCGAAGATTAAAAACTCAGGAGACTAGAGGTGTTGGCAAGGATGTGAAGAAAGAGAAACACTCCTCCACTGCTGGCGGGAATGCAAACTTGTACAACCACTCTGGAAATCAGTCTGGTGGTTCCTTAGAAAACTGGGCACGTCACTTCCGGAGGACCCTGCTATACTACTTCTGGGCATATACCCAGAGGATTCCCCAGCATGTAATAAGGATACATTCTCCACTGTATTCATAGCAGCCCTATTTATAATAGCCAGAAGCTGGAAAGAACCCAGGTGTCCCTCAGCGGAGGAACGGATACAAAAAATGTGGTATATATACACAGTGGAGTACTATTCAGCCATTAGAAACAATGAATTCGTGAAATTCTTAGACAAATGGATGGAGCTGGGGAGCATCATACTAAGTGAGGTAACCCCAGTTTCAAAAGATCAGTCATGGTATGCACTCACTGATAAGTGGATATTAGCCTAGAAACTTCGAATACCCAAGACATAATCCACATATCAAATGATGTCCAAGAAGAACTGAGGAGTGGCCCCTGGTTCTGGAAAGGCTCGGTGCAGCAGTATAGGGCAAAACCAGAACAGGGAAGTGGGAAGGGGTGGATGGAGGAACAGGGGGAGTGAAGAGGGCTTATGGGACTTTTGGGGAGTAGGGAGCCAGAAAAGGAGAAATCATTTGAAATGTAAATAAAAAAATATATCGAATAAAAAAAAAAGAAGTATTTGTTGAAGGCAGAGGAAGAGAAAAGGAAGAAGTGTAGTACAATTCCATTCTGAATCCATCTGGACATGGGCTTTTTTAGTTTATCTAGGACCATCTGTGTGACCACAGGTTGGGAACTGTCCTTTGGAGCCTGGTAGGTTAACCAGTGGACACAATTTGACAAAATGACTGTGCTCGCCCAAGATCCATCAGTAACCAATAATCCAGTAGTGAGCACTAGGACCCCATGACCCCTTCCAAATCTATGACTGTTGACAGTCTCAGTCTTGTGTAGGCTCACTCCTGGAAGTCATCGTTGCTGTGATGCCATGATTATGATGTCATGCCTGGAACAAGCATTTCCTGGCTCCCCACAGTCTAGCTTCTGCATACTTTCTGCTTTCTCTAAATCTTAGAGAGGGTGATGCGGATGTCCTAAAGTTTAGGGCTGAGCAATCAACTTCCACTAATTCCTAGCACCTTGACCAGCCAGGCATCTCGGCATTCATTATCATTCACTTCAAAATGAAGTTTCTCTGATTAAGACTGAAAGTAGCGTCTATTTATTTAGATAGCAGGCTAGCACCAGTTTAAATAGTACTAAGCTCCCTAAGGGCTTGAGGCTCCCTTAGCCATGGGTTCTAGACTAGGTCCACAGTATCAAGTACAAATTCCCTTCTATTAAGAGTTGGCCTCAAATTCAACCAGAGAGAGAGGGAGATGGAGGGAGAGATTACTACTGATTACCCCTAGAACAGTCGTGTAACTATTATATCATTACATATGCTTTGATACCACTGATAGGGACCATCCTGGAATCAGCCTAGACAACCATCAGCAATAATGAAAATATTGCTCATACACATGACAAAACCTCATTCAGTTTGAGAGACAAGGTTTTTCACTAAACAGGAAGCTCCCTGTTTTGGCTAGGCTGGATGTGCAGCCAACTCTTGAGATTCACCTGCCTCATCTCCCTGGTGAATGCAGCCATGCCCAGAGTTTATACGGGTGCTATGGATTGGAACTCCGAACTCCAGTTCTCCCATTGGCAGAGCAAACACTCTTTCTCAATGAGCCATCTCCCTGATTCCTTTTGCATTTCTTTTGTTAAATGAATTCTTGACCAATGTGCTCTTTTTTGGTGCTAGTGTAAATGGAGTTGGTTTTACAATTTTACTTGTAGATCGTTCATTGCAAGTGGACATAATATAATTGAGCTTGACATATTGATCTTGAAATTCTAATTCTAATAGCATATTAGTGATTCCTTCATATTTTCCATATGCATCCTGAACCCTCTGTAAATAGCCATCATTTTACTTCATCCTTCCCAATCTAGACAGCTTTAATTTCTTTCTCTTGGAAAAATTTCTTTTACTAAAACTATCAAGACAATATAGAATTGGAAGGAGCAAGCGTGTTTAGCGTCTTCCTCATCTTAGAGCAGTGGTTCTCAACCTGTGGGTCATGACTGCCTTGACCAATCTGTGTCTCTATAACTATTTACATTGATATTTGTAACAGTACCAAAACTATAGTTATAAAGTAGCAACAAGAATGATTTCGTGGTTTGGGGGTCACCTCAACATGAGGAACTGCATCAAAAGGTCCCGGCACTAGGAAGGTTGAGAACCACTGTCTTAGAAAGCATTCCAGTTTTTACCATTAGCTGTGTTAGCTGAGGGGTTTTCACATGTTTATTAGGCTAAGGATCACTGTCTCTTCCTAGTTTACTAAAAGTTTTCCATGGGGATGTGTAATGCTTTTGCTGAGCCTTCTGAGACAATACTGTGTGTTTTGTTGGTTTTAACTCTATTGACAAAATGCATTATTACATTAACTGGTTTTTAGAAGTTAAAAATATAATCTCACATTTTTTTAAAGAAACAAAATGATTCTAGATTTCTAGATTCATACAGAATTTGGAACTCAGAGTAGCTAAAATGGTCTTGAAACAAAAGAGTAAAATAGAAGTACCACTTTCTAAACACACACACACACACACACACATATATGTATGTAGATATATGTATATAACTATATATAACTATATATATATATACATATATATATGTATATATATGTATACATATACATATATATATGTATATATTTGTATCAGACCAGAGGAACTGAAGCTATGATATTGGTATAAAGGTAAAAATAGAGATATGAGAATTCAAATACAAGGCCATATAGCTACAGTCAAAAACATTTTGTCAAGGATTCTAAGAACACATGAGGCACAAAGAATAGTCTTTTAGACAAATGATGCCCAGCAGATGGTTGGTTATGTATGAGTAGAAAGTGCAATTCAACCTTACATAATTATAATTATATGCATGTATGTATTTGAGTATGGCCACATAAATATAGTGCTCCACGAAGGCCAGAGAAGGTATTAGATCCCCTGGACCTGAAGGTACAGGTGGTTGGAGCCACCTGATTTGGGTGCTGAGAAATGAACTCAGGTCCTCTGAAATACAAGGAAGTATTTTTTAGAGGTGTCTCTCTAGTTCCCTAAATAGTTTAATTTTATGGCAAAGTAGTCACACATATAATATACATACTTGCAAAAAGAGTATGCACCAAAGGAGCGTTCATGATTATTTGGTACTATGAACTTATATAGGTAGATTACAATAAGCCAATTTATTGGCAGAAGAAGCTAGTAATAAAAATCTATATTTGTGTGAGACTTCCTCTTCACCGTAATCAAAGGAGTCAAAAGAACAAAGCATTTTAGAGAGAAATCTAGGCACTGCTCGCAGGGGTTTGAGGAGTGATTTGTTGGTGCATCTAGAACCCAGGAATGAGTATGTCATGCAGTGTGTGCATCCACACAGTAAACATCTTCACTAATTAATGACCTACCTGCTTTAGAGGTGACGAGCTGGAGTACAAGAGGTCGTCTGGTTACAATGCCTGAGCCTCGAGGAAGAAAGTCCCTGAAAACAAACAACAAACAAGAGATGAAGGCATGGTGGGACTATAAACTGGCTCCATGGTAATTCCTCTAGTCTCCAAACTTTCAAGGTATTCTCTGTCTCAAGACAGCTTACACCCACCTGTGAAAGGGGTACTTGCAAAGTTCAAGGACAAATAAATCTCCTGTCAGCAACGGATCCATTATTGCACAGTTCCTCAACCAGACACAGCACTCACCTACCTGGGTAGGACTGAGAAAGGCGTGCTTAGGTTTCCCTGGGCTGTCCTTTCATTTTCACTTTCAGAGAATCTGAATTTTTAAAATGGTCTGATACTGAAATTCATCCCACAATTTCTGATAACTGCAAAATCATTATTGGCTTTGGCTTCAACATCAATATTAGCACCATGAAAATGCTAGCCATTATGAAGAGGGTAGATAATAGTGTATTTCCTAAATAGCCTAAAATTTTTCTCCAATAAGAAGACTCACAAAATGCAGTCTCAAATGGAAGTGATTATAACATCATAGAAATTAACGCTAGAAAAAAAAAATATTGCAACTTCAGTTGTTCTTCTTGTTCCAGTCAGGTGGAAGGCTTTCAAAAAAGATTGTATTGAAAATGACATGTTAACATTGGCTAAACCACACCAATAAACCTGCAGCAAAGGAAGTTTTGCATTAAATTACTTGGGCAATATCACATGTATCATTGTTGATTCTACAATGTCAATGTCATAAGCACCTGTATCTCAGCTTTTTATCTGTGTTGGTGTTTTATGGTTGCTATGTATTGGGAAGTGAACTTGGAGGGCACTGGGTGTATTGTCTAAGCACTCTACTGGTGACCTATATATATCTGCATCCTTCTTGTGACTTTTTGTTTTGCAATAGGGTCTCACTACACTGCTCAAACTAAATTTGAACTCACTCTGTAGCCCAGATAGATCTTGAACTTGCAATTCTCTGGCCTCAGGCCCTGATTATATCATAGTTTTTAGGCATATTTACAATGCCTCAAAACTGTAGAGAGAATGTCACAGAATCCTATTCAAAATAAATGTTTGACTCAATGACTCAGTGGGAGTTTTTCTCAAAACAGAGTTTTAGGACCATCTAAGAGTTAGAATTCCAGACACCTAGTACTAAGCCCTAGAGGTGAACTTGAGGGGAGGGGTAAACTCCCAGGAGAACCTGACATTTGCCAAGGTTTGCTCAACAGCTACATGGTCACACAGGTATATGAGAAGCACAGAGGCTTCAAAAAGAGCTTCAATATAATGAAATTTTGATGCACAACAACTTATTAAATAAACACAGGCCAGAGGACATGTTTCAAAGCAGGAGCCACCAAAGACGCTGATGTTCTCAGTAGATACTCACAAAGATAAAATTAAGTAAATTTTCCTCTATAAACATCATTTTGTAAGTGCTAAAATATGTTCTGAAAGAGTTCATTATAATGAACAGTCCCTCAACTAAGCTAACACCGTATTCCTTAGCCCCAAGGGCCAAGAACCATGCAGAAATTACTATGTGCTGTTGAATTACAGAAGAATGAGGAAAGATGTTAGGATCTGAACTAAAAAAAAATACCTCCTAAACAAATAGTATTTTTTTTTTATTCACAAATAGAATTGCCTTGATTGAGCGTGGTGGTGTGCACCTGTAACCCCAACACTTGGAGAGGTGAGGCAGGAGAATCCTGAGTTCAAGGCCAGCTAAGCTACACAGTGAGACTCTGTCTCAAACAAAGAAACAAAAACACAGAACAGAGCAGCTATGTTCTGTGCCTACAACGAAAAGGGAAGGGGTTCATTTGAAAGTCAAAATGAATGAAGGGAAAGCTAAACACCAGAGTAGAAAGCTGAAAAAAATAATCTGTGTTTCTGTGAATGAGGTTTGAAGCTTTATAGATGCCAAAGAGAAATGTAGGGTCTTAAATGCCTGAATACCGCCATTTGAAAACTGAAATGTTCTCCACTAAAAGAGGGATAGAGGGGAAGGAAGGGAGAGGAGGAGAAGGAGGGTGAGGAGGCTTGTTGGCTTTCTACACTCCTGAGGAGCTTGCTTCAGCTTGTGTTGGGGACTGTTCATTTACACTATATAGTCTTAGCAGCAACTTCGCTGGATAGGATTGATATAAGACATAAATAATACTTTCAACAACTAACTGGTTTTTGGCATCTAGCTGAAAGCAAACCCACCTATATTCTAATGCTTTTCTCTACCTTTTTTTTTTAAATCAGCCAAGCCTAACACTGCACTGTGAGGGATAAGTGGATTCAGACATCTGACCTCTCTTACTCACTGCCTGCCTCTAATACATACTCTCACCAAGCATAAAGACACTGGGGTGATGAAATTTGGCTGTCTGGAATTCTCTCTTGTTTCACAGGGGCCTCTAACATAAGACAAACCACTGGAGAGAAATCTCTCTCTAATAAAGAAGTAGGTGATCAATCTGGCCCCCTGAAAACACACCTCCTTCTTCTGATGACCCAGAATTAGAACCATAGAGCCTTCCTGCTGTGTGAGCTGAGGGCAGAGGACCTCAAAGGAGAGACAAAGAACACTGGTTTCAGTGCCAGCTCCCCCACTGCACAGGCAAAATTCTCTCTAAACATGTTTCAGTAATTCTAACTAAAAACCAGATCATATGGCTCAAATGAAAGGCAACATATGGCAACTCATTGAAAACCCAAGCACCATAAAAATGCACATCCATAGTGCCACAATTATTGCTACATTGTAGTCATAATGTGCTCCCCTTAATATCGTAGCATTCTCGTGCAATAAATGATCTAAGTCCCTAGTTACAAAAACATTAGCTCTAAATGAGTGGGATCTGAGCTAAGGGGCCAGAGGACCGGTTGGAACTACCCACTTGGTGCAGACCAGCTGCAGTGGTTTGCAATGCTCAGCTTGTTACCCCTGCCTCCATCCACACCAAGCCGGGCACTGGCACAAACAGTCTTGAATAATTCATTAGCCACTGAGTGCAATCATCCACTTGATTTTCATTTCTTCTGCGCAATAGACAGTTGGCTTTTTGTCTCCCATCAGCAAGTCTTATATGGGGAAGTGAGTTTTCTACATTAAAGTCGGGGAGCTAATTCTCTACCTTTAGCAGTAGCTTTAATGTAATATGTATGTTTTCTATATTATAGTCTAATTCGCACACATAAAGAAATAAGAAGGGGTAAAGGCCCCATTTAAAATACATACATACATACACACACACACACACAAAATCATGCAAGCAAACAACCAACCAACCAAGTGCCTGTCATTCCAGTCTAAGCATGAGTTTTTCAGACATTAAGTACATGCTTTTCCTACTTTCATAATTCCTAAGAAAAAAAAGGAAAAAATCATTTCTATCATCCTATAGAAAGAATGGAATTTGTAGCACTTTTTACTGGCCTTTTCAGATCTGGTAGCCAAGAAATAGTATTTTTGCTTCAGTAGGAAATGGTTGGACTTTGGAAACCCTGTGAGACAGTGTAGCTGCTGTCTCAAAAAAAAAAAAAAAATTACACAGGATTTCCTTCTGGACAGCAATGGCTTCCTTCAGCAGAGAGGTAAATGGCCATTAACCAGATGATCTTGGTGCTTTGGCAATCACACTCATGGCCTGCGCTTGGAACAGCCGGCCTCCTCGGGCCAGCTCCTACTTCAGCAGTTAACTCTGTCCTCCTTCTTCAGCTCCCCCAATGTGAGCCCCTGTCTAAGCTCTCAACAAACACTGGTATGTTCATAGGCTTGTCCTCAGTCCTGTGTGCTCCTCCAGGACCAATTAGATGTCCAAGTATTTCATTAAAGTTTTACCCCCACCCCCTTCAGAGAGGCCCCTGGTTGCTTGTTGAAGTCTTTAACACACAAGGGAAGCAGTCTTGAATTTGCCTCTTCACCTGGAAAACAGCTAAGTGGAATTATATGAGTGAAAGAACAGCAGATCTTCCAATTTATTAAATATTGGCTGAAATCATTTAATTTGCTATTTTAATATGCACATTTAAAATAAAAAAGTATTCACTAAAGCATAAAGTATGAAACACAGTGTTGACCTGTATTACCCATTGTATAAAGACATGGAATAGGATTTGAAGAAGATAGTTTGTTTTTTTTTATCCAAG
This sequence comes from Apodemus sylvaticus, assembly GCF_947179515.1. NCBI lineage: Eukaryota > Metazoa > Chordata > Mammalia > Rodentia > Muridae > Apodemus > Apodemus sylvaticus. The sequence continues at coordinate 69,826,555 of NC_067483.1, forward strand.
AAATAGCATACTTCTAAAAATTAGTCTTTACACTAGAAAAAAAAAATCTCTTGAAATTATTGCTTTGAGTATAATTTTCTGTACTGTAGAATAATCCCTGTGGTGGTATCATCTCAAAACACCTCACAAGAAAGTGAGGAAGGTAAGAGACAAGGACAGAAGAAGGCAGGGAAAAAAGGAGACAGAAGCAAACACAAGCAGGTAAGTACTAAATACCGCCTGCCCCACCCCAGGAAGTGCTAGGGCCTGTGTCTGATTCTACTACTGAATGGAATGCGCTGCTAATGCCTCTGCGCTTTCCTGCAGGAACCCCGAGCCTCACCAGCCTACACTGCCACTCCGGCTGAAGGAAGTCAGAACACCAAGAGTCTCCGATTCTTCAGGAAATTCCCACTGCAGTTTCCGTCCCACATATACGTTATTGGCCACGTTAAGGATATTAACATTTATTTATTTGTAATCGCATGTTGCTGATGCCAGCCACTCTATGAAGTGACCTCGTTACTAACATCACTTTGCTTGGGAAATATGAGATCATAATTACAGAAAGCACACTGCTTGTACATATCCGGAAACAGTGATAGCCACCCACGAAACTCAAAATTTCTAGGCAACACATTTTCATCAACCAAATTAATTATGGATCAATAGTTCCTACCAAAGCATTTAGAATGTAAAGTCTCTGTATCCAAGATCTATAAACTGAATGAAGACAGTCCTCAGCTTACAAATACTAGGGCATATTCACCAGAATACAAAAGTAGTTTATTTATAAACTTTGAGCACCAGATTAATGAGTCTTGGTACAAAATAGAAATAGCATCACTTTCCCCCCAAATCTCACATTATACTTTACTCTTTTTAACTAACGTAAAAATAAATAGCTAGAGAGACTATTAAGTAGGATATTGGTTGCCTACACAATGTCCATTTTTTCTTTCTTATTAGCACAGCCTAAATTTCACTGGGGATGGCAACATGCCTAATGTTAATAAATGAATTAACCATGATCCCCCAGACTTCCTTGCAAATGCCGTGCCCCTCGTTGTGTTCTGCACGGTAAGATGTCTTTGGAGATTGCTGAGTGCCAACCAATGATTTCCATGACATGATCTGATTTCACCCCAATGTACTCTTTGCCCTTCCTCTTCTTTCTTCTGCCTGTCAGTTATCTGTGTTTTCTCTCAGTTGTCTGTGTTGTCAGTTGTCTGTGTTGTCAGTTGTCTGTGATTGCGGTGCTGCAGTGATCATCTCCACACGGAGAGGCAAGGGGATCCTGTGGATAGAAGCCATGTGCCCAGGACAACAAAGAACACACCACAGAGAACCCAGGGCGCTGATAACATTACAGTCAGTGGAGCCAACCTGGTGCTTCCTGGGAAGGAGAGGAAACATGAAATGTTGTGCTCTGGGCAAGTGTTTGCAATTTGCTTTTCATTGCTGCCTCTTTATGAAAACATTATTTGATTGTTTTCCCTTCTCACAGTTTCTCTTTGCAAATTTGATATCATAAATTTAAGTTTATATGAAGATTTGATGTACATATTTGTTATTTAAACTTAAATAGAAGATTCCTCCAAAAACCAATTTTACCTCCTTGAGGGAAATACCAGGCCTATCAATAATATTTTATGGGGCAGAAAATAAGAGAACTGAGATTATTCGGCATTCAGTCCCTCGAGCCATGTTTTCCTGCAGATTTTTCTGAAGAGATAAATATGGAGAAGGCAAGGTCCAACAGCTTTTGCCTCAAATCCAATGAATTCCCTTTCCAAGACTGGAAAGATAGACAGGATGAAATGAAGCCCTCACCATCCTGTGAGATAGGCTGACTGAACTCCACTGCCCCTTTTTCATGAAACTGAGGTCACAAGCCTTTGTGCAATGACTAACAAAAACCCATTTGGACCAGATCAAACCAGTCAAAGAGAAGATACAAGGACACAAGGACATTTATAAGGTGACCAGGCAAAGGGTGGTGCAGACATCCCTCTACCCCCTTTCCCCTCTGTGGAAAAGCTTAGGGGCCCAATATCTGTCCTTGGTTCTGAAGGTCCATCACTGTTCCTTGTAACAGGACTGGAAGCGAGGTACATAGCAGAAAGCAGACATGAGCTAACTCCCCTGTGCAATTTTTGTTTCTTATTTTTCTAAGACTTTAAAAGAAAAATGACATATGCCATTTAAAAAAAAACAGGATAGTACAGGTCAATTTCACCATTAAAATACAAAATAGATTACCACAGGCTAGAACACACATCCTGATTATTTATAAAGACTAGAAACAACTTTCTAATTAACCTATGAGTTCTTACACCCAGCCCTTCCTCTCTGGAAGCTGCATCCATTATCTCCTCAAACTTGTTATTAGGTCAGTCTCTCAAGGGATTTCAGACTTCTCTGATGTCTCAGTGTTGATGCTTACCACAGAAGCCCTTCTCCAATGCCCCCTTCTTCACCAGATTCTCCCTCCCAGGAGAAATATCTCCAGATATGCCAGTATGACCAAATGTTTTTGCCTTCTGTACTCAAGGTTCCAAGACTCCTCCAGCACATCCCTCCCTAGAAACACTCTCTTAGGACAGGCCTGTCTAGTGTAGCACCTTCCACGGACTTGGCAACCCAATCAACACCATACTTTAGAAATTAAAACTGGTGAATTCAGAGACAAACTTCATAGGATAAGTTGGTGAAAGAAAGAAAGAAAGAAAGAAAGAAAGAAAGAAAGAAAGAAAGAAAGAAAGAAAGAAAGAAAGAAAGAAAGAAAGAAAGAAAGAAAGAAAAGAGAGAGGGAGGGAAGGAAGGAGGGAGGAAGATAGATAGATAGATAGATAGATAGATAGATAGATAGATAGATAGATAGATAGATAGATAGATAGATAGATCTAGATTCATCCTTGAGAGTCCATAGCTACCTAAACACTTCATTTCCTGAGAACTCTCTAGATCATGCTACCTCCTTCCACAATAAAGGGTTAATTCAAAACATGGAATGATCTTGAAAACCAGCAAAAGACTCAGCACACATTCCAACCACAGTGTGCTTGATTCAAACACAGAATGAACCGAACCTCCTGGTATCCAGAATATTCCACACGCATGCGGCAAGTGTTATTTCTGGCCACTTAAAAGCACCACAGCAAAGAGCTCAAATTCTTAGAAAAGAAAAGGTTTCCATTCCCATGAGGAGAGGCATTTATTAGCCCTTAATGGTCTTCTTTCATTGCCTTTCCACTGACGCATCTCTAATTGTTCCAATTATAACTGCAAGTAAAAGAAAATCCGTAATGGTAAAAGTGTACAGTTCAATGTGTGCATTGTGAGATAAGGTCTTACAGCATAAACCACACACACAAGTGAGTGTGCAACAGCATGGGTCCGACGGGCAATATCACAACAGTGAGAAAGGAGGTGGTGTGGGCAAGGCTTTTGGCAAGAAGTGAGCTTGGGTGCCAGCTGTGAGCTCACCACACCCTTGAAGCTGTAAGAGACCAAGTTTCTGCCTCTCTAAAATGTAAGGACTGGAGGAATATCTTTTAATTCCCCCATTAATTCTAAGACTCTTTCCATCTCTGAGGCTGGCTATCAGCCAACATGCTTAGTCAAATGTACTTTCAAAGCAATCTTGTGTCTTCCTACTACTGACTTCATATTTTCTGTGCTCATGCATTTAAAATGTTTTAAAATTTTAACTATGTATCTATATAAGGTAATGAATTAATGTTGTATTACTTCAAAATCATGATGCACAAATCATTTTTTCACCCCTACACATTTTTCTACACTGTTAATATTTAGTATCTCTGTAATAGCTATTCCTGGTTGTCAACTTGACTATATCTGGAATGAACTACAATCCAGAATTGGAGGACATACCTGTGATCCAGATCTCAAGGCTGGAAGACCCGAGTTTCTGACCTGGATCTTGGTATGAAGATCTTGAGGCACAGTGGCCAAGAAAAGTTAAGGCCCGGGCAAGGTAATACATGCCTTTAATCCCAGGAAATTAAGGCAAGGAGATCTCTGAGTTCAAGGTCAGCCTGGGACAAAGCAAGTCCCAGATCCAGGTGTGGTGGTAGACACCTTTAATCTGGGCCACACCTCCTGCTGGAGACCTACATAAGGACACTGGAAGAAGGAAGACTCATTCTTCTTCACCTGCTTGCACTTACTAGCTAGCACACCTGTTGGAACCTACTTCTGCAGAAGACCAGCTCATGGTACCTCATGGTACTGAGCATCTACTAGATTCTTGGACTTCCCATCCACAATTGACCATTGTTGGGGGAGTTGGACTATAGACTGTAAGTCATCACAACAAATTCCCTTAATATAGAGAGACTACCCATAAGTTCTATGACTCTAGAGAACCCTGACTAAGACAATCTCTGAAGGAAAATAAACATCAATTAACTGAAAATTAAAACTCCTGAAATTTGGTAGGAAAGATAAAACAAAAACCTTCTGACACAGCAGGTGGGATTAAATATTTCTCATTTAAGAATTCTAATATTAACAAATTGAATCAACAAAATGTAAGAGTGTCAAATTAATTACCTATCTATGCAATTTAATCACCTTTGTTATGATGAATGCAAATGTACAATTCTCATCAGAAGCCACATGCCAGTACCTCAGAGGGTGTAAATTCCAGTCATGACCCTCCATGAGTTGTGTTCTGGAAGTTAACACATAAGATTCCTATCTTAGTCCTCTGAGTTCAGAGAATCTGAAGAGCAATCATCCACACCATTTAAGTCAGGGGTTGTAGGCACTAAGTAAATTATGAGACCAGTTTTATAGATCATGGCCAACATAGTTTTATAATACAAAACTAACAGACTGCACATGGAAGCATATAAGCACATTACACATATTTGTGTACACACACACATGCATACACACAAACATATACACACATATACAAACACATATACCTACATACACACACAAACACATATATACATATATACACAAACACACAAATACACACACACATACACACACACATACACACACACATACATATGCATGCATATACAAGCTGTGCATTTTGTAGAATTTTGGTTTCCATTTTGTATTCATACACGTGGGAGGATCACAATGGACAAAACTGGAATAGTGAAGGCAGGAAGGGGTTAATGGGGCAAGAGTGGAAGGGGATGGAGAGAAGGAATACAAGGAGGGATAATTGACCCTTAGGACCTTTTGAAAAGTCCCGTGAAAACCTAGGATCACAGAAAACCTATTATTTATCTTTTTTTTTAAAAAAGTCTCTGGAAAACTTCAGTCCTTAACACTTGTGAATGAATGTTGTAGTATTTTACATCTATTTAATTTTGTATTTCAACATAAAGAAGTTATCCCTGCAGAAAGAAGCAGAGAATTTTAGAGGTTTAAAGTTTTGTTTTATCTATCTATCATCTATTTTATCAAAGGCTTAAAAATCCTAAATGATTGCACCGCACACCCTACTGGAGCTAAGGTTTCAATAGTAATTCAAGGTAAGCATCGATGAGAAAATAAGATTTGAGTGATGACATCGAAGACATCATAAGAGCATGCTGAGAAGGAATAGTGGGTGGAAGAAACGGGAATTGGATGAGAGAGAGAAGGAGAAAGGGGAGCGTGGGCCATCGAAGGGGTCAGGTCTTTCTATGAATGAACTGGAGAGAAACGGATATATTTTGTGCGGAAGGTGGCATGAACTGCAGCTTAAGAGGATCATGGCGGCTAGTGAGCGTACACTATTGAAGTCCAAGAGGAAGGCAGAAGAAACAAGTTGGCAATGTGAGACTAACAGAGTCTAGGACTTTGGGCCACAAGAGGAGTGATGGAGGTGGCCCACAGAGTAGATGGAGTTGGTCAGGGTCAGGATGTATCTAAAAGCAGAAACCATTGAAAACTGTGTCTGTCTTCACATGCAACAAAACAGGACAAGAGCAACCAGTCTCGGAAAGAATAGAGTCTACCGCTCACTGACACCATCACCCTGGCTATGTTTACATTCAAAGTTAACAGTCTGGGCTTATTCAGGGAAGAAGTTTTTCATTTACTCTGAAGGTCTATGAACATTTCAACCAAATGACCTGCATAAAGCACATATGTTACTGTCATTATTTCTTAGAGACATATTCACAGTAAAAAAAAAAAAAAAAAAAAAAAAAACTAGGGAACTGCAACAAATAAACATTTCCCAAACATTTAGAATCTTTTGGTAAAGATAATGTGATCATCAGAACAAATGAGGTGCTTGCAAAATTTAAAAGATTTTAATGCATTTCAACTTTTAAAAAACAAAGTAAATTAATGGTTCTATTAGACTCTTCAAATTAAAGTAAATTAGGGCTAGAGAGATGGCTCAGTGGTTAAGAACACTGACTGTTCTTCCAGAGGTCCCGAGTTCAATTCCCAGCAACTACATGGTGCCTCACAACCATCCCTAATGGGGTCTGGTGCCCTCTTCTGAGGTGTCTGAAAAAAATTAAAGTAAATTACTAGTGAGAATTTTTGCTAAGGTCACCTCACTGGTTCATCCCAGTCATAATACTAATTTGCAACAGGACAAAGAACGGGTCTCAGGTGCAAGAAGCTGTGGGCCTTTGTGGTGGGGTATTTAAACAGTTAGTTAATAAGGAAGAATTAAATGTGGTTTTAAACAAAATGTGACTGAACTATATCATGCTAACATTTGACAAGCATTTCTCCAGCATATCTTTCAACACTAGCGATAGAGATGAGGTTAAGGATTCCAGCAACAGCCCCTTCCCTTAAAGTACATGCAACCTTATAGGAAGAACAACAATATCAACCAACCAGACCCCCGCCCCCAGAGCTCCCAGGGACTAAGCTACCAACCAAGGAGTACACATGGCTCCAGCTGCATATGTAGCAGAGGATGGCCTTGTCAGGCATCAATAGGAGGAGAGGTCCTTGATCCTATGAAGAAGGCTCCATAGATGCCCCAGTGTAGGGGAATCGCGGGTGGGGAGGTGGGAGTGGGTGGGTGGAGGGACAACCCTCATAGAAGCAGGGGAAGGGAGGATGGGATAGGGGGTCCTAGGAGGGGGGGAAACGAGGAAAGGGGATAACATTTGAAATGTAAATAAAGAAAATATCCAATAAAAAAAAGAAACATAAACAAATAAAATATCCAATAAAAATAGAAATTGAAAAAAAATGACATAGTCATGTGCATCGGCCCTTCACACGCTAAGATCCCACTCCACCTACCTCAGCCGCGGGCTCCTCCTTAGAACTAAAACCTCCGACATGTTTCAGTCATGAAACTGCCATTTTAATCCCTCCCAAACCCGCCCTTCACCATCTATTCACTCCAAGTTCATCTCCAAGTCCTGTCTAGCCAGGCTCTTTGCCCTACAATAAAAGCAGTTTTTAATCAATCCAAGCAGCATATACTCAAGGTGCCTTCCTTGTCACTCGGGGGAGAGAGACAATTTTCTGATCGTCATTGCATAAGAAGTCCCCTTCCTAATTTATAAGAACCCTTCTCTTAATTCCAAGCTCATGTTGAGGAAATAATAAATCAATTGACTGCTTTCTTCCACACCATGAATAGCCTCAGCTTTCTCCAGACATGTCTCCCATGCACCAAATTCCTCTGTTCCATGGCGATGGCTAGTAGAGTCCTCAAGACCTTCTTTTCAATGTAAGTGGTTTAATTCAGGCAACACAGCCAGATTGATTCAAGCAGGGTAGGCCTTTCTGCACTTGGCCAACTAAGAAATGAGGGTTATTTTTAGACTCCCTAATCACTGCTTATACAAAAGAGAGACATGAATTTTGAATGATAAGGAACCTTTTCCAGGTTGTCAGGTAAGACTGAGAACATTCTGGAATGAATGTCTAAAGATTGAGGAGGTGTGAAAGAGATGTGTGTGTGTGTGTGTATATATGTGTGTGTGTGTGTGTGTGTGTGTGTGTGTATGTGTGTGTGTGTGTGCATATACATATATAAGTATGTATATGTGTATATGTATGTGTTCATTTATATGTGCATATGTAAGAACATATGTATATATAAACTGCCCCACTAGAGTTAAGAAATAAGAAATATCACATCATTTTGTTGGCCATTTTTAATTCAATGTATACCTAAGACCAAGATTCAGCTAAGAAGTCTAAGATTACATTCTTTGACCGACATGGCTGTATTAGAACCTCAAGGGGGTTACAATGAAGAAAAGGAAGCAAATCTTACTTGTGGTGGCCCCCACTAAGGATGTTCGCTGTCTGTATCCTAGGGCCTGGTTAGAGGTAATTTAGTTCCATTGATGATATCCTTGGTTCATCTTCTCTGAGTATCTCCCCGGGCAAACACCTCTCCTCAACACCCACATAGCCATTACCACTTCAGAAACCTCCAGGAACCTCCTCTTCAAGAGAACTCCGGCTTTAACTACCCACAAAGGAGGAAGAGGAAGACATCATGCTAAGTGAAAGAAGCCAGTCACATCAAGACAAGCACGGATGCTCTCTCAAGCACTCACGCATACAAACTGGGGATAAAAATAACTCAAGTCTTTGATCAATTAAATAAAAACTCTCTCTTCCTTTCAACAAAGATTATCACTTGGGAACAAGTGTTTACAGCATCAACAACACTCCAGGCTACTACTTTGATTTGAAGCCATTGTCTGGAGTTCAGACTGGGGCTTGTGAAGGACAAAGCATTTCTCATGGCTGGAATTCAATGTCTTGGAAGGTTTCAAGGCCTGAGGTCCTGCGTGAGTGTGAGGAGAGCCACCCACTCACTCAGCAGCACTTTTATTTTCATTTCACATAAGTTTGACTCTGATCATTGGCAATCACCAAAGAACAACTAAAACCCCTGCTCCTCTTCAATGTGAAAGAGATGCAGCAGCCTCTCGTATTTGATTTTTAACAATCTCGGCTACAGACTGCCTCTTAGATTGTAAGAAATGACAGTGTGCTTTAGAGTGAAAATACAGGGAGTCTTTGCTACTCTGAAGCTAGTAAATGTTTTGTTTTGCACTGTTGGAATACAGTCTTTATTATTAAAAACCCTGACTACTGTTATGGCTTCTTATCACCCAGAGGACCAGACTGACCAAAGATGCCCTGCAGAAATGGAGGCTTCAGTGATGTCTAGACAGTCTCATCCTCTTCATCTGGAAATGGACTGACAGTACCTGCTACTCACCATAGTTCTCTATTGGCCAGCGATTTATGAAAGAAGCCCCGAGACTCAGGCATCCTGCAAACACATCGAAGGGAGACCCTTTGGGAAAGGACAGGTTGTAGCCAGTATTTCCTTGTTGACACTATTTAAATGTAGTATGCCAAGAGTTTAAGCATTCCGTGATAGACTCTTCACTTGAAGTGCCAGTTCCTGACTGACGTTAAAACATAGGGATGTCTTCTGTGGCCGTTAAAAGGGGGACCTGATAACCCTGTACAAACTATGGGCTATTACCTTTATTATTAGTACTACCATTGCTATCTTCTTTGGAGGCATGTCGTGATCTCTCCGCCCCTACTTAGGCTGTCTTCTTCATTTTGGGTACCACTTCTCCCAGGCATCACACTTTCCTTCTTCACCCCATCGTCATCAGCTCCTCTCTGGTAATGGCTGTGGCCTCTGAGAATTCTTTAGGAATGAATGGACTCTGGCAAATAGCCTGAAGTGTTCTCTTGACAGCAGTCCATCACTAGGATTCTGGCACAGCATCTCAGTTGCTCTGAGCTCACTTCATTCACTTCCCGCGTTTCAGGGCTGTCTTCTTGGGTTATGTGGAAATATTGCATATGTAAAAACAGTTTCCATGACATGAAACATAATGCTGTAACTGTTAAAATTACAGAAAGCGAGATCGGCGGCGGCGGCGGCGGCGGCGGCGGCGGCGGCGGCGGGGGCAGCAGTAGCTGGTCCAGCTGAAGGGCCATCAGCGGTGGAACCAAGGCGACACAGGGTCCAGTTAGGCCCTGCGCCCACGACCACTGACCTTCGCTGACCAGCCGGGCGGCAAGCAGCTGCGGTTCTGCGGAGCCTTTCGCTGCACGGAAGCCACTTCAGAACTCGGCTTCCCGCCAGTCAGGAGAGACTCACCTCCATCTTGATTCCGGGCTCCAGAGATCGGACAGACTGAGGTACACAAACATAATCCTAGGCCCAACACCACAGGGGTCTGAGCCTGACGGGCGTTGGCCTGCACCCAGGCCCTGGGCTGTTCGAGTGGCCATCGGGGCGCCAACCCAGCCAGGAGTTTTTTTTGCCCTGGCCAGCGCACGCGCCGCCATTTTGCCTACAGGACCCAGAGTGCTCGGGAGGGCAGAGACTGCTAACAAGCATAGCCTGAGGCTAACAAAACGGGGGTCTAGGCCCCAAAAGGCACAGGACTGACCCCAAGAACTGGGCGGCTTGGTGGGCCATCTGTGTGTCAACCCGCCCAGGAGGTTATTAGCACAACAGACTCTCCCGGTGCTTTCGGGGAGCGCGGACGCGCACGCCCGCCATCCAGGTCACCTGGCAGACCCAAATAACAGTGATAGCCCTAGGGGAACTTTGCTCGGACCTTGGCCTCCCAGGCTTTTGCCTGGACTCAGGGCCTGGGCGACAAGGCTAACCTAGTGTGCGCCAGCACGGTTGGGGAAATCGGCTGCTCAGCGGAGTGAGCGGAACACAGGGGAGGTCACAGCAGCATACACCTTCGGAGCTCCCTGGAGGTGCACACGGGTTCCATCTGGTCCACAGACACAATCTGGGGCAAGGCCTCAGGCAGAAGCCCTCAGGTCAACTCTCTCCGCTTCAGATCAGCCTGGGTGGCCGCACCACATCTCCAGGTCCCTCAAGAGGCTAGTGGGGGCTTCCGGGCGGCCAGCTGGGAGAAGTCGGTGTGCTCCAATAAATGCTGCGGGCCCCAGCGGGAGCCTTCAGGTGCCTGCTTCGGGATCTGAACAGCCTGGACAACAGCACCCTGTCTACAGGCAGTGCAGGGTGTAAGCTGTGCACCAGAGGCCAACGGGGAAGGGGCAGCTTGCACTGGTGAGTCCAGCACTGACAAGACCAAGTAACACCAGTGAGAGCTAGATGGCAAAAGGCAAACGCAGGAACGTCACTAACAGAAATCAAGGCAATATGGCAACATCTGAACCCAATTCTCCTCTGCCAGCAAGTCCTGGACACTCCATCACACCAGTAAAACAAGATTTGGATTTAAAATCACTGGTCATGATGCTGGTACAGGAACACATGAAGGACATTCAGGAGAAAATGGATCAAAAGTTAGAAGCCCTTGCAAGGGAAACACAAAAATCATTGAAAGAAATCCAGGAGAATACAAAAGCCAACAAGGAGGAAATGCAAAAAACACTTAAAGAAATACAGGAGAACTTTGGTCAACAGGCTGAGGTCATGAAAGAGGAAACACAAAAATCTCTTAAAGAAATACAGGAGAACTTTGGTCAACAGGCTGAGGTCATGAAAGAAAAAACACAAAAATCTCTTAAAGAATTACAGGAAAGCACAAACAAGCAAGTGAAGGAGCTAAGCAAAACCATCCAGGATCTAAAATCAGAAGTAGAAACAACTAAGAAAACTCAAAAGGAGACAACTTTGGAGATAGAAAGCCTTGGGAAGAAATCAGGGGACAGAGATGCAAATATCAACAACAGAATACAAGAAATAGAAGAAAGAATCTCAGATGCTGAAGATTCCATAGAAACCATGGACTCAACAGTTAAAGAAAATGCAAAATGCAAAAAGCTTGTAACCCAAAATATCCAGGAAATCCAGGACACAATGAGAAGACCAAACCTAAGGATTATAGGCATAGATGAGAGTGAAGATTTACAACTTAAAGGGCCAGCAAATATCTTCAATAAAATTATGGAAGAAAACTTCCCTAACCTAAAGAGAGAGATGCCCATGAATATACAAGAAGCCTACAGAACTCCAAACAGACTGGACCAGAACAGAAATACTTCCCGTCACATAATAATCAAAACACCAAATGTTCTAAACAAAGAAAGAATATTAAAGGCAGTAAGAGAAAAAGGCCAAGTAACATATAAAGGAAGACCTATCAGAATCACAGCAGACTTTTCACCTGAGACTATGAAGGCTAGAAGGTCCTGGGCAGATCTCATGCAGACTCTAAGAGAACACAAATGCCAACCAAAACTACTATATCCAGCAAAGCTCTCAATCACCATAGATGGAGAAACTAAGATATTTCACGACAAAACCAAGTTTACCCAATATCTATCCACAAACCCAGCCCTAAAAAGGATAATAGGAGGACAACACCAATACAAGGAGGGAAACTTCACCCTGAAAAAAGCAAGATAGTAACCTTGCATCAAACCCAAAAGAAGTTAAGCAATCAAATTTAAAAAATAACGTCAAAAATGATAGGAAGTAACAATCACTATTCCTTAATATCTCTTAACATCAATGGACTCAATGCCCCAATAAAAAGACACAGACTAACTGACTGGATACGTAAACAGGACCCTACATTTTGCTGCTTACAGGAAACACACCTCAGGGTCAAAGACAAACACTACCTTAGAGTAAAAGGCTGGAAGACAATTTTACAAGCAAATGGTCTCAGGAAACAAGCTGGAGTAGCCATTTTAATATCAGATAAAATTGACTTTCAACCCAAAGTCATCAAAAGAGACTCTGAGGGACACTTCTTGCTGGTCAAAGGAAAAATACAACAAGAAGAACTCTCAATCCTGAACATCTATGCTCCAAATGCAAGGGCACCCTCTTTCATAAAAGAAACTTTATTAAAACTCAAAGCACACATTGCACCTAACACAATAATTGTGGGTGACTTCAACACTGCACTTTCCTCAATGGACCGATCAGGAAAACAGAAACTAAACAAGGACACAATGAAACTAATTGAAGCTTTGGACCAATTAGATTTAACTGATATATATAGAACATTCTATCCTAAAACAAAAGAATATACCTTTTTTTCAGCACCTCATGGTACCTTCTCCAAAATCGACCATATAATTGGTCACAAGACAGACCTCAACAAATATAAGAAGATAGAACTAATCCCATGCCTCCTATCTGATCACTATGGAATAAAAGTGGTCTTCAATAGCAACAGAAACAACAGAAAACCCACATACACGTGGAAATTGAACAATACTCTACTCAATGATACCTTGGTCAAGGAAGAAATAAAGAAAGAAATTAAAGACTTTTTAGAACACAATGAAAATGAAAACAAAACATACCCAAATCTATGGGACACAATGAAGGCAGTGCTAAGAGGAAAACTCATAGCCCTGAGTGCCTCCAAAAAGAAAATGGAGAGAGCATACATTACCAACTTAATGACACACCTGAAAGCCCTAGAACAAAAAGAAGCTATTTCACCCAAGAGGAGTAGAAGGCAGGAAATCATCAAACTCAGGGCCGAAATCAATCAAGTAGAAACAAAGAGAACCATACAAAAAATCAACAAAACCAGGAGCTGGTTCTTTGAGAAAATCAACAAGATAGATAAACCCTTAGCCAGACTGACCAAAGGGCACAGAGAAAGTATCCAAATTAACAAACTTAGAAATGAAAAGGGAGACATAACAACGGAAATTGAGGAAATCCAAAAAATCATCAGATCCTACTACAAGAGCCTGTACTCAACACAACTGGAGAATCTGGAGGAAATGGACAATTTCCTTGACAGATACCAAATACCAAAATTAAATCAGGACCAACTAGACCATCTGAACAATCCCATAAAGCCTAAAGAAATAGAAGGAGTCATAGAAAGTCTTCCAACCAAAAAAAGCACAGGACCAGATGGTTTCAGTGCAGAATTCTACCAGACCTTCAAAGAAGAGTTAACACCAATACTCTTCAAACTATTCCACAAAATAGAAACAGAAGGAACACTACCCAATTCCTTCTACGAAGCCACAATTACGCTGATACCAAAGCCACACAAAGATCCAACAAAGAAAGAGAACTTCAGACCAATTTCCCTTATGAACATCGATGCAAAAATACTCAATAAAATTCTTGCCAACCGAATCCAAGAACACATCAAAACGATCATCCACCATGATCAAGTAGGCTTTATCCCAGGAATGCAGGGTTGGTTCAATATACGGAAATCCATCAATACAATCCACTACATAAACAAACTCAAAGAACAAAACCACATGGTCATTTCATTGGATGCTGAAAAAGCATTTGACAAAATTCAGCATCCTTTCATGCTTAAAGTCTTGGAGAGAACAGGAATTCAAGGCCCATACCTAAACATAGTAAAAGCAATATACAGCAAACTGGTAGCCAGCATCAAACTAAATGGAGAGAAACTTGAAGCAATCCCACTGAAATCAGGGACCAGACAAGGCTGCCCCCTTTCTCCTTATCTTTTCAATATTGTACTTGAGGTACTAGCTCGGGCAATTCGACAACATAAGGAGGTCAAAGGGATACAAACTGGAAAGGAGGAAGTCAAACTATCATTATTTGCAGACGACATGATAGTCTACCTAAGTGACCCAAAAAACTCCACTAGAGAACTCCTACAGCTGATAAACAACTTCAGCAAAGTGGCAGGTTATAAAATCAACTCAAGCAAATCAGTGGCCTTCCTATACTCAAAGGATAAACAGGCTGAGAAAGAAATTAGGGAAATGACCCCCTTCACAATAGCCACAAACAGTATAAAGTATCTTGGGGTGACTCTTACCAAACATGCGAAAGATCTGTATGACAAGAACTTCAAGACTCTGAAGAAGGAAATGGAAGAAGACCTCAAAAAATGGGAAAACCTCCCATGCTCATGGATCGGTAGAATCAATATAGTTAAAATGGCCATTTTGCCTAAAGCACTATACAGATTCAATGCAATACCCATCAAAATCCCAACTCAATTCTTCACAGAGTTAGAAAGAGCAATTATCAAATTCATCTGGAACAACAAAAAACCCAGGATAGCTAAAACTATTCTCAGCAACAAAAGAAAATCTGGGGGAATCAGTATCCCTGACCTCAAGCAATACTACAGAGCAATAGTGTTAAAAACTGCATGGTATTGGTACAGTGACAGGCAGGAGGATCAATGGAACAGGATTGAAGATCCAGAAATGAACCCACACACCTATGGCCACTTGATCCTCGACAAAGAGGCTGAAAACATCCAATGGAAAAAAGATAGCCTTTTCAACAAATGGTACTGGTTCAACTGGAGGTCAGCATGCAGAAGAATGCGAATTGATCCATCCTTGTCTCCTTGTACTAAGCTCAAATCCAAATGGATCAAGGACCTCCACATAAAGCCAGACACTCTGAAGCTAATAGAAAAGAAACTGGGCAAGACCCTTGAGGACATCGGTACAGGGAGAAAGTTTCTGAACAGAACACCAATAGTGTATGCTCTAAGAGCAAGAATTGACAAATGGGACCTCATAAGGTTACAGAGTTTCTGTAAGGCAACGGACACCATCAAGAGGACAGATCGGCAACCAACAAATTGGGAAAAGATCTTCACCAATCCTACATCAGATAGAGGGCTAAAATCCAATATATATAAAGAACTCAAGAAGTTAGACTCCAGAAAACCAAACAACCCTATTAAAAAATGGGGTACAGAGTTAAACAAAGAATTCTCACCTGAAGAACTTCGGATGGCGGAGAAGCATCTTAAAAAATGCTCAACTTCATTAGTCATTAGGGAAATGCAAATCAAAACAACCCTAAGATTTCATTTTACACCAGTCAGAATGGCTAAGATTAAAAATTCAGGAGACAGCAGCTGTTGGAGAGGGTGCAGAGAAAGAGGAACACTCCTCCACTGCTGGTGGGGTTGCAAATTGGTACAACCACTCTGGAAAGCAGTCTGGTGGTTCCTCCGAAAACTGGGCACCTCACTTCCAGAAGATCCTGCTATACCACTCCTGGGCATATACCCAGAGGATTCCCCACCATGTAATAAGGATACATGCTCTACTATGTTCATAGCAGCCCTATTTATAATTGCCAGATGCTGGAAAGAACCCAGGTATCCCTCAACAGAAGAGTGGATGCAAAAAATGTGGTATATCTACACAATGGAGTACTATTCAGCCATTAGAAACAATGAATTCATGAAATTCTTAGGCAAATGGATGGAGCTGGAGAATATCATACTAAGTGAGGTAACCCAGACTCAAAAGGTGAATCATGGTATGCACTCACTAATAAGTGGTTATTAACCTAGAAAACTGGAATACCCAAAACATAATCCACACATCAAATGAGATACAAGAAGAAAGCAGGAGTGGTCCCTGGTTCTGGAAAGACTCAGTGAAACAGTATTTGGCAAAACCAGAACGGGGAACTGGGAAGGGGTGGGAGGGAGGACAGGGGAAGAGAAGGGGGCTTACGGGACTTTCGGGGAGTGGGGGGGGGGGGCTAGAAAAGGGGAAATCATTTGAAATGTAAATAAATTATATCGAATAAAAAAAATAACAATAAAAAAAACAAACAAAAAAAAACAAAAAAAAATTACAGAAAGCTCGGCTCTCTCAGTTCTAGCTAGGTAAAATATGACTGCAATAGTGTCAGCTTCCTGTGGACTCTAGGCATTTCAAAGCATTTACGATACCCACATATTATCAGTATTCGTTCTCTGGGCTGTAAAAGAGTTAAATATAATGGTTCTTCTCCCATGTTGAAAGTGGGGAAAGTCTGGAAAGAGTCAAGGGACTCCTTCTACACCACTGCTCATTAGTAAAGTTTGGGCTGGAGTCTGACATCCCAGATTTCACGCCTTCCCTTTTTCTAAGAAAGAAATGCTTTCCAAAGAAGTGTCTCCCAGGCTGGAGAGATAGCTCAGTGGTTAAAAGCACTGACTGCTCTTCTGAAGGTCCTGAGTTCAAATTCCAGCAACCACACGGTGGCTCATAACCATCTGTAATGAGATCGGATGCCCCCTTCTGGTGTGTCTGAAAACAGCTACAGTGTACTTACATATGATAAATAAATAAATCTTTTTTTAAAAAAAAAGTTGTTTCCCATCAGCAGATAGCATGCCCTCACTGCCTTAAAGGGATGTTGTCAAGGATATAGTCCCTGCCCCCATTACCTTGATGTTGATCCTTTTCCATTGGGAAAAAGTATTTGTGTGGCTCATGTATGAAACTAGAGAGAAGAAAGCTGGAGCTGGAGGGAACTTACACTTTTACTTGGGAAATAAAAACGTTGGGGCTCAGACGCAAGCCCTTGCTCACACTGTAGGTAGCATTCGTGGGGATGCAGCCCCATTCGAGCAGACTATGAACTGCTATATTTAGAGATATCACCACTCAGAGGTCTTTCAGGGACCTCAGGACAGTTATTCATCTGTGTCCAGAATCCCAGCTCTAACACCTCCTCCTCCCTGGAAGCATCCTCCAACCAGCCATTTCCCCATTCTGAATCTCTACTCTGTTTCCAACCTTTTCTCTTCGGTGGTTTCTTTTCTTTTCTTTTTTCTTTCTTTTTACTTTTTTCTTTTTTAAGTGTTCCAGCTTTCCCACTTCTAAACAAAAGCAGTACCATCAGCCACCCTTGTGATAATATATATATATCACTTCCTTAAGTAACGTGTTAAGTCACTGGCCTCTTCCTCCTAGTCCTCCTCCTCCTCCCTCCCTTCCTGGCACTTTTCTTCCTCAATACAGTCTACTGTCTCCTTTTTTCTTCCAGGACTTTTCTTCAGCCATCCGCAGCTTCTCCCTCCCCTACTCCCTGATCACTGTTACTATTCATGAACAGTACTGCAGCCCCAGTCTCCCAGACATCTAAATACTAGATTGCCGTGTTCTAGTTCGCGTTCTGACACCGCCATGAAGCACTCTAACCCAAAGCTACTTGGGTGGAGTGAGGATTTATTTCAGCTTACAGTTTATGGTTCATGGTTGAGGGGAGTCAATGCAGGCGCTTGAGACAGGAACCTGGAGGCAGGCACTGAAGCAGAGACCATGGAGGAGCGCTGCTTACCAGCCGACTCCCCCACAGTGAAGCTCCAAAGCTCAGCTTGTTCTTTTATACAACCCAGGATGGCACCACCACCGAGGGCTGGGCCCTCCAATATCAATCATTAATCAAAGACAACACCCCACAGACTTGCCCACAGGCTAACCTGATAGAAGGAATTACACAATTGTGGTTCCCTCTTCATTAGTGACTATTTTCCGTCAAGTTGACAAAAACTGTCCACCACACACGATGTCACACACGCTCAGCAGATCTCAACATGCTCTTTCCTCTCGGAATCTCTCCCTCCTTGCTTGTTGCTATGGTTGTGAAAGGCACCCTGACCACTCAATCACTAAATTTTGAGTCTGGGCATCATTCTCATCTCGCTCCCAGCACTTGCTGGCCCAGGTGAAACCCCACCACACATGTGTTGCCAGTTCTCCCCTATTTACGCCCCCCCCTTTTACTGCACATTGAACTCCTCACAGCTCCTACATCTGCCATCTCCTTGGGCTCCTGCCTTTGCAAACATGGCCTCTTCTAGACCAAGTACCTACTCACTTTTTCTTTAAGACAGCTACAGCCTCAAAGACAAAGACATCTTTTACCCACTAAGATGGTCTACAGTGCCCCAATGCTGCGTACCCACGTTGTTAGAGACATCTTTACTGTGCATTATTTGTTTATTTTCCCAACCAGACTATCAACTCCCAGGGAACAGGCACCGCTTGTACTTTATTCTAGATTTTCCGAAGCCTAGGAAATGTCCTGCTCCATCAGAATCTCCGATTCATGGTTTTTGTTGTTTTGTTTTCATGAATGAGCAAGCCAAGCATCGAACCTGTTGTCCACTGTGGTGCTCCCAGCCCCAGAGGGAGCACTGTTCATCACTTTGCTCAAATACTATCTCTCTTGGGAAAGCTTCCCTGCTCCCACCCCTGCTCTCTCCTGTGATGATTAACCTGATTGCAAAGTAGTGAGATCTACTGGGGACACGGGGAAAGGGGAAAGGCGTTTTTCTTTTGTTTCCCTCAGAACCGGTCCTTAGCTCACCTGGGGCTCTTTAGGAAGGCACATTCACATCTGGAAGAAAGGAAAAGCCACACACAGCAGAAACCTCCCCTCCATTTGAGCAGGGCAGCCGCCCACAATGGAGCTTTCAAAGGGCCTTGCAGATCCCTGTGTGGCGTTTCTCTCTCCTGTCACATGGCAGTGCAGGAAAATGTCCCTGCACCAGGCAGGACAAAACAGAGATGAAGCCCGCCCCGCTGTGTTCCTGCTGACTGCACTGAGGCAAGGCGGCCACTCTGCTGGGAGAGAAACAAGCCTCTCAGGGCACCAGCTACTCCTGCAGCCCCGGAAAGACTCAGAACCTCCAGGGAGTCAGGGATCCAAGGGCAGCCATGCTCTGCCAGCTCCCATTAGCCTCAAATACCACTCAGGTCCTTTCTCCTCAAGAGACAAAACATAGCCTCCGGACCAATTAGCACTAAGATAAAATTGTTATTGGAAGTCAAATAGACATCCAAAAGGAGGGCCCGCTCACCCAAACCAAGATTAAGTCATCATTAAGAAAGAGGCAAATTCTCAAGGGAAAAATGCTTACAGTTGAAAAGGTAAGTTAACAAAATCCAATGTGCTGTGTGACATCACAATAGGTACATCGATAGATGGATAGAGGATGTAAATACACACACACACACACACACACGTACACTCACACACACAAGTACATATACACACACCTTTAAACCATATACTGTGATAGTCTAACATAATAAAGAATCAAGATGTTAAAGGTGGCTAAATTTCAGTGAATTAGATTATAGCTGACTTGCTTTTCCTTGTATTTTATACATCTTTTTCTAAATGTTCTTTTAAAACCATTTATTTTTAAGAATAATTGTTTTTAAGTAGTCTCCAGACAAGATCCTGAGTTTGTAGGTTTTTATATGTGTATTTCATTTTTGTTTATATTCTGATGGCTCAGAATAATTTTTACATGAGTCTTACTGGTGTTTATGGGAGAGTCTATAAGAGTTATAGAACAATAGTATATCAGCAGCATGACATCTTCAGATATTGAATTTAAGGCTCCAGGAACCAGGTTCAAAATGAAAACAAGAATGAGAATTATTTATTTATTTTTCCTATCAAGAAGCTTTCTAAAGCAAAGTCAGTTAATCAAGAGGAAATGTTAATACTAGCCAATCTGGGTGAATATCATATTTTTATTCTCTTTGTCAATAAAATGTAGAAAAGTCAGATTAGTAATGTTACATAAAGTTCTCAGCAGAAGCAACATAATTTCCAGGTATTTCCCATAAGCCATGGGTCCATGACCTGACCTGTGCAGGCGCTGGAGGGGTAAGCACTTCTCTACCTGAAAATGTTACAGACAATAAATGAAAACTTCAATAAAATAGAGTCCATGCAAACGGAAGTATTCATCCAAAGAAACTTGAGCCTATACGTTCAATTAGTCCACTACAATAGCATTTAATGAACAAAAAAAATAACAATAACGATTCTAATATGTGATTGTATCTTTCTGTTCATCTAGTTGGTTTCATGAGCCAATGTGCACAAAAATAATATTCAGCACCCAGGTACGGCCGAGACAAACCAGGGAAGACAGCGACAGGTAGAGCTCACGACTGAAGGGCTTCTGAGAGCTCAGTGTTCCTGCATGCTGGATTTTATATAATCTCATGAATGGTTGGGATTCTTTGGAAACATTTGTGTTTTTAACTCATTAGCAGGTGTTTCTATTACTGTGAAATAATGAAACACCATGACTAAAAGCAACTTGGAGAGGAAAGGTTTTATCACAGTTCACAGTTCTACATCACAGTCTATCACTCAGGGAAATCGAGGTAGGAACTCAAAACAGGACAGGAACCTGAAGATGGTAGCTGTACTGGCTAGTTTTGTGTGTCAACTTGACACAGGCTGGAGTTATCACAGAGAAAGGAGCTTCAGTTGGGGAAGTGCCTCCATGAGATCCAGCTGTGGGGCATTTTCTCAATTAGTGATCAAGGGGGGAGGGCCCCTTATGGGTGGTACCACCTTTGGGCTGGTGCTCTTGGGTTCTATAAGAGAGCAGGCTGAGCAAGCCAGGGGAAGCAAGCCAGTAAGAAACATCCCTCCATGGCCTCTGCATCAGCTCCTGCTTCCTGACCTGCTTGAGTTCCAGTCCTGACTTCCTTTAGTGATGAACAGCAGCGTGGAAGTGTAAGCTCAATAAACCCTTTCCTCCCCAACTAGCTTCTTGGTCATGATGTTTGTGCAGGAATAGAAACCCTGACTAAGACATCAGCTACTGATGCAGAGGCCGTGGAAGAATGTTGTACTTCATTGTTCTTTTAGCTTACTTTCTCATATCATTCAGGATCACCAGCCCAGAGGGCGGCACCGCAACTGTGTTCTGGGACCTCCCTCATCAATTATCAAGAAGATGTACCACAGGCTAGCCCACGGACCAATCTGGTGAGAACATATACTGATATTCCCCCTCCTAAAATGACTATAGCTTGTGCAAGTTGACATAAAATGATCCAGTGTAGTAAACACCCATTCACTAAATGGAGAATCCATCCTCCATAGTGTTTTCTTCATCTGACTGACAAGGGGCAAGCACGATTACTCATCATTATCAAACCCCTGACATTTGTTCTGCTTATTAAAGAAAGATCTATCCTATAACAGTTAAGATCAGTTAAGAAAGAAAGCTTTAAGTAGAACTAGATTCAAAAAAGCTACATCAACTGGCCCATGAAAATCAGCAAATTGGGAGTCATGAGTCCCGAGAACATTTTCGCCACCCAAAATCAGGCTGACCTTGAGGTCAAAGCCCAAGATGCTTAATTTGAAGTTCTACTTACTAATTCAATGTCACACCTGCAAAAGAAGATACAAAAAATACATTTGTTGAGTGAAGAAATGTAGCCCTATTTCATATAGGAGAAGTGGCTGGCTACAAGCCCACTTTAAAATGACTCCAACTACTTAAGGTGTTCAGAGGTTCAAAACCAAACCAGGAGAAGGAATTCCATTAAGGCACAAGGAAGGGAGTCACCTTGAGAAAGCAAAGTTTTTCACTTTGTTACCTACAAATTTCTAATTCACAGCTCAGAGTGCCAGAGTCCAGCATAGGTCAGATATATTTCAATTAACATGTACTCTACTTTGAAAATGTAAATAATCTGGAGAGAATAAAGGAATGTGACTTTTAAAGTAAGTATTTTATCAGAAAAAATTGCAGGAATTTTTGTTAGAGTGGCCACTAAGTATGTAAAATCTAACTATATAATTAAGATTATGAGATATTTATAAACATAAAAGTTTTAACTATTTGCTTCTGCTTGGCAGTGGTTCTCACCTTTCCTAATGCCGTGACCCTTTAATACATTTCCTCAGGTTGCAGTGACCCCTTCAACCATGAAGTTATTTCATTGCTACTTCATAACTGTAATTTTGCTACTGTTATGAATTATAATGTAAACATCCGCTATGCAGGATATCTGATATGCAATCCCCTAAGGGAATCGACACCTTCAGGTTGAGAACCATTGCTATATGTAAATAAAATATTGGCTTAGTCCTCAAATTATATTATATGAAATTACTAGGTCAAAAGTATTCAGTAACTGGGGCAGTTTTTCTGTAATCAAAAACCATGACAATGTGCATTATCAAAATCTAGAAAGCTTTAGAGTACAAAGAGTATACTTGAGCTATACCATTTTTATGAAGTCCTTAAGGATATCAGAGGATCTTAGAATGGAATGCTACATATAAAAAAGCTAACACAATCTAAATTTGTTATAAATGCATGAGATGACCTCTCGGAAGGAACTTGAGGGTAAGAGAGTGCCTGTCAGGTAAGTGCGAAGGCATAAAACCCAGAGTCCTGAGGCAAAGCTGCTCTGCTCCAGTTGATAAAGCCTTTACCTGTGAGGGGACAAGTCAGCTTTTCTAAGCTTTTTGTGTCTGCATAAGAATAAATAAATTAAGAGAATGAATAAAATAGTGACTTGTAGAAACCAAGCTTGCCACTGGCAGAATGAGGAGTTTCAGGTACGGATGAGGCGGTGGCTAGAATTACTGATGTGTTAATAAGATTAGAGCTAGAGGCAACAGCATCAAGTGATGATTGACTTAACAGATATAGATGGTCTCTGTCTATCTCTGTGTGTCTGTGTGCCTCTCTCCCTCTCTCTCTCTCTCTCTCTCTCTCTCTCTCTCTCTCTCACACACACACACACACACACACACACACACACACACACACACGAAAAATCTCAGGTAAGGGGCATTCTCCAAGATATCTAAATGAGACTCCCCAAAACTACTGAAAGATTTTCCAAAGCAAGGTATGTCTAAGAAGTTGTCACATCTAAGAGAAGCCGGAAGGGACACAGTGGCAAAGTGTGACATTGTCATCTGTATATGAATAGAGAAAGGAAGGAGGCCAGAATTCATGAAAACCTGAATAAATGTGTGCTTCAACTCAAGAATATGCACTTAGTGGTCCATTCCCACCCCAGTGCAAACTCCTAAAAATCAGTGGATCAGGCGTGATGAACAGGACGCTGTGTGAAGACTCTATCCTTTTCATATAAATCTAAACCTGTTCTGAAATAAAAAAATAAATTATTTAAAAGATGGCTCAGATAGAGGTGAGGGTTAAGTACTCCAATAGCTGCCAAGTTTCCCTGAGAGCACTCCCTTAGAGAGGCCCAGACCTGGTGAGTAGGCCATTGTGACCTCTTCATTCTGATGTTCTCCCTGTCTTTAGTAGGCTGGACCCATCCAGCAACAGCTTTGTTGAAGAAAACGTAAGAGGCAGATGTAACCAGGTATGATATTAGCATGTCTGCAATCCCAGCACTTGGGGACTGGGGCAGGGGGATTGTGAGTCCACAGACAGCCTAAGCAATACAATGAAACCATGTCTCAAAAAATTTTTTTTAATTTTTTTATATGAGAAAAATTTTCAGAAACCAATTACTCTTAAGACAGACATCACACATCCCCTTCTCTTTTCCACTTTCCCCTCCTACTCGATCTCAAATTTCTGGCCTCCCTTTCTTCCATATTGCCACATATATACACATATATTTGCATAAATATATATAAATACAGCCTGAAGAATCCATTTAGTGTATATATGACATTCAGGGATGACCACTTGGTGCTGGGTAACCAATTAACGGTCTCACCCCTGAGGAAACCTAATGCCCCTGCTCTCAGCATTCCTTAGCTGCCTATGGTTCTCTGTCCTGGGGCGAGGCCCTGTGAGATTTCCTCCTTCCACACTGACATGCCTACTAGAGTTACAGCTAGCACTTCTCCTGCACCTAAGGCTCCAGGAGCATCGCTGAAAATAGAGTGGAAAGACTGCAAGAGCCGAGGCCCAGGATGTCTGCTGTGAGATCACGTCTCTTAGAACAGAGCAGGCTTCTGGATAGTCATGAGGATGGCGTGGGCAGTGCTGTCTTCCCCGCCGTCCTGGTGTCCAGTCGTTTACACTGTTGTGGCTGGCACTGATCTCTGATAAGCGAGACCACACATACAGAACTGAACATTATTATTACTCTACCCTCATGGACTACGACATTCATGATTCCCACACACATCCATAGGTGTGGTACTCAAAATATCAACCTAAGGATATCTTTCCCGGTGTAAGTCGATTTCAGGCTAATTACATTGACATTCAATACTTCCGATGGATTCCTTTTTCATTCAGAGAGCTGTGGAGTAGATGTAGCATCTATCTTCTTGGAAATACATTCTGTTAAATTCACAATTTGAAATTAGCTTTACCTGGGAAGTTACTAACTCGGGTTTGCATGGATTTGATCATATTTAAGCTCTAGGAGAGCATCTGGTGGTTTTCTAGGAAAATGAACTAATCATTTTTTTTGAGGGGTTTTTTTTCCTGCCTGGCCAGAAATACTACTCCTATATAGATTTACAGGATAAGCATGTCTCACAAGAATGGAGAAAGCTTGGAACAGCTAGGTCTTAAAATAAAACCAGAGAACCAATTCACTACAAACGTTATTCTTAGCCCCCTTCTCACAGTACAATGAACAGGCTGGGGTTTAAAGTATGAAATGGCCCTCAGGCAGGCTCTAAGGTGAAGCCAGTGTTCACCTGCCCCCTCCCTTAGCACTCTGGGTATCACCTCAAATCTAAAGACCTGGCTTCAAACTCAGAGCCAGAGCAACCCAAAATGAGTTTGCAGAAAATCCTAGTTTGCCTTCTTTGGCTCTGGTGAACACCAAGACCAAAAACAGCTTGGGGAGGAGAGTTTATTTCAGCTGGGAGATTACAGTCCATGACAGAGGGCAGCTAAGGCAGGAACTCAAGGCAGGGGCCGGAGCAGAAAGCACACACTGCTCACTGGCTGGCTCAGCTGGGTTTCTTAGCCAGCCCAGGCCCACCTCGAGCTAGGCAAATCCTCAGGTGAGGATCCCTCTTTCCTGGTGACTCTGGGTTGTGTCCAGTGGACAGCTGAAGCTAACCATGACATAGTACATCCACCCACATCCATGAAGTATGTCAGCTACATTAAATAAAGAATCTATCAACACCAGGTCAAACAACTGCCTATCTTTCAGTGTCTTTGATTAGCCCAGACGAGTGTTCTGCCAATGTCTACTAATATATTTCCCATAAAGAATCAGTTTTAAAAAGATCTTTCCAGCTTCTCTAGCCAGTGGCCTTATCTTTGTCTGTCTTCGATAAAGAGACGTAGCCCAAAGCTTTCGAGAAGAAAACAAAGAGCTCTTTTTCTCTTTTCTCTTGTTTTAACTTCTTCACGATCGTCTTCTCCTAATCTTCTCACCGACTTCACTAATTCTCTGCTGCAGGCTCCTGGCACCATACTGCCAAAATGTTTAAGTTCTTTTTCTGTGAACATGTAGGAGTAGCTACCTGTTCTTCAAATTGTAAAGTATGTCCTATTAAATGCATAAACTAGAGCCATTTTTTCTACTAGAAAGTCATTACATTTTATGTAAGTGCTACTCTCTCATTTTCCTTTAGATGCTCCCTCCTTTGTATTTTGCACATTTTCCACACACTTTATACACAGAAAATTATTTAAATAAGTACACTGTTTTTTGTTTTTGTTTTTGTTTTTGTAAATTGGGTTTTTTAAAGTAAATTTTCTTGTTTGTATAACTTTCTCTCCTATTTAAATCATTCATAAGTAAATTATTAGATTTCCAGGGGCTTAGTGAATATCACTTGAACAAGCCAATGTGATCACTTGTGATATTTTCCTATTTGTATATAATGGACTTTGATTTTATATTTTCATTTTTTTTATTATAGCCCATCCTCACTACTCATGGCCTACTAAAATAGCCACTTTTGCATTAAACTTCTTTCAGATGACTTTTTAAAAATATATATACATGCCCAGGAGCCAGTGAGCTGACTCAGCAGGGAGGGTGCCTACCACGAACCTGATGACTTGAGTTTGATCTCTGGGACCCAAATGATGGAGAGAGCCAGTACATTGTCCTCCAACCTCCACAGGTTCACTGTGCTATGCCCATGATTTTCTTATTAAAGTGGACTCTAATGTGGCCACTGCTCCCTAGAATTCCTCCTGAAACCACATCGCCAAGGTACTTTTGATATCCCTTCAAAGATAGAGAACTGTGATTCTCTCTACTTCTGAAGAACGTTGCTGCCAGATGTCCTGGCATCTGGCTAACTCCCATGCATGCAGCACTCTGTGTTATCACATTTGATCCTCATGGAGTCTGACAAGTTTGTGAGGAGCAGCCTTATTACCCCCAACGCTGAAAACAGCTAAATAAGTTACTCTGGGTCAGAAGGTCAAGCAGAAAGGCAGCAGGCACTCCCCTCCTGCTTGTCAATGGTTTGCCTCCTCCTTACAGCAGACTTCTTCCCAGCTAATGACAGGGTGCTAGAGGATCCCAGCACCATCATTTCCTGTATCTGCACCAGCTCTGTGTATATTGGGAAACCTTTTAAAGTGTTTCAAATAGTGACTGAGCTTGTTCTCTAGGAAAATAATATTGTTTCCTCTTCCTAACAGAATGATTTCGTGCCTACTTCCATTTCATGTCTATTGTATAACCTGAGATCTGGCTCCTAAACTCTATTGTAAATACGATGTTGTCCTTCTTATTTTTCCACACACTTCACAAGCAAAATTCTTTAGTGATAAAGTAAAACAAATTTTTTTACTACTTAGCTTTGCCTAGATACTTATTATATTATAATAAACAAACTGATTTCCAGCTATAGGTAACAGAAAAAGAAAAATATCAAAAGTGAGAAATGAAAACTTATATGTCAGAGGAACATGGCCTGGCAGTAGGAGTCTTAAAATGTAAAGAAACAGTCATCGAGTCCCATGACTTTATGGATAAGGGCACCATTTCTAGTGGCCCAAATCTCTAAAGGGGACTACTTTGAGCTCTGCAAACCACCCACGTCTAGCAGGTAAGTGATTTTCCCTTAACAGAGCAATGGTTTCCCTGATAATTAAGCAATCTGACAAAGTGACCTTCTTCTGTCCTTATGCTTGACAATAATGTTAGTCCACAATCACACATCACATTAGACTACAGTTCTATAATAAGCAAAGGAAATAACCTTCTGCAAAGAGATGTGCAGTGCCTCTTTCAAACGGTAAACTCACAAGAAGGAGAAGAAAAATGCAGACCGTTCTGGGGGAGGGGATCCCTAACAGAGGTCTGCAGGCATCTGAAGTAATGCTTATAGGGTGCTCATTAATCAGACACCTTGAAAACGAAATCACTAAGCATGCATTCATTACCAATCACTCCCTGGCTTAACACTCAGACTATAAAAGATAAGACATCATTCTGTTCCATCTTACACCAAATTCTAACCAGAGCCAACCAATCTTAAGCTGTAATTCTAATTCTATGACAGAGTCCAGGACCATTCTAAAATTCTCAAGAGCAATATAAACAAAAGTAATTTACCAGGATAATGATTCCAGACACATTCTTTACACAGAGGTGACAGAGGGACAGGAAAACAATGTGTAAAATATATGTTAACTGCAGAGCCACTACTTACCTATCGATTCTTTCTGGTTCTATGAATGCATTCATTACCCTGTGCCAGGCCCTCACAATTCCCTATTCTGGGCCCCATGCCACATGCTCACTAGGATGCCACCTTACTTAAATTCACATGAACCTGGTACCTATTTATTGGAGCCTATTTATGGAAATCTTAACAACTCTAATTTCTTGGGGTTTTTTTCTAATATCTTCAAACTATCTTGAGTTCACTTTTTCTTCCCATACATTAATAGCCAACATCTCCAATTAAACTTTCACAACATGGGTAACCAAATCCACTTGCTCACCTAGAAAGCCAGTGAGAGAAGTGCGCGCACATACACACACACACACACACAGCACTTTTTAGCTCATCGTATTCCAGATGCCATTCCCCACCTTAGCAAAGCATCCGAAATACAAATCGGAACAAATCATTCTCTGGAAAAATGCCGGCACTCGCGATAGCTTGTGGAAATCTTCATGAGGATCACCCTGACCTTTGCAGCTCAGGGTAAAGCAGCCTAAGACCTGCCAATACTTCATCCTGACCCCAGCTTTAGCCTTCTCTTTCTGGAACATCCAGAGTAAGGTTAGAGAACTACTCCCCAAAACTCATGCTCCGTCCCTTTCCCGCAGCCCCCAGTGTGCATCAGCTACTCCCCAGCCTCTGGACCTGGAAGGACCAC
Organism: Apodemus sylvaticus; assembly: GCF_947179515.1. Taxonomy (NCBI): domain Eukaryota; kingdom Metazoa; phylum Chordata; class Mammalia; order Rodentia; family Muridae; genus Apodemus; species Apodemus sylvaticus. The sequence continues at coordinate 69,855,294 of NC_067483.1, forward strand.
GTGGCAGAGCACACCTGCAGGAGAAAAGCAGTGTCACACACATGTCCTGAAGTCAGCTGGGGGATATTTACAGAGAGCCATGAGGTCCAGGTTACCTAGAATGCCGTTCGTAAGGAGCCTGAACTCCAGATGGATAGCTATCCAGGTACAGCCTTGCCCCACCCTACCCCAGTACCTAGCCACATGAGGAGGCACATGCTAAAGACAGAGCAGAGCGCTCTAAAAACACTATGACAGAAGTCCAAAGGTGGTGCTGTTCCTGGTCATGTGACATTTCACAATGACCACGCCAGGGGTCTTGACTACTAGGGTTGGTCTTGACAAATGTGTGCTCTCTCTCTCTTGTCTCAGAATGAAAGTAAACTAAAATAAATAGGGGCATCGTGTGGAAGAAAAGGAAGATATGGCATAATAGTCAGCATAGGTATGTTCTTGACTAGAATTATTCTTGAATAGAAACTGTTATGGGATTCTAAGCAACCTCTGACAGTTTTAACTGAGGGTTATATCCAAGTCCTTGCTATAGACTTTTCTAACATCTTCTAACTCAGCACACCTAGAGTGGTCCTTTTGTGCCATCACTGTGCACCAGAGACGACCCAAGCTCGGGCTGGGAGGTGATGACAAAAGCCAGATAACACAGTCAACATTTTCACAGCACCAAGCCCTTGACAAACATCATGAGAGGATCAAGGAGATGGGTAAGAAATGACCCTGACATCACTTAGCTTGTCAGAGTGACCCTATTTCTTCACTCCTCCCTCTACACACACCCTTTGCTGGAGCCTTCACACACTGGCTCTGGGTATGGCTACCTGATTTCTCTCTGGACAATGGGACAGAAGCAGATTCGTCCTGTTTTGTAGCTACAGAAACCTGAAAATTTACTGTACCTTAAAGAATGTGCCCTCTCGGTGGTCTTGGGAGCCCTGCTGGCAATATCACATGATGCGTGTAAGCTAGACCAGGAGTCCGGGAAAGCATAACTGAGCTGGTCCAGGGCACCAGTCAGGCACCCAGCTGACCCAGCAGCTGTGCATGTGAGTGACTCTCAGCAGAACTCAGCTGAACCCTGCTGAGCCCAGCCTGAAGTGCTGATTGCACAGAATCACGAGCCAAATTAATAGGTGCTACATTTGGGGTCGTTTATCACAAGGCAAACAGTTCATAAAGCCTTCCAGGAAGCCACTGAGTAATTAATACTAAGTAATTAGTGTGAGTGAAGTAATAACAGACCTAAGGACAGAACGTGGAAAGATGGACAGAGCATCACACAGGAGATGATGCTGTGTCCTGGGACAAAGAACTACTTCAAGAGTCGACCTCTCCTGCTACTGGCCTTGCTACAAGACTCCAAAGAGAATGGTGGGACCAAGGAGAAGTCTATTTCCCACTGGGAAACTGGAAGCTATCCCTTGAATCAAAAGCCCACGCCTTCTCCCAGAGTCCAAGAAGTTTATCAGCACTGGAACTAGGCCAGACCTTGAAGACACAGCCAACTGAACCGTACTCGGTGTCATGTGGTCCTACAGCAGTCAGGCTGAGAAAATGACAACACACTGTCATTGTGAATGATGTGATAAGCCCACTGAACAATACAGTAGCCTCATTAGAGTACACATACACACACACACACACACCTTTAATTATTGGTCTGGCATCAGGTCTACTATAAGTCTTTATGTGTTAAAAGAATGAGCTTGTGTCATTTTAAGGTAAAGAAGGTATCAAATACTAATTTATTGAGTAAAAAATATTTATCCTTATGTTGTATTTTTATAGAAAATAGATATTCAATGATAAGAATATATACTTTACGATAGTTTAACTATGATTTAAAAGTGAAAACCTACAAAAATGCTTTTCAAAGAAAATTTCATAAATTGGACTAATAATTATACATATAGAATAATCCCAACAGGGTGAAACAAGTTGTAAGGGTAGGGAATGGACAGAGGATCTGTGAGGGGTTGGGAAAACATATGAATATGGTCAAAACTCCTTCTCAAAGAACTAATTAAATCACATATATGTATATCATATATATATCATATATATATATAAACATCATAAAAAAAGGAAAGTCTAAGGAATTATTCTAAATCAAAGTATTAAAAGACATGACAGTAAGACACAAAGTGTGGCTGTGACTTCCTTAGGCACAGTTTTTGAGGCATGGACTTCGTGTCTCTGTGGTTATACCAGATGGCATAGCTGCTCCTAGGAAACACATGCTGACATGGTTACGAGTAAAGGGTGTGATACTGATTCCTGACTGTCAAATGGTAAGGACTCAAAAGGGACAGAAATAGAACGACAATGCAAAGTCTAACAAACCAAGGTTTGCTTTAATGCTGTTCTTACAAACTTTTGGCAGCTTGAAATTACCTCAAAATAAAATCGAAAATAGTTCTAATCTGATAAGAATTCATTTTAAGAAGAAGTTTTCACTGGTTTTTTTATAAATGTACCATTTTGAAGATTTGGATCTGAAATGTTCCAGAACGTTTTTGTGCTGGCTGGTTAACCCTTCCTTGGGGAACTAAAGTGAGACAAATCCTTTTGTGAACCCTGTTTTTCTGCTAGGTTTCTGGGCTGAGGCTGGGAACTCACCTTTGACCCCTAGGGGTCAAAGGTACCTGCAGCACACTGGGGCCTGGTCTTGAGTGCTGATATTCAAAGAACCTCGAATAGTAGTACCTCATTAATGATTACATCCTGTCCCCTCTCTAGCCATCAAACCCTGGCTGAAGGATGCCACTTGGTTTGGCCTGGCCTTCTGCCTAGAGTCAGAGAACTTCAATCCTGAAACCTCCCCAATTATGACAGAGAGCCATGCCCTCCGGGCCCTCTGCACAGGTCTAACAAGGAAAGACAAACCTGACAAGCAGAACAACCCTCCTCCTCAGCACCATCAATCACTGACCATCTCTGAAATTCAAGCTACTGAAAGGACAAAGACCATCTCAAGTCTGGTCTACATTAGAGTTAATGTGTATTCAAAATCATGATCACAATAAAGAATTTTAATGATATTCAAAGAGTCCTGTCATAAATTTCACCTCTCTGTAGGTAGTTATTTGTGGTTCAAGCAAGAAACCAGCAAAGCCAGAAATTTTTCACATGTAATTGATTAAATTATAAGCAAGCTTATAAATAGAACATGATCAAAACATTTTTATGATACAAAAGAAGTCATGGGACAGTATCACAAGTGCCCTTGCCAAACTAAGTATTCTTATATTCCAAGATTTGGGGCACGCACCAGCAAAATCAGTTCTATTTACAACAAAACTACTTTAGAATAAACTACACAAAGTATTATGGGCCAACCATAAAAATTTATTGAAATTCAGAAAAAAATAAACAGCACATAGCATTATTTACTTGGTTGGTTGGTTTACAGTTTTTGTTTTACTATTCATGATTTGCTCTGTATCTCGGACAGATGTTTTAATAGATATCTTAGTTGAAAAACTAAGAGAATTACAGTAATCATTCCTTTATGATAAAAATACTATGAGCTCATTAGATTTTTAAAATTAATATAACTAAACAAAAAGTAAACTATAGCTCTACTACCAGTCAAGTGTTGACATGGATTTTTATCTTAGGCCTTTCCAGACATGTTTACCCACACATTTTCATAACAATATTGCCACACTCGACATATGGTTTTGTAGCTTGTATTGCTAACTTAGCTGCATAATGCTGCTTCTTGGCAATCAACACACCTCTTCACCATCAGGTTTACAGGCTGTAGATTAGCCTATTTTGAGATGTTCCAAATGTTTGACATTTAGCTTGCTTCTGTTTCCTCCTAACATATACAACTCTAGTAATAAATACACAGATATTGATGGCTATTTTCCAGAACAGACTTTTCAGTGCTCTTTGGTTACACAGAGAGCCTCCCACCGCTGGCGCATCTGGACTTGACACCCACTAATAGCTTTCCTCTAGCCTGTAGGCAGTAATCCTCCACTAGCTATAACACAGCGGGACTGGGACCACAGCACACAGCACAATAGATCATTCTTTTCTCTGTAATTTTGTATACAAGAACTCCTATAAAATATACAGCAGACTAATATTATTCTATATAATAAACTATGTTTATAAAGGAAAATAGCATACTGTCTCACTAGCATACAGTAAGTACATATTGTTCATATCAACTTTCCCAAATCTAGGAAAGCTTTGTTCATAACTAATTTACAGATGCATAAAGAAATGCTTATCTTGCTCTCAACAGGACAAACCACAAAACAAAACAAAACAAAACAAAACAAAAACAACAACAAAAAACCTTCTATAGTACCTAAAACCACCTATAGGGGTTAGAGATAGCTCAGCAGCTAACAGCATTTACTGCCAGAGGATCAAAGTTCGTTACCCAGCACCCTCTGGGTTGTTCACAACAATCCCTAACTTTCATGGGTACCAGGCATAAGTGCGGTACACACATGCAGATGAGACACTCATACACGGGAAATAAAAATAGACGATAACTCTGTAAAGAATTTAAGAGTGGGTACTGCCCTTGAAGAGGACCAGAGTTCGATTCCCAGCACCCACATGATGCAGGGAGGGGAGGGGAACTCACAACCACTTGTATCTGCAACCAGGGGCTCTGCCTCCCTCCTCTGGATTCTATAGCAATCTGCATTCATGTGCGCATACACACATGTGGACACACACATACGTAATTTATAAATAATAAATCTTAAAAAAAACTGACCTTTTTGTTTTATGTGCTTAATCTAACCTAAAGGAGGCTTAAAGGTATCCAGTTCTCTTAAGCTGGAAAGCAGAAGCATGAGATGGCCAGATTTACAGTAAGTCCATCTATCCACAGATTATGGAAAAGCATGCAGGTGTCAGGTGTCAGCCTTGCTATGAAGCACCAGCATGGCTTCTGTCAAGGAGCACACGGGACTCGTGCAGAAGGCAGTGGACTTCCTGGATTGCAGCGCTGACTCCCTGAGTGCCACTCCAGTGCCGTTCACTATCAGCTTATTCATCTATTTATCCAAATATTGAACACTCTCTGTGTGCCAAGCCGTGGTCTAGGTTCTGAAACAATGAACATGACAAAAGCTCTGTATACAGCTTAAAAATTATTATTATTGTTGTTGTTATTATTATTATTATGGGTTATCCTCCAAGGTAATGGGATGGATTAATTTTTTTCACCTATACATTGTGGAATAAGAGGCTACTTCACAGCAACTGATTATAATTTGCCATGTGTACTAAATGCGGGTTTTATCTGGCTGCAGATAGTTTACTTAGGAATTCTGGGAACTTTTCGAGAGAGCCCTTAAAGTGAGTTCTGAAGCGGCTGCTGCTCCTGTGTGCTGCTGTTGTGGTTTGTCAAGCGGCTGTGCACAGAGACATGAAGAAGAAAGGGAATAACCTGCCAGTGAAGACTCCACTGGCCCCAAGGAACACAACGCCCCTAATTAACAGGAAGTAGCCCATAGAGGTCTGTGTCCCCCTTTCCCCTCTAACCTTCCTTCTCTCCTACCTAGTTGGATGGTTGGAAGAGATTGGAATGGAATAAGGGCTAGAAGGGAGGTCAAGATACAAGAATCTAATCAAGTAGTCTAAGAATCAGGCACCAACACATGTCCTCACAAATCAGAATGTTACCAGGAAGGCATGTGTCCCTCACATCCCTGCTTTCTCCTGGTTTACTCTGCCTTCCAGATCTTAGATCAGCCTTGGTGTCTAGACCGTGTGTGCTGGACAGGGGTAATTTTATTCCATAGAACACTCAGGATTGTGCTAGCTGAACTTCACAGACTACAAAACTAAAATTGCTTGTGCTTCATTTACTCTACTTACTGTTCTCTGTTCCAAAACATCTCAGTTAAATATGCCAGCATATCACCAGTGGGAAAAGTTTAATGTCAAAGATAACCAAGTTTGAAGAGATGGGATTCAGACTGTGAATACATCAAAACCTGAGCTATTCCAGATGCCACATCTGACTGTGCAATTAGAGGCTGCTGGATGCTCTTCTGGAGACCTAGATAATGTTAACAAAAGCAAAATCTATCTTAAGATGCTATTTGGAGGGCAGGAGAAACACCCCAACAGTAAAGCAGCTCTCTGGAATTTATAAGGCCCTGGGCTCAAACCCCAGCATGATAGAACTCTTAATTAAAGACCTATGTAACAGAAGTTTTATGTCCGAACATTGTTTCTTTCACTTAGCCAAATTCTAAATGTATTTTCTGGTCACTAAGGGAAACAACACTGGAACAAAGTCTCCCAACTTCTCTTTTAATCTCTCAATTTGCCTTCTTACAATACAGAGCTTAGGCCACTAAAACGCTCTTTTCCCAGACTCCCCTGTAACTAGCATTCTTGATGCAATTTAGGTCTCACCATAGATGTACAACTGTGAGGGTAAATTGCAGTTTAGTCTTTTGCCATTAGAGGCATTTCCAGGAGATCTGGAGTTAGAGTTAAATTAAGTGTGAGAAAGGAAGCACTCAGGCATCAGTGACGCAGACGCAGCAGCCAGGAGTGTGCTCTGAAGCCTCTAGTGCTCCTAGTCATGCCGTCCTTCAGTCAGAGCTAACAGAACATTCCAGAAGGCCACTGTTGCCTCCTGGCTCCTAATCAGAGCTCAAGTGGATCCATTTTTAAGCTAGTAGCTGTCGTACAGATTTCCTGTGTCCCCAGCCTCTTAAACGTGACAAAGAAGGCATCAGTTCTTCTAGCTCTACAAGTCTTTCTGAAATGCACATCTGGAGGCCTTGCTTAGGAGCTGATCCTCTTTTAAAATAACTATACCAACAATTAATAATTAGTAAGAACCTAATCCCTTTTGGGACATGTTTTTACTTATATTCTATTTTTTCTTGAATACTTATAGTAGTCCCCCATTATCTGTAAATGAACTTTGAATGATGCATTATTAAGACAAGTGTCTGGCAATGTTCAACTACCTGAACACTTCTGTGCCTTCAAACACCAGAGCAATCTAAAGTGGCCCTGAAGGAAGTACATTGTGTAGCCACTTCTTAGTTCTTTCTCTAAATGGTAGCAGAAAGGATTCTTGGAACACAGATACTCAATACTGAAATGATTTTACATTCAAACCTATGATGACTTGGCATTTGAGATCCAAAGCAGGGGTAGGGGAAGTATCTGGCCTCCAACTTCTTTAAGCGACTACAGCAGTATCTCGCACTTGGTAGACTACCTATGCACTAGATGGACTGAGTCAGGAAAGAACACATCATTCAAGCCAGTAGGTAAACCAAAGCCATGTTTGATTGAACCAGGACCCACAAGCTAAATGAGGACGATGTTCCAGGAAATTAAAGCCGGTAACACAAAAGTTATTCATTTTACTCCAGGACTACACACACCTAGACGGCAGGAAGCTCAGTGTTAACATTTTTACAAACATGTTATAAAATCTAGACTGGTGAGATAACGTTCCATGATGTCAGAGATCTAATCAGATGCATGATTGCCTCTGAATATTTCCAGCTTTCCGTGTATTTGTTTCCCAACAAAATACTGAAAAAGAAAATCTGACCTTAAATGTGAGGAATATATTCATCAAGGTTATAGGATCTGCTTGACCAAGGTCCCAACAAGATCACTATTTAAGACAAATCAGAGGCACTGGTTAAAATAAGAAATCTTTGCAGATGTATCAAGCTGAGATAGAAAAAGGAAACAGAGTTCAGGTGGTAAGTCAGCTGGAAAAGTGCTTATCATTCAAGCTTGAAGATCTGAGTTAATACCCCAGAGCCAACAGAAAAGCTGGGCGTGGCCGTGTGTGCTCATCATCCCAGTGCTGGGGAAGCAGAGGCGGGGAAGACCCCGGGACACACTGGCCGGCCAGCCTCGTCTACTCAGAGAGCTACAAACTACTGAGAGAACCTGTCTCAAAAAGCAAGGTGGGTGGGACCTGAGAAATGATACCCAAAGTTATCCTTGGCTTCTACACACAGATGGAGTGAGGTGGGGCGCAGAGGGAGGGGGAGGAGGAAGGGAAGGAGGACAATAAAAGGTGTGGCCATGTTGCTCTCTGATGACAAATGGATAAATCTGGGTTCACAGCTATGAAGAAAAGCAGCGGACCAGTAAGATTTGCCTCCGTCTCTGTCACAGCAAATGTCTGCCCAACAACTCTTAAGAAAGCCGCAGTTCAGCAGACCCTTCTACCAGAGCTGTTAGGCATTTGAAGAAAGGGGGTAAGTTACAGACAACTTTTCCTGAATAAATTCCCTGTCAACCCAAGAGGCCAGTTTCTCAACAGATTCAGTTTTTCCCCAACATCATAAAAAAGGAATTATAAATTAATGTTCTGGATTATTCAATTTGTGGAGAGCCCTTCATTAATTACCATGAAAAAATACAAAAGACTAGGAAATAAGGCTGTTGTCCCTAAGGAATATGATTTAAAGGAGAAAACATCTATTTTCTTTCAGTTTGCATTGAAGAGAATCTCATGCAAGCCTCACCAAGTGTAACTGGGCCTCGATTTGGAAGCTTGCTGAGTGTCTTATCTTTAGTGATGACTCCCCCATGCTCCTTCACACTTCTCCACGCCATGGTCGAAGATGAAAATGTCACTTTATCTTCCAGATTCTCTCAGGGCCGGGCTGAGCATCCCTGCCCTGAGTGCTGTGAACTCTCAGTGAGTAATTAGGACAACAGTGATCAGTGCGTTCTCAGAACACCCACTCTCTTATAGCCTGTTCACGATCAGACGCCCCACCTAAAACTCAAGCGCGGTCTGAACCCTGCAGATATGAATGAGGCGATTCACAGTTGGGGAGTCTGGATTCTTCGCTGCAGTAGCTAAAGGTCAGGGAATGGGGTTAAGGAGAACACGTCACTGGGGCAGCAGCAGAGCTGGGCTGGGGCTGGGGAGAAACCAAAGGCAGGGAATATTTTTTACTCTCCATGGCAAACAGGAGTCACGGCAAAATGATTTCAGACCTCGTTAAACTGCTCTTGACTTCACTTAGTTCACGGATTACTTTTTCTTTTTAGCATCATCTTTTAACTAGTTCTCTAGGAAAGCTGCGCCTAAACCAGGAGTAAAAGAGGGTCTGGGGGGTCTGGGGAGAGGAAGCTTAGCAGTTAGGGGCACTCGCTGGCCTTCCAGAGGACCCAGGTGCAGTTCCCATCACCCGCATATATGACAGCTGACAACATCCATAACTTCAATTCCATGCCATCTAAGACTCTCTTTAGGCCTCCGTGTGTATCAGGCATGCACATGACATATATATACACATGCAAAATACTCATAAAATAAATCTTTTTTAAAAAATTAAAGAATAAAAAATGAGAAGGAGATTAACGGTCACCCAATCCACCTTTTATTTAAAATATTCAACTTCCCAAAATGTGCTTTTTCATATGATGCTTTAAGAACACCTAAATAAAAGTCTATGATAGCAGCAGAGAGTGGACACAATTTTCATTATTTTCATTGATTTCTTTGGCTTGTGGGCCTAAAGCCAAGCAAGGTTCTGGGAGTTGGGTCTTGAAAACTTTCTGTCATAATGCAGCACATTTCTGCACTTCTGTCAAATTAACAGCACCCTTGAGACTCTAACTCAAATGTGACACACTTTGTCCTTCCCTCTGGCTTTCCCTTGTCCCCCTGCAGTGAGTGCTTTGTCATTCCTCTCAAATTTTTTCCTGCACACCTTATCACATACTTTTGCAGATAAGTTATCAGTTGGCTACTGGAGGCAGAAGCCAAAGCTTAGACCTGTATGTTGTCTGGCAGACAGTAGGAGCCTAGCAATTGTTGGATAAACTGAAGAAATAAAAACTCACTAACTCTTAGCTGCATAGAATCTGTCTTCCTGGGGAAATACTTTAAAGGTTTCTTTTTTGCTGTGGCAGAGAAAAATAAACAAACCGCCACTAAGTTTTAACAAAAAGGGAATGGGGTTAAGATATATAGTTTATACAGCGTCTGAAACACCAGTTGGGCAATGGTTGTAGGGAAGAGGAACAGATCAATGGTGATGTTGTGGGGCCAAGAATGCTAAACACCCTGCAGCCCTGAGCAGTTGCTCCATATCCCAAAGGGTTTTTCCACATTTTGCTGCATATTCATATGGGCCAGATGATCTGAGCTGTGGCCAAATTCTGTTTTATAACCAAATACCAAGGATTTTGGCAATATACTGAATTTGCTAGGAAGGCAACAGTCAGATTAATTGCAGGGAAACCTGTACTTTGTTTCATCTGGAACACTATGAAGAACTGTTTAATGTGTCGGAAAATCCAGTTCATGACATAAGTGCCCCTTTGGGGATTTGACTTGCCAAAATAGCATGCCTACTCCTGAGGCTCTAGCAGGGCAAGCAACAAGTGCTCAGTTGTACATAGTACCTCTTGCTTCCATGTGTGGTGGGTCCTCCATCCCACCCCGCCTCCTCTCTCCCTCTCCCTCTATCTCTATCTCTCCCTCTTTCCCCCATTCTTACCCCTCCCTCTCCCTCTCCCTTCCCCCCTTCCTCACCCTCTTGCCCTCCCTCTCTCCCCCCTCACTCTTCCCCTTTCTTACCCTCCCCCTCCCTCACTGTCCCCCCTCTCCCTCTCCCTCTCTCCCTCTCTCTCCCTCATTCCCACCCCCCTTCCTCTCCCTCTCCACCTTCCTCACCCTCTCGCCTTCCCTCTCTCCCCCTCACTCTTCCCCTTTCTTACCCTCCCCCTCCCTCACTGTCCCCCTCCCCTCTCCCTCTTCCTGTCCCCCTCCCCTCCCTCTCCTCCTTTCTCACCCCTCTCCCCCTTCCTCTCCCTCTCCCTTTCTCTCTGCTGCCATCCTTCTAACAATGTCCTCTGACATTTTCTGACACATTGCAGCATATATAAAGTCTCACCTGCTTAACACAAATACTCACCTATAAGCCCAGACTTTTCTCTCATCTCTTCAAGTGTTTATTCAAGCCATTTCTTTCCCAGACGTGTGCACGCGCTCGCGCGCGCTCGCGCGCCGCGCGCACACACACACACACACACACCTTCCACCTTTCCCTTTGCCCAACTCCTATCACTTCCAGGGATACAGGGTGCTCCTTGTTTTAAGACCGCCCCCCCCTAGGCTCCACCCTCCAAAGTCGGTGATTTCCTTGATTGCCCTGCACCATATAAAGGCCCCAGCCCCCCGGTGCCTGGTTATGTTCAGCTTAGTGCTTAGTTCCAAAGCTTTGTGATGTTTGCTCATCATTCCATACTTCACCTTTTTCCCCTAAAACTATAATTTGGAGTACAGAGGAAGATTCTATGCCTGTTTCAACATACAATCTACTTTATAAAGTGATATGATTATAAGCATTCAGCTAAAAGTCAGTCCCTGATTTTAAAGGTTAAAGAACTGTGGTCATCCCTTTCCAAAGAAGAAAATAATATGGCAGACTTCAGGGGTCCCAAGATTTGCTGGTTATCAGATCACAATAAAAACAGACAAATATTAGTTTATATCTGGTTTTGCATGAAACCTACCTTCAGTAGTGTTCTCCTGGTTTACACTTATTATTTTATTTTATATGTGCAGGTGTTTTTTTCCTCCATTTATGTCTGTGTACCATATGCATGCCTTGTGCCCAGGTAGGTCAGAAGGGGGCATCCAGTGTCCTGGAACTGTAGTTATGAGTGTTTGTAAGCCACTATGTAGGTGCTGGGAACTGAACCCAGGTCCTGAGATCACCACGTGTTCTTAATCTCAAGGCCATCTCTTCAGCCCTCATTTTTTTCATAAATATTCCTATTTTATATGTATAGATGTTTGACACACGTGTATGTATACACACACACACACATGCACCGAGTATGTGCCTGTTGTCCTCAGAGGTCATAAGGAGCATCAAATCCCCTAAAATTGGAGTTACAGACAGTTGTGAGCCACTATGTGGGTACTGGGAACTGAACCCAAATCCTCTGCAAGAGCAGGTAGTGCTTTTAACCACTGAGACCTCCTAATAATGTATTCTTAATCAAGATATAGACAGGGCCCATGAAATGAGGAAACAATTTTATTTTAAATTAGTCAGGAATCTAAAGAGTCATCTTTAGATATCATTATTTACTATTTTCAGAGAGCGACAAATATAGAACAGAGGACCCGGTACTTAAGCGACTCCTGAAGGAAACCCTCAGGCTTAGTTACAGCCAGTCAGTTCTGCAGCTCGCTTTCCGGGGCACCTGTATTACCCGCACCAGTGCTGTGCTTCTAATAGTTCTTAACAACGGTGCCAACGCCACAGCTCCACAACCCAAATATTTAGTGGATGAAGCACATATGTAACATGATGAACTGTAATTAAAGCTATAGGGTGTATGCTTGAGCCTTCTATATTTGAAAATTAACTTAAGTCAGAGCTTAGTCTCCACCTTTAGCTCGCAAAAGGTTAAACTGAGAGTAATTGGTAAGAGTGGCTCTCTGCCTTACGGTGACAGGAAATATCCATTGCCTATAGGCGTACTTTTAATCTTGAAGCAATAGTAAGGCAGAGCAGTGAACTATCTTAGCAACAATGACCCAGCATCATATCTCAATGAAAACTATAACCACCAGTCATGTCTCAAGTATATGTGTGACTGAGTGAATGGAAAAAGATAAAATGAATGAATAGTCAGGATTTTTCAGGTCAAGAATTTAAGTTCTTCGTGGATCTGAGTGCCACAGGGGTAAGGAGGTGGGGGGATGCTTTATAAGTTAGAGAGAAGGAATTCCAGAGTGAAACCCTCATTGTTTAAGAGCAAACTGTCAGTGAGAGGCTTCACTTCCTGGTTCTGTCATAAAGACAATGCCTCTGAACGAATGCAGCCCACACTGGACACTTAGGACAGCTGGACTCTGCTGAGCTTCTACATGGCCAGGCTAGGAGGCAGCAAGTGACAGGGGCACTGAGGCGGAAGCCCCAGACCGGAAGGACAAGGGAAACAGTGCTTAGGCTATGTGCCAGGGGTGTTCACACACCTTCCTTCAGAGACAAAAGAAGTGGTTTGTGCTTCAGAATGTTCCCAAAGTACTTTTCTCCAAAACGCCAAACTATGTTATGGTTCAAAACTATAGCCCCAGAAAAAAAGCACAGTTGAGAGGATTCAGCCCCTCCATAATTCAAAATGGTAGCATGCAAAATTGTTTTAAAGGCTTCTTTCGTTCCTTCTCATACATAAGATAGGAAATCAAAAATTAATACAGAGAAGCTAGCCCTTGCTGGATGCAGCAAGCCTGAGTTGCCAAGAAACGCTAACTTAGCTGTCCTTTCTCTGTGCTGGCAGAGTTGCCTACACTGCGCCATCTCTAACTCTATCATGCATGGCTGAGGATATGCCACAGAATAGGTGGGCCTAGCATTCCAAACAGACCTGTCATGAAGCTATTTCTTGCTTAAGAATTTCCACTCATTCATACAATGGACATGTTTCGGCATTGAGGATGAAACAGAGGAAAAATCACTTGGCCTGATACCAAATGCTTTCAGGGAGGTTTGGCTTCTGCCATTGGCCTGAGCAAACCACACAGAAGACGGATGCCTGACAAGGCAGAAGCTGCCAGGACACCCTTCCTGGGAGGGAGGGACCCAGGATGCAGGGGAAGGTAAGCCCTCCAGCTAGACACGCTTCTCCCCTGAGATTCCTTACTGTTTGACAAAACAGATGTTCCCTTTGAGCTGAAGCACGATTCATAAAAGTTACTTAATATGAATAACTGATTTCATTTTTATCTTATACTTTATATAATAGATAACAACCTGAGAGTTTTTCCAATAGATATAAACCTAAAATTTCAAATGTTAAGGGAAAAATGTCTTCGTTTAGCTGACCGTAATTTTCTTTTTTAACTGAATATAAGATAATATGCATCCTAAAATAGTGGTATCTTTGATAGCTAAAATATGGTAGGTTACAACAATGTTCTCTGTAGATACAGATAGATAGATAGATAGATAGATAGATAGATAGATAGATAGATAGAAAGAAAGAAAGATAGATAGATAGATAGATAGATAGATAGATAGATAGATAGATAGATAGATAGATATAGATATCTAGATAGATAGACCAAATGTGTGGCACGTAACTAAAAGAGCTACACTACACAGAAAGGTCAAACCTGTAGGTGGCAAATACTCTGGTGCCCAAGTACGTAGGTCCTGAGCCTACCAATCACATCAAAGTAGACACTAAATATGACACCTTCATTATTCCAAGGTGGAATTATATTTGAATGAAAACAGATCTAAGAATGGAGATAAATAAATTAGTAAAGTGCTTGCCTTGCAAGAATTTAGGCCCTGAGTTCCATCTCCAGAACTCATGGAAGTTTTGCCAGTTACAGTAGCCCACATTTGTAACCCCTTGCACTGGGGAGACACAGACAGGCAGATCCCTGGGGCATGATGAATGACTCTGTCATCTTGGCAAATTCCAGCCAGTGAGAAACCCTTTCTCAAAACAATTCCCAAGATTGTCCTCTAGTTCCATGTCCACATATATACATGCATGTACACACACACACACACACACACACACATGCACTCATGCATGCATGCAAATTTGTTATAAAAAGATAGAGAAACCTAAGTTAATACCATAAGCACATAAGCACATAAAAAATGGCCTCAATAAATCTAACCTAACTGTAGAATGAAGTATATGAAACTAACCCCATGTTCTTTGCAACTCCCCAATGTGTGTTGCTTTCCTCTCTATTAATAGAAATTCTATAAACTTGATGAACCACAAGTATGACCTACTATACTCCAAATGTTCAAGATCTGAAGCATGAACATCTATATCTACATACAAGATTTTAGTGGGGAAAAGGGTTTATTATGATAAGGCCAAAAAAGGAATATTGATAACCAGTGTCCATTTCTAAACAGACTAACCAAAACATTAAATTTTTAGTCAATCACCTTCCACATGGATACAAGTTTGTTCCAAAGATGTTTACAGCCTCCCCTTCAGTTCCTCTGCTCCTTGTGGCTACCAGACCACATGATCTGTCTCCCATCCCCACCCAACCATTCCAAGCTCTTCTTTACCCAGTCTGTGAACTCTGGGTGAGCTAAAGGTTATACTCCCTGTACAATTACACATATCACTTGAAAGTCTGGGAACTAAAGAGATGGCTAAAGCTGTGGAAAGCACTGGAAAGATGGTGTGTTAAGTAATGCACTGGCTTTGTTACCACTGCTAGAAAATGCATGAACAACTTAGGAGGAAGGGTTAGAAGGTTTCAAGCCATGGTCAGATGGGCCTGTTGCTTTGGGTCCTGTGATGGGGAAACAACACCTAGAAGATGGAAAAGAGAAAGACAGGAAAGGATGGACCCACAATACCCACTCCCAGGATATGTCCACTCAGGGCTTGGCTTCCTAAAGAGTCCCCTACCTCACAGTAGAAAGTCTCCAGCACCTGAGCATTTTGGGGGACACATATCCAAACTATGTGCCCTACATCTAGGTCCATAGTCCTAGCTGAAAAGTACCAGCAGGGGCTTTAAAAGAGATGAAATAATAAATTTAAACTGGTAATATAGATGAGAAAACAATATTTGAATTTCAGATAACCAGTTCCTCCAAATACCTTGTGAACTCTTTGGACAGGTTTGGTTTGGTTGGGTTGGGTTGGGTTGAGTTGGGTTGGGTTGGGATGAGTTGGGTTGGGTTGGGTTGGGATGGGTAGGGTTGGGTTGGGATGGGTTGGGATGAGTTGGGATGGGTTAGGTTGGTTTGGGTTGGGTTGGGTTGGGTTGGGTTGGGTTGGGTTGGGTTGGGATGGGTAGGGTTGGGTTGGGATGGGTTGGGATGAGTTGGGATGGGTTAGGTTGGTTTGGGTTGGGTTGGGTTGGGTTGGGTTGGGTTGGGTTGGGTTGGGTTGGGTTGGGTTGGGTTTTTATCCTTGCCCTTGGGTCAACTGTATCTGCCTCCTTAGGCATATAGCAAACACTGAGGAAAAGCTCAAAGGAATGAAAGACGATTGGAGAAATGGAAGAGCAGAAAGCATTCTAGGTGGTGAGGAAATCCTGTGAGGAATGGCACACACTAAAAAGAAAAATCCCAGGAACATTTCAAGGACCCTTGCCAGTGCTGTGTGAATGGGAGGAGTGGATTCCCTAGAAAGTAGCTGGCGGCTGGCAGCTGGCGGCCAGACAGTAGCAAGCTTTAAATGTCATGCTAAACTAGGATTTCTTATACAGGGAAAGAAAATGTTCAGTGTTGTCTGATGCACTCAGGGTGGCTTAGGCATTGAGTAACACTGGAGAACTAACCTATGTAGTATAGTAAGTGGCTAAGCATATCAAGCAAGAGGGAGAAAACATCAGAACGGACCTATAGCAACATACATGGGAGGGCACCCACAGAGATCAGAGGCCTCACTCAAGCAGCACCCACAGTGTTTAGAAGTTAAGGAGACAGGGTAGACAACAAAATATAAAAATGAAGTCCAGCCACATGCATGGGAAATAGAAAATTACTTATTGGGGAAGATGGTGATTCTATTAGTGAAATTATGAACATTTATGTTGAAATCTCAATACTTGTCTGCAGCATGGGAAGGATAGATGGTCACACTCAAGATTGCAGTCATCTGGCCCATCTGTGCCCTGCCTCTTGGTTACTAGCCTGCAGAGGAGGTTGGTAACAGAATAAGGTAAACATGTCCCACTTTCCCCGTGACCACCAGAGTGCTTATATGTGTTCACTGCTGTTATTTTGACGTTGGTGTTTGGGAAGTTTTCCGTTTTCCTTCTCTTGGTCTTATGTTTCTCACTGGCTCATCTCGGCCCTACTTCTTCACTTCTCTCTCCCTTTATCACTTCACCTTATGCACCCATTAGTGGTTTTCACACCAGTGAAAATGCTGTGTGAGGAGCCATCACAAAGCCTTTGCATAAAAGCAGGCCATAAATTTTAATCTTAAAATAAGGGATAAATGATACAAATGCATTCACACAGCACACACTTAGCAACTGTAGGGAGCTGGGTCCAATCCTCAGCGTGTGTGTGCACATGCGCATGCAAACACATACACACACAGAGTATAAGACTATTTTTCCCAGTTTATTAAAACCCCTACTTTTTTTTTTTTTTTTTTGGTTTTTTGGATTTGGTTTTTTCCAGACAGGGTTTCTCTGTGTAGTCCTGGCTGCCCTGGAATTCACTCTGTAGAACTCTGTCCTCGAACTCAGAAATTCGCCTGCCTCTGCCTCCCAAAGTTTTGGGATTACAGGCGTGCTCCACCACCACCTGGCTTTTTGTTTTGTTTGTTTGTTTGTTTGTTTGTTTGTTTTTAACCCCTACATCTTTTAAGACAAAATTTAAAAATTAATTCCATCACAGAACAATTTGCTCTCTCTTTCTTTCTCTTTCTCTCTCTCTCTCTCTTTCTCTCTGTCTCTCTCTGTCTCTTTCTCTCTCTCTCTCTCTCTCTCTCTCTCTCTCTCTCTCTCTCTCTATCTCTCTCTCTCTCACACACACACACAAAGATTCTCATTCTAAATTAGGAATGCCAAGCTCTACAACCAAGAAAAAAATTTAAACAAAAATTTGAAACTTTTGGCAACCAAAACTGGAAATTAAAGTATCTATAATCTAATTACACAAAACAGTGAGAAAGCATTTCTGGCAAGCATTTGGTTCATACGCAGCTTTAAGGGAGAGAACATACAGTACAATGATAATGACACACCCCACCCCAAACAGGGATATCTGTTAGATGTCCATACTATGAGCTCTTTGTGCGTTCCATGGTTCAGGCTTAATACTGAGGCTCCTTTTCTCAGCACAGGGGCTTCCACTAAACACACGATGCCTCCACAAGTCCTATCTGTTCACCAGACAACTGGGAGTTTGTCTGGCAGCTTGGCAGACCTCATCCCAAGCTCTGCTAGCTTGCTTTAACCAGTTACTAAGCCTTGTTCCCCCATCACCAGCACCGGTCCTCAGTGCCCAGGAAGATGGACACCTGAGTGAAGATGGTACAGGCAGATCTCAGTCTTTTCCTTCCAAACTAAATGTTCTCTCCATTTACGCCCCCCATAGATCCAAAGCAGGAAATCAAAGATCAAAGGCCTTCGGTGACAGGTTTTTATTATTTGTCTTAAATATTTATTATATGAGAATATACAATGTTTTAAGTAGAACTGGGTTCTTGCAGTGAGAGACATGCAGAGGTTTGTGTAAGCATTATTTTTAACCTATCATTTATTAAGGACTATAGATACTATACACTTACATTTTGGACCAAAAAGGAAATTAAGAGAGTGTATACTATCTCTGTTCTGCAGACTCTGAAAACCACAACAATGCAGGAGCCCAAGGCTTCTTGTGTTGTCTTCTTGTACATACAACAGTGCACCTCTACATCATTCTACCTTCAAACAGTATATCCCTTAGACACGACTCTAAGAACCTGCAGTCTTGTGGACTACATCTAGTCCTACCTGAAGGCTTCCTGGAAAAACACATAGGTGTTTGTTGAGAGATGAGTAAAGTTAGTCACACAAAGGTGAGCACATTCTCTGGACTCTAGTTCAAGGGGGGTGGACAGAGAAGCAGATGGACAGAGAGGCAGATAGATGGACAGAGAGGCAGATGGTTGATCCTGAAAGGGAACAGGACGTCATGCTGAGAAGATGCCGGATGGGATTGCAGAGAAGCTTGATACAGCCAGTGTGATGTTAGTCTCAACTGACAACTAGAGGGAATGTAGACTCAGCTGGAGACATGTCTCTGAGCATGTCTGCAGTAAGCATTTCCAGAGGTGAGACGTCCTACCTGCAAAATGGGTGGCACCCACCAGGCAGCAGGATAGAAGGAAGAGCCGTGGCGCTTGCGTGTCTCTGATTCCTCCTAAGCAAGAGTATCTGTCGCTGTGACTGCCACACTTTGGTAACAGACTCTAGCTTCCCCAGCTGCCCAACACAGACTGAATATCAGTGGCTTCCCAAGGAGCTCCATGCCTTTAGTGCTAAGTGAAGACTGAAGAAGCATCCAGCCTCTAGGACTACGCAGCTACTGGGTTTTTGTCCTTCCTTTGTGCAGAAAGTCTATGATGGAGTGTACACAGCCCTGACTGTGATTGTGTAATGAACCCAGTCTAGTAAAGCCTCTTCGGTTGTGTGGTGTGTGTGTGTGTGTGTGTGTGTGTGTGTGTGTGTGTTGCATATATATGTAGATCTATACATATTTGCATCACATGCACACACACACACACACACCTCACCTCACCATCAACAACCTATGTCTTTCAGGCACTGAGGATGAGGCATCCCCCCACAGGACCCCTGCATCCCATCCATCCATCACACTCTGTTCTTTCCACTTCCCTCCCCTCTTGCATTCATGTCTTTCCCTTCTAGATCATTCCCACAATCAAACAGGCACCTCCCACCAAATAAAGCATCTTCTACAAATTCTATGTTCCAATTAGTAAGGATTTCAATTTCCATAGGTCCTTACCAACATGTCCCATTAAAAGCCTTGATCGATACTGAATGTTTATAAAGTCTACAGTTAGAAAAGAAGCTTGATGTTCCAAATCACTTTGTTTTGCAATAACTAAATCTATTGCTTCTAACAGCAGGCATGAGGTTATTAAAATTATGCGCAATAGCAATTCTGGCTTCTCGGGCATGTTAACTTCAGTGGCACCTCAGGGTCCATGACTGCTGCTATCTTCAATAATACTGACCTAGTGTGCCCTTTCTAGACTGCAAATCAGATTGTCCTGATTAAAACCCTCCCTTCTGTGCTTATCACAGTGCTCTGGGTAAACTCTAACATATCTGGGCTTCAATAAACCCTACCTAACTTCCTTCTGCCACCTTTCCCTGCAGTGTTTCTCCCACATCTATGGCTGGGGTCGTGATGACTTAAATTTCACCAAAACTCAGTTCTGAGACACAGCAGAAGCTTGCCACACAGCGTTCCTTCTGATGAAAATGGTTCTCACTCCTCACCCTTCTCATGGCTGAGTCCTTATCCTCCAACTGAGGTGCCACCGAAGGGTGGCTTTCGGGGAAAATCTCTACGTGCCATCATCCTTTCATGCTCCTTCTCCCAGTGGCTGCTCTCATGCTGTCTAGGCCAATTCTTAGTGCCCATTACTTGATAACTTGAGGTCTCTGTTAGACAGAAAACACCCTGCTTTAAAAAAAAAAAAAGTTCCTGTTTTCTTATTTCAGTTTTTCTGATGCTTAAGACAGGGACTGAAGCTCGGGGAATGCATGCAAAAACAACCAAAGCATGCATTGCAAAGAAGTCAAGTGCCATAGAGCCGGAAAGCTCTCCACGCTGCTTGTTGGTTAATTCAGTCAGCATTTATTTAGAAGTTGCCAGGCACTGGAAACGAAAATAAACAAGAACAAGACATTCTGCCCTTAAGGAATTTACAATTTAGTAGTTAGAAGCAATAAACATAATTTGATGCAATATAGTAAGTATAAGGTTAAAGAAACACAGAGAGAATTCTGGATGCCCAGGAGAGAGACAAATTACCCAGGAAATAGTGTGCAAGAGGCCACGGAGGCTTCCTAGAGAAAAAGAGATTTGAGTTAAGTAGAGAAGATATTGGCCAGGAGCTATAATATTATTCCTATAAAGAGGTCCACATGGATAAAAGCAAGGGAACTGGTGAGTGCGCTCAGGGTGTAACTAATCTACAATACCAGCTGATAACCTTGAAGGGCTGAACCACCCAAGGCCTTATACGAGACAACAAGAAACCTGCCATCTAAATACAGTGGTGTCACTTGATTTGAATTTCTTACTGTGGCATGTATCATTTCACCACTATGAACAAAAATGCCTGATACAAATCAATGCTGTGGAGCAAAGGTTTGCCTTGGCTCACACTTACTGTCCATGATCCACACTTACAGTTTCTGTCCATGATCACTTGGCCCCATTGCTTTGGGGACCTGTATCAAGGCAGCACATTCTAGCAAAAGAAAAAAAAAAAACACTGTTCATCTCATGATGACCAGGACACAAACAAAAGAGGGTCCTAATATAGCCTGTGGTTTGAATATGAGTACCTCCCAGTGTTGGCTAGTTTTTATGTCAACTTGGCCTGAGATATAGTCATCTGAGAGGAGAGAATCTCAATCAGGAAAATGCATCCACAGGATTGGGTTGTAGGTGAGCCTGTAGGGCATTTTCTTAATTGGTGATTGACGTGAGAGGGTCCAGACCATTGAGGTCGGTGCCATCCATGGACTGGTGGTCCTGGGTTCTACAAGAAAGCAGGCTGAAGCATGCCATGAGGAACAAGTCAATAAACAGTACTCCTACATGGCCTCTTCAGCTCCTGCCTCCAGGTTCCCGCCCTACCTTGGCTTCTGTGATGGTTTGTATATGCTTGGCCCTGGATGTGACTATCTAACAAGGATGGGTGGCCTTGTTGGAGTAGGAGTGTCACTGTGGGTGTGGGCTTTAATACCCTATTCCTATGCAAATAAAAACAGCCCTGAGATTCCATCTCACCCAAGAAGGGCTAAATTCAAAAACTCAAGTGACAGCAGATGCTGGAGAGGATGTGGAGAAAGAAGAACACTCCTCCATTGTTTGTGGGATTGCAAGCTGGTACCATGACTCTAGGAATCAGTATGGATCTTCCTCGGACTTAAGTATTATCTGAGGACCCAGATATACCACTCCTGGATATATAACCAAAGGATTCTCTGACATATAATAAGAACACATGCTCCACTGTGTTCATAGTAGCCTTATTTATGATAGCCAGAAGCTGAAAAGAACCCAGAGATGCTTCAACAGAGGAATGGATACATAAAATGTGGTACATCTACACAATGGAGTACTACTCGGCTATTAAAAATGACAAATTCATGAAATTCTTAGGTAAATTGATGGAACTAGAAAATATCATCCTGAGTAAGGTAACCCAGTCACAAAAGAACTTGGTATGCACTCACTAATAAGTGGATATTAGCCCCAAAACTCCAATACCCAAGATACAACTTACAGACCACATGAAGCTCAAGAAGAAGGAAGATCAAAGTGTGGATGCTTTGGTCCTTCTTAGAAAGGGGAACAAAATACTCACGGGAGCAAATATGGGGACAAAGTGTAGAGCAGAGGCCATCCAGTGACTGACTGTTCCATCTGGAGATTCATCCTATATACAGTCACCAAACCCCGACACTATTGTGGATGCTAAGAAAGGATTGCTGAAAGGAGCCTGATATAGCTGTCTCCTGAGAGGCCCTGACAGAGCCTGACAAATACAAAGTTGGATGCTCATAGCCAACCATTGCACTGAGTGTGGGTCCCCAAAGGAAGAGTTAGAGAAAGTATTGAAAGAGCTGAAGGGGTTTTCAACCCCATAGGAAGAACAACAATATCAACCAACCAGAGCCGCCCCCCCCCCCAGAGCTCCCAGGGATTAAGCCACCAACCAAGGAGTACAAATGGCTCTGGCTGCATATGTAGCAGAGGATGGCCTTGTCAGGCATCAGTGGGAGGAGAGGTCCTTGGTCCTATGAAGGATGGATAGATGCCCCCACATAGGGGAATCAAGGGAGGGGAGGCAGGAGTTGGTGGGTGGGTGGAAGAACACCCTCATAGAAGCAGGGGGAGAGGGGATGAGATATGAGGTTTCTGGGAGGGGGGAAACTGGGGTAAAGAGTTAACACTTGAAATGCAAATACATTTTTTTTTAAAAATGCCCTATTCCTAGCTCCCTGGGAGTCAATATTCTGCTAGCAGCCTTCAGACGAAGATGTAGAGCTCTCAGCTCCTCCTGCACCATGCCTGCCTGGATGCTGCCATGGTCCCACCTTGATGATAACAGCTGAACCTCTGAACCTGTAAGCCAGCCCCAATTAAATGATGTCCTTATAAGAGTTGCCTTGGTTATAATGTCTGTTCACAGCAGTAAAACCCTAACTAAGAAAGCTTCTCTCAATAGACTGTGACTATTGAGAGAAAACAACCCTTTCCTACCTAAGCTGCTTTTTTTGGTCATGGCATTTCAAGACAGCAATAGTAACCATAACTAAGACGTCACCCCCATGGGCTCATATGTTCAAATAATTGGTGGAACTATTTGGGAAGGATTAGGAGGTATGGCCTTGTGTCACAGGATAGAACTTTGAGGCTTCAAAAGCTTCCCCCATTCCCATGCATTCTGACTCTTGCTTTCAATTCAAGGTGTAAGCTTTCAACTGATCCTGCTGCTATGCCTTCCATGTATCATCATGGACACTAATCTTCTATAGCCATGAGCCCAGTTAAATGCTGCCTTTTTAAAGTGCCTTATTCCTGCTGTTTTGTCACAGGCATAGAAAGGTAACTAATACATACCCCACCCAAGGCTTGCCACCAGTGGCTCAGCTTCTTCCATAAGGCCTCATATCCTAAAGGCTCCACCTCCCAATAGTACCTGGGCTTTAATACTACCAACACTTTAATACTTGGGCCACCCTAGGACACTCCAGATCTAAACTATGGTACATTTTAATTGTGTATGACTGTGCAGAGGCTAGATTGGAGGATTAGAGAAGGCACTGTGAGTCCGTAACTAGAGTTCAGAAGGTCATTGATGATCACTTTGAGTCAGTCAGTAGGAACTCATAATCAGGCACAGACAGATAGATTTAGAAATCAGGTTTCTATAGGGCCATTTTGGTGTAAACGTTGTGAGGGGAAGACATATTGCATTGCCTATCCACAGCTGTGGAAATAATTAGAGTTATAGATATGGTGGTTAGGAGCTCTCCTATTTGGCTGTTTACCAGAAGCACTTCCGAAGAGGGCTTTAGAAAAATACAACCGGCTCTGGCTTGGTTCCTGAGCCAGTGCACCAGCCTCCATGGGAGGGTCCCAGGAACCTCTAATTGATAAGCTCCTTGGCTAAATCTTACACACATATGTGTACTGGCCTTGGGGGCGGGAGTCCTGGGTTGGACCATCTTTTAAGTGGCGCTTTCCCCTGTCACTCAAATTGGTGTGGAGGGTATCAAGGGGAGGCGGGGTAAAGCTAAGCCAACAACGGAAGCAGGCAGAGGCTAAAACAGGACACTCAGAGGTATGTCTGTATCATCCACAAAAAGGAGAGGGAAGTTCAGGCTAGAGAAGAGATGACTCTATAGAACACAGACTAAGGGCTTTAGTTTGAGCGAGCGTTCATGAGCCAACTTTCTTGTGGAAAACCAGAGGTCTTCGTTAAAGCCAGGAGCCTCACTGTCAGTACCAATCCATCTAAGTCACATCGCCAGTGTAACTAGCGAGAACTCAATAAGAATTAAGTGACTGCATTAGTCTGCTCAGGCTTCTGGAACAAAAGGCCACAGGCACGGTAGCTCAAACAACACTAATTTATTTCTTGACTGTCGTGGAGACTAGAAATCTAAGAGCAAGGTCGAGACACTCTTCCTGGCTTATCCACAGCTGCTTCCTTCTGGACCTTGGCTGCTTGGGCCCACAGAAGCAAAGGGAGTCTCTGATGCCTCACCTTTTAAGGCAATGGTTCTCAACATGTGGGTCGAGACCCCTTGGGCGGGGTGGTCGATGACCCTTTCCCGGGGGGTCATCTAAGACCATCTGCATATCAGATATTTCTATTATGATTTATAACAGTAGGAAAATTAGTTATGAGTAGCAACAAACTAATTTCATGGTTGGGGGTGGTCAGCACAACATGAACAACTGTATTTAAGGGTCATGAAATTAGGAGGGTTGAGAACCACTGTCTTAGGGTCACTAATCCTTTTAGCACAAGACCCCACATGTATGACCTCTTAATGACTTCTTTAGGGACCAGTCTCCAACACAGTCACATGTAGATTCTGATGTCTGTATGAACTCTAGAGGGTCTAAACATCCAGTCTATCACAGTACCTAAAATAATAGTATCCAAGATACAAGATTCTGTGCTGGATGCTAACAAAAGGTCTTCAGTCCACCTCAGTGGCCCAGAACTGATATCGAGCCAACAAATGGAAATAGTCAACTGCTAAACAATGTGATCAGCGCGTAGGGGAGGGTGGTTGGGGATCACAATCAGTATAACCAGGGTGGTCCGACAGGGTGCTTCACAGACGACCCTGAACATGAAAAGAGTCAAGTATTTATTTATCAAGTCAAGTACTTCTGGGATCAACCTCATGCATGTTAGGCAAACAACCAAACACTGGACTGTATACCCAGTCATGTTCTTTCTTTTCTTTTCTTTCTTTTCTTTTAAATTTTGAGACAGGAAAAGCCTTGACTCACTATATAAACCAAGCTGACCTGACTTTGTATCCCCCTAGTCTGCTATTTCCAAAATTGCTGGGATTATTAATTGGCCTGTGCCATGGGGCCCAAGTACAGTGAGAGATTCAATTAGTTGGAAGTAGAGGGAGGATGTGTTTCTTCCTTCAGCACATATGCTTATCTAAATAAATTACACTAACATTCCTGCAGGGGCCCAGTCAAAGTTTCAAATTATTTGGGGTTCCTGTCTCTGAGGTTTTCCTCATTTAACATGAGTAACCATAGACTATCCCTGAAATGATCTTTTTTTTTTCTCTGTTTCTACTAAAGAAAAAAATTACAAGCTCACACCTCCATCAATATTATATTGGTCAATTTTCAGTAGAATCCCTGATACCTCCTTCATCTGTGCAGAATACAGTATGTGGTCATCTTACTCTCCCCAACACCTGGCTCCACTGCATCCTTCCTAAGTATTCATAGGTCTTACTGTTTCTTGGGTTAAGGACTGATTTCTTATTTTAGCGACCCAAAAATAGGACCCAGTTCATTCTGCCAGGTATCTCCCACCAGTCCCCGTCCAGGCTGGATGGAAAGGTCTCTGCTCCGTAAGAACATTCTCACCTGGTACCTCTGGCCCCGTCTTGATTTATCAGATTCATACTCTTTGATATGCATCTTAAATCACAGCCCTTTTCATGACATCTTTCTTGGATTTTACAGAAGCAACAGGGATAGAAAGATTTATTCATTCCGACTCGTAGTTTGGAAGTACAATCCATCATGGCCAGGAAGGTATGGGAGCAAGAGCATGGATAGACAGACGGCCACACTGTGTCTGCACCAAGGAAACGGGGAGAGATGGATGCCCGCATCCCCCTCGCCTCCTCGCTTTCATCCAGTGTGAAGCCCTCGTCCATAGAACAGTGCCTTTCTTCCCTTCTCAGCTAAGCACCTCTGAAACCACTCTCTGAGGAATGCCTAGAAGTGTGTCTCTTCAGTGGTTCTCAATCCTATCAAGTTGATAATGAAGATGCCATCACATTTGTTTACCCAAAACAGCAGCAGTGCCATGCATATCAGAGTCTACTGGGTACCAACTTTCTGAGAGGTGACTACACACACAGAGCCTCCCACCATTCTGAAATCCAGGGGACTCTCAAAGCATGACTGTTAAAGAAGGGACTCAGCGGCCAAACAAACCCATCCGCTACCAGTTTCCAAGCAGAACTCGCCGCTGTATTTGTCAGCCACCTACAAACAAGTGTATTAAAGTCTCTTTGCCCTCAAAATTAAATTTCACATAATGAGAATATAAACTCCGAGCTGGAGAAAGAGCTCATCCAGGAAAGCACTGGTCAGACAAGCGTCAGGACCTGAGTTCAGATGTCCGTAAACAGTGCTCAGGAGGAGGAGCCCTCAAGACCCCTGAAGCTCATTGGCTATCCAGTCACATCAGTGAGCTCTAGGTTCTAGGAGAGACCGTCACTCAAAAAATTAACACTGAAAGCAATTAAGAAAGACACTCAAGGGCTGGAGAGATGGAGTGGTAATTAAGAGCACTGACTGCTCTTCCAGAAGTCCTGAGTTCAATTCCCAGCAACCACATGGTGACTCATAACCACCTGTAATGGGATCTGATGCCCTCTTCTGGTGTGTCTAAAGAGAGCAACAGTGTACTCACATATATAAAATAAATTTTAAAAGATGCTGGATATTAAAGTTTGGTCTTCCCACATGTGCACACACATACACATGTGAACATACAAGGAAAACATAAGCCCAGAAGCAATCTGGCAAGCACGAAGGTAAATGGAATATATTAAGAAGTCTCCTCGGACAAAGAACAATTTTTATTACACATTCATTTAGAATGGCTGAATTTTATTACATACATATTCTACTTTTTCACCATACTAAAATGATCTCTGGTTTAATTCATCTTCATAGGACAGTGTGGTATAATGGGAAGTGTGTCTACTATAAGGAAAAGATAAATTCATCCATTTAAATGCAGAATCAACAAAGAACTAGAGGAACATTAGCTTTAAAACAGTACAGAAACATTCAACAGCTTTAAGAAAAACAAGAGCACAGGCTAATGCTACCCGGCCTATGTTTACAAATATCTGCCATTGCTACCTGAGATGTGATAGCCTTATTTAAGGCTATCACAACCAACTACTTAGACACCATGGCCCACTAAGAGGTTGTAACCTTTGTGGCTAAAGTCTACTGTCAACAGGATCTGGAGTTACCTAGGAGGCAAGCCTTCAGGTACACCTATGAGGGAATCATTTTGATGGCTCTCACTGTGGTAGGAAGACCCACCCTAGAAGAAGAAAACAGGGCTCCCTAGCCTGTGTACTGGGCTGCATACAAAGCAAAAGACTAGCTAAGTTGTACTTACAATGTGACCAGCTTTCCAAAGCTCCTGGTGCCATGGCTTCTCTGCCATGATGGACCAAGCTGTGACCCCAAACAAGCCCTTTTCTCCCTTAGGTCTCCTTTGTCAGGATATGCTATCACAGCAATGGAAAACCAACCACTACTCAACACATACTTAGAAAAACTCTGATCTCATCCCGTGCTCCCCTCACCCACTCACAACCATTTTTTGGGTAAACTAAGAGCATATTTCAGCTTAGAAAAATGGCTCGTAAAGGGTCATGTGGCTAAGACACTCATTTAGTTCCTGCTGTATGCCAGCATCACATTACAAAAAATAACAAGCATACAGGAAGCTGCAAATAATTGGGAAAATTGACAGGGAACCAATCACATAGTGCAAACTCTGCACAGACATAGGCACAAGGACACTGGAGGCAGGCCCTGAGGAAGACAGGACAGCAGTGGAGAACACCAGTATGTTATCTCGCCTTACCTGGGACATTTCTTCAACATATACCCAGGAAGGACCTGCCACCAGTGTAAACCAAATCCACAAACACACTCCTAGTCCTTACAGCAGTTAGACTTCTGGCTGGGCTAGAAAGATCCATGCTTATCATATTCTCTCTCTCTCTCTCTGTCTCTCTCTCTCTCTCTCTCTCTCTCTCTCTCTCTCTCTCTCTCCTTCTCCGTGTGTGTGTGTGTGTGTGTGTGTGTGTGTGTGTGAGAGAGAGAGAGAGAGAGAGAGAGAGAGAGAGAGAGAGCTAGCATTTCCAAACAAAAAATGCACCCTAAAAATGAGGTACTTCATATAATAGAATCTAATGCCTCCCTTAAGCCTATTCCGTGTCCAGCAAGATGGCTCTTTAGGCAAAGAAGCCTGCTCCCAACCCTTACAACCTGAATTCCATCTCTGGGAACTATACGGTGGGAAAAGAGAAGCAACTGCACAAGTTGTCCTCTGACCTATGTGGCATGAGCACCAACATACGTACACATGTATGCACACACATGCACACACTTGTGTACACACAAAGTAAAGAGTTTCTAAAGTGATAAAAAAAAAATCTACCCTCTAGTATAGCTAAGAATGCCTGCAAAATTCATTCTATTACTTCTGCTTCAATTGCACTCATGGTGTCTAGGATTCACCTTGAGACTCCTCGTGTGTCACTTGATTTTTTTTTTCAACTTAATACTTTTCATTTATAAATTAAATTAGCAAAATATGCTTGACTACTCTCTCAGGGAGCGTTAGAGATTAATGAATTAATAAACAAAAAAGTGCTTTGAAACTGCTGGAAGGGAGAAGCAATCTAATTCAGTTTCTGTGTATGTATCTATTGAGAGAAAACAGTTACATCGTAATACTGCTGAAAGTGAAGGACCATTTCTCTCAGGGAGTCACAAATGTGCACTAAGTTAGTCCAGGCTTTTTAAAAGTGCACTTTAATGCAATTGTAATTGTGTAATACACACACACAGACACACACACATACACACACACACACATCCTACACTGCAACTACATGTTAATATTCCTATACTTTCTTTTCTTTGGGATGGGATGGTTTTTGTTAGCTTAGTTTGTTTTTGTTTTATTTTTATTTATTTTTAGTTTTGATTGTTTGTTTTGAGATAGGATCTGGAACTCTGTCTCATACTGGCCTGGAGGAAACCTATCTATCATCATACCCAGGCACATAAAACTCATGGAAAGCCCCTGCCTCGGTATCCCAACCATTCTATGCTTACTTTTTTAGTATTCAAAAACATCTAGCCTAAATAAAAGATTTAAGGAAAATATCATCTTTTAATGAATGTATCTTTTGGGCCAGATACAAGACACCATCTTAGACATCTTAGACTTCTCTCTCTCTCTCTCTCTCTCTCTCTCTCTCTCTCACACACACACACACACACACACACACACACACACACACCAAATATGAAGTCAAAGAGGCTTATATAGGACACCTACTCCAGTTGGCCAAGCATAAGCCATATCACCATAACGGGATGACTCCTTTTCAAGAGCTGCTCCCTGGGGTCTCTAAATGAAAACCACAAACAATGAAGGTTTGTCATTGTGCTGGATGGTGTTAAGTCAACTTAAACATAAGCTAAACTTATCTAAGAGGGGAAAACCTCAATTAAGGAAAATCCTCCCAAAGATTAGGCTGTAAGCAAGCATGCAGAGCACTGTTTTTTTACCTAGTGGTGGGTGAGGGAGGGCTCAGCTCATTACAGGCGGTGCTATCTCCATAAGAAAACAGCCTAAGCAAGCCATGGAGAACAAAACAGCAAGCAGCAGCTCTCCAAGGCCTCTTCATCAGCTCCTGCCTCCAGGTTCCATGTTTGAGCTTTCCTGCCCTGACTTCCTTTGATGATGAACAGTACTGTGGAAGTATAAGCCAAATAAGCCCTTTCTTCCCAGAGTTGCTGTACTCAGGTGTTTTGTTGAAGCAATGGTAACCCTAACTAAGATAGTCACCTATCAACTTACTTATTTAAGTTTATCTATCTTTTTTTATTATTCCAGGTCACTGATACAATAGGCAACAGGGTGCTTCAGCAACCCTATTTCTAATATGCCTAAATATGCAACTTATAGTTCCAGCATTTCCTTAAAGCAGAGACACGACATACTGTCGTAAGGAATCAGCGATGGACCCTTTCAGGACCTGGAAATAGAGATCTCTCTCCAACATGAAAGACTTAAAACAATATTGATGCTTATTTAAAACGGATGATACAAATAACTTATGATACTGATGGCCCTTAATGGCTCTCAGTTCACTTGAAGACTGCACACACAATAAAAGCAATAATATGAACCAGACAAACTGAAGTATGTCATTTGCTACACAAATGCATTTGGTTTTAACCTAAAAACTCATCCCTTTCTTTAAGAAGTGACATTTGGGGCCTATTGTTTATTTATATACAATTTTACAGAAGCATGCCTTGGTTTGAGAAAAATCAGTGACTACGACAGGCTCAGCTTTCTAGCTGATGCCCACCTAGACAATACCTCTAGTGTGTCATTTGGACCTTTTGCATCTCATGCTTTCTTTACTCAGGGAGTTACTATCTCAGAGAATTATCTGGTCTAAATCTGAGAGGAACTCTATTCCCTGTCTCCATTTACCATCCTGTATGGGGCTGAGGTGGGGGTGGGGTGGGGGGACAATGTTCTGATGGTGCTAGCAAGAAGAGTAAGTCATGGAAGTGTCAAGAAGATCTGGTCCAATACTGATACCACTAAGGGATGGGAAAAGGAGGAGGCAGGGTGGGGTTGAGAGGGAGGCTCTCGAAAACAATAGGAGGAGGGGGAGCAGACAATGAAACCAAACCCAAGGCCATGAGTTCTGAACATCAAGTTCCAAAGCCAGCTCTCTGACTTTTCCTGACCTTGAACAAATCTCTTGAATCCTCTGAATCCTAACTCCAGGAAATGAGTGTAAATTAAACCAGAGGGAGGTTTCTTACATCAGTCTTGTTTGATGCCAAAGTTCTTGCTTCTGGTAAAGGAAGAAAAGTTAGACTATTCACAGCTACAGATGTGCAAGGTACCATTAATGTTCCATTTATAAACACTGTCATTTGTTAAAAATGGTTTCTGAAAAATACACTTTTTAAAGCTTATATATTAAGACTCAGTCTTACTCTGTATTTCTGGCTAATCTGGAACTTCATATGAAGGCTAGGCAGGCCCCAAACTTACAAAGATTCACCTGCCTCTGACTCTGGAGTGCTGGGGTTAAAGGCTACCATGCCCAGCAATATACATTACTTAACGCCAACCTCTTCTTTTTCCTCTCATACTTTCTGAACAAAACAATGTTTTTAGGTTTGCCTATAAAAAATTTTCTCTGATACTTTTAGATCCAATTTATTTCAAAACTTTAACTAGTGCTTCATTTTGAAATAAGAAAATAGAATTCCTCTTCAGTGTCTCAGAAGCGTGTGTGTGTGTGTGTGTGTGTGTGTGTGTGTGTGTGCGCGCGCGCGCGCATATCCACTCGTGCTGTGCATGTGACTCCCATCAACACTCAGTCATATATTTAATCTCTCCAGTATCTTTTTTTCTCTTCCCCTCTTCAATGTACAGTATCTCTTTGTGTTTAAAAAGACAGTCTAAATTCAATAGCTTGTTGTCAAGCCAGACACTGAGATGTAGATCCCCACCTCCCTGCCTTGACATTGATACTTCAGTCCATGTAGCCTTGAGCTTAAATGACACTGGTAACCCATATATTGTCTGCTTTCCACTTAAACCCTGGATCGATTTCAGAGTGGCAGCTTGGGGAGGACTGTTTTATTTTAAAAAGCAATATGCTATAAAGCTTTATCCCAGCTAATTGACAGTGTATTTAACAGTCCTTATCTTATATATCCATTTGAAAATTATGGTCTCATACTTTATATTCTGTCAGCTTTCTTATTTTAATTACTAATTACTAGTGGGAGGGTACATGTGCCATGGTACTATGCAATAGTCAAGAGAGCAGATTTATGCAGATTCCATGGATAGCCAGGTCAGGTCATTAAGCTGACAGAGCACACCCCTCTCCCTGCTGAGGAATCTGGTGAGCTTGGCAGTTCTGTGAGTATACCCTCTCTCTCTCTCTCTCTCTCTCACACACACACACACACACACACACACACACACACACACACACACACGTACACACATGTACACACCTGTACATAAATAAATATATATATATATATATATATATATATATATATACACAGACATCAGCTTCTGAATGTTTTACATGCCTACTAAGCTTAGAATTCAATAGATGTTCTTTAATGTTACTTCTACATTTCTCAAGGATTCCAATAAGTCTTGTCCAAGGTTAAGTCAAGGTTTGGCTGCTTACTAACCATTCGATCTAAACAAATAACTTTCTTTCTGCCTCTGGGTTGTATCCCCATCAGCATTTGGATATGAAAACCATAGGAACTGAGAGATATGGGGGCTCTGTCAAAGAGTCCAGTAGACTTAGATTGGGAAATGGAAGAACGCTGTCCATATAGAATATTACATATTTAAAGTTTTAATATAGAATATTAAATTTGATTATTCTATACAGTACATTAGCTTTCAGCTCTCTTAATTTGTCCCTGGTCAGAGAGGGAAAAAGTCCCCTTTTCCTGCCTGCCTTTGGTCCTCTTCAAACTAAATAAGAGCATCATAATAAGTAATACCTCATGGTTTAACTCTACTTAAAAATACCCATGGCAAAAGGTGAGGTCCACAGAAAGCCTCATGCTGCTCTGTTGTGGGTAGGGTTTGTCTGAGAAGCTTGGGTTCCAACTGCAATGCTAAGAGGTTGGAGAACTTTCATGAGACCTTAGGAAGAATGATTGAGATCACTGGGGTCTTTGATCTCTGGAGTAACTGATGCACATCCGTGGGACTTGGATAAATTCTCCAGATGGTTGTTACATGAGAACATCCCCCCTCCCCTTTGTCTCTCTGGCTTCCCACTTTGTCATGAAACCTGTACCTCTTTCCCACACACTCCCACCATGAAACCTTCACCAGAACCATACCAGAACCTGTTTGAGGCTCCAGACTCTAAAAACTTTGTACTAAATAAACCTTATTTCTTTATAAAATTGCCTGGTCTCTACTATTCTGCTATAGCAAGAGAAAGCATACTAATACATAAAACAAATATTATATCTCATTGATAGAGAGCCTAATACCCCTACTTTCTAATGTGCCTGATACTGTTTCCAATCCTCTGAGATTATGGAAGACTGCCTGCCCAACATCTTTAGTTGTGGTATAGTAGTGGGGGTTTATGGTTAGTAGGACAAGTGTCATGGGTGCATGCCCGAGGAAGGCAAGATGTCTGATGTCTTCTCCTATTGCTCTCCATCTTAGTTTTCAAGATGGCATCTCTCACTAAACCTGATGCTCATTTTTCTGACTAGGTTGGCTGCCTAGCAAGTTCCTGGGATCCACATGTTTCTGGGGTTACAGTCACCTAAGGCCATACCTAATACCAAACTGCAAGAGCTTACATAGCAAGCATTCTTAATCACTGAACCATCTTCTGGGGCCCTTAACTTCATTCTTTAAGACAATAAAGAACATTTTTTTAATAATAGTTAATCAGAAGTAAAACCAAAACAAAGATATTCAGTTGAAACCAGATCACTGAGCCATATTTTTTTTTCCGGACAAAAATGTTGATCGTGGTGAATAAATCCTACTAACTGTGAACCTGTGATAACCTTAAAGGGCATTATATAATGCAGATTCAGCGTGAATGTCTTCATAATTTCAGGTTCCACCAACTCATTAGATAAAGAACAGTTCATGTTTTTCATATTTTGCTGAGTAAGTTCCTTGGAGATTTCTAAGCATAATTTTCAATTAGTTATCCCATTTTAGTTGTTAGCCACCATTAACCTAATAACTAAAATCTTAGAAGCCATTTCTTTTTTTGAAAATACAATAACTAACATGCTTTGATATTTTAACAGAATCCTTCTCAATACAAACCTACTCTGGCTTAATAAGTTTTCATCTTGATCACAATTAGAGGACTCTTACTTTGAGACATGTTCACGGAATCCATCAAGGAGTCGAGTCTGTTAGTCCTTGAGCTATAACAAACTTCAGGTTTAATTCTGATCACACCCAACAACATCACCAAATGACTCAGTTCCCCTCAAACAAGATAGCCAACATCTTCATAAACCTCATAAATAAATAAATAAATATTATTGAGATGTTTCACACTGAAACAAACTTCCATATAGTCCATGTTTAAAAATCTTTTATCTGGTTTCCAGTAACCACAAAATCTTCACGACTTGTTCAGAATTAGGGACCTGTTTGCCATTCAGACTAAAATAAAATAACACAAAATCTTCTGCCTATATAATCAGCATTGAGCAGCTAATGCTGCTAACAAGTGTATCATTAAAAATATTTGCACATTAGCAGCTTGTATAGTTTTCACTTAGCACCTCGATAAATAAGTTATATGCACTCTAAACACATACTTAAGGAAACAGCTCAATTACATTTCATAGCTATCTTCAAGAATGCCTAGTAAATAAAAATGTGTACCTTTTCATTAACTCTTCTAAGATAGTAGATGAACACAACATAGTAGACATAAACTTATCAAAATAGCGCCCAGAGTTATAAGACTAAAAAGATACTGCAAGTATTAACCAAAGGTCTGATAACGCCCCATGTGGAAGGGCAGTACAGCACATAGGATTTTGGGGGGAGGGTTTTGGTTTTTTGTTTGTTTGTTTTTTGGGTTTTCAAGACAGGGTTTCTCTGTGTAGCCCTAGC
Source organism: Apodemus sylvaticus (assembly GCF_947179515.1). Taxonomy (NCBI): domain Eukaryota; kingdom Metazoa; phylum Chordata; class Mammalia; order Rodentia; family Muridae; genus Apodemus; species Apodemus sylvaticus. The sequence goes on from NC_067483.1 coordinate 69,890,256, forward strand.
TGTCCTGGAATTCACTCTGTAGACCAGGCTGGCCTTGAACTCAGAAATCTGCCTGCCTCTGCCTTCCAAGTGCTGGGATTAAAGGTCTGAGCCACCACTGTCTGGCAGCACATAGGTTTTAAAGACTGGGTTAAGGAGTTCGAACACCTCAGGTTGGACTGAAGTTTTTACATTAACTCAAATTAGCCACGAGTGACTTGTTTGAGCTCATTATATTTTAATTTACTATTAGGTAAAAATGAAATGAATAAGTGTACTTACCTCTTCAGAGTTTTATGAGGATTAAATGTGATTTTTCATATAAAAGGACCCACGATAGTATCCAAGATAAAGCAATCACTCAGTAAATAGTAGCCATTATTTTTTATCAATACTGAAATCTAAATATACAAATTTAGAGTCAGGCCTCAAAATCTTTTCTATTTGTGCAGGGGATTCAGGCCTGTACTCCCAGCTACGGCAGCTGCTGAGAGAGGACAGTCCCGAGTTCAGTGCCTGCCTGGGATACAGGGTGATTCAAGTCTACAAGGTGGGGGTCAGGGCCGGGGCGAGGGAGGAAATGAGTTGGAAATGTGGCTGAGTGGTGAAGCACTTGCCTGCCATATACCAGGCCCTGAGTTCAACTGGAAGGGAGGACAAGAGCGTTCCTATAAATACACAAATAAGAAAGCAGTTGAATAAAGTCAATTCTTCCATTTACAAACCAGACCAAAGGACAGATGTGAGCCTGGTCGTGAACCCGTCTTCCTTCGATCCATGGGTTTTACTTTCTGGGTATTAGACCATAAGCAGCTTCTGACTACCAGCATATAGGCTCCCTTGAACAATCACAACAATCTAGCTACTCACACTATAGCACATTAATATGCAAATCCATCGCTTCAGCAAGAAAATCACAAACAAGTAGTTCATTCATGACACGTTTTATTCATAACAAACTTGTCACCCAAAAACTGGTTTTATAGATACAGTTAAATAAACACATTCAACATCCTGATATATTCAATGGTATCTCTTAAAAGAAAAACAGTATAAGCAAACTATTTTTGATGGAAAGATATGGTCAGTAACTAAAGGTGGATTGTTAAGTGGTAAATAAATCAGTAAATAAATGCAACAGAATTTTGAAGAGAGCAAGCTTAATTCAGAAGCAAACAGTTCACACACGTGAAGATCCTGGGGCTTGACTGTACGCGGTCACTACACAATTGGTCAAGCATTGAACCGAGAACAGCTATGAGCAGAGGAGAAAGACTGACTGCCTTTTAAAGAACTTTATATTGGTTATAAAGCTCCTGCTTAATAAAAATTAAAAGATTCCACTGAAACATGAAAACCTTTTCTTTTTCAACCTGGGCTGATTCACTTCTGAAATGGAGGGTTGTTTTTTTTTTTTTTTTTCCTCTCCTAAGGTTGAGTTATAATTAGAAATTAGATTCCTCAATCATTCAATGACCGAAATCTTTATTAAAGTCAAATGACCTTCTTCTAATTAAGTTTTCTCCTTAGTATATAAGTTGTGCTAGACAGGGCTACTCTGAAGCTAATAAAGGTTTTATGTACTTACTTTGTGAACATATTCTATGCCCATTATTTTCTTATCAGCCTTATAGTCAACTACTGGTAAAACTTTATAAAGTAGGAGAAATTACTAACACATTCTGATAAGTGCTCTGATTTTTATAGTCCCTTTTTTCATTTTATTATGGAAGAATGCTCAGAATTAAATATGTTACTCTCCTGTGCCTCTGTTTTATTCTCATTACAGAAGAATATAGCTAATGAGGAGAAATGTACACACTTTCATTATACCATTAAGAAGATTGTTCTGATTTGCCAACCTAGAGGGCAGAACTGAGATATGTGCAAACACTTTACATTGAATTCAAAAGCACTGAACAAAATATGCTTAGATATATGCTCATCCAAGCAAATTATAAGGAAGATAAATAAGAACATGAACATGGCTGTTGTGTTTGAAAAATTTTAATCCTTAAGAATGAGGATCATTAAAGAACTTCTTGCCTTAGACCAGAGGTCTGAGATGACGCAGGCAAAATGTTTGGCTGTTGCCTTTCCTATTGAGCAAAAATTAATTATAAAACCAAGGAGAAATGATCAAGGCAACTAACTACGCAGGGGTAGCTGCCAATTGCGAGCAATTACACGGTTTTATCTTTCTAGTTCACAATGAAGAGTATCTCCTGAGAGACGGAGCATCATCTGAGAAAAAGGGAAACGCACTTCACAAAGCTCACACCCAAAAATGTGGGAACAGTTTACACATTGCCAAGCAGTAACAAAAAGAAAGAACGGGATGGAGAGCCGCAGCAGGAACCCTCTGCATCACAAGCCGCTCACCAGCCAAATAAAAGAATGAAGTGCAATCCCAGATTGTCCCCTCCAGCCCACTGTTTTCATTGCTGCACCTTCTACCTGGTTTACTACTAGGAACCAGATTCCAGCCTCCAGGATGCACTCCTCATGCAAGGCCATTAAGGTAACTCAATCCTTCCTGAATTGTTGGCTGAAAAAAAAAACGTTGATTCCCGACTTAAAACAGTAACAATTCTTTGTTGTTGTTGTTGTTGTTGTTGTTGTTTTAATTAGGAGACGTGAAGCTATAACTACAATTTGGATTCTGGATGTTAGCTTGAAGACCCGCTGGATAAACAAGAGCTTAAGGAACGCAAGAGAATGCTGGGGGGGGAGGGGGCATAGAGAGAGTGCGAGAAAGATGCTGGTCAGTTCTGAGATGGTGCAGGAATGACACCGCACCGGAACATCGCAAGTCCACGGTCACCCCTGGAGGTCTCTGGTTTTCAGTCATCCTGAGCAGCAAATGGATGCACATTCAAACACACCACCGTTTATTCTTCCAAGGCGAATGGTAGGCAAGCATCTCCAGATAAGCCTTCACCACAAGGATTTTTGGGTTCACACACCCCGCCTCCCCTGCTCGCTCGGGGCAGGCGATGACTGTCTCAAACAGTAGACAGCTGAGAAGATCGGAGAGCCAGGGCCAGGGGATTGGGGGAGGTGGAGGGGGGGGACGAAGGAGGATGGGTAAATCCCTGCTGCCGAACTGAGAGCCTCGGTGAGAGTGACAGGGAAAGGAGAGGGATGTTGAGCCCGAGAAAGAGCTGGGAACTGGAAAACACCGGGCTGCGCGTCCAGGCTGCCAGAGGCTGGCGCGCACCAAGCCAGCGAGGGAAGTGGATCCCAGGGCGTACCCCGACTCCCCACCGAGGGTGGGGAGGAAATGGCTTTGGCTTTGTACGGCAGGATGAAAGGCAGACAAGGGGTCACCACCGGGTAGAGAATGCTAGGACGAAGGATGCCCAGAGCAAGGAGGACCCCGCCTGCTCCAGGGACACTACCGCTCTGCCTCCAATCCGCTGCAGCCTCTAATCCACCCTCGGGCTCCCCACACCGTTCCACGTTCCAACGGCCTGAAGCACAGGGCTCCCCCACGGACGCGCCCCCACCGCGCTCCCGGTGCGCTCACCTGCCCACGAAGTTCTCGAGCACTGAGCTCTTGCCGGCGCTCTGGCCGCCCACCACGGCGATCTGCGGCAGCTCTAGCAGACAGCTCTGTCCCAGAGCGGAGAAAGCGTCCTGCAGACGGTTCACCAGAGGGATCAGCTCTTCCATCTCCCGGTTCCCCATCTTGCCCGTGCGGCCAACTGCCCCACAGGTCCCCGCTCGACTCTGTGACCTGGCAGGCAGCCCAGGCCTCGCAGCACTTGTCCCGGTTGTCACAGCGCGGGGCTCACACGGCTGTGTCCCTGCACCGATGTCCGAACCCTGCCTCCCGCGGCTAGGCTCCTGACAGCTCACAGCAGACAGCGCGCTTGCGCAGCTGAGAAAGGCGAAGGAGGCGTGGCCTGGTCCTGAGACGGCCACGCCCACACCACACCTCTCGCCTGCTTCTCCCTAGAGTTTTCAACCCTACTGGCCTAGCCCGGGCACATATACACTGCCGTCCAGCTTAGGCAAGATGCCACCGCCCAGGCTAAAGGGCAGAGTACTGCACTCGGTCAAGGAATAGCCTAAAATCACACCCAACAGGAATTGCTGTTCCTTTTGAAGGAGCTACACCCCTCAGAGGAAACCCAGCGGAAAGCACTACCGTTTGTCCTCAGCTAACAGCACATTGACAACAGCTTCACCGTGCACCACCACCACCACTGTACGCACCAGAATATATTTCCCAAAAGGAAATCTCACTTTTCACCCTCTACTCCAAAACCCCAGATTGCTGTGGGATGCAGAGATAAGCTAGGCTTTTGGAGTCAATCTGACCTTATCAAAGTACTCACCATTACCAGCCTGTTCTACTCAACCTCCTGTAAGCTAAAATGTAGTTCCTCGAACTTTCTGCTCCCTACTCCTACCATACTCATTCTGGCTTTTGGGATTCCTTGCTGAGCCTAGCTGTCCTTTTAGCTTCTGGATAGGACAAAGACTTTGGCTGTGGAGCCCATCAATAACCGTGCGGTCTGCACTCAATCCGTTAAATTTAGCACACTGAGAAGATTCTGTGCCCAGTGATGGAGACACAGAGATAAATGGCCATGCCTCTTCACCTCCTTCCAGTGGTCCTCCACCCTGTGCATTGTGAATACTGACACCTCTTAGGGTTTAGTGTGTAGTATTTACTTTCTTTATTATTTTTTGTATTATTATTTACTTGTCATTATTGTCCAATGACTTTAAGGAACATTAAGGCTAGAGACTACATAGGAAAATAGGTTGCATCTCCAGCATTCTGGGGTCTTCACTGTAACTTAGGCATCACCCTCACACTATCGCCCCTCTAGGGCAACAGTGAACGAAGTCTGCTCTGCCTCATGTTCCCTAGCCTCGGTGGCTGTCTGGATATGGTATACGATCTCATGGCTGAGTCAATCTTTCGCTTTTCATGCCTGCAAAACCAGTACCACATGAAGTACAGTGCCTCATTTCGGGATGGGAACTTTGGATCACTGTTGCAGCAGCCTCTGGGCACAGACCCTGAGGAAATACTTTTCTCTAGGCATCTCTTCCAGGAGCTGGTTGCAGGGACATCTGCGGCAGAAGTGGGTGGAGCCTGGCCATATTGCATCTGTAGTCAGAAGGCAGAGAGAAACAGATGCTGGTCATCAACTTCCTTTGTCCTTCCTATGAAGTCAGAAATCTCAGAAATCCCAACATGTGGAATAGTCCCACCTTAATTAACCTAATCTAAATAATCTTTTAAAGACACGCCCAGAGGTTTGTTTCCATGGTGATTCTAGATCCTGCCAAGTTAACAGTCAATATTTGCCACCACAAGTGACCTTCCAAGGTCAATGTACTTACTATAAGGAAATTGTTATGGTTAAATTAAGTCATAATGGTAGAACCCTAGTTTGAAAGACCTAGTGTTCCTGTGATAAAAGACACCAGAGAACCAGGCCTATCTGCTATATAAAGACACAAGAAGGCAATCATCTTCCAAGCAGAAAGATGGCCCTCACCAGGACAGATCAACAGGCATCGTCGCCTTAAATTTCGTAGCCCTGAGAACATTGGATAAAAATGTCTTTCAATGGTATGTAATTATACAATTCAAGCTTACTGCAGGTGTAGGATGTCTTTAAGGGAACCTGTCATGGATATCAGGGAGCAACGACTCCATCTGCAGAGGGTCATAGACAGCTTCTGAGAAGACATGGTCCTTGCTGGGTTCCTCCTTCACACCTCTACACTACATGCTGTGTAAGCTGGGTACACGAGCCCATGTCCAAAGTCTTTCGAGCTCTAATGCAGAAGACGATGATGCTATCGTGCCTTAGAAAGAAAATATATCAGCTACTGGAAACCTCTAATCAGTCCTGTTCACTTGGTTCAAGAAGCCATCCCCAATTACTCTTGCCAGCTGCTTTTCTTCTTTACCTCCCTTTTCCAGAATATTCTGCAGTAGCGTGGTGGCAGGAGAATCTAAATCCACTTGAAATAGCCAAGGTCCTTCAGAGGTATAAATTTCTATTCATAAGTTAATCCAGGTAAAACAAATAGGAAACAGAAATATGAATTGGAAAAGCAGATAGGACAACACCACAGAAAGCCAACATCTACCTTTTCCAGTATATATGAAGGCTGAGGAGGGGTGTCTGAGGAGGGGTGTCTGAGGAGGGGTGTCTGAGGAGGGGTGTCTGAGGAGGGGTGTCTGAGGAGGGGTGTCTGAGGAGGGGTGTCTGAGGAGGGGTGTCTGAGGAGGGGTGTCTGAAGAGGGGTGTCTGAGGAGGGGTGTCTGAGGAGGGGTGTCTGAAGAGGGGTGTCTGAGGAGGGGTGTCTGAGGAGGGGTGTCTGAAGAGGGGTGTCTGAGGAGGGGTGTCTGAGGAGGGGTGTCTGAGGAGGGGTGTCTGAGGAGGGGTGTCTGAGGAGGGGTATCTGAGGAGGGGTGTCTGAGGAGGGGTGTCTGAAGAGGGGTGTCTGAGGAGGGGTGTCTGAGGAGGGGTGTCTGAAGAGGGGTGTCTGAGGAGGGGTGTCTGAGGAGGGGTGTCTGAGGAGGGGTGTCTGAGGAGGGGTGTCTGAGGGGGGGTGTCTGAGGAGGGGTGTCTGAGGAGGGGTGTCTGCTCAGTGCCCAGTTTCTTGAGCGCATCATGCAATCATCCCCACCCAGTCCCAACCCCGGTGATGGACGGCAAGTTCCTTCCCCTGCCTCTCATCTTTATGTCGTCACTTCTTTGCTGGTAGTTCCTAAAGGTTTAAAACCCTTTTTGGCTTCTGTGTGTGAGAAGTTAGGATTTTGATAAGCCCATGAGAACACTGTTATATAAGTGTGTATTTTACTTCATGGTCATTCTCAGAGATGACCTTAAGGAAAGAATACCACAAAAAAAAAAAAAATGAGATGAACTGTTTTAAAACTGATATGGCATCCCCACCACCCAAAAAAGTAACACTCCATGAAACACAGTCACACTTCACTCTAGATAAACAGAATTTTTCTCCATTTTGATCACCTACCTTATTTATTGGACTTAGTTCCACACAGCCTGGATATTTCCAAAATCAAATCTATAAATAATAAATATACATGTATATACACAGACATATATTTTAAATATCCTGCAGGATGAAAGCATGAAAGAAAACTTTTTCAGTAAAGAAAATATGCCTAGAAAAAAATGTGTGAGCTCTCCAAAATCGCAGACTTGAATATATATGAATTTAGGAATTCATGTTCACAAAAATCCACAGCATTATTACAAAGTCCTATCTTGGTTATTTCCCATAGTGCCCAGCACAACATTTAATAAATTTTTATGAGGCGAGCTGAACCAAAATTGTAAGCATCTGCCATGCTATCCATTCAACAGCTGGGCATTAATCCCCCTGCTCCAGACACTGTTTAGGATCTGTTTGAGCTCTTTGCTTCTTTCCCCCAAAGTTTTTTTTTCTTCCCCTCGCACAGATTCTAGACCTTTCTGAAAATCAGACTCACTGCAGAGGCCTTTTCAAGCTTGTTAAACAGGATGAGCAATTTAAACAGGCAGGCTCTCCAAGGTGCAGTCGCTCTCTGTGGCACTGACATCATCCCTTCTCTCCTTCGGCTTATCAGGCTAGTGAAAGGTATGGACTCCCTACTCCACACGCCTCACCTGCTGCCAGGCATCAAAACAACTGTGGAAGAAGCCCTCCAGGCTCCTGCTCCAATGGCTTCTGTTCATTTGAGATCTGACAGATGGACACTCACCAGTAGTCTCCTCAAAACGTGGTCAAATTGACACGTGTGCAGGCCAGAGAACAGTGGTAAGCAAGCGCCAAACACTGAGAAAGCAAGGTCGAGAAGAACCGGTCTGTGTCTCACATGTTTGATTTAGCACACTATCTGTGCTTCCTTCTACCAAGCAGATCTACATGTGTTTCTCTGGGATCACTTTGAAAGGAAAGCTCTTCCCTAATTTAAATCTCACTTGTTGAGTTATATCTTCACAATTTACAATTGAATTGTTGAATTGACCTCCCTGTAAATTTTGTGTGTGTGTGTGAGAGAGAGAGAGAGAGAGAAGCTATAAAGTCCCATTTAAAATTACATTTATGACATTTCCAATGGCACAGAAAGAAGATCAAAATGTTAAATGAGTCTCTCTCAGTTCCTCCAGACCCAATCCCTCAGTCTCTTCCCCAGTGATACAACAAAACATTGCAACAACTGCAGCCTCCATTTCCCCCTGCCCATATGTCCCTGTGGATGCCACAGACCATGCCCTCCTAACCTCAGCTCCATCCTCACTATTCCCATCCCCCAACTCTAGCAGGCACCCCTGCTAAACCACAGGTCATGCCCACTAAAAAACTAGGTCTGCTGAAGGCAGACCTTCTCCACTCTCTTTCCCCAGATCCAATACCCCAGCCTCATCCCCAACCCAGCAGCACACCCTTGGCAGCCTCCCATGTCCCCTGCTCCCATCTCCTGTGAATTCCACAAAGCTTCCCCTTCTAACCTTCCTTTCCCTACTTGGTACTTGGTCCCAGCCCTCAACAGCAGCAGGCACTCCCTACTAACCCACAGACCACTCCTGACAATCTGGAGATTTTCCGTTCTCCTTCTGTTTCCTAGATATAAATCCCAGACTCATGCCCAGAGCTTTACCAGAGCCTCTGGGTGTCCTCTCTTCACTGTCTCTCCTCAGTCCAAGGAGACAAAATAAGCAGATCCTGATTTTAAGAATAAAACAAAAACAAAACAAAAAAGCTCTCTTCTCCCTCCTTTGAACCCATTCTGAGCCCTAGCCTATCTCCATCCCTTATGTCATCCAATAGCCAGAAGCACATTTTACCTGGAACCCCCAGGGGCCACAATTATCAAATCCAACGAAATCCTACCAGGCAACACAAAAGCATCACACTCTCTAAAAATCCAAAAAGGAAACAGAAACCAAGAAATAAAACACCTAAACAACAAAGACAAATCCATAAATCGCCACGTAGATATATAATCATGCCAAACCCAGATACCTAGACACCAGCATAAAAACAAAATCAATAACAGCCAGGACACGATGTCTCCACTAAAGCCAGCTATCAGCAGGCTCTGAATATTCCAACATAGCTGAAGGACAGAAAAAGACCTTGAAACTAAGTGCATGAAGATGGTAGAGATGCTTACAGAGGAAATGAATAAATCCCTTAAAGAAATACAGGAAAATACCAACAATTGGAGGAAAAGAATAAATCTCTTAAAGAAAGCCAAGAAAACACGAACAGTTGCTGGAAATGAATAACACTCTTCAAGACCTGAAAATGGAAATAGAATCAATAAGAAAAAAACACAAACTAAGAGAATTCTGGAAATAAAAACTTTAGGAATTTGAACAAGAACTACAACATCAAGTATTATCCTCAGCCTACAAAAGATGGAAAAGAGAATCTCAGGAGTTAAAGATACAATAGAAGAAAATGTTAAATCAACAAAATCCTGACCCAAAGCACCCATGAACTCTGGGACACTATAAAAAGATCAAAGATAACAATAATAGAAATAGAGGAAAGAAAAAAAGCCCAGTTCAAAGACCCATAAAATATCTTTAACAAAATCATAAAAGAAAACTTTCCTAACCTAAAGAAGGCAATGCCAATCTGATAAAGGTATAAGAATCATACAGAACACCAAATAGATTGGGCCAGAAAGGAAAGTCCCTTGTCACATAATAATCAAAACACTAAACATACAGAAGAATATTAAACACTGTAAGGGGAAAAGACCAAGTAACATATAAAGGCAAACCTATTAGAATTAAGCCTGACTTCTTAGTGGAGACTCTAAATGTCAGAAGGGCCTGGAAAGATGAGCTGCAGGCTCTAAGAAAGCACAGATGCCAGCCCAGACTATACTCAGAAAACCTTTCAATTACCATAGATGAAAAATAAGATATTGTATGATGAAGTTAAATTTAAACAGAAATAACCACAAGATGGCTAAAATAATCTTGAGGAAAAACTGCTGAAGGTATCATCCCTAATTTCAAGTTGTACTAAGGATGTGTAGTATAAAAACCTCATATTGATATAAAAACAGACATATTAATAAATTGAATCTAATTGAAAACCCAAACATAAATCTAAACACATATGAACATCCAATTTTTTTTTTATAAAGGAGTTAGAAACACACTGGGAAAAAAGCATCTTCAACAAGTGTAGTTGGTCAAACTGAATGTCTGCATATAGACGAATTCAAAGAAACCCATATTTATCACCCTGCACAAAATTCAAGTCTAAGTAGATGAAAGACATTCACACAAAACTAGACACACTGAGGCTGATAGAAGAAAAAGTGGGGAATAGCCTTGAATGCACTAGTACAAGAGATGACGTTCTGAACAGACCACTCATAGGGTAGACACTAAGTTCAACAACTAATAATGCGGCCTCATGAAAACTAAAAGGCTCTGTAAGGCAGAAAACACTGTCATTCAGACAAAGTGGTAGTCTATTGATTTTTACCACGTCTACATCTGACAGTTGTCTAGTATCCAAAATATATTTTAAAAACTCAAAAAGCTAGTTACTGAAAAACAAATAATCCAATTAAAACTGGGGTACAGATCTAAATAGAAATCTCAATATAAGAATCTCAAAATGGCTGAGAAGCACTTAAGGAAATGTTCAATATCCTTAGCCATCTGGGAAATGAAAATCAAAACTACTTTGAGATTCCATCTTACACCCATCAGAATGACAAAGATCAACAGCACAAGTGACAGCTCATGAGGGTAAGAAGCATGAACTAGGAGGACAAGTCATCATTGCTAGTAAGAGTGCAAATGTGTACAGCCACTATGGAAATCAATATGGCACTTCCTAGAAAGTTGGGGACTGATCTACCTCAAGACCTAGCTATACCATGCTTCAGCATATACCCAAAGGTTGCTTCATCTCACCTCTACAGTGTAGTCTCTTTGGTTCAGGAAGGTACTCAACAGGCTACTAAAAGAGAAATGTGGGCACTAACTCAGACATAAAACCTTGACTGACAATCTGTCCTGCCTGCAAATATGCTAGGGCAATGGTGGTGCAGAACTTGTGGAATAACCAACCAGTGTCTGATTTGATTTAAGGCCCACTCCACAAGAAAGACTCCTTACCTGACACTGCTTACATAACCAAGAACCAAAGATTGCATAGCCCAGAGACCTAGGGCAAAACGAAACACTACCAGTCTGAAAAAAAAAAAAAACAAATCAGAAAAATGTTTCCTAATAACATTTTGCTATACTCATAGACCAGCAGCAGATGGAAACAGATGCAGAAACCTACAGCCAGACATTGTGCCAAGAGACTCTAAATTGGAGGTCTCCATCAAATCTCTCCCCTCAGATCCCAGGGAATCCAGTAGAAGAGGAAGCAGAAAGACTCTAAGAGCCAGAGAGGACAGAGGATACCGGGAGAAGACAATCTTCTGAATCAACTTAGCAAAGTGTATGTGAGCTCACAGAGAGTGAAACAGCAAATCCAGGGTCTATTTATGTCTTTTGTGTATATATTAGCTATTAACTTAGTATTTTATGGGACCCCTGACCATGAGAACAAGTGGGTCTCTGACTCCTGTGCCTGCCTTCGGAACTCTTTTCCTCTTGTTGGGTTGCCATGTCCAACTGTGATATGATAGTTTTTGCTTCATCGTGTATTTTACTTCATTGTTGTTTAGTGGTTATCCCTTAGAAGTCTGTTCTTTTCAAATGAAAGACAGAAAGGGAATGGATCTAGAGGAAAGGGGAAGCTGGGAGGAACTGGGAGGGCCAGAAGGAGAGAAAACTATAATCAGAATATATTGTATGAGAAAATAATCTATTTCCAATAAAAGAAAAATCAAAAACAACAAACAAAAAACTCAACTTGTTCTCCACAACTAAAAAGCAGCATAGCCTTCCCTGAATTGAGTGCCATGCTCGGAGAAAGTCTCATCCTAACTTTGTGCTGCAGAGCTCTCATGGGAAGAGAAAGCACCTCCTGGTATCCTCGTGGGGTGTGGTCAGGGTAAAAAGTCAAACAGTAGTGCACATACAACGTGAAGCTAAGTGGTCAGGCCAGTCAACTGGACGGATGTGACAGGCACTGGATGTGACAATGACCAGCTTTGCATTCAGGGGCAGACACTGACCCAAAGTTTGAAGTCACTAGGGAAGAGCTGCACTATTTAACAGTGTCCCTCCCCATAACACAGGTCAATATTATTAGCTCTCCAATTGTCTCAATGAATAAACACATCCCACACGTAATTGTTGACCTGTATCCTTCTCGTTAGAGTAGGATTTTGGCAAGATTATATTATGGCTTTCTTCTCCATTCACATTTTTCTTTATGGTTTTAGTAAAAAACAAAAATAAATTAAATCTACCATTCTCAAACAGTACCTTTCATGTTCTAAATGTTGAAAATATTTTAAAATTATTTAAATGTAAGCATACAAATAATTGGTGTTGTATGAAAACTTTGAATTTTAAACATGTGGAATATCAGTTCATGATCATCTTAGCAATGTTCACCAATAAATCATCCCTTGGTGTCTGAACTGCTTCCAGGACTCGCCAGGGATACCAAAATCTATAGATATCCAGATTCTTCACATTAAATGAAACAGTATTTTCATGTAGCCCACATAAACCCTCTGGTATACTTTAAATTGTCTTTGTGTTACTTTCAATATCTAACACAAAGAAAATGGCATGCAAGTAAGTGGAAACAATGACAAAATAATCTGTACTGAGCAGAGACACAAGCAGAGTGGGCCTGAATGTGTAGTTTAGCGGGAAGCCAGGTGGAGGCATGCAGCGGTTGGCTGGCTCCACAGAAGCAGTCTATAGTTGTAGAGGGTCAACTCTCTTCTGTTCAAATTAAATTGTTTGACCTATTTATCTAATAAAGCCATAAGTTTTTTAGGAGCAGACCAACTCCACATCCTTATTCTGCTTGTTTTGTTTACTGGATAAAGTCATATTTTATATATGGGCTTTAATACAAACAAGTGATGATAGATATATATTGCATATTTACCATATACTTTATCAGTTATCAAAAGAAATTTCTATAGTAATTATAATATTTATTCTTCTTTAAAATGTGTTTATTTTAGTTTGTATGTGTGCCTAAGTATATGTGAACACATCACATACACGCAAGTGGCCATGGGGGTCAGAAGAGAATATTAGATGCCCTGGAACTGGAGCTAGGGGCACTTGTGAGCCCCCTGATATGAATGGTGGGAGCCAAACTGGTCACTCTGCAAGGGCAGTAAGTGCTTTTAGCCACTGAACCATTTCTCCAGCCTCTTAATTAATTCTTCTTTTTGAGACATTGTCTTGCTGTCCTGGAACTCACTATGTAGATCAGGCTGGCCTTAAACACACAAAGGTCTACCTGCCTCTGCCTCTACTGTTCCCCTCAGCATCCTGATCCTCCTGCTATCAGCCTCCCTGCCCCAACTTAGAAAAAGCAGTCCTTTAGCAAATTTATTAACTCATTGCAACAAGCCACCATCCCAAACCTTCCTAAATGATATCACTACACAACTATTGGATGCAGCAGTTACCCTGTGTGATGGAAGGGTCTCTGCTGTCTCCTTTATGGCCTTCAAAATCTCCTTACTCTAAAGTTACTCCAAGAAATCGGTTTGTTTTCTCTTTTTCCTCTGTCCCCACAGAACTTTACTACAGTAGTATAAATGCCAGCAGATAACTGTTGAGAATATAGGAAGAAAAAAGACATTTAAAGGGTAGTAAACAAGTTTGGCTCAGTCTTCTCAAATTATTTATTATGAAAACTGTCAAAAAATAACTATTGTTGAAGAGATAGGTTCTGAAAACTAAGACAGAAGTTAGGAGACTAAGTCTCAGGTCCAGTGGTAGAGAACTCTGACTCCATAGGCAACCCCACCCCCACCCCAGGATATACCAGGCTGCACAGTGAGAACTGGTCTCATACATACATTCTACTGGCAGCTTTTCCTGCTGTGACAACACACTCAGCACAGAGTATTTGCAAAGAAAATGGCATTCAGCACAGTTTTAAAGGCTCAAAGCCCAAGAGTAGATGAGGTCCCATCGTTCTGGTTTCTAGTGACTATATTAGAGAACAGCAGTCCTGCCTTCCCCCCTCCAAAAAAGAAAAAAAATGTATTAGAAACAAGTGGTCATATCTCCAACAATAATAGAGAGGGTAGAAGGAGCCCCTTCCATTACAACCTTCTCAAGAACTAACAGGTGTCCATGAGAACATCATGGCTTCAATGACCTAATATCTTCCTGTTCTGACCCACCTTTTAAAGATACACAGCACCTCCAAATGCCTACTTCTGGAACTTTTTCCTCTCCTCTCTTCTCCCCTCCTCCCCTCTCCTCCCCTCTCTTTTCTTTTCCCCTCCTGCCTCCTACCCTTCCTCTCTCCCTCTCCCTCCTTCTCTCCTACCTTCCCTTCCTCCATTCTTTCCTTTGACAGGGTTTTACTACGCATCACAGACTGATCTTGGACTCATGGTAATCTTCCTGCCAAAATCTCTAAGTGCTGGGATCACATGCGATTCTTGTGTAACATAGGGTGAGGTAGGCATCGTGGAGGGGCTTCTGGAGTATGACAGACCCTCAGCAGAACTTTAAGAAAATGACAAAGGCTTCATGGGTAAAGTGGGGATTATTGATTGTGGTGAGAGAAAATTCTTTCTCTTGCTTCCAGTAGACTGTTTTCCTGTGGCAAATGTGTCCCAGTTCACTTTAAAAAGGAACTAGTTCCTGGGTCAAATGGAAGAAAATAATGTCTAGCACTATGGGTTTAAATCTATCATCAGGCAATTCAGGGCTGGCTGCTCTGAAAGAGAATTTTCTGACTTTTCCCCCTGTTCAGATCAAGACATTGTGCACCATTGGGAGTAAGAAATAAACATCTTTGAAAATCTCATTTCTATTGGATAGAAGACATGGCAAGAGGAAAATTTCTCATCTTACTGCAGTTCCCAGCTCCAGTAGCAAGGGAAATTATGCCCATGGATAGAGACTCAAGCTAACACCCCAGCTCGTGAAAAAAACCAAAGAGAAAAAGAAAGAAAACATATACCTTTTCACAGTAGTACTTTTTGTTATTTAAAATAACTTTTATATTTTATATTTAAATATATTTTTATCATATTGCCCTTCCCCCAAGTCTTTCTAGATCCTCTCCCCCGACTCACCCAACTTTATGTTCGGATTCAAAAACCAAATACCCCCCCAGACAAGAAAATAAAATAAAACTATACCAAAGAGGAAAAAAATCACCAAACTTTCACAAAAAAAAACTGGGTGTCCACCATATGTTGGCAATTACTCCTAAACATGTAGCTTTTCCTGGAGTGGTTGACATATCCAGTGTCACTCTATTGGAGAAAACTGGTTTCCCCTCTCTAGTAGGTATACATGGTAGTTCAGATGCTAACCTTTATCCTAGAGGAATAAAAGTTCATTCATTCATTCATTCATTCATTTTGTTAAAAAAATAACAAAATAAAACATAAGATAAAAACTATCAGTTCGGAGTAGGACAAGATAAACCATCTGAAGGAAGGGACGAAGAGAAGGGACAAGAATCAGACGCATTAGTTCATTCACTCAGGAATCTTATAAAAACACTAAACAGGAAGCCATAATAAATATTCAGAGGACCTGGTTTAGACCTGGGCAGGCCCCATGTGTGCTGCCTCAGTCCCTGTGAGTTCATATGAGCTTTGCTCCTGTTGTTAAAGGCCTGCTTTCTCGGTGTCCTCCACCCCTCTGGTGCTTACACTTTTTCCACCTCCTTTTCTTCAGGGTTCCCTGGGCTCTGAGAGGAGGGATTTGATGGAAGAGGCATCTCATTTATGGCTGAGTGTCCCAAGCTCTCTCATTGTCTGCATAATGCCTGGCTGTGGGTCTTTATATTTGTTCCCAAGAGAAAAAAGTTCAGAGAAAGTTCTGTTGATAGGTGAACAAGGCACTGACCTATTAGTATAACAGAATATCATTAGGAGTCATTTAATCAATACATTTCTTTTATTGTTTTATCTGGTAAGGTAATATCTGGTTTCCTTTAGGTCCCTGGGTGATCTAGTCTTGTGGTCACCCAAGCAGTGTCAAGTATGGGTTACCTCTTATAGAGTGGGCCTTAAGGAATTTCCTGTCCAATTACATGAGAGCAGTGGGAGACCTGTGACTGGACAGGGAAAAGGGAGATGGAGTTAAGAGTTGCAGAGACAGGGAGCGTCTCAGAGGGGAAAGGAAGATGGTGGTGGACATGAATCTACGTAACTATGACCAGCCACAGGTTGTTATGTCATAAAGGTTAGAATATTGGGATAATTTGTCTAATCTAGGTGAGCAGCTTTTATCATTATCAATTGGTTCTGAAATTATTGTATTGGCATTTGTGTACTGAGAATTTATTGATATATAAATCTGATTGGTTAACTATAAGCATTGAGTCAAGCATTGAGTCTTGTTTTTACGGGGTTACTGGGTATTGTGTTATCAAACCACAAGGATGGTGGATCTATTTGGTTATTGGAATGTGGGACAGAGCTGATGGGCCCCCACCAGGACATAGTGTTGTGGTTCACCAGTGCCGGTATCAGAGGGGGAAAGTGGTCCAGTGGGGTCGGATAGCTGGCGAGTTGAGAGAAGCAGGAGCGTGGAGAGTTGTCAGGTTCTTTTTTAATATTTCATGCAACAAAGTCAATCAGTTATTACTCCCACGAGCTTTGTGCCATTACTACCCTAGTATATCTAACATGTCACACCATTATAGAAAAAGGGTTTGTGTCTAGTTTGGGGTTTACATTTCTCCTTTGGTAGCTGCAGAGCACCTTCCTATACCAAAGACACTAGAACATAGGAGTGGAGGCAGTAGTAGGCCCCAGCTCAACTTTTCCATGTTCAATGAGTTATGTAGGTGTAGTCTTCAGTAATGGGACCTTGCTGTCAGTTTGTAGAGAATAGCCTAGTCATGGCAATAACCTGAATTGTTTGGGGATTCTTTTTTTGGGGGGGGGGGGAGGGGGTGTTTGGTTTTTGGTTTTTGGTTTTTTGGATCTGGTGTTTGCGAGACAGGGTTTCTCTGTATAGGCCTGGCTGTCCTGGAACTCACTCTGTAGACCAGGCTGGCCTCGAACTCAGAAATCCGCCTGCCTCTGCCTCCCAGAGTGCTGGGATTACAGGCGTGCGCATCGCCACCGCCTGGCTGTTTGGAGATTCTTATAAGGAAAAAATGTTTTCTAAGGAGAGATAAACTACTTGAGATAAGCATCTTCATAGCTGTCTTCTTGCTGCTGACCTGCTCCAGGAGCTGCCAATTTGGAGATGTCAATATTTTGAAATTGATTCTGACAATGGACATGCGATGTGTGTGTGTGTGTGTGTGTGTGTGTGCACGCGCATGCACATGAATGTACTATAAAGATTGTATTGTGTATGTGTGTCTCCTGTCACTAAAAATTTATATATAGGAAAAGGAAAAGAGGGGGGAGGGAAGAGGAATGGGGGAGGGGTAAGAACGAAAGGGAAGGGAAGGAGGGGAGGAGAGAGGAGAGGAGAGGGGAGGGGAGAGGAGGGGAAAGGGAGGGGAGGGGAGGGGAGAGGGGAGGGAAGAGGGAAGGAGAGGGGAGAGGGGAGGAGAGGGGAGAGAGGAGGGAAGAGGGAAGGAGAGGGGAGGGGAGAGGGGAGGGGAGAGGGGAAAGGGAGCGGGAAGAAGAGGGGAGAGGGGAGAGCAGAGGGGAGGGGAGGGGAGGAGAGGAGGGGAGGAGAAGAGAGGGGAGGGGAGAAGAGGGGAGGGGAGAAGAGGGTAGGGGAGGAGAGGAGAGGGGAGGAGAGGAGAGGAGAGGGGCGGAGAGGAGAGGAGAAGAGAGGAGAGGAGAGGAGAGGAGGGGAGAAGAGGGGAGGGGAGAAGAGGGGAGGGGAGAAGAGGGGAAAAGAGGGGAGGGGAGAAGAGGGGAAAAGAGGGGAGGGGAGGAGAGGAGAGGAGGGGAGAAGAGGGGAGAAGAGGGGAGGGGAGAAGAGGGGAGAAGAGGGGAGAAGAGGGGAGGGGAGGAGAGGAGAGGGGAGGAGAGGAGAGGAGAGGGGAGGGGAGGGGAGGAGAGGGGAGGGGGGAAGGGAGGGGAGAAGAGGGGAGGGGAAGGGAGGGGGAAGAGAGGGGAGGGGAAGGGGGAGGGGAGGGGGAGGAGAGGGGAAGGGGGAGGAGAGGGGAGGAGAGGAGAGGGGAGGGGAAGGGAAGGGAGGGGAGGGGAGGGGAGGGGAGGGGAGGGGAGGGGAGGGGAGGGGAGGGGAGGAGGAGAGGAGAGGAGAGGAGAGGAGAGGAGAGGAGAGGAGAGGAGAGGAGAGGAGAGGAGAGGAGAGGAGAGGAGAGGAGAGGAGAGGAGGGATTACTTTTATACTCAGCTCTTCTACAAAGTCCGTGGAAATGTGGTTCTGTCCTGAGTCTTGTTGCTGCTGGGGTCTCAGGCAGCATCTATTACCCTTCTCCTGCCTCCCAGGCTATGATGCCAGAACTGATGGGAGTGTGGCCTGCTCCTCACTGCTGCTTTTAGCTCATTCTTACTCCTTTTTCCTAAAATGTCCCAGCTTTGAACCTCATCGTCTTTATCATCATCCCTGCCTCTTCTCATCAGCCCAGACCTCTGCCATGCCCATGGTCACTCTCCTGTGTTTCAGCAATTTCTCAGCTCGTGATTCACTGCTACTCTCTGAGAAAATGCCTCTTCATTCCTGGTGACTTCAGCTCCCTATTGATGACACACTGAACACTGCTTTCATTGGTCTCTGGTGTCCGTCCCACCAATGGTTTCATGTTACCCCCCACCTCTGCTTGTCTTCTCGGGATCAACCTCTGGTCCTGTCCTTTCCAAGATGCACTACCATTTGTCACCTCAAACATCACATGTTCAGCTTTCAATCTACTCCTTCCAGTTCACTCTCTGCCCACTAGGACCTGCTCCATTAATCCAATCACTTGTTCTCTGTCCTTCACCCCTTCAAGCTCTGACTTGCTTCTTCCTCTTTAAGCACCATGGTCTATCACTACAAACACTCTCTTGCACAAAGCCTCAACTTCCTGTTTCTCCCTCAGGTTTTCAGCCCGAATTCAGTCATGCATGCAGACAGGAATTGCTCTACCTGAAGAGCTCTGAACTTCAAATGGACCTAGAACTACTGCAATCCCACATCCATGCCCTCGTTCTCTCCTAGATAGGAATCTCCTACTTTTCCTCTCTCTTCAAGCCTCCAGTGCCTTCATTTTTCTCAAATGATGAAAAATAGAAATAATCATAAAATAAATTCTATTGGTTCCCATCCTCTCAAATGATGATTTACCAGTTTCTGTGGCACATTCTCTTCTTGATCCAGTGTTTCTGCAAGTGGACCACCCCATCTCCTAAGGCTAACACCTCCATACATACAGCTAGTCCTTCTTCCTGTCAACTCCTCCCTCTTGTTGAATCGTTCCATTGCACGCAAGTATACCACTGCACACAACATACTATCCTCCCAAGCACATCATCTCTTACTTTTCTCCCCTGTCACCATTGATAAAATCATTCTCCCAGTTGCTGAAGCCAAAACACATGTGTAGTCATTGCTTTTTTTTTGGTTTGTTTGTTTGTTTGTTTTGTTTTTGGGGTTTTTTTTTTTTGGTTGGTTTTCTTCTTTTCTGAGTTTTTAATAGGTACGTTATCTTCAGCAATATAAATAAAAGATCATTTGATAACATGATAAACATTACTCCAACCAACTTTTTCAAGCCCAAATAATGGAACTTGTCAATTCATATTTTGCTTCAAGTATTACAAACTCCATTCCTGTCAACACTGGGAATTTAATCTTGCCTAACATTGTCGTATTTCTCATGTGAATAAGCTCTAGTGACTGAATCTGAAATGTCAAGCACGCACGTCTGTTATCTGAAAAATTCTTAACCAATTTCATGTGCTCATTCTTACATTTTATTTCTTTAGGTGCCTGCTGCCCAAGAGTGTTAAAAGATGACTAGCATAGTGGTTCTTGCTGCTGTGTGTTAAAAGATGACTAGCATAGTGGTTTGCTCAAATATATATTAGAGAAAATTATGGTGAGAGACTTAATATTTTTCAAAATCATTAGATTTATTTTTAATTAATTAATTAATTAATTAATTTTTTTACACTCCATACCTTATTCCCTCCCACGTCTACCTTCCGACCGTTCTACATCTCATACCTCCACTAGATTCAATCCCCGCTACCACAAAGGAAATACAAAACAGCCTTGATTTTAAAGATGGTGTTTTTAAAAGGCTTTTTATCGATACTCTACACTCTAGAAAAAAAAATGCCTTCTTCATCGCTCCCTCTGGAGTGCACATAGGATTTAAAAGTGTCTAAACCACATACATACAAACTATAAACTACTAATTTATTTTCTCAGAGAGTCAGATTACTTTTTTAAAGTATGGGTTTGCTAAAACTTATTCTTTCATGGTTGAAGTTTTTTAAATTATTTCTAATATTAATACTTATTAGCTTTTATTCTTTCACAAATTTAAGTATTAATAAAAAGTCCTTACAAAGTATCACTTTGGCTACTACATTGGGTGTAGTTCCTGGGAGGACAAAGGTGGATATATTCTTCCATATTCTCTCAGTTATAAAAATACTCACCTTAGACAGTAAATACAGGAGCATAACAATAAGTTTGTACAATGGATGGGAAATTTCAGGCCACATAGATCTAAAGTTGCAGTTACACTCAGTAGAACTTCCTTGAAGTCTGGTGTCCACAGTGGTATAAATTCAGTCTTCTTCTTTCCGCAAAGGTTTCAAACAACTAAGAAAGGATGCTGAACATGATTGCTGGCCTTAATATTTTCTCTCCAAATATTTTTCTTGGTCTCAGTCTCTAACTACATACATTCAATGCTGTTCAATGGATTTGTAATGAGCTTGCAAAATGAGGGGAATTTTTTCACTCATTTGCCTGAAATGTTGGCTCATGTCCATCTTTTTAAACAAAAATGAAGCTGTAAAAATGCCCACAAGTTCAGATACTAAAACTCCTCTAAGGATCTTCCTAGCCAGCGGTCCCGTGGACTGGATCATCCTGAGGCCCGTGTACCTAGACCCACATGGCCATTTTTGACTTCTTTCTCTTTCACACCAACTATACAGGGGCCCACCAAGGAATTGTGCTGGTTTTACTTTCAAAGCCCAGTTGTTTCTCAACTGTCCTGCTACTATACATGAGTCTAGGCAAATATCATCTAGTGTCTAGATTAAGACAGTGGTCTCCTACCTGGTCTCCATATATCTACCTTTACTGCCCCATTCAGTAGGCAAAGTGATGTGTAAGCATAAACCCACCATGTTAGCTCTCTCCACAAAGACTTGCAGTGTTTGCCTCACTTGCTCAACAAAGAGACTGACAAGGCCTGTGCCTACTCGTTTTCAGCACTGCAATCTTCTTCCATGCAGTGTGAAGAATAATCTAAGAGATACATTGTTATCCTCAACATGTAGTTTCCAAAGCAACCATGAAAGTTTTCTTTATTCTAACTGACCAAAAAAAAAAAAAAAAAAGGAAATAAACATTCAGAAGCACACTTAGAAAGTTTATAGGGCTAGTCCTAAAAGTGACCGATCATTTCATAAACATACCATTATTAGAACTAGAGCACATGACCATATCCACCAGTAAGGGATACTGGGAAGTGTAGTCAGCTATGTGTCCAGGAAGTGAGATTGCCAGAGCTTTGAAAAGCATAAAACCAAACAGGGAATTCTATTTAAAAGAAAATAACATTTCTGTTGAATATTCATATATTATGTTATGAATATTCATCATTGTTGAATCTTTAAATAAGGAGGAATGAGGTCCCACTATGTAGGAGGAACGGTGGCAACCACCTCTGTGTAAACTCTGAGGGTTCTGCAACCACAAAGGCATCTCTTGCAGGAGGACCTAACTGAGAGACCAAGGATTGCTGGTGCAGACAATGCCAGCCAATCAGGAACTACTGTTTAGAAGAGACGCTTTCTTGAAACCAATGGGGTGCAGGTGGACGGTATTAAAAGAGCTTGCCGCAGTGTTCAGAGGAGCTTGCTGAGGTGTTTCTCCCCCATTCCCGGAGTCTGTGTTGTTAACTCTGAGACACCTCAACTCCAACCCTCAAGGGCAGATCGGGTCAGGCAGCAAGTAGTCCAGGACACAGGCAGCATCGCTACACTACGTATTCTTTATTTGAAAGGTTTAATTATTTGTGTGTGTGTGTGTGTGTGTGTGTGTGTATGTGTGTGTGTTCCTGCATGAGCTGATTGTACCACATGCATATAGGAGCTCACAGAGACCGGAAAAGGTTATTGGACCATTTGGAAGTGGAGTTCTAGGTAGTTCTAAGTTGCCATGTGGGTGCTAGGAACTAAACTTGGTTTCTCTACAAAAAGCAGTAAGTACACGAAGAACAGAGGAGTGGCCCCTTGTTCTGGAAAGACTCAGTGAAGCAGTATAGAGCAAAATCAGAACAGGGAAGTGGGAAGGGTTGGGTGGGAAAACAGGGGGAGGGAAGGGGACTGATGGGACTTTCGGGGAGTGGGGGTCCAGAAAAGGGGAAATCATTTGAAATGTAAATAAATATATCAATAAATTTTTTAAAAAAAAAGCAGTAAGTAGTTTTCACATGGGCCAACTCTTCAACTCCCTCACTACATATTTTTAATATCTCTGTATTAATTAGTTTTTTATTGTCAATAGCAAAATACCTAACCAAAGCAAATTAAGAAAGAGAGGATTTATCTGGGGCCACAGTTGAGGCTACCTGGGAGGATGGACTGATAACACCTGTTCCCATCACATGCACAGTCGGGAGCAAGGCAAGAAGAAGGTAGGTAAACAGCTCTCTCCTTCATATGCAGTCCAAGACTCTAGCCAATGGAGTAATGTCATGTACATTTTGGGTCAGTTTTCTACCTCAATTAATCTCTAGAAATTGCCTCACAGACATGTCCAGAAGTTTGTCTCTTAGGCAAGTCTAGATCAATAGTTCTCAATCTGTTGGTTGTGACCCCCTTTGAAAAGGTCATTTAATTTTTCAAAATGGTCACCCAAAGCCATTGGAAAAGACAGATATTTACATTATGATTCATAATAGTAGGAAAATTACCATTACAAAGTAGCAACAAAAATAATGTTATGATTATAGGTTACCACAAAATGAGGAAAAATGCATTAAAGGGTTTCAGCATTAGGAAAGTTGAAAACCACTGGTCTAGATCCTGTCATGCTGGCAATATCCACCATCACAATGTCCCAGTCTTTTGACAGCATCTGATACAGTTTGAATGGATCTTACAACGTTCATGCTTTGGACACTTAATCTCCAATGCTAATGATGTTGAGAAGTGCAAGCCTTAGGAGGCAGTTAGGTCATGGGAACAGAGCCCTTGTGAATGGATTGTGGTATTATCACGGGAGCAGGCTCATTATTAAAAAATAAGTTTGTCACAAATTCATGTTCAGTCCTCTGCCACCATCTCGCTCTTCAGCACAAGATGACACAGCAAGAAGGCCCTTGACAAACTAGGGGAAACTTGATCCTGAATGTCCCAGCCTTCAGAACTGTAAGGAATAGATTTTGATTATTTATAAATCTGCTTTACTCCATTACAGCTGCTCAAAGCAGATTAGGAAAGCATCCATTTCAGAATCCTAAAGACTAGTAATGACTCAAAATCAGCAAGATTGTGCAGTGTGCCAGTGAATTCACAAAGGAATGGAAAGATCTGCTTATGAAGCACAAAGGCAAGAAACCACCAAGAAAGGTAAGCGATGGCGTCTCTAGATGACCACATCTGGCAGGATCCTGTAACTGGTTCACAGAAAAGCACTTTTAGAGCATCACAGCCATTTGGCGATTACTTGTTGAGACAGAGGATGGTAGAGACAGCAGGTTTGAAGACCTCTCACAACTTTCCACCTGGAAGCTTTCAACCCTCTTCACTGTCTACTCCCCTGCCACAGTAATAATTTTAGCATCCCGTTACTTCCAGGAAAGGTAGTGAGTCTGACAGTTTCCATCCATTCACAACCACCCAGCCTACCAGCTAAACTCAAAGTAACTGATGACTAACTCAGGGAACATTGAGTATCATTGATTGAAGGGGTCATAAAACTACCCCTTTGGATAAATAGAATTGAGTTCCATTGTATTAAAGTTTAGCCTTGGCTCTCAAAAGCATTTCATAATGTCCCCCATTATTAGACGAAAGGTTAATTATTGGGGGATAAATGAGGAAATAAAGAAACTGTGACTATCAGAATGTCTGACCCAGTCCTACTGGAGACCTCACTTGGGCGCAACACCTCATTGGTTTATTTTCTGGATCCAACTAAACCTGACACACTGGAGAGGCAGCCTATGTATTTAGAAAGGTAGCAAGCTATGTGGTTTCTATTTTCATATCATTTCCCACATTTCTGTGTCATTATGATTCTGTTTTTGTAGCTCTAAAGCCGAACTATGATTTGAGACTATTCTGGGGATGTTCAATTTTCTTTCCAACAGGACACACATTACCATCCATTTGCCTTGAGAGGCCAGAGTCAGGGAGAGATAATGGCTCCATTGAAGGGGGAATCCAATACAAGCTTCTTTGTAGATTTCTTTTTTTAATCTCCATGCCCCTCCTTTTCCAGGCCTATGTGATGGAAATGAAGCACAGAGGGCCACCATAATGCAGAAAACAAGTTGGGGGAAGGTGTCAAAGGTCAGAGGTCCCTCAGAGACAAAGTCAGGGTTGAAAAGACTTTTGGTGAAGCGATCCTTTTTGGTGAAGAGATCCTCAGTGCTATGTGGGGTGTGGGAGTTCTACTTGTCGCATCTGTTCTTCTAGGGCAGGCTTTAAAATAAAACCTCAGGACAAAAAAAAATAAATAAATGTTCCGTTAATAGCATAGTTTTCATAAATATTTCCTCAGGAAAACTCCAACTATTCTCATATCCACAACATCTCCTGTGGGTGTTTATTTTGCTCTATTTGGAAGTAGTAGACAATTCCATATGACTGAGAGAAGAGAGAGAGAGAGAGAGAGAGAGAGAGAGAGAGAGAGAGAGAGAGAGAGAACTGACATGACGGTCTGCCATCTCCATCCTGCTACTCAACCATAAAGGGACATCAGTTTGGGATTTTTGTTTTCAGTTAAACTACAATGTAGCAAGAATGAAATCTGGCCAAATATGTTTGATCTCCAGGTGTGGTTGTTTATGCTCAGCAGACTTTAATCAATTCCAAGATGCCTACCAAACTGACATATATCTCGAATAATATGAAGCCTATGATGTCTATAAGGCTATGACTTCTGGGCGGAGCCCAGAGAGCTCAGGCCAGAAATGTCAGCAAGCATCCACAGTGTTTTAGTGTCCCAAATGGGATCATTTCCACTAATATTCACCCAAAGAAACTGGATGATATCACTTTAATTTTCCCTTTATCTAGGCCAGTGGTTCTCAACCTGTGGGTCACGACCCCTTTGGGGGTCACATATCAGATTTATATCAGACATATATGATATTTACATATGGGCTGGAGAGATGACTCAGTGATTAAGAGCACTGACTACTCTTCCAGAGGTCCTGAGTTCAATTCCCAGCAACCACACACGGTGGCTCACAACCATCTATAATGGGATCTGATGCCCTCTTCTGGTGTGTCTGAAGGTAGCCACAGTTTCATGTACTCATATACATAAAACAAATTTTTTAAAAAGATATTTATATATGATTCATAACAGCAGCAAAATTACAGTTATGAAATAGCAACAAAATAATTTTATGGTTGGGGAGGGTCACCACAACATGAAGAACTGTATTAAGTAGTTGTAGTATCAGGAAGACTGAGATCCACTGACCTAGACTACCAACATTTATGCAAGTCTTTTGGTGCTAAATGTTATTTTTAAACTTTGGAATGCGTGACAATTACCTGAGGAGACTCTCACCATCCTTGTCTTCTCTTTCTTCAGAGCCTCAGAAATCAAAGGACAAAAAAGGCCTGGCATGCCACACATTCTTAAGAGACCAAATGTCCTCTAAGGGAAAGCCATGCTTTCTCTTAAAATTACTAAGCTTTCTCTGTAATTTAAGTAATAAGTATTTAGTAATTAAGCAACTAGGAATTTAAGTAATAAATATTACTAAAACACTAAGCCTATGCCCATACTTACCTTATGAAGGCCACTTGTCAGAAGCACAAGCTCAGCTCAGTCGCTGGGATGTCCCTTCTGCATCGGCGGTATCTCAGGCATCTGTAGAAAGAGTCACACAGGAACATCACCAGACCCGGGCCCTGCTGCACATGCTCTCCTCTCATCTAGCAAGGCAGTAAAAATAGTCTTTATTTTTTCCTCACTTACTCAGCATTTCATGCCTAATATCACTGGGCACAAAAAGAATAAGAGATATGGATCTTAACTCAAAGGATGCACTGCAATACCTTACCTTCATTTTGAAAAAGTTATTCCTAAACCTGAATGGATAATAAGAACTCAAGGGAATGGTAGGTGCCGCAAGTCTGAATTTCCAGTGCAAACCCCCATTCTTCCTCGTGTCCCTGTTCACTGCCCCGATCCCAAACTGGTCCCTTTTGTAGATAGATATTTCATGTCTTACATTCCCTTCATATACAGACTTGGGGATATGTAAATCACACATATCTTTCTTTGTAAGCAGGCAGCAAGCCTTTGAGGGAGGGAGTTCAACTTCACTCCTTCTTCTTTTATGCATTCCAAAGGTCCTAAAGAAATATTTGTTAAGTGGATCAGTAAAAATGAATATGGTATTCACGCTGCCTGCCTTGCTTTGTGGGGTCCACCCATCTTCAGCCACAATGATCCTCACCCCAGCATAAGACATGGCCTACATACTTAGCAAGGTCTCCAGAACAGCTGGGGAAGCAAATGGGATGTGAAGCAGCAGCTTACACTGGTCATCAGTACCGTACTTGAAGAGAAGGATCTATTCTGCATCTTCACGATCCACATTTGCAAAACCTTTCTGAGCTCTTCAACTCCTTGGTTTCATCTCTCTCTCTCTCTCTCTCTCTCTCTCTCTCTCTCTCTCTCTCTCTCTCTCTCTCTCTCATTGATTCTTTGTAAAAGTTAGTAACATGGAGTTAGTCGGCCCACCAGAGCCATTGGGTGAGCTTTGCAGCACTGTCCCAGCAAGGGCAAGGGGAAGGCGAGCTCTCCTGCTCTGGGCACTGTCTCCAGTGCCCACATCCCCAGGACCAGCTCCAGGCTGCTCAGATGAGATGCAGACCCACTCTCCAGGGTGCTGAAGCTTTTGAAGGACGTGGCCAGTTCTCCCACCCTGCCAAGTTAAGAGGCAGTGCCATGTTTCCCATGCCTACGCCACCAGGGCCAGCTCTACTGTGCCGCCCATGTGAGGTGCTCTTACACTGAAGTAGATGGAAGGTGGTTCCCACTTTACTATTGGAAAACTCGAGAAGCACAAGCGGCAAAGGAGCTGCCTACCTAGTAACTTATACTAGATATGTTTTTCTCCACTCTGCTCTCCTCCCTGAGAGACCGCCCCCCATAGGCACTATAAACAACTCAGTTATTCTCTGGCTCTCTCTAAGACCCCGTACCACTCCTTGTTGCCCCCCCCCCCCCCGAACTCTACCCTTATCTTTGTGATTACTCTTTCAACTAAGAACTCTTTAGTTGCCCATATACCATTCGTCTTGCTGGAATCCCGAGGACTATATGTTAATCTTGACCCTGCCTTCTAGCTCTCGCCCCAATTTGACCCCCAATTCTCAATACTCGCTAGTCCTGATACCAAATTAGAAGAGCCATCTCCCCACTACGCCCCACAGCTCCTGCTACTTGATCCGTTTAAGGGAGAGTCTGCCTTTGCTCTTCAGAGGAAACGCTTCCGGAATCAAGGCTCTTCCACTCTGCCAGTGAGCTCAGACGTCTGTACCTGCAGACAGCTCCAGCTTTCTCTCTCAGTAAACAAGTCTGCTCCAGCTGCCGGGACATTAATGGAAGCCAGACAATGCAATGACTCATCAGAGAGGCTGAAGTCACTTGACCCCCCTGTGAGTCAGACAGATTCCGCAGTCAACAAAGCACTGATCTGAATAAAAACTAAACCAACCCTTTGCCTCCTGTGAGTCCCTGGCAATCAAGTAGTTAAAAAAAAAATACTAGGACTAAAAGCCTATGGGATGCTCTCCCACTACCTCAGCCCTCCTCCCCAAATAGCCAGTCCTTCAAGTCCTCCAAGCTTCTTTTGTTAGCCTTCTCCTTTTCTCCCCAACTACAAAAAAAAAAAAAAAAAAAAAAAAAAAGGATAGTTCTGAAAATGAAAATGAATCAGACAGAGAATCACAAGGGCTGCATTTCCGAGATAAGGAGCAGAGGCCACCAGCCTGCCAGCCGGCCACTTTGCTTTAATCATTGTGTGGTACTTGGTGCCACAATCTGAAGCTTTACTTCTCCAACTTTCCATTTTAGCTCTAACAAGAAACTCAGTTTGAGAGGCAAGTGCCCTCAGCTGGCTTCTCATCCAGCCTTGTCCTGACTTAGTTCCTTCCTCTCTTGGTTAAGCCTCCTTTAGCTTTTGCAAATTTAACAGCCTTACCGCTGACCTATCCTTGCAAGCTTTGGAGTGTGAGAGTCACATAATATGTTGAGCATAACATGTTCAGTGAGATAACATTGCACGTGTATCAGGTGTCTATCATATACCAGAGCTTTTGCTTACCCATGAATTGTCTTAATAACAGACAGCACATATGTGTATAATTTACCGAAGAAGATAGGCCCAGACAAGGGTTTAGCTACAGTCGTATGGTTAACAGTAAAAAGAGATTTCAATTCGGCTTGGCCTATTCATACACTTCTCTATTATCGCACTTCTATCACCTAAATTTCAGATATCTACAACTCTAGACAGAACCCTTCGTCGCAAATTAATACAACCTATTATTTTTGGCACTTAAGCTTAGCACTTATTTACTGAGCACATACTATCCACTGATTGCTGTGCAGGATACCAGGGGCACAAGGCTGGAAGTTTTCTTCTTCCAGAAAGCTCCCATCCTGATTAGAGGAGAAGCTAAGCAATTTCTTTTAAAGCCACTGGTTTCCTTTGGGACCTGGGATTATATAAAATATTATATCAGCATCAAAGCTGAGGAACTTCTGCTTCTTACTTTAAGACCCAAAGAGGTGAACAGTTGTAGGTATACTTATGGAAAAATTGGGAAAGCAAAGAGACAAGATCATCAGTACAATAACCTGACCAGAGCTTAAGGGTATGAAAGTTTGAAAGAGAAACTGTTTCCAAAATTCTGGAGCATAGATTACTGCTCCTCATAGCAGGACTCATTCATTAAACAAACATTTCTTGAACACATCTGAGCTATAAATGGTGCATCAGGAAGAGAGTCAGATAAGTAAGTCAATGCTTACAGCTCAACAGGAGAAAAATCATAGCAGCGATTATAACATTCCATGAGAAGACAAGAGAGAATTCATGAATGGGGATAGTGCGGAAAGACCAGGTATGATAGGAAGGAGATAGTAGTTCAAGTGGGAATTAGCCAAGGGAGGTAATTAGGAAGAAATTTCCAGGAAAAAAAAGGGGGGTGGGGCCTGGGTTATACACAGGAATGAAAGCAAAAAAAAAAAAAAAAAAAAAACCTCAGGACTTTGTGTGGGAACCATTGAACACATACTAAGTTTACACCATTAAAATTAACAAAGGAAATTCATTGAAATCGTATTCCCATGCCTGTCCCCAGCCTCCCTGTCCCCACACCCTCGCTCCTCACACTCCACACTCCCATCCTCAGCCCTTAGAGGGCTTCAAAGAGTGCTTATGCTTCCTCGGGATGTGACTTCTAGAGTTCTGTGTGTTCTGAAGATTCATACAGTCTTCATCATTGTGTTGCTTGAGGACAATAAATTCTGCAGCCTAATATTTTGGAAGAATGACTTTCTTGGATTGCTATCATTGTTCGTGAATGGGCTGCCTGTGGGATGCAGTATATTTCCATCTTATAAACAAAGAAGTGAGACTTGGAAAGGTCACGTGATGACTTGGTCCTCTTTCAGAGAAGGAGTCCTACCTTCACCTGATGACTAACGCTGGAAACCCAAGTCTTTCTCTCCTTATATCCAGTCAATCACCCACTCTTTCTGATTCAAAGTCCTTATTTTTCAAACTCACCCTCTTCTCTTCACCTCCATCACCAGCCTCTTCTGTGGCTCTCACTATCCCTCACCTGGTCAATATTACTTTCTCTTTCTTTCTCTCTTTCCTCTTCAGGCTGATGTTACCTCTAATCTGTTTTCCATTCTGCTGCTAGAATGGTCTAGCACATAAGTCTTGGGTGTTTTTCTGCCTCAAAAGTCTTCATGGTTCTCAGTTTATAGGAATAGGTATAAAGATAGATAGATAGATAGATAGATAGATAGATAGATAGATAGATAGATAGATAATCAGGCATGCTTGCATGACTGGGCCCCAGACACATTTCTTAACCTACCACCACAAATAATGCTACAAAACAAAACAAAAATCCAATTTTATAGAACTCTCCAGGTCTTTCACACTCTGGGCCTTTCTTTGCCAAGCTAATTTGTCCAGAATACTCGCCCTTCTCAGCTAGCAGCTTGTCCTCCAAATCATGTACTTGATTTCCTGGAAACCTCTTCTTATCTCCCCAGGCAGAGACAGACCCTTTTTTCCTATGAGTTGCTTACATCTCATGATTTAAATGTCTGTTCCCCCAAATTCATATGTCAGGGGGAGGTGACTGGTGCAGTCCTTGCACCATGATTAATTCATTCATAACCTAATGAGTTATCAAGAGCGGGGCTTTAATATAAAATAAACTCTAATGTAGCTATTCTGTCTTGATGCCACACCCTGTGTCAGACTTCAGGACTTCAGAGTGTCACATGAAGAGCAAAGGCAGACTCTCATAGACTTGAGAACTGTGATAAATCAACTTGATTTCTTGATAAAGAATTCAGGAAGAAATGTTCTTTATAGCAACAGACAATATAAAGACAATATCCATATTACAACAGTCATCTCCATATCTAATGGTTTGTGTTTCTCTGCCCTAAACTTTATCTTCTTTCCATATACAAACTACTCTCCCTCTAGTTTCAGGTCCAGTCCTTAGGATGGTATTAATGACATGCTAAGTCTTTGGTTTGTGCTTCTGAATATTTATTATGTGAATGACTCTAAATCCCAAGCTCCTTTCATCCTTTGTTCCAGGCTGTCTCCCTAAATGCCAGGATTACCACTGGTACGGCTCCACAAGACTCATGAATCTAAAGAGAATTACTTGTATTACAAGTATATGGTCTAATCTCAATATGAATCAAGAAAGGTCCTGGTGGAGACCATTATAGAAAACCAATCAGAAAGTGGAGTTGTAGAGTCAGTCCTAACTGATCTAAAGCACAACTTCCAGACTTAAGGCTCACACATCATTTCAAAAGAGGCCAAAAAGACTTTAAGAGACATAGAGACAGAGACAGAAGCTATAATCATAAATTCTCACCAATGTGGCTGCCTGTGTATGCGCAGGATAAGAACAACACTAACAGACAAACTTGAGTGGACAGGGAAGCCCACTAGACCTCGGCCTTGCAGAGAACTACAGACAACTGAGGGCTGAGAAACAGGCTTCCCTAGGGAAAAGCACACCAACTGATTATTTGATAACAAATGGTCAACCCTGAGTAACATTATACGGACACAGAGAGTTATATTTAGGTATTTAGAAGAACATACAGGCATAGATAGATAGATAGATAGATAGATAGATAGATAGATAGATAACAGATAGATAGAGATAAGAGAGATGATACATACATATCATATATACATATACACACACACACACAAACACACATGTAACAACAGCTAATAAGAAGTAAGGCAATAAACAAATTTGAAAGAGACTAAAGAGAGGTATTTTAGAGAGTCTGGAGAAAGAAAGAAAAATGTGCCTCTATTATAATCTCAAAAAATGCACATTGAAATAAAACTTTTAAATATATAAAATAAATAACTTCTCTTAAGGAAAGAAAGAAAAGAAAGCAAAAGAAAAAGAGGGTCCTTTAAGATCCCAGTCATTATGAGGGTGAAGGGAACTTTCAGGAAAAGCAGAATTAGTTGACTCAGAAATTAAGACAAATTTTACCAACTTCCCAACTTTGTCTTGAGCAGGTCTAGACTCAAACAGAATGTAAGTGGACTTTTAAGCTTAATAACTTTTTTTTATTAATCATATACTGAGCCCATATTGGAACAAAGAAAGAAATCCTATATTAAGAGCCCAGAATCCTAGGTGAAATTACTACTACAAGAGGATTTCCTCTAATTATTGATCCTAAGGGTCTGTGTGTAAGGGTCATTCCCATAGCTGTCACACCTTCCAGACTCCAGAGATGCTTTCCTAACAAGCATCTATGTTGCAGAGGAAGAGGAAGAAGAGGAGGAAGATGACAATGTGTAGGTAATGTTCGAAGTTGTCTTAAAGTCCCTTTAGCTATACATTCATGTTTGAATTTATTTTTCAACACAGGGTGTCATTATATAGCCCTGGCTGGCCTGAAGCTCACTATATAGACCAAGCCAACTTCAAACTCAACAGTAACCCACCTGCCTCTGCCTTCTGAGTACTGAGATCAAAGTTATGCACTATCATACCTTGCTGAGTTTTTGGTTATAAAAGTTATATCATGAATACATGTAAAATGGAAATAAATATAAAGATGATGATTTATATTGTCTAGCTGCACTATTGAGGATTCATCAGTGTTCAGTCCAAGCATGGAGGGTGCCTCTAAATGAAATGTTCTCAAGGGCTTCATTTAGGAAGATGTCCAACTTCAAAACTTAAGCAAGTATCTGTTTCTGTTTTTTCATGTATCAAACACTATGCTAGACTACTTCATCCATATTTCCTCACTTAATCACCCCAAAAGTTATATTATCAATCATAAATAATGTAGCTCATGTTATCCCTCAGTCTGTATATTGAAACTTACTCCACAATGCAATAGTACTGAGATGTGGAATATTTAATCGGTTATTATCTCATGAGAGGAGGAGTGCCAGAGTGAGTGAGTGTTATCACACGGAATAGATTTCTCCGCCTCACGCCCTCTCAGCCTTCATCTTCTGACTCAGGAGCACAGAGCATGGAAGCCCTGTCCAGACGGCAGTGCTGGGCTCTTACTTTTCCCAACCTACAGAATTGTGAGCCGAGCGAATTTATATTACTTTTAAGTAATTTAATATATCATAGTTTGCCATAGTGCCACAAAACACAGAAGGAATTGCGACCAAGCAAGGTCGTCGCTGTAATAATAAGTAACTGAAAATGAAGAAGTGGCTTTGGAATGAGGCCAGTGAAATCCAGAAGAATTCGAGAAACTGGCTTTAAAAAGGTCTGCATTTCTGTACATGGAGTGTGCACTGAAATGCCAGAGGACTTGGAAGAAGGGAAGGCATTTGGTGAGCGTCTTATGTGACATGATCAGAATGCTGGTAGAACTGTGGGTAGTGAGGGCAATCTGATACAGTGTCAGGGGAAAATAAGGAATATGCTGTAAGAAAGAAATAAAAATGACCTTTGTCATAAAGGAGCAAAGATCACAGCAGAGCTGTGTTCATGTTCTAGCAAGCACTTCCAACCTTATGGACATTGCAACATGACACTGGCATCTCAACGTTCATGCTCAAGGAACACTTGATTGAATTACAAAAATAAATAAGTGAATGAATGAATGAATGAATAAATAAATAAATAAATAAATAAAGCTTACAATGTTTAAATAATCTTTGGGTTTTGTTAGCCCACATATATAGCTATACTCAGCATCAGGTAGATTAGACACACCTAGGGTCTCTAAGGATGGTAGAATGCACAGTGAGCCAGCATGGTCAGTGGAAGAAACATCTAAGCAAAATACTGCAGGAGCTGCACAGTGACATTCATACTGGAACTGTACATACAATGTGAGAGGAAGAAAAGTTTTTAAAGACAACACAAAATGGAAAAGAAGTAATGGAAAATTATATGGAAAATGTATAGACTGTCTTACTTGAAAGTAAAGAAGTATGTTTAAGAGCAGACAAAAATATATATATATATATGGCAAAGTGGTGCTTTGGTAAAAAACCATCTCTGAATAGAAGACCCAAAAGCTATATCTCAAATGTTAGAGAGGAATGAGGACCACCTGCAGCAGCTGCTCTAGAACCCTGTCTTAAGAACAAGAGTTTCTTGTAGACAGGATAAATTTTGGGTCAAAAGTTTTGTGGGTGTGTTACTGTCCCTATCGCTCCAATGGGGTTCCTGCCTGGCTACAGGAGATGGCCTCTTTAGGTCCCATATCCCCATGGCTGTGAGTTTCAGCTAAGATTACCCCCATTGATTCGTGGGAGCTTCCCCCATTCCAGGTCTCTGGCATGTTCCCCCTCCTGCCCCCACCAACCTCCACACTGTAGATTTCCATTTTTTCTCCTGGCACTCTGGCTGTCTCTCTCATGTCTCTCCCCATACCTGATCCTGAACCCCCGCCCAATTCTCTCTGTCCCTTCTCCCACACAGTTCCTGCCCTTCATCAGCCTCCTATGACTATTTTATTCCCTCTTCTAAGTTAGATTTAAGCATCCTTGTGTGGGCCTTCCTTCTTGCTTAGTTTTGCTGGGTCTGTGGAGTGTAGTGGGTATCCTGTATTTTATAGCTAATAGCCACTTACAAGTGAGTACACACCATACATGTCCTTTTGGGTCTGGGTTACCTAAGTCAAGATGATATTCTCAAGTTCCATCCATTTGCCTGAAAAACTTATGATGTCTTTGTTTTTAATGACTGAATAGTATTCCATTGTACAGATGTACCGCATTTTCTTTATCCAGTTGAGGGACATCTCAACTTCCAGTTTCTGGCTATTATGAATAAAGCTGCCATGAACATAGTTGAGCAGGTGTCCCTGTGGTATAGTGGGGCATCTTCTGGGCATGTCCCCAGGAGTGATATAGGTTGGATCTTGAGGTAGAACTATTCCCAGTTTTCTGAGAAACCGCCAAATGGATTTCCAAAGTGGTTGTACAAGTTTGCACTCCCACCAGCAATGAGGAGCGTTCCCTATGTTCCATATCCAGTCCCTGACACTATCAATGACACTCTGTTATGTTTGCAGACAGGAGCCTAGCATAACTGTCCTCTGAGAGGCTCCATTCAGCAGCTAATTGAAACAGATGCAGACACCCCCCAGCCAAACAGTGGATGGAACTGGGGGACTCTTATGGAAGAACAGGAGGAAGGATTATGGGCCCCAAAAGGAATAGGAAATCCACAGGAAGACCAACAACCAAACCACCTGAACCACCAGGCCTGAACCACCAACCAAAGAGCATACATGGGCTGGATCTAGCTCCCCTCGACCCCTGAACATAAGTAACAGATGTGCATTTTGGTCTTCATGCAGATTCCCCAACACCTGGAGCAGGGGCTGTCCCTAAAGCTGTTGTCTGTCCATGGAGTCTGTTTGCCTAACTTGGCTGCCTTGCCTGGTCTCAGTGGGAGAGGATGTAATAGCCTGAAATAGTTGATGTGCCAGAGTGGAGTGATACCCAGGGTGGGGGGGCCTCCACGCTCTCACAGGAGAAGGGGATGGGAGACAAGGGGAGGGATTGTGTAAGAAGAAGATGGGAGGGCAGTGATCAGGATGTAAAGTGAAGGAAAAAAAGAGCAAGGGTTTCAGACAGATGTTCTTGGGCCTTTAGCAGTCACTCTCCTGGGGTACCTTGAGTGTCTGCTCTCCAATCCTTGACACAAAACCTCCTGGCTGTCCCAGATGTGTCTCACATGTACACAGATACAGCTCATAGTTCTACAGGGCCACACATTAAGCCTTGCCTATATCCACATGACAAATGGTTCTACAGGATGCCAGGACTCATGCTACCTGCTTCTAGAGTTCTGAGGATGTTATCCAGAGACGCCGGTAGAAACATGCCGTGGGAATGGAGCCACTATGAAGAATCTGCAGCAGAGCAATGCTCAGTGGGAAGTGGAGCACCTCTGAAACATTACTCCAGAAGAGCTGTAATCATAGCACTGCATACATAACCAGAGAGTGGAGGCATGCTTAAAACTCAATACAAACGGACTGAAGACAGAGAATTTTTAATAACAATTACAGACGCGAGATCTGAAAATGTTGCCTAATGCCTCACAGAAATAAGTGATGAGAAAAGAATTTCAGTGAAGGCCTTGTGAATTTTTCATCATATTCTGTATATCAGTCATGAGCTTCTGCAAGTGCATGAGAATAAATCCAGCTTTGGTGAATTAAAGAGTGGCTTATATTTTTAATAACAGAAATGCCCCGTGTGTAGAATCCAGACTAAGAGGTTCCACAGTAGTAGTAGGAATTAATATTCTCTCTCTCCCTCTCTCACTCCCCTCTCTCCTGACTGACATCCTTAGCAGGTTATTTTGTCACAACTGTTTAGCCTACCTCCTCCAGGAATCGTAACTATGTTCCTGGAACATAAAACGAAAATGAGGGTGAAAGCTAAAAAGTCACTTAAGAAATGACTCAGTCCACTGAACAGGCTTTCTCAGAAAGCCACTTTGGAAACCTGATCTCACATTTTACTGACCAGAACTGTGTCACAGAGACATCTGTATATCCATTCTGTATGTTTTAAATTATAAATTATTGTTACTATTATTATTATTATTATTACTTCTCATAAACAAAAGAGGATGAACTTAGAAATGACCACAATACAACCACTTTGGAAACCAGTCTGGCGCTTCCTCAGAAAACTGGACATGACACTTCCGGAGGACCCTGCTATACCTCTCCTGGGCATATAGCCAAAGGATTCCCCGGCATGCAATAAAGACACATGCTCCATTATGTTCATAGCAGCCTTGTTTATAATAGCCAGAAGCTGGAAAGAACCCAGATGCCCCTCAAAGGAGGAATGGATACAGAAAATGTGGTATATTTACACAATGGAATACTACTCAGCAATTAGAAACAATGAATTCACAAAATTTTTAGGCAAATGGTTTGATCTGGAAAATATCATCCTAAGTGAGATAACCCAATCACAAAAGAATACACATGGAATGCAATCTCTGATAAGTGGATATTAATTAACCCAGAAGCTCTGAATACCCAAGGCACAAATCGCATAACAAATGACTCCCATGAAGAAGTATGGAGAGGGTCCTGATCCTGGAAAGGATTGATCTAGCGTTGGAGGGGAATATAAGGACAGAGAAAAAAAGGAGGGAGGTGATTGGAGAATGGATGGAGAGAAGGTTTATGGGACATATGGGGAGGGGGGATCTGGGAAAGGGGAAATCATTTGGAATGTAAACAAAGAATATAGAAAATAAAAATATTAAAATGAAAAAAAAATGACCACAAGGAACACCTGCCACATGACTTCTGCCATCGCCCTAAAACTAGCGCACAACTGTGTCTATTACATTAACCCAATATTGGGATTCCCCAAACACAATATTTTCAAGTTGTGTTGTCTGTCTCCCCCTTCAAGTGCAAAGTGGTCTTCTCTTAGATGAGTATTTGTAATCCACTAATGGTTTCTGGAAGAAGGAGAAATATTTTCTTCAGTGGTGTCGCCATTGGTAA
This sequence comes from Apodemus sylvaticus, assembly GCF_947179515.1. Taxonomy (NCBI): domain Eukaryota; kingdom Metazoa; phylum Chordata; class Mammalia; order Rodentia; family Muridae; genus Apodemus; species Apodemus sylvaticus. Next base: position 69,927,974 of record NC_067483.1, read on the forward strand.
GATGCCCACATGCCCTTAAGCAACCCAAGGAAGAAAAAGCTCAGAACTTAACCTTGAAACCTATTCTGTATGAAAGGGGACGTAGCTGCTAAAGTTTCTAGTCTAACTATAGACAGACCCATCTATACTAGCTTCTTAGAATTAGGAGATAATACTTGTCCATATCTGTACCCAGCATCACTACCACAAAGCAATTGCCCAAGAAAAGATGCAAAAAAAAAAAAAAAAAAAAGAAAGAAAGAAAGAAAGAAAAGAAAAGAAAAAAGAAAAGAAAAGAAAAGTTGTCTTTTTGTATTGAGATTAAATGATTCTTCTAATCTTAAAAACAATGTTGTCTCTCCTGGTCCATCCCATTCAACTGCTATATATATATATATATATATATATATATATATATATATATATATATATATACCACATTTTTTGCATCCACTCTTCTGTTGAGGGATACCTGGTTCTTTCTAGCTTCTGGCAATTATAAATAGGGCTGCTATGAACATAGTGGAACATGTATCCTTGTTACATGCTGGGGAATCTTTTCGGTATATGCCCAGGAGTAGTATAGCAGGATCTTCTGGAAGTGAGGTGCCCAGTTTTCGGAGGAACCGCCAGACTGATTTCCAGAGTGGTTGTACCAATTTGCAACCTCACCAGCAGTGGAGGAGTGTTCCTCTTTCTCCACATCCTGGCCAACATCTGTTGTCTCCTGAATTTTTAATCTTAGCCATTCTGACTGGTTTAAGGTGAAATCTCAGGGTTGTTTTGATTTGCATTTCCCTAATGACTAATGAAGTTGAGCATTTTTTAAGATGCTTCTCCGCCATCCGAAGTTCTTCAGGTGAAAATTCTTTGTTTAACTCTATACTCCATTTTTTAATAGGGTTATTTATGGAAATCCATCAATGCAATCCACTAGGTAAACAAACTCAAAGAAAAAAACCACATGGCCATTTCATTGGATGCTGAAAAAGCATTTGACAAAATTCAGCATCCTTTCATGCTTAAAGTCTTGGAAAGAACAGGAATTCAAGGCCCATACCTAAACATAGTAAAAGCAATATACAGCAAACCGGTAGCCAGCATCAAACTAAATGGAGAGAAACTTGAAGCAATCCCACTAAAATCAGGGACTAGACAGGGCTGCCCCCTTTCTCCTTATCTTTTCAATATTGTACTTGAGGTACTAGCTCAAGCAATTCGACAGCATAAGGAGGTCAAAGGGATACAAATTGGAAAGGAAGAAGTCAAACTATCATTATTTGCAGATGATATGATAGTCTACCTAAGTGACCCAAAAAACTCCACTAGAGAACTCCTACAGCTGATAAACAACTTCAGCAAAGTGGCAGGTTATAAAATCAACTCAAGCAAATCAGTAGCCTTCCTATACTCAAAGGATAAGCAGGCTGAGAAAGAAATTAGGGAAATGACACCTTTCACAATAGCCACAAACAGTATAAAGTACCTTGGGGTGACTCTTACCAAACATGTGAAAGATCTGTATGACAAGAACTTCAAGACTATGAAGAAGGAAATGGAAGAAGACCTCAAAAAATGGAAAAACCTCCCATGCTCATGGATCGGCAGGATTAATATAGTTAAAATGGCCATTTTGCCAAAAGCAATATACAGATTCAATGCAATCCCCATCAAAATCCCAACTCAATTCTTCACAGAGTTAGAAAGAGCAATCCTCAAATTCATCTGGAATAACAAAAAACCCAGGATAGCTAAAACTATTCTCAACAATAAAAGAAATTCTGGGGGTATCAGTATCCCTGACATCAAGCAATACTACAGAGCAATAGTGCTAAAAACTGCATGGTATTGGTACAGTGACAGGCAGGAGGATCAATGGAACAGGATTGAAGATCCAGAAATGAACCCACACACCTATGGCCACTTGATCCTCGACAAAGGGGCAGAAAACATCCAATGGGGAAAAAAGATAGCCTTTTCAACAAATGGTGCTGGTTCAACTGGAGGTCAGCATGCAGAAGAATGGGAATTGATCCATCCTTGTCTCCTTGTACTAAGCTCAACTCCAAATGAATCAAGGACCTCTACATAAAGCCAGACACTCTGAAGCTAATAGAATAGAAACTGGGGAAGACCCTTGAGGACATCGGTACAGGGGGAAAGTTCCTGAACAGAACACCAATAGCTTATGCTCTAAGATCAAGAATTGACAAATGGGACCTCATAAAATTACAGTTTCTGTAAGGCAAAGGACACCATCAAAAGGGCAAATCGGCAACCAACAAATTGGGAAAAGATCTTCACCAACCCTATATCAGATAGAGGGTTAATATCCAATATATATAAAGAACTCAAGAAGATGCTTGTGATCTTGACATATAACACTGAGAAATGGGGCTCTGCAGAGCAGTCACTAACCCCAAACCCAAAAATTCACCACATTTCCTCTTGTACTGGCTGGTTTTGTGTGTCAACTTGACACAGGCTATTATTACAGAGAAAGGAGCTTCAGGTGAGGAAATGTCTCTGTGAGATCCAGCTGTAAGGCATTTTCTCAATTAGTGATCAAGGGGGGGGGGGGCCCATATATATGGTGGGTGGCGCCATCTCTCGACTGGTAGTCTTGAGTTCTATAAAAGAGCAGGCTGAGCAAGCCAGGGAAAGCAAGTCAGTAAGTAACATTCCCTCCATGGCCTCTGCATCAGCTCCTGCTTCCTGACCTGTTTGAGTTCCAGTCCTGACTTCCTTTAGTGATGAACAACAATGTGGAAGTGTAAGCAGAATAAACCCTTTCCTTCCCCAACTTGCTTCTTGGTCATGATGTTTGTGCAGGAATAGAAACCCTGACTAAGACACCTCTACAACCTGCCTATCTGTGTTCCTGTGTTCCTGCAATACCCTTTGGGAAAAGTCTGTCACCATGAATGACTTAAGAAGCTAGTTATTATGTTTTGCCCAAATTCTTAGAAATGTAAAAATACTATGAAGGTGGTGAGAGGAAGAGTCTCCAAATTGTTAGAAGCCTTACTGGAGCCAGTGGGGCAAGACATTGGATCTCTGACAGGATGTCCATGGTGTTCAGGGATTGTGAAAGTGTGGGACTTTCCCACTGAGTTCTTTGGGAAAGTCAGGAACTTGCTTAATTGTTAAGAGCATTTTGCTTGCCAAACCCTGCACTAAGTGCTTGGAGGTGGCAGAATTTTAGGGAAAAATAATACATTCCTGGTAGTGGTGGCACACACCTTTAATCCTAACACTTTGGAGGGAGAGGCAGATGGGTCTCTGTGAGCTTGAGGCAAGCCTGGTTTACCAAGTGAGTTCCAGGACAGCCATGGCTACACAGAAAAACCCTGTCTTAGAAGAAAAGAGAAGAAAAGAAAAGAGAAGAAAAGAAAAGAGAAGAAAAGAAAAGAAAAGAAAAGAAAAGAAAAGAAAAGAAAAGAAAAGAAAGAGTCTTTAGAAGGGATAAGAAACCAGGTTCAATATATAGTACTTAAAGAAAACAGGCATGGTCTGCAAAAACAGGTTCCAGACAGCAACTGAAAGGTTCTTAGGAGTTCCCTGGCATAGGAAACTCACATGACTTGACAGAATCATACAGATCTTTGAAATTGGAAGCTCAGACTTAGGACAAAAAGACTCCTTAAAATATATTTCCCTCAGTTAGCTTAAAACTAAGGTTTTATAAGCCATGGTCCTGTCATACAAAAAAAAATGAGAACAAAAATGTTCTTAGTCAAATTGGATTCTTTTCTAGATTAAGTTTCATGATGTGAATTTTATTTCCAAGAAATATGTAGTGTCAGGGACAATACTTTTTGCTCTCAGGTGAAATATAAGACAGAATACATTCAACAATAAAGAGCAATAATCATGGGAGATAGGGGAGGAAGAGGAGTCACGTGATCAAGGCAGATCAGTGCCTCGTGAGCTTGCAGGTGATGGCCCTGAGAGCAGGGACAGACATGAGGCCTGTCAGACACCATGAGGTGAAGAGACATAACTGAACATCCAAGCAGATCAACTAGAGTTTTTGACGTAGAGGGTCCCAAGTTTTCTGCTCTGCCTGAAAAGACTGAAATAATCACAAGAGTTGACATAGGGTCAGGAGTTGCTTCTTTGTCCTGACTGGAAAGCCTCAGAAGGCATAAGGTAAAGAAATTAAGCATTTACCACAGAAGTGGGGTAAAGTTGACTTACATGCTGCTCCTTATTTCCATCTAGAAAAATGTATGAACAAGACCCTAAAGGTCAAACTATTTCTCAGTACCTTTCCTATATCTTGGGGCAAAGCTCAAGAATATTCAGAGGCAGACACACACATAGCAATGATACCGAGTGCACAATATTCAGTATCTAATCAACAATAAAAAGCATATCAAAAAATAAGAAAGAGAAGTATCCATAAAGAGAAGAAAATTCAACACCAAATGCAAGACACAGCTGACAGAATTAGTAGAAAATGGGCATTGAAGCAATGGTTGTAACTGTGTCTTAGTTAGACTTTTACGCTGTGAACAGACACTATGACTGAGGCAACTCTTATAAGGACAATATTTAATTGGGATTGGCTTACAGGTTCAGATGTTCAGTCAATTATCATCAAGGTAGGAGCATGGCAGCATCCAGGCGGGCATGGTGCAGGAAGAGCTGAGAGTTCTATATCTTCATCTGAAGGTTGCTAGTGTAAGACTCACTTCCAGGCAACTAGGATGAGGGTCCTAAGCCCCTGCCCACAGTGACACACTTCCTCCAACAAGGCCACCACTCCTAATAGTGCCACTCTCTGGGCCAGGCATATACAAACCATCACACTGTGTAAAATGCTAAAGACTGAACATGAGTGAGGTATCTATGACTAACTATTGTGTGACACTTTTTCTGGGGAGACCCACGCAACACACACACACACACACACATACACACACACACAATTTACTCACCCCAGATAGTGAACCTGTAACAGACCAAAATACAGCTACCACCAAAGTCCAACTTGGTGCACCAATGAGTTTTATTGGGGTCACTATAGGAATATGGGTGGGGGTGACTACAAAAAAGAGGACTCAAAGATAGCAGCACTGCTGAAGATCCCCACTCTCAGCATGAATGACAGCTCACAGAAGTAGGAACCCAGAACACCCACACAGCCTACAGGCAGCTCAACATGGGGAAGAGTGTTCTCATACAAGGGGAAGGTGGTTCAACTGATCTGAGTCTCTTAGTTATGGTTTCTATTGCTGTAATAAGACACCATGACTAAAGCAATTTGTAGAAGAAAGTCTTTATTTGTCTTAAGTTTCCATATCACAGTTTGTCATCAAAAGAAATAAGGACAGGAACTCAAGCAGGGCAGGAACCTGGAGGCAGAAGTTGATGCAGAGGCCATAGAAGGGTGCTGCTTACCAGTTTGTTTCTCATGGCTTGCTCTTACAGAATTCATGACCACCAGCCCTGGGGTAGCAACACCCACAATGGACTGTGGGCCCTTCCCCATCAATCACGAATTGAGAAAATGCCCTACAGCCAGACCTTATAGAGGCATTTTCTCTATTGAGGGTCCCTCCTTCCACATAACTCTAGCTTGGGTCATTGACATAAAACTAACCAGCACAGTTTGTCTGCGAATCTTCTTTGCAGCTTGGATCCTCTGAGAATGACTCTCATCAGCCCTTATTGTTTACTCTTGGGAAGGAGGGGCCTAGTGAATCTGGTCAGTTTCAGGGACTTCCTGAAGTTATTTTGAGTTGTGCACAGTCTGTCTTGAGCTTTCCTGGGAAATGGGATGTTTTAATCTCCAGAAAGCTGTTACACAACACTTACAAACTTTCCAGATAGGAGACAACTACAATACTAGAGATTTAAAACAACAAACCAAAAACAAAGAAACAGGGGCTAGAGAGATGGCTCAGAGCTTAAGAGGAGATACTGTAATACTCTTGCAGTGGATCCAAGTCACATTCCCGGACCCGTGTTGGATGGCTCACAACTGCCTGTAACTCCAGCTCCTGGACAGCTGGTGCTTTGTTCTGTGCTGTGCCAGCACCTGCACACATGTGCACATTGCCCCCTCAACATATACACAACCTTAAAAATCTTAAAAACATGAAGATACGAGGTTTTTAAGTATACAAGTAAAAAAAACAGACAAGTGATAAGATTAATGGCAGATTAAATATCGCAGAAGAAAACACAAGTAACTTTAAGAACGTAACAGAAATATAAAATGAAATGTGGGGAGAAAAGATGAGGAAAAATGCATAGAACACGAATGAGCTGTAGAGCGAACTTGAGAAGCCTATGGTGTATGCAATCACAAGAGCAGGGAATGAGGAATGAAAAGAACAAAAAATTGACGAAACAGTGGGGAAAATTCAAATTTGATGAAAATTATAAACTTGTTATGCAGATGCTCCCGAGCTTGTGATGGAGTTAACATCCTGATCAAGCTCTTGTAGCTAGAGATTTGGATTTGAACACCTAACATCACAGCTTAGCAACACAGTGCACGAGGGTGTGTTGGTCATTGACCCTGTGATCCTGTGGCTCACTGTGAGCAGTAATTTGACAGTATGCTCAGTAGCCTAGGAAAGCATCCATGTTCAATATTTAAACCATAGTTTCAGCTAAACATATATTATTTCTATGTCACTGTAAATTAGAGAAAGTTCCAATAAAATCCTTAAAAATCAAAGACCCTCTGTCACCTGTGAGAGACCTACATTCGAGGATTACAATTCAAAGGGAGAGGAAGGGAGGATAAGCAACAGTGACGTCACATGTTACCAAATGCAGAATTGAGACTTAAATACAGACATGACAGCAGCAGTGGACTGCTCTGAGGGAGAAGAGGACCGAAATGAGAGTGGGGGACAACAGGAGGTGACAGGTAAGCATGCACAAACTACAGTGATATATATGCAATTATATATATATGGTTGCATACACCATAGGATTCTCAAGTTTGCTCTCTATATATAAATACAGTGATACAGTGGGTGACGACACATGACCTTGGGAAAGCTCTTTGGCGGAATCTTGAAAAGGTAAATACACACCATAGGACACATTCATTGCATGGTTAGGTATTTACCTAAAAAAAAAACAAAAAAACAAAAAAATATAAAGTATATAGCCATACAAAATGTGGTCATGAATATTCATAGCTGCCTTACTTGTAATGGTTCAAATCTGAAAATGACAAAATGACCTACACACTCACCAAAATGTAGATGGGTAAAGAACGATGTACCAAAGCAAAAACAAAAACAAAAAACAAATGTGTGGAAATCCACACGATGCAAAGCTTCCCGCAATGAAAATGGATGAACTGAATACACAGCAGCTTGATGGACCACAAAGTGGTTCAAACAGGAGAGAGCAGATGGCCTCCAATACACGCATAAGTTCCTGGACACATACAACCTACTGGAACAGAATCAAGAAGAGAAAAACCATGAATGCTGAAATTAAAGCCATAATTTAAAATCTCCCATCTAAAAGAAAAAGAACTCTAGTACCTGTTGACTTTACTTTTGAAATCCATAAAATATTTAAAGAACTAATTTCAATTAAAATTGAAATGGAAGGAACTCTACTGAACGTATTTTTTAGAAGGCTACATCACCCCTGACACAAAAACAGAAAAATGTGGGAGGAGTGCGGGGGGGGGGGGGGGGGGGTGAGGTGCATCCCTGCCATCTCCACAAGGAGGTGAAGACAGGAAGATTATGACCTCAAGGTCATCCTCCACCACAGAGGGAGTTGGAGAACACCCTGGGCTGGATGAGATCGTGTCTCAAAATATAAATAAGTATTTTAAATCAAAATAAACTTTTTTCCTTAACTGAGGACCCAAATATGATGAGAAGGGACACAAAACTCCTCAACAAAATACTAGCAGGAACCTGACTTCAATGGCACCTTAAAAAGACTATTAAAGCTTTACAATGTTTTGAAACAACCTATGACATACCTCATTATAGATGCCATGGGCCCAGTAGTGACTCGGTCCATGCTGCGGCAGCTGTCTTCGCTGACACTAGAACCCAGTTTCTTCAGTCCTCCAGCATGGACTTAAGACCAGCAACTCTCCAGTCATCTTCGATTGGGACTGTGCGGCATCCAGCTTCAGGGACTGGGTTCTCTGCCAGGTTCTCTGCCCATCCCCACACACCCAGTGGACAGTCACTACTAAGCTACCCAGCCCCTACTGTGTAAGGCAATCTAATAGACTTTTTATAACACGGAATCATTCTACTGTTTCTGTTTTTCTAGAGAACTCTGACTAATACAACAATGCCCAGCAAAACAAAGTCAGAGGCACACAAAGTTGATTTGAAATGTACTACAAAGCTATCCTAACCAGCACAGCACAGTACTACATAGAACTATACATAAACCAGTAGAATGAAGTATAGAACACCTGATTTTTTTTTACACCCTTATAGTGAGAATTTTGTTTCTTTAAAAGCCCAGTTATATGAATGGTTTTATTTTAATCCCAGGTGTGGGATGTGGGGCTGCTTCAGATTGTCCACAGTGGCTATGATTTGTTACATACTCTGGCAGGGGTGTGATTCTGCCAGCTGAAAATTGTTTACATTTGGAATTCTGGGAATTCGTGAGAAGATATAGTAATGCCAGAGACCCAAGAGGTGACAGCAGCTGCTGCTCACTCCTGCCGCTGGTCCCTGCTACAGCTGGTTCCTGCTGCTGTTTTTGGTGTTTGCTAGATTGCTAGCTGCTGATTGCTTTTGGTGTTTGCTGGATTGCTGGTTGGAGATATCCTGACAATGAAGACTGGACTTGCCCCAAGGAACTCGATGCCCCTAATCAGCAGGAAGTAATCTAAAGAGATCTATGCTGAAGTGAAGACTCGGGGTTAAAAGCACCGTCTGCTCTTCCAAAACGTCCTGAGTTCAATTCCCAGCAACCATATGGTGGCTCACAACCATCTGTACTGGGATCTGATGCCCTCTTCTGGCACGTAGGCACACATCCAGATAGAGCATTCATAAACATAAATAAATCTTTAAAAAGAGATCTACATCCCTCTTTCCCCCTCTAACCTTCTTTCTCGCCTATCTAGTGTTGTTGAGGGGTTGGAAGGGATTGGGGTAGAGAAGGCTGGTAGATATAAGAATCCAATAAAGTAGCCAAAACGTATGACTACACAACAATCTATTACATACTATCAAATTAACAAAATGTATCCCATAACTATGTATAATATTTCTATTTATAAAAAGGAAATGCTTTCCCTCTTGGCACAACTCGTGCAGGGATGCCAGCCCAGACCCTCCTGCGTTGTTTTCTCACGCTGCTCTTGCTTTAGGCTTCTTTTCTTACGAGCATTTCCCCCATCCCTCTGCCTTCTAACATCAAAGATGTGGAGCAAAAAGATAGCCAGGTTTGCACCATTAGAGGTTGACTGAAACAGATGTACTGTCTCCGTGTACAGGGTAAGGGGAACGGGGAGGCCAGAAAAGTGTGGGCAGAGCATTCGAAGACTGAAGAGGAAGACAAAGTAGGAGAGTGTCCTCAGAGTTGGAAGAATCAGAAATAATGTTCAAATGAAATGGTCTCTTGAGTTTTTCCCTTCCGTCAGGAATGTTACAGACACCACGGAATTTAAATGTGATTTCTAGTGCCATCTACTGGGAAGCTTGGGAACCAGCTAAGCCAGGAGTTGGGGACAGGAGAAGGCAAGGACCAATGGTCACTCTAAGGAGGCAGCTTTTCTTGAGACTGGGTCTTTTTCTGCCTGTCCTAGTAAGTCTCTAAGAGACACCCAGGAAAGGATCTAGCCATTTTCTATACTACCTCATGACCACCTGGTTCCAGGGCCTATCCATGTAAATTATCAGTTGCTCCACTGTCTGCACAGGAGCTGATGTCTTTCCTTTACATATCCTTATCATAATGGCAAGGGATAGCCTTTCAAAAAAAAAAAAAAATCCCTAGGGAACATCAAAAAAGGAAACTCAATTTACAGATCCTATTTCTTATTGATGATTTAACAAATCTATAGGAACCCATCAGCAAGACAAGCCACAAGCAAGAGAGAAATTGAACTGATAGTGGTTTACTAGAAGCCTGGAGCTCCAGTAAGTAGACCCCGTGCTCTCACTGTTCTGTCATGGTGGGACAGGAAGCTGCTTGCTCCACAGAGGAAATCACCCTCTGTGGCAAGCTCGTGTCCTCAGTTAACTCAAAGGACATTTACTTCAGGCAAAGAATTGAGAGGGAGGCTAGCATGTGGCAAGACAAGAACATTCAATTACCAAGTGAAAGTTGAACTTGTCTTTTAGAGCTAGTTAAGCTGCTGTCTCAGTTAGAGTTTCTATTGCTGCAACAAAACACCATGACCAAAAAGCAACTTTGGGAGGAAAGGTTTGATTTAGACTACACCTCCACATTGCTGATCATCATCAAAAGAAGTCAGGACATGAATCCAAACAGGAAAGGAACCCGGAAGCAAGAGGTGCTGCAGCGGCCATGAACCAGTGTTGCTTACTGGCTTGCTCTTGATCAACCTACTTCATTATAGATTTCAGAACTACCAGCCCAGGGATGGCCACCCACAATAGGCTGGGTCCTCCCACATTGATCACTAATTGAGAAAATGCCTCACAGCTGGATTTCATGGAGGCATGTCCTCAACAAAGGCTCTTTTCTCTCCAATGACGCTAAGCTTGTGTCAAGTTGACACATAAAACCAGCCAGTACAACTGACCCCTTGTCAACTTGACACACAAACACTATTAAGCCACAACCCTTCCTTTCTCATTCAGCCCCAAGATCTCACATTAAAAACACAAATAACTTTTCTTGTCCCTCAGTCTTTACAAATTCAAGCACATTAACATGTCAGTCCCTTTAAAATAGCAGATTTCTTTTAAAATTCAAAGTCTCCCCAGTAAAATAAAAGAAATAAATCAATTACTTTCTTACTTCAAGAGGAAAAATCAGGGTGCGGTCACAGTCAAATCAGAGCAAAACCAAACTCCAACTATCCATAGTGTGGGATCCACTCCGGGATCTTCTGGACTCCTCCAAAGGGCTTGGGTCACTTCTCCAGCTCTGCCCTTTGTAACACACACTTTGTCTTCTAGGCTCTAGCTGGCTTCACTCCACTGCTGCTGCTGTTCTTGGTGGTCATCCCATGGTACTAGCATGTCCAAAGCACTGGGGTCTTCTGCTGCAACTGCCCTGCACTTTCACCAATAGCCTCTCATAGGCTCTCTTCATGGTGCCAAGCCTCAACTTCTTTGTATGACCCCTTCAGTCCTGGGCCTTCAAGTGCCACTGAGGCTGCACCTTCACCAATAGCCTCTCACAGTGCCAAGTCTCAGCTGCTCTCCATGACTCCCTTCATGCCTTCAAAACCAGTACTACCTGGATAACTCTTATACATTACCAAGTCTGGCTGCAAATGTGAGATACAACCTTGGCTGCTTCTGGAACACAGCTTCTCTGTACTCCGAGAACACTTCCCAGAGTTCACCTCTGTGATTCTGGTCTCTTCTTAATCACTGATAATTTCTCAGCTCCATCTGATCAGTATCAATTGTCCTGGTAATGCAAAGGTTTCACTTCAATGGTGCTATTCTCGTTAACTGTGTTGACTCTTCAGCTCCAGCTGACCTGCATGACAGAATCTCAATCCAAATTAGCAAATGGCCCTAAGAGAGTCTTTAAAGTTCCCTCTGCAACTTCACAAGCCAGGCCTTTTTCACAGTCCACAGAGGCTTTTTTAAAAAAATATTTATTTAATGTTTGAGTGCTCTAGCTGCATGTACACCTACAAGCCTGAAGAGGGCACCAGACCGTGTTGTAGATGGTTGTGGGCCACCATGTGGTTGCTGAGAACTCAGAAACCTCTGGAAGAACAGACAGAACTCTTAACCACAGGGCCATCTCTCCAGACCCAGTTCTCAATAGTCTTATCTTCCAAGCACCTAAAAGAACATCCCATTGAGATCTCAACATTCAAGGGCTTTGCTAGCCCAAAGTTAAGTCCTCCCCAAAACATGGTCAAGTCTGTGTCAGACAACACCAACTTCTCTTAGTTACATTTCCTACTGCTGTGACAAAGCACCACAAAAAAAGCAAGTTGGGGAGGAAAGGGTTTACTCAGCTTACACTTCCACATTGCTGTTCATCACCAATGGAAGTCAGGATAGGAACTCAAACAGGGCAGGAACCTGGAGGCAGGAGCTAACATGGAGGGGCGTGGTTTACTGGCTTGCTTGAAATGGCTTGTTCAGCTTTCTTACAAAACCCAGGACAACCAGCCTAGGGATGGCACCACCTGCCATGGGCTGGGCCCTTCCCTATTGATCACTAATAAAGAAAATGCTTTCCAGCTGAATTTCATTGAGGCATTTCCTCCACAAAGGCTCCTTTCTGATGACTCTTAGTTTATGTCAAGTTGACATAAAACCAGCCAGTAAAAATGCTGACCACTGATGGCAACTTGTTCCTGGTTCCCAGAGTGTGTCCAATCAGAGCAGCCTTCAACTTTAGTGACCTTTAAAGCAGCCCAGATTAGCTTCCTAGGGCTGCTTGTGACAAGCTACTCAAAGTTATGCTACTTGAGTTTTAGATTAACTCAAACATTACGACGCAGTCCTGTAATTCAGTCGACTTGTAGAAGCTAGGAAATGTAAGAAAACGAATCAGGCGCTCACCAGAATGAGGCTCTCCGCTCTTCCATCTCCAGCACTGCTGTTTGCAGCAACTGTTAACAACTCAGTTTTAGCCAGTGAGGTCCATTTTTTGGATTTCTCAATTACAGGACTCATCATAAAAACCTAGGCACACTAGAGATACCTTTCTGAGAATCTACAGGGCTCCAAGAACCACAGGGCCCATTGCATGGTGTCTCTCTGGTTTGCCTACGTGTTTCCCTTAGCATTTATTTTACGCCTAAATCACTTCACAATTTGTTAGGCACATAGGGCTCATAAGGACCCACCCACTCCCCAAAAACTACAGTTAATGTTTGTGGGATTGGGATGGAAATAATACTCCATAATGCTGTAGCAATGGCCTACGCCCCCCCGCCCCCCCAAAAAGGAAAGTTTTGGTAGGAAAAGGGCATTTGTTGAGAGAAAAATGGCTGGGGAAATATAATCAAAGAACATTATATGTGTATATAATCAATTTTTTTTAAACTTGCATATGGAGTCATTTGCCTGACATTATGTTTTGTTTGTTGAGACAAAAGTTTCTCTGTGCCCTGGCTATCCTGCCACTCACTCTGTAGACCAGGCTGGCCTCAAACTCATGGAGATCCACCTGCCTCTGCCTCCCAAACCCTGGGACTAAAGGTGTGTGCCACCATGCCCAGCAGCAAACCATTCTTTAGTGGGAAAGATGGGACATAGAAGTGACTCTGGGTACATAAAACCTTTGCAAAAGCCAGTGCGTGTCCAAGGACTCAGATGAAGGATTGAGTCCCAGACCAGCAGCTGGGGAGCACACTGGTCCTCAGTGGTACAAATTTCTGTTGTGTAGGAAATGAAGCTGAAAACTGCCTCTAAGTTTTCAGTTACTATAAAAATACCTGAGAGAAACCAACTTTCAAGGAAGAAAGTTTATTTGGCTTAGTGTGGAGGTTCCAGGCTACCTGTGAGCACACCCATTCACTGGCCCGTGCCTGGGTAAAGCAGTGCGTCGTGACGGGGACGCTATGAGGGGAGGGATGAGTTCTTCACTTGACAGCAGCCAAGAGGCCAAGCAGAAGGCCAGTGTCCCATCGGCCCCTTCAAGGGCACACCAGTGACCCAATTTCCTTCTACAAAGTCCCTCCCTAAAAGTTCTACCATCTTCCAAAGGAGCCACAGGGGCTGAGACAGCTTTCAACACAGGAGCTTTGGGAAGATGTTAAATACCCACGATACCTCAATGCTCGACTGTTAACTTGTCCTTGGTCTTCCCTCAGCTTCCAGAAGCAGAGGTGACCAAACCTACTCTTCTTCCACAATCAGACTTGTTTTGTTTTGTTTGTTCTCTGTGTAACCTTGAATGTCCTGAACTCACTCTGTAGACCAGACTGGCCTTGTACTTACAGAGATCCAGCTGCCTCTCAAGTGCTGAGATTAAAGGCCTGAGCTACCACACCTGGCTTTCATAATCACCCCAGGTGCTGCCGCCCATCCCAAAAGGTGGGCAGCATGGAGCTGACTATGACAAGGAAACCATGAGGTCTAAAAGGACTGTGCACCATTCTTTAGCTTCCAGCAGCCCAGGAGTTCAACTCAGTCTGGACAGAAAGCTGAGAGCTGCCTGGCCCCGGGGCTCACACAATCTTCACAGTCTTCAGCATATCTGACAGAACATAGGTGTCATCCCAGCCCTGCCCAGGCCTCCTCAGCGTCCGCTCCAAAGCCTGGGCCATCTCCAGGAGCTCTGGTGTAGCAAGTTTCTGTTCTGGATGCAGCTGACAAAACAGGATCTCATTCACTTCCCCTTCAATCCGCCGGACATAGAGGAGCGGGAAGGCCGCCTTGAGGTCGGCCAGCACCGAGTCCTTTAACCCCAGGTCCCGACACACAAGGTTAAGGATGAAGATACCTGTAGAGCAGGAAGGAAGAGGAGACTGAGCAGACCCAGAGACATGCAACAAGGAGAATACAAAGTCCTGTAACAGGGAGGCGGGTGGATGAAGAAAGCCAGTAGATCTTATAGAGACACAGCACACAGAAGCATGTGTAAGAAAACTTCAGCCTTATTTTTTGATGTTTTCCACAGTATTCCCATATTTTAATATTCTCTGTGCCTAAATAATCTTTTAAAGTAATTAATACCTTCCATAAAAGATAAATTTATCAATTCCACAAGGATGCTACATTCTTGGCACACACACCACAAGAATATTTACTAGAGAAAGAACTAAATAATCTTTTCATAAAAAAGTAATTAATACCTTCCATAAAAGATAAATTTATCAATTCCACAAGGATGCTACATTCTTGGCACACACACCACAAGAATATTTACTAGAGAAAGCCAAGGTTATCCTGACTTCTGGCAATCAAAGTTCTAATCAACCCAGTATACCAGAGGCTATTCTAGTCTATTCTATTCTATTCTATTCTATTTTATTTTTTCGAGACAGGGTTTCTCTGTGTAGGCCTGGCTGTCCTGGAACTCACTCTGTAGACCGGGCTGGCCAGGAACTCAGAAATCTGCCTGCCTCTGCCTCCCAAGTGCTGGGATTAAAAGCGTGAGCCACTACTGCCCAAGACCAGAGGCCTTTAGAAATGTCAAATACCTAGGGGGTTGAGAACAGAGGTTTCAAGTGACAAAGAACTGGAACTCCACTTCTGTCACCTTTCAAGTCACTCAACCTAAGCTCCCTCATCTGAAAGTGGGCTCCTGTGAATACTAAGTAACACAAAGCCAACTCCAGGGTATCTGGAGAGCATCCGAGTGGGAGTGAGTCACCAAGCTGCTTCCACGTGACCTACTCTGATCACCATGTGAACTGGTCAGCAGTCTACAAAAGCTGACCATCCTCATGAGGCCGGCGCAGCTCCAGCCCTGTAGCTACCGAAGACCCTGCAAGCAGTTAGCAAGTAGCACATTCTAGACTATCACTGGGAATGCTACTGCTATCACCCCCAGGGGTGCTGGACGAATGAATGCTAGCAGTCACATGATCGCAGTAGCAGTAAAAAAACGGACAATATAAACTCAGCACAATGGTTGACTCTCACAAGATGAGTGACAAGGAGCAGATGCTTTTAATACATATGACTCTATATCAAGGACATAAACTAAGTTATGATGACCATTAAAGGCTAGCCCTTTATAGAGGAAGAATTACTGAGGAGATAAGGAGGTAGACTCCCAGAATCTGGAAACGTTTGGTGCTGGCAGATAGTCAGTTTGGGAAAACTAAGCAAACCATACATTTAAATGCAGTTTTTATTAAAGAATAATTCATGTTTTATTTTTTTAATTATGTGTATGTGAGGAAAGTGCATGTTGTTAGTGCAGACACCTGGAGTCCGGAAGAGGGCCTCAATTCCTTGCAGCTGGAATGAGAAGCAGTTGATGTGGGTGGCAAGAACCTGAGTCCTCTGTGACAGCAACTGATGCTTTTAACTCTACACTCCAGCCCAAATAATGTTTTCAAAGGACCGTTCCTTCTTACCCTCCCAATGTCAAGTGTTCCTTACCTTCATCAGACAGGATGCTTTTGACCTTCTGCAGGAAGAGCTGGTCCACAAATGCTGGGGGAGGACAGCTCATCCCGAGCGTTGGATCCTTGCTGTCCACATCAAACATTATCACATCATAGAGAGGGCGTGCTGGGAAAGACGACAGTGAGTCCTTGGCTTGGAAGGATAAGATGACATCATTTACGTTTCTATACCCTGCTCTGAGAGATTAAGTCTAAAAGATGACGTGAGTACTCTACCTACTGAAGACGTGAATGTCATGGCTTAGACCAGTCTTTCTCATCAAAGTTCAAACTATCCTACAGTAGAGATGAGCGTTCCTCTGAATCTAGAAATGTGTTTCAAAGACAGATATCAACAGGCTCATTCCAACACGAATGATATAAGCTATGCTTGTGGGTTTTAATGCTGGAAGAAATTCGTATCACCCTGGAAGTTTCTACAAGTTTCAACATAGTTGGAGAACGTGGGCTGCATACCCAGTCATGTCAAAACCCCAGGGTGGTGCAAGAAGATATGAGAGGAGCTGAGAAGCCTGTGGTACTTTCTGCCAGCTCACTAGGTAAATCTCAAAGTATAATCAAAACTGAGACCCAGCCACCTAGCCAAAGCAGCCGGCTAGGCCTCTAAGGGCTGACCAAGCACACAGTAACTGTAAGAGCATCATAGGAGCCTATAAATGAAGCTGTAGAAGGAGCAAGACCAATGAAATCCAGCACTTTACAGAAAAGTAATGTATATTTCATCCTAGGTCTAAGATACACAGTAAGAAACACTGCAATAGTATTTCACAACCTCACACACCTGACATTTTGTCTAAAGTGGCAGTAACCTCCCCTCCAATCTGTGACAACCAAAACAATCTTGGCAGACCTTACCAAATGCCCCTGAGTCTAGAAGTCACTGATTTGTGCAAATGCAGTTTTACCCTGGACTGCGGTCCCACAGCCTATATTCCTCCAGATGCTCTCGGCAGTACCTTCTCCTCCTGCCAGGCTGGTAATGAAGTCAAGGCCATCTGCAATGTGAACCTTCATCCGGTCGCTCTGGGAGAAGCCAAACCACTGTGTGGCCACTTCCAACATGGAGGGGTCAATCTCAACAGCATCAATACGGGACTTCGGGAAATGATCATGAATGAAGAGGGGGAGGCTACCCCCACCCAGGCCCACCACCAACAGTGCCAGTGGAGTCTCTGTAATAAAAGAAGAGAATTTCATTTTGTCATCTGGTTACAGAAAAGTTCTGTTCAGGGAGAACAGAAAAGGGAGTTAAGATTGTTGTTTAGCCTAGTGATAAATATAAGGATCTAGTCTCCCTGTCTCATCCTAGACACTGAGAAGTCTCCGGACATTTGACCTTTCTACCCTGGCCTCATTTTGACCAGATCAGAACAATGAAGCATGTGCTATGTTGTGGTCCCTTACAAACCCCAATGTAATTGGCTGACACAGTACCAAGAGTTCCTTGAGAGTTACTGGATATACTCCCATCCTAGAAAATGAGGTGCAATCGTATGCACAGCCATAAAGCACTAGGAATGCCACATCACCCAGATCTTAACTCAAAGGGCCGTAACTACCTTCTCAGACACCCCGACAAAGTAAAATCAATCCACTCAAGTTCTTTAAAGCACAGAAAATAAACACCCAATCCAAGTCCTAAGCACAGAGAACCACAGTACAAGAGTACTAAAGAAAGCAAACAAGCCACTAAAACGGACTAGACCCTAAGATTAAATAAGGCAGTTAGGGAGTTCAGGTGAAAACACCTGTGAGTGAACGCACCAAACTTCTTATTAATGATAAAGTTATCATTTTAACCATAATTAAAATTTATATTTTGTCCTGGAACACAATGAGTTACACTCTGTGGAACAGGTCACAGAGAGAAACCTTGTCTCAAAACAAACAACAACAACAACAACAAAAAAGAATTAATTTTGTGCTCAAATAAGACATTATCAAAAACCCATATATTACCTAATGCCATTGGAAATGAGAGGAGATAAATGTACCATCTAGTTAACATGATTATATACACATGTGAAAATTTACAAATAACTTAAAATTTTATGGATAACTTAAAATCTGTAAGTTTCACATACCTTACTGAATATATTTTATACTTTTATTTTAAAGCAAAATAACCAGAAAAAACAAAACTTATACCCCAACATGGGCAGCTATTTCAAGATGGCAAGCTATTTGAGGTAAGTTACCTTCAAGCTCATTTACGGGGACCGTGGCTGAGATGAGGGAGGGAGGGTAGGAACCTATGGCGCCTGTCAGTCTGTAGTGACTGCCTAAGCTACACAGCCACACACTCACTTCCGCAGGCTTACATGCTCTGACTGTGGAAGGCAGTAGTGTCTTACCTAACAGCAGCTCTGGGTTTCTCAGCAGGGCAAGGCCAGCAATCATGGCTTTATGGTGTTCACAACACAGGTAACTCTTATCAATGGACTGCCCTGGGGCAGACGGGAAGTCCTCAGAAATATCAGCGGGTCGCTGTTTCTTCTTGTCCTTTTTTCGTTTCTTCTGGGCTAAACAAAAGAGTTACATTACTGAAGTCCCATGCTTTTAAGGCCAGTCCTTGGAAATCAAGGGATACTAGCAACAGGGGATAGCTTTAAACAGACTGAAAGAGCCAATTCTAAAGTAAGCAGATTGGTTGACTTCATACAGACCGCCTGAACTTGGGTACTGAGGAAATATTTATCATGGAAACTGGCAAGTTCTACAAATCAGACCCACAAAGGCACAGCTGTTTTAACCTTCACTATACACCATTGCATACCAAGTGGCCAGAAAAGGTACACAGGGAAGGCACATTCAAAACCTGGAATAACTAATTAAAGGACTTCCCTCTGAGGCTGCAAGACCAGTGACAGGAGGGAAGTTGGCTCATTATTCTTTTACAGAAATGGAAAGTCAATACTACGTCCTCTACACCAATTACTCAAAAGCACTTTTTTACTCTTAGTGCCTCTCATAACTGCTTCCACTTCTTTGCCTGTGAAGAAAATGAGAATCTCCAGTATTCAATAGAGTACCCAGTTATTAGGTGGTACAGGTAAGACATTTGTCTCCTGTGTCAATCACCTTTCTATCTCCTAGACATCACACTACACCATCCCATCGAAAAGGAATCATTAAGGGTTTGTCTATCTTGATGATTTTCTCAAAGAACCAGTTCTTCTTGATTCTTTGTATTGTTCTCTCTGTTGCCAATTGATTGATTTCAACCCTGGGTTTGATTATTTCCTCCCGCCTACTTCTCTCAGGTGTGTTCACTTTTTTTCCTAGAGCTTTCAGATGTACTTTTAATTCATTAGTATGAGATCTCTCCAATTTCTTTATGAGGGCACTCAATGTGTTATTAACTTTCCTCTTAGCACTGCTTTCAGTGTCCCGTAAGTTTGGGCATGTTGTGCCTTCATTTTCATTCAATTCTACAAAGGCTTTAATTTCTTTATTTCTTTCCTGACCACAGAGTAGAGAGTTGTTCAGTTTCCATTAATATGTAGGCTTTGTGTTGTTGTTGAAGTCCAGCTTTAATCCATGGTGATCTGATAAGATACAGGAGGCTATTTCAATCTTCTTGTATCTGTTGAGGCTTGCTTTGTGACCTATTATATGGACACCTTTGGAGAAGTTCCATGAGGTGATGAGAAGAAGGTATATTCTTTTGTGTTTCTATAGGTATCTGTTGGTCCATGTGAGCTATAACTGTTACTTTTATTACTTCTCTGTTTAGTTTCTCTCTCAATGATCTGCCCATTGGTGAGAGTGCTATGTTGAAGTCTCCCACTGTTCATGTGTGGGGTGTGATGTGTGACAATGCCAGGTAGTGGTGGTACATGCCTTTAATTCCAACACTCAGGAGATGGAGGCAGAAGGATCTGAGTTCAAGGCCAGCCTGATCTACATAGTGAGTTTCAGGAAAGCCAGGGCTACATAGAAGAAAGCCAGCCTCAAAAAACAAAAACAAATAAAAACACGAAAACAAAACAAAAAAAAATCTCAAAAACTTGACAAAGTGAAAAAATATGAAACTCAAACTGAAAAGAACAAATTTTTTTTCTTCAGCAATCTGACTGAGGTACAGGACAAGATTATCATAAGCTGCAGCCAGAATTACCAAATGAGAGGAGGGAGCCCACAGCATGGAAAATGCTCTAAAGACAAATCATTCTAATGGTACTGGACAAGGGTCAATCCATGGCCTCAGGAGTCTAAATTCTCTGACTTCTTCCAGCCTTGCTGAGGGGATAGCTCGGCCAAGTAACAGCAGTGACTGGGAATCAAGGCGTCCCATTTCTGATTTCTGTGACCAAACTGAAGTAATACTTGAGAGGAGGACAGAAACAGTTACCGTTCAGTCTGAAGCAGTTTTTTAAGACAAAGCTCATTCTGTAGTCCTGTCCAGCCTGGAAACTGCTTTGTAGGCCAAGCCGGCCTTCTGAGCACTGGGATTAATGCAATACACCACCAAGTCCAGCCTTAGTTTACTCTAAATACATGATTTTATACTGTCACTAGACAGATAAGGTAGGCAGGCAGGCAGGCAGACAGACAGACAGAGAGGTAACGATAATACAAATAGACATAGGCAGGGAACAGTGGTAGGTACCACAAACTAGTGATTTCTTCATTGGTGAAACATCTATGTAACATCTTAAGAGTGACCCTCAGAGGTTAACTACACTGGGTTGTCCTTATAAAGGAACAGGGTTCAGGTCCCAGCACCCATACCAGACAGCTCACAGCTGCCTGTTAACTCTAGCTCCAGAAGATCTAATGCTTTCTTTGGACCTCTACAAGTACCTATATCACATGCATGCAAGTGTGCACATGTGTGGACACTCTTTTTTTTTTTTTTACTTAAAAATAAAATAAACCATAAAAAAAGAAAATGAGCGCTCCTGAGGGAGGTCTGGATCTCACTGGCCAACACTGTAAACATTAGACAGCTGTGGCCACATTCATTAAAATATAAATGAATTCAAATTCAAGCCAGTGTGGTGGCTCATGCCTATAATCCCAGCTTAGGAGACACAGGCAGGACTGCTGAAAGTTTAAGAACAACCTAAAGAGTACCACCATCTTAAAAATAAAATACACATCACAGCAACCATATTCCATATGCTCAGTGATATTTCATATCACTGAGCGGCGCTGGGCTAGACGGCAGCTAAGGCACCCACTCAGAATCCCTTGGAAGCAGCCAGGTGAGGGCACACTATGGATGCGGGCAGGGCTTCCCACGACCCTCATGTGTGTGGGTCATCTTACAGGGCAGATGGGGATGTGTGCGGAGCAGCTTATGAACAGAGCCCTCTAACCTGAGGGAGGCACTAAAGCCATTATCCCGTTCGGTCAGCTTCACCGCCCTACTCACTATCGCTTCAGAGCTCGGCGTTGCTCAGGACGTGAACAAGCACCTCTATTCGCCTATCTCCAAATACCCTGCCCAGATGGTGAGAAAGGAGAGCCCAAGGAGCCCTGAGCCTCCAGTCACAGAGCCAGGTCTGTCCTCCATCTTGGCTGAGTCATCTGAACACTCTAAATCAAGAGGCCAATCCCCTCCAGCTGGCTTCCACGACCACACCTGTGATGCCTCACCTCTGTGAGACACATCCTTCAGCAGCCTGGCTTCTGACTGCACCACGTTCCTGTTGCTGAGGAAGATGAGTCGCCGAAAGTAGCGCTTGTCTTCCCCTTGCACATCCTCAATGACATAGTCACCACTCAAGGCACTGTGGTCTTGGTGCTGAACAGTCCGGACCCCGATGTCCCCGCCCACAGACAGGAAGGGCACCTAAAGGAGGAGACAGAGATGCGGCAAAAACATCAGCTCAATTAACAAGCATGTGATGTTATCCACTCTGATTTGGTATGAGCATAGGGACTTCTCCAGGCCAAGGACAGCACAGCTGACTTCCTGGGCCTTCGTCTTCTGAGAGAGCTCGAGAGGCTTGCTCCACTTTAGAAACTGAGGTGAACAGAGATCCCCCAACCACTAGAGAGCCACACCTGGATTCCCTACAGCCCAGGACAATAATGAGTGAGAGAGCCACCGGGAAGGAGCTGTGCTGTGTGAGAAGGAATCTGGACAAGAACAGAAATAACCAAAGCCCAGGGAAACCACGACCGCTCCTCCCCGCTCAGTGTCATCTTTGGCCTGTTTGTACACGTCCCAGGAGAGGAGTACAGCCCCTCAACTTGCTCCCTCCCATCCTTACTTCTGTCTCTGAAGGACCTTATCGCATATTTTCCATCAGTAATTCCTGCCCTTGCAGACGTAGTGACGAGAGAAGCTCTCCAGAGAACCTAGGCCTTTGTGAGATGAACCTCTCTAAGCGATAACAATCCCAGAGTCCGACAAAAAAAAATCTGAGTCCTGGTCAGCCCAGGTAAGCCCAGTGTGCAGGAGCACAAGCTAGGAACCCAGGTAGACCCATCGCTATCGTGCTGACCCTCCAGAGCCCTGGCTTTCCTAGAGTCCAGCTCCTACAACAGACCTGTCGATTTCTTATGGTGACAAATGTCAACTGGTGAAGTCACTTCCTACTATAACTGTTCCCTTTCCAGCAAGGCTAACATCCTGAAGTGAGCTGGTTGGTTTCTCTCTTTTAGATCCTCACATGATACTTCTGAGACACAAATCAACCAGGAAAGTCCATTTCAAATGTGGCGGGGAGGGGCTGGAAAGATGCCCCAGTGGTTAAGAGCACAGGCTGCTCTTCTAGAAATCCTGGGCTCAGTTCCCAGTACCCACATGATGGCAGCTCGCAACTGTCTACTGCTGCAGTCCCATGGGAGCCAATGCTCTCTTCTGGGATGCAGACATATACACAGAGGAAAGACCATATACAGAAAATACATTAATAAATCTTTTTGTAAAAAAATGTAACCACAGGCCCAACCTCATATATAAAATACATAAATAAATCTCTTTTTTTGAAAAATGTACAGAGCCATATTGGGGCAGTCATGCACATGGTCAGAGTTTGACTTTGGTCAAGGTTAACTTCTCCCATATAGCCAGGATCCTGCTCCACCTAGTGCCGAGTGCTCTAATTAAAGGTTAAATTCATTGTTCCTCCAAGTCTAGGAATTCCTGAATTAAGCAGGTGACCCACCCAGCTGCCGGAGCAGTCAAGACGAGGACCTCCAAGAGAAGCTAGACAACTTCCACCGGAACTCAGCCTGGAGTCTGGGGGGAAGGGTTTGCCCAAACTGTTAAAAGGTCTGGCGCCATTAAAGTTTCTGGCTTTGATCAGTGAATATTGTCTTAGCCATACTTCTTTTCGCCCCTCTTCCCTATTTATTCCTCAGCTTCTGTTCCAGAAACCCACTTCGTAATAGCTGCAGGCAGCTATGGAACCCTACATATTGGCGCCATAACGTGGGACAACCTGGTACGGGAGAATTTCCTGAGGTAACCCTATCAAGCGAAGCTTCGCAGAAAAGGTGATAAGGAATGGTATCCGCACGGTAAGCAACATAGAGGTCAAAAACTAGCGCTAGTGGAAAAATTTTTCTATTGTTGTGAGTGCAGAGGGATACGGGTTTTTCAAGCAAACTGTGTTGACCCGGCACAGTGGCCGCTTGGGTTGAAAAGATAGGGAAATATGGGGAAGGAATTTGGTAGGCATTTGCCCAAAGCTTGTAAGAGCTGATTTCGGCGAAAAAAAAAGGGGTTTTAAAAATAGGCATATGTCCACAGCCTCTAAGAGCTGTTTAAAGAGGAAAATGGATGCAATTGCTTAACAAGCGCGCTTAACTTTCTGTGTATCTTTCCGTGTTTGTCCCGGTGCACCGACTGTTTGTCTATGTGTATGTTTATGTCCTCTCTGTGTTTTTGTGTGAATGACTGTTTCATGTTAAAAAGAAAAATTGGTAAGGATTTCATCTGCTGGCAACCTCTTGAGCCAGCCACAGTTTGTGTGGGGATTGATTTAAAGCCGCGCCGCAGCAGCGCAGCTCACTCACCCAAGAGGCAAGCATGGCTGGGGAAAAAGCCGCTTTTAAAAGCCCAGAAGCCTCAAGATTTGGGAAAACTTTGGTTTGGCTTGTGAAATTCATGTAGTCGCTTTATACTTGTTTCTAATTGGTTTTAATGGTATAAGGCTTTACATGTCTTGACTAAAGAGTTATAAATTAATTGGTTATTATGTAAAAGGTATAGTGTTATTAAGAAAAGGTTATGAACATAGTAGAGCATGTATCCTTATTACATGGTGGGGAATCCTCTGGGTATATGCCCAGGAGTGGTATAGCAGGATCTTCTGGAAGTGAGGTGCCCAGTTTTCGGAGGAACCGCCAGACTGCTTTCCAGAGTGGTTGTACCAATTTGCAACCCCACCAGCAGTGGAGGAGTGTTCCTCTTTCTCCGCACCCTCTCCAACACCTGCTGTCTCCTGAATTTTTAATCTTAGCCATTCTGACTGGTGTAAGATGAAATCTTAGGGTTGTTTTGATTTGCATTTCCCTAATGACTAATGAAGTTGAGCATTTTTTAAGATGCTTCTCCGCCATCCGAAGTTCCTCACGCCATCCGTATCCCTCAACAGAAGAGTGGATACAAAAAATGTGGTATATCTACACATGGAGTACTATTCAGCCATTAGAAACAATGAATTCATGAAATTCTTAGGCAAATGGATGGAGCTAGAGAACATCATACTAAGTGAGGTAACCCAGACTCAAAAGGTGAATCATGGTATGCACTCACTAATAAGTGGTTATTAACCTAGAAAACTGGAATACCCAAAACATAATCCACACATCAAATGAGATACAAGAAGAAAGCAGGAGTGGTCCCTGGTTCTGGAAAGACTCAGTGAAACAGTATTTGGCAAAACCAGAACGAGGAACTGGGAAGGGGTGGGAGGGAGGACAGGGGAAGAGAAGGGGGCTTACGGGACTTTCGGGGAGTGGGGGGGGGGGCGCTAGAAAAGGGGAAATCATTTGAAATGTAAATAAATTATATCAAATAAAAAAAAAAAGAATGAAAAAAAAAAAAAAGGTTAGTTTAAAACTGGTGATTCAGTGTTGGAGCCATCTTAACTAGCTACACGTGGCCTAACGCAACTCATGCTTTGTTCTTGTTTATAATTGGATTTAAAGGTATATTTTGCATGTCTTGACTATAGAGTATTGGCTTAAGTCACTGGACATGATTTAAAAGGTATAATGTTATTAACAAAAAGTTAGGTTAAAGCTGGTAGTTTAGGGTAGTCGCCATTTTTAAACAACACTTGGCATGACGGTTAAAGCTGGTAGTTTAGGGTAGTCGCCATTTTTAAACAACATGTGGCATGACGGTTAAAGCTGGTAGTTTAGGGTAGTCGCCATTTTTAAACAACACGTGGCATGACGGTTAAAGCTGGTAGTTTAGGGTAGTCGCCATTTTTAAACAACATGTGGCATGACGCAATCCAGGAAATACAGGCCTTTAAGATGCTCCTAAATTGGCATGGTGTTTCATGTGAATCTTGGCCTGGAGATTGGACTTAATGAAGATTAAGATTTAAAATATTGTCTCTTTAATAAGTTACACTGTCATACACTTGAACATAAGAACTGACAGACAAACCTTGTGCTGTAAATATGTGTTTGCCATTGATTTTAAAGAAAATAGATTGTTTAAAATTGGGATTTGCTTCCAAAATTGCAATTGTGCTCTAATATTGCAAGAAAACATTGAGTTACAATAAAAATCAGTGTGTCATTGGCTGCAGTTTTCAGTTTGCAGGCTCATAATTGTTAACATTTTGTAATTAAGATAATTTTGAGAGTGATACAGCTATGGGTTTTAGAGGCCCATTGCCACTTTTCCACAAGTTTATAGGCTACAATGGTAGGAGCAAAATTTAACCCTCCAAGATTAAAAAGGAGATCTCAGTGGAAATGTATTTGATATCAAGTAGGTTCCTTTGACCATGGAATTACAGGTTTCTTTTGTTTAATCCTCAAAATGTCCTTGCAGGTTTGGGTCTGGTCTTAGATAAAAGGCTCAGATCTAGTCCTTGCCAAGGACTAAAGGTGGATCCTAGGGCAGATAAAAAAAAAATGTTTTGTTTCTGTTTCAATACTAGAAGTTAAGATCTTAAAATTTTCAGTGTATAATGTTCATAGAATGTTTGTTACAGGCCCTTGCTCCTATGGACTTTTAGAATTTTTAGGTAAATGGCTTTCAAAAGTTGTTAGGATATATTAATTGGCTTTATCTTATATTTACCTCATTTTAAGCTTGCCACAGAAGGTCTTAAACCTCTGTTTTCAAGGTAGGAAACATGTGTTCCTTGCTTCAAGTAGCAATCAAATTTATTATCTATTACATGACAAACATTTTTAGGCAAAATTAATAATTGTTATCCAAAAGATAATTTGTACTATCAGATCACATGTTTATTCCTTTAAGTTTCTCCCTGCTTCAACACAGATACCTGAATCGGGTGCTATAGCAGCTATTTTTAAGATGTTAAAAGTCAAGCTTTTTAATAATAGTTGATATATAAGCTCATGGTTTATAATTGCTTAAAATTGGTCCATTTTTAATACTGCTAATTCTTAATTTCTACAGTTTATGCAAATGTGATTTAAAATTCTAAGAACAAAGGATATGTTCTCTAAATGACTGTCCTTTAGGTATTTAAAATAATTTTATATTTTGTGCACATCAAATTATAAAGATTTGTTCTTGATGTCCTCAATTTCTACCTCTACCACGTAATGGTGTTAATCCTAGAGGACTTAGTTATTACAGATAAATGATATTCATATTTCTAATTTAGAAGATTAAAAAACATGTGCATGACTGCCCCAATATGGCTCTGTACACAAAACCAAACCAAACAAAACCAAAACCAAATCACAGACCTCAAACCTCAATACCGAGTGGCTCATCTTTCTCTCTCTGCCTGGGACATTTACTCTCCAAGTCCAGTGACTCTCCAGACTATGGTCAGATTCTAGTCCTAATTTTCTTCTTTAACTTTTTACAATAATTTATTATTATTTAATGTGCACTGGTGGATTGCTGGCATATGTCTGTGTGAAGGTGTTGGGTTCCCTGGAACTAGGGTTATAAACAGTTGTGAACTGCCATGTGGGTGCTGGGAATTGAACCCGGGTCCTCTGGAAGAGCAGCCAGTGCTCATAACCAAAGAACCACCTCTCCAGCCTCTCGATTAATTATTCTAGCACACAAAGCAACGGGTCTCATCAAGGCTTCTTTATGCATCTCCATCTTCATACTTTGTTCTCATCTGTGCCCCTCCCTGGCCCTGCCTTTCAAACGCTCCTCCTGCCTTCCTAGCTGCCAGTGGGACTCCGGAAACCAGTGACAGCTGCTGTCAGGGCTCTGGTACCTGCTGCTGGGGAGGCATCCAGGCTGGAGCCAGCTCCAGGACTCTGGTCGACAGCTCTGCCTGAATGCTTTCCATGCCAGCGTACTGCTGGCCTCGGTGAAGAGCCACTGTGACCAACCTCCTGAAGCCCGCACTGGCTGCCAGCTGCTTCCGGCCCTCCTCCATGCCAAAGAGCCACTCAGTCTCGCGACCCTGGGGAACTGGAATAGACAAAACTGGTCACAGGGAGTGATGGTGAAATGTTCAAGGCTCACAATCAGTATGTCCATGTGGCAGAACCAGTCACGGCTCAGGACAGCTCCCCTCCTGTGACCCACTGACAGGTTAGCAACTCCCAAAGCAAAGCAGCCCACCAAAGGCGAAGCGGGACTAAGGGCGATACAAGTGTGGGTGTGTCTGACGGGAAGGGAGACACGCAAAGTGCGCGCTCACACATGCTCATGCATGTGCACTCTCTGTCTCTCTCTCTCTCTCTCTCTCTCTCTCTCTCTCTCTCTCTCACACACACACACACACACACACACACACACACACACCAGATAGTGCTGTTTTTCCAGGCAGGCCTAACTCCAAGCTGTTTGCAAATACTCCAAGCTGTTTGCAAATACAAATAATAGAATCCTTAAAATGGCCCACAATGACGGTGGCATTATTTCCATCTTTGAAATGAGCAAAGAGAAGCACAGAACTCAAGCTACTTGTCTAAGTTCACACTGCCGGTGAATGCAAAGCTCAGCTCCAATCGGACGGCCTGGCCCACTGCCACGCTCCTATCTGTGCCCCTGTTCACTGAGGCGAGGCAGGATACAAAATACTTGGAAAGGTGGGCTCAGTTCTCAAGAAAGCAGGTTTCCAACATAACCACACGTTGCATTCACCTACAATGCTCACATTTTCTTCACTTCTCCCACTCTTCTCATCCCTCCAGCTGGCTGGTATCTTCGGTTCTTTACCTTCGGTTCTTTACACGGCAACCGCCGACATTCACACAGTACTTACCGCACGGCCAGCATCATTTCTAAGAGTTTACACTTCCCGACTATGCAGGAGAGTCAAAGTTCCATTTATAGGGAAAATTTAAGGCACACAGGAAACAGTCACCTTTGCTGGGTCAAATCACCAGGAAGTACCTAAAGCTGGCCTGGACCCCAAGAGCCTGCAGAGCTCCATCCTGTCTGCTACCGCGTCCTGCCTCCCGAATCCTGCAGAGTGGCTTTCCTTCTGGAGTCCAACAGTACACATGCTAGAACTCAGCTAAGATAGCCCAGCTGGCACAGACCAGACCAGACCAGACCAGCCTCCCTTTATCCAGTCCACCGTGGAACTAACCTTGCTATGCAATGTGTAACGGGTCTAACTTTACACTTACTATCTCCTGCCTACAACCTCCATTCTCAAACTTCATTACACCTTTAGAATGGGCTATAAGAACAAGCTCAAGTCTAAGATGAGCTATTATTCTCTCTTCATTAGACCTTGGCTAATCTAACCTTAAAATAAAAAACAGGCACGATATACCCAATCACCAGTACCCAAGCCCAGCCCCAGCAAGCCAGCCCTTCCGTGGGAGAGGCGGAGCAAGCCCAACTCACTTATGAAAATGGCAAAATGATTGTCCCGCGATGGTTTCACGGTGGGGTTGTCCACCACGTGCAGGGTGTAGCGTGGCTCCCCCGTGTCCCCACTGCACAAGTCCAGAGACACACTCCCCAGCCCGGTTTTGCGGCGCAGCTGACTACACAGCCAGGCATAGTGTTGCCGCTCCCGCACGGCCTCGGCCAGCTGATGGGCACTCTCCAGCCGCACAGGCTTGCCCTGCTCCTGAGTACACAGCTCAAAGATCTGCAGGGCAGAGCCAGGGACTGGCCTGAACTTGGTCATGACGAAGGCAAAGACAGGCAGGGAGAACCGAGGCTCTGCTTCAGACACCTGCTCCTGGCTGCTGGCCACCTGGTGCACCCTCACCATCCACCCCTCCCGAGAGAAGTGACCCACGGCTCTCTTCAGGATGTGAGCCTGAGCCAGGGAGATGCAGAGGTAGCGCCCGCCCACCTGCAGGACACGGCCGACCTCAGCCAGCATCCTGTCCACCTGACGCAGGGTCTTCTCCTCCTCATCTGTCAGGACAGCGTCCAGCGTGCCCTTGTCCAACACCACCTGGAACGTGGCATCAGGAAACTCCATCTGGGTCATGTCCATCTTCAAGAAGCTCATGTGGGGCCGTCGGCTGGCATTGCGTTCTTTCATTTGCTTGATGACAACCTCGCTGATGTCGATGTTCACGATGTCCTGATAGCCCACGTCGTAGAGTTGTTCACTGAGCTCTGAGTTGCCACATCCGATCACAAGCACCTGGAGGGAAGAAACATGGACAAAATGAAAGTGACCAAATCTGCTTCAGATACCTCAAGCACTGAAGACTAGTAGACTTTGGTTATTTCATTCTCCAAAGACAGAGAGTACTACTCTGAGGAAGAAGCATTCCGGTTAACTCTAGGCACCATCTTGCAACTAGCAATGCAGGTATGCACAACCCACTGCCCAGCATAACCATGCATGGAGTCCAAAACAAGACTGTAAATGTTCTTAAAATAGTGTGGGGTTTTTGTTTTTTGGGTTTTGTTTTGTTTTGTTTTGCAGTCTTTTGTCTGTGTTACTTGATTGCATGGTTCTCAAGTGAGTCTTATAGATGATAACCTCTTCTTACAATATCAAAAGCTAGATACCCCTGGGAGGAATTCACAAATCCAAACAGTATTGTGCCACACTAAGGGTCATGTGAGAACAGGCTGGTGTGGTGTGTGCTATTCAAAACTTTAATGTGCAGCGTGGGAGATGGTTCAGTAGGTTAGCGCAACTACTGCACTTGCAGAGGACCCAAGTTCAGTTCTCAGCACCCAGCTCACAATTGCCTATATAACTCCATTTCCAGGGACTTTGGTCCTCTTCTGGCCTCCACAACCTCCTGTACGCACATGATGCACAAAAACTCAGGCAGGAAGCACACATCTAAATAATAAGGAATTCTTTGCTTTGACGTCGGCAGGAAGTTGCAAAATCCAAAACACCTGTTGCAACCTAGTTTTTTACTGTTAAAAACTGTAAAAAGGCTGGCTGACAGAACTGTTTCCAACGACTCACACTTCCTATTTCCAGACAATAAACTACAGTTTGTGAGGATTTGGAACCTGCTCCCACTCCAGATTCCATCTCATGCTATCTAGTTACTTTTCTGAAGCCAAACTTAAAATACAAATTGTTGTCTCTTTCTGTGGCACATTCTCCCATTCATCTTCCAAAACTTCTGTTGTCACCATCTCTAGAGGTAAAAAGCACAGTTCTGTGGGAAGTAATAAGCTCTGGAGCTAGACGGACCTGCTTTTAAATCTCCATTTGACCAGCTACTACATTTGTAACCTCCCAACAGTCACCTGAAAAAAATATGTGCAAAACTACCCTCCTGGATTTGTTGAGAATAAAAGGCCTGTGCATAGCAGACCTTAAGTCTTCGTCCCTACCGCAGCTACAACTCATGCACACCTATCTAACTTGGAATTTAATTTGGAACTTATCGCTTTCTGAGTGCGTGCGGTTTATGCCTTCCTGCTCCTGTAGCTTGAGGGCCGAGCACAATGCCTGAAATGTGATGAGCACGCAGCTGTCACTTAATAAACATATACACCAATAAAGCCCCACAACGCTGCCCACTCCACACTTGTGCACGGTGGCACAACACCCTTTCAGTCTACCTAGGAAGTCACCATTCCAAAACGGGTTAAGGAAGAAGTTTTAACTGAAAATCTTTAAAAGGCTATCTTTAAGGTTGTCGTTTAGCCAAAACGCTGGGCGGAATCCCAAAATTATGGATCTGAGTGGGGTCCCCGCGCCTGCGTGTCTCCTAAATTTAGGATTGCTATCTTCAGTCCCCACAGAGGGCCGCCTGGCCACACGTCTTACCTTCTCCTTGGGCTTGATGTATTTGTGCAGCACCTCACACAGCTCCAGATAAGTTCCATACCACTCGAAAGCTTTCTTTCCTCGCTGCTGGAAGAACTTCTCCCAGTAGTCGGCAGAGCCAAACTCCTTGGAGCTTTTAGGTAAGAGATTCATGTTCCCACCGCGAGCTGCGTCTTCTAGACTGCTCCTGGAGACAGTTCACCCCGGGAAGCACCGGGAGGCAGCAGCGGTAAGTTTATCTACTACAGACACCATAGGTTCGTTCTGCACTCAAAACCCAACCGAACGGCCCTGTGCAGTATTCGCGTGAACGTACCACTGAGCTTGCCACGCGTCGCCCCCTTTTTTGCACCCTCAGTCCGCGCCCCACGTGCAGCAGCCCAACACTCCGGTAGCTACACTCAGAACCCGGAAACCATATCCGGGTAAGAAGTATTGTGATTGGTCAGGCGAGCTTGCGTAAGCGCCACGCGCTCAGAGTGGGCGGGACTTCCTGCCGAACTCCGGGCGGAAGAGGCTGGCTTCCGGGAGCAGGGAGCGCAGACACGCGCAGCCTCTGTGAGCTGTGCTCTATCTCCAGTAGAGGGCGCGCGGGCTATAGGAGCTGACTTGTGCAGGAGCGGAGGTCTCAGATAGAAATCTCCTGTTCAGGAAAATGTGAGCTCATCTCTTCTCCCCGGACTTTGCCACCGTTCTTGCTCAATTCAGAGGAAAATAGCTTGACTGATTTTTCTGCTCCAAAATACAGGGCTCTGCTTTCAATACAGTAACAACGGTGAATTTCAGGAGGAAAGGTTTAAACGATAATTAAGAAGTGCCTCCCTTTCCCCCTTCCCTCGCTCCTCAAAACAGAGTAACTATTATGAAGATGCTCATTTTATCACTGGCTTCCTTAAATTGTCATTCTGATGTCAGTTGTAAAGACAAATTTTATGTGTCTGATGAACAATGCCATCCTTTTAAATGTTCATTTTATGAAAATATTCCAAGGAAGTTCCTAGTGAAGCGCTGCTTTTGAAAAAACGATGAAAGAAATAGCTCTCACGATAAAGGAATAAGAGATGGTGCAGTGGTGATGCATGCCTTTAATCCCAGCACTTGGGAGGCAGAGGCAGGCGGATTTCGGAGTTCGAGGCCAGCCTGGTCTACAGAGTGAGTTCCAGGACAGCCAGAGCTATGCAGAGAAACCCTGTCTCCAAAAAAGAAAGAGTGAGAGAGATGGAGCCCAAATATGAGTGATCATAGCCCGGGAACACAGATTTAGGTTCTCAAATACCATGTTCCCATGACATAGCAATTGCATGAACTTTTTATAGTAACAACACAGAAAGCAGTAAAATGGGACACTTGCAAATACATTGGTGAGTATATTGTAAGATAATTGAAACTAAGCAGGAAAAACTAGGTCTATTCATACCTTCCAAGTTGCCAAGTACAGAGGACACTAACTGTTAAAGGGCCTGAAGACATCCTAGGATAATTTGGCTCTGGAATTGCAACCTTTCAACCTCCACACATCATTGACGTTGAAATCAGTCAATGCAACGTCAATGACTTTGAGGACATGGCTCCAACTTTCTGTGAGAGAGCTTCTTTCTCACAGACTACACACACAGTGCTAGCACAGACACTGAACAGTTATAGACATAAGTTTTAAAGAAATCTTTACACATTTCAGAATCATCTATTGAATTTGTTTTGGTTTGGTTTGGTTTGGTTTTGGTTTTTTGGATTTTGGTATTTTCAAGACAGGGTTTCTCTGTATAGCCCTGAGTGTCCTGGAACTCACTCTGTAGACTAGTCTGGCCTAGAACTCAGAAATCCACTTGCCTCTGCCTTCAAGAGTGCTGGAATTACAGGCGTGTGCCACCACCGCCCGGCTTGAATTTGTTATTGAAAAAGTTTCATATGATATAATCTGATCCAGGTTTCTCCTCTCCCAACTTGTCCCAGCTCACCCCCCCTCAACTCCATGACCTTTCTCTCTAAATAAAGCATACAGTATTTTTAAAATAATAAATTAATAATAATTATTATTATTATTATTATTATTAGTGTTCTGCCTGTATATATGCCTACAAGCCAGAAGAGGGCACCAGATCTCATTATAGATGGTTATGAGCCACCATGTGGTTGCAGGCAATTGAAAACTCAGGACCTCCTTCTTCTTCTTGAGCTTCCTGTGCTGGTTGCATTGTAACTTGTTTATTTTGAGTTTTTGGGCTAACATCTGCTTATTAGCGAGCATACCCCCCTGTGTGTTCTTTTGTGACTGGGTTACCTTGCTCAGGATGACACTTTCTAGCTCCATCCATTTGCCTAAGAATTTCATGAATTCTTTGTTTTTAATAGCTGAATAGTACTCCATTGTGTATATATACCACAGTTTCTATATTCATTCCTCTGTTGAAGGACATCTGGGTTCTGTCCAGCTTCTGGCTGTTATAAATAAGGCTGCTATGAACATAGTGGAGCATGTGTCCTTATTACATGTAGGAGCATCTTCTGAGTCTATGCCCAGGAGAACTTAGTAAGGGTGCTTTGGTTCCTCTGAGAAAGGGAACAAAATACTCACAGGAACAATAAGGGAGAAAATGTGTGGAGCAGAGACTGAAGTAAAGGCCATCCAGAGACTGCCCTACCTGTGGATTCATCCTATAAACAGTCACCAAACCCTGACATTACTATGGACAACAAAAAGTGTATACCAAAAGGAGCATGCCATGGTTGTCTCCGGAGGGGCCCTGCCAGAGCCTTATAAATACAGAGGCAGATGCTAGCTGTCAACCATTGGACTGGGCGTGGGGTTCCCAATGGAGGAGCTGGAGAGTGGTGGGGAGGAGCCGAAGAGGTTTACAGCCCCCATGGGAAGAACAATGATTTCGGACACCCAGAAGCCCCAGGACTCCCAGGGACTAAGCCTTCAACTGAGGGATACACATGGTTCCAGCCAAAAATGTGGCAGAGGAATGCCTCGTTGGGCATCAGTGGAAGGAGTGGTCCTTGGTTAGGTAAAGGCTCAATAGAGGTTCCAACAAAGGGAAATCGAGGCGGGGGAGGTGGGAGTGTGTCCGGTGGAGGGGCATATATGTGGAAGTAGGGTGTGGGAGGAGGGATTGGGGATCTTTGTCGGGGGGAGGGAATCGGGAAAGGTTTTACCATTGGCAATGTAAATGAAGACAATATTCAATAAAAAAATTAAAAATAAAATATTAAAAAAAAAAAAAGAAAACTCAGGACCTCTGGAAGAGCACCTAGCGCTCTTAACCTCTGAGCCATCTCTCCAGCCTAAAACACACAGAATTAAAAAATAAGTAAATGAAGAAAAAACAGAGAAGCTACCCATTAAAACACAAGATTAGGGCTCACAGGTTCAGAGGGTCAGTCCATTATCATCAAGGCAGGGACATGGCAACGTCCAGGCAGGCATGGTGCAGGAGAAGGTGAGAGTTCTACATCTTCACCTGAAGGCTGCTAGCAGAAAACTGGCTTCTAGGCAGCTAGGATGAAGTTCTTAAAGCCCATATCCACAGTGGCACACCTACTCCAACAGGGCCACGCCTAGTAGTGCCACTCAGTGGGCCAACAGATACAAACCATCACAGATGAGTTGCCCCACCCCCATCCCCTAGCAAAGTTCTGAGGTTTTAGTTCAGTTTCTAACAAGTTGCCAGGTGATGCTTTACTGATGGTACCTCTGAGCTACTGTCAGATCCTTGCAGGCATGCCTCGTGTGATCATAGTGCTCCAAGACCACACTTGGAAAACCACTGCTTTAAAATGTAATTGAGTCATGAGTAAAAATGGATATGGTGTGAGACAGGATAGAAAGGCAGGACAAATTACGGGGAAATGAGAAGGAAAAGAAGCCCCTCCCCTTAGAACGTAGTTCTGTTTCCCACTAGCTCAAAGCCAACACAAAACAACAACAACCTTAACACAGTTGATAAGTCTAGAACTACCTACAGAGATTGTGCTAGTTTTCCTAAAAATATATCAAGCATTTTTTTTTTTTTAATGCCAAACGGTGATGTGACAAACATCAAACTGCTTACACAGGGCCTGGTTGCTTAAACCCGTGGGTTTAACCACGTCTGCACTCCTCTCTCTAGGCCCAAACAATATACCATATAAAGCTACTTTAACAATTTCACTTATTTAAAAAAATAAGATGAGGAAAAATAAACAAAATAGCTCATATTTCTGTACAAAATTCTAAAGCTTTAATTGTTTATTCTTGTTGTAAATTACATCCTCTAAGCAATGAAATGCAGCATAAAGTCACATTATGCAGCCATTGTAAAGTTGCCTGAGTGGTAGTTTCTTGAGAAGACCACACCCATACTTGGGTATATTTTGTCCTTTTCTTTTCTTTCTTTTGTTTTTGTTTTTTGTTTGTTTGTTTGTTTTTTGTTTTTTCGAGACAGGGTTTCTCTGTGTAGCCCTGGCTGTACTGGAACTCACTCTGTAGACCAGGCTAGCCTCGAACTCAGAAATCCGCCTGCTTCTGCCTCCCAAGTGCTGGGATTAAAGGCATGAGCCACCACCGCCGGCTATTTTGCCCTTTTCTTAGGTATCTCTTTCTAAAAACAAGTACTTAAATCTAAATTTTGCATTATCTATCTCTTATGGATAATAAATGCACTAATTTGCCCTCACTCTGACTTGTCTTGGAATTCTTTTCTTCAGAGCAGTAAAGAATTTGTGTTCCTAGAGTGGAGGTCCCTAAGAACCAGAAGTCCTCGGGCCATTGGTGGCAGTTCCAGGATGTATCTCCTCACTGCTGCTGATAGTGTTAACCCCACAATTTTAAAGGGTTAACCCAAAATTCCGTACAAGGAACATAAAGAACTATTTCTCTCCTGTTTCACTTCCTCAGTTCCCTCCCTCTCTGCCCAAACTAAAAACTGAAGAGTCTTTGATATAACTTTAGCTACTTTATCACACAAGGCTCCCAATCAGGGAGCTGTGGGGCCTTTCAGAAAGCCCTTATTAGGAGTCAAGGACATCACTTGTACTTGAAAAACTATGAAATACTATAAAATTGCAGAGAAGCGAAACACACAGTGGATGGCACACATGTGGGATGTCGAATGTGAACTATCACAGTAGGCATGGTTAAGATAATAGACAAGCAATAAGCAGGACGACATTAAACAGCTGCAAACATCTTCAATCTGGGCAGTGACGCTCTAAAGGAAAAGTATAACATTTTTATACCAAATACCTTTGAGATCTCTTTCTGGTCTAAGGTATGCCAAAGAAGGTTAATATGCTTTGGTCTGTACTGCATACTGGACTTTAGTTCAATAAAAGCATGCCAAAAGGTGGAGGAGGAAGGAGAGGAGGAAGAGGAGAATGAGGAAGAGAAGGAGAAGAAGAAAAAGGGGGATTATGAGAAGGAGATAGTTCACCCTCTATATCAGTGGTTCTCAACCTTTCTAACAGTGACCCTTTAATACACTTCCTCGTGTTGTGGTGACCTCCCAACCATACAATTATTTTTGTTGGTACTTCATAACTGCAATCTTGCTACTGTTATTCAACACAATGTAAGCATCTGTGTTTTCTGATGGTCTTAGGCAACCCCTTTAAGTAGACTGTGTGACCCTAAACAGGTCATAATCCACAGGTTGAGAAACACTGATCTAGAGGCCTCTCCAAGAAACTCTGCTGTTTCTTTCCCCATTAGCTCTACAATTCTTTCTGTCAAGGACGTAGCATCAGAAGAAAATAATACAAGTACTGCCTCTTCAGACATAACTCTGGGATCCTTACATACTGCCCCCAAAAGGTAATTACTGTTTACAGTATGTTCCATACTAAAAAGCAAGCAACTCACCTGTTGCCATCTGTGCTTGCCCCGCCCTTTAGTCCAAAGAAAGCAATAGCAACCAGAGCACTGGTAGTGATTTGCTAAAATGAGATCATTAATGTAGAAACATTTTAGAATGTTTAGAATATTTAGAATGTTCTGTTGCTCAGACTCTAGTCTTCACTTGTTGGAAATATTTCTTGCAAGATTTAACTATGATACACAATTAATAAATGTGTTATCATTAGTACAGTTAAAGTTAGATGCTGAGATGCTTCATGATATTAGGATTCCCAAACTGACTCCCTCAATGACTTAAAAACTGAAAGGCTGGAGAATTTCTCAGTGACTAAAACTGCCTGCTCCTTTCACAGAGAACCCAGGGTCAGTTCCCAGCAACCCACATGATAGTTCAAAACCACCCATAACTCCAGTTCCAGGGGATCTGATGCCTTTTTCCAACCCCATAGAATCTAAACACATATGTACACATACATACATGCAGATAAAACACTAAGATATATGACATAAATAAACCTAAAGTAAACTGAAATAAAGGCTGGGTTTAGAAAAAAGCACATTCAACTTTGTAGAGTTTACTTACAAAAAGAGGAATTAAGATGTCTGGATATATAATTTGCAAGTTATTCTTACTCAGTTATAATATATACTTGAGGTTTTGCTGACAATATTCAAAACTTTGGTCATTACAGCAATTAACTAAGTAATAAGTAATAAATGTGCTTCTGACTGTCTGGAGGGGGGTGGGAATAGGATAGATGAGTATGGAGCAGGTAGAGTAATGTTCCCCTAAAGATGGCTGCATCCTCATACTCCAGAATCTGCAAAGCACACAGAAGAGGAAAGGCAGTAGACACAGTTAAGGTTGCTAATCTGCTCATATTAAAATCATATTAGCTTAGATTATTCATGTGGGTCCAGTGTAATAATAGGGTCCCTTTAAAGCAAAAGTGCAAGAACACAGTGCTGGTAGCACAACAGGACCTGGTGTGTATGTCTGCCTTTAAACATAGAAGACTCCATAAGCCAAGGAAAAAGGGTAGCCTGCAGAAGATGGAAAGGGAACCTAAGATGATCTCCTCCCCTGCAGAGCAGGCAGGATACAGGCCCTGATGATGTGTATTTTGTGGTCTAAAGAAATGCATGTCAAGTTTTTGACCTTTGCAACTAAAATAT
This sequence comes from Apodemus sylvaticus, assembly GCF_947179515.1. Taxonomy (NCBI): domain Eukaryota; kingdom Metazoa; phylum Chordata; class Mammalia; order Rodentia; family Muridae; genus Apodemus; species Apodemus sylvaticus. Next base: position 69,966,501 of record NC_067483.1, read on the forward strand.
AATACATTTGCATTGTCCACAGCACTAATTTTTTTTTTTTTGGCCATTCATTGCAGAGGCAATGAAAAACCATTACTGAGTATAAACATGAGAGGGAGAAATTTGTATGCCTTGGGCAAGGGTTTACAGCGGGACGAAAGCAGCAGCAGGTCAAACTAGAAACTGAGTTTAAAAGCAAGCTTTAGGAGTCTTCTTTAGGAGTTTTCTTTCAGAAGAAAAGTTAAGCTTCCTTTAGCTCAAACCTATCAGACCACAAGAAGCTAACAAAGAATCAGGATTGTGAAAATTGGGAAGAAATGATCTGAGAAATATGCTTTGGAAGGACTGAAGGGTTTGATGGCTACTGCTGCCTGTGCGCTGGACTACTGGCAGCCTGACCTTACCTGCCCTTGGGGTTTGAGGATGAGGTGACTCGGAGTCAATGACACAGACTCTGGGAGCAGGTAAGACATTGCAACAAGTTCATCTGAATGCTGCTGCAAGCTCCTTTAATACCCTCCATCTGCCCACCCCCCATTGGTCCCAAGAAAGCATCTCTTCTAAACAGCAATTCCTGGATGGCTGGCATTGTCCGCACCAGCAATCCCTGGTATCTCAGGCTGTCCTCTGTTAGGTCCTCCTGCAGGAGATGCCTTTGTGGCTTCACGGTCCCCAGGGTATACATAGAGGTGGCCACCACCGTTTCTCCAACAACTTACTAGAAGGGAATAAAAGACCTAGGGACTCAAAATGGCACCCACACTGGCATCTAGATAAGTGAAGGACTAGTCTATAGAAAGCACCAGGAGAACTGGAAAATCATTTGTTGAACTGTTCCTTGAAAGGAACTAGAAGATTTCCCCATGCTGTTGAATCCCAGAGCCAGATAGGCAAAAGCTGGACCTCACATTCTCATCTTAGCTGATGCCCTCCCACAGTTAGTTGCAACCAGTGCTGGGCACTGCTCCAAGGTTTGCAAACATCCCATGAGTGGGATATAAAACTGGATAAAAACAATTCGCCATGGTGGACAGGGAGTGGCTCGTGTAATAGGGAAACTATTTCATGCTGGTCATCTTAGCAGATGGACCTGTTTTCTACACTGAAGTTAAATGAATGGTCTCCTGTGTCTTGCAATCATGGAAATCAGGCATAACAACCCAGAGTGACTTAATACCCTTTTATTAGGTGGGTGTCAACACTTTCTTGGGGATATTGTTGACCTGAGGAGTAATTTGCAAGCTAATACTGGATTCCTCATAGTAATACAGTGTTCTCTCTGAATAGCTCTTATAGTTTGCCAAGAGTTTTTCTTATACAATGGTTTGGAATCATGGGGAAAAGATTCTGAGCTGCTAAATTAATTTTTTCATTAGCAGAACTAACCCTCCTGGCTGGAAGAACATGTCAATTGTTAAGTATTAATTAGCATCATCCTAGGAGATGGTCACATACCAGCAACCATACACACATAATTGATAATAAACTCCAATTGCTTGAAAATAAATGAAGGAAATTATACTTGGGTCTGATTGAGTTCAGTCATAGGTATTCCATTCACCTCCTAGTATTCTTTGTTCCGTCATTTCTTCTGTAACCGAATCTGTTGCTGTACCATTTTCCTCATTCATATGGATTGCTAAAGCATTCCCATTCATTTTGATGAGGGAAGTAAAGCAGATAGGAAACAGGTACGTCATTCGCCCTTAGGCCTGCAACAGTAACTTTAGGAAAGTCGGGAAGGTGGGGAGAGGAAGGGCTGCCCCAGGGTCAGTGATCTGCAACTGGAGTGTGGGACCCCCACATCAAAGGCTCACAAGTCTTCTTTTGGATCCTATGTGCAGCCTCGATATTGGGGAAGATTTTAAGGGTAGACTGTAACAATGTTTTCTCCATAATTTTATTTTAAACCAGTTCCTGTGCAAGGGAGGAAAAAATGCCCTGAAAAACAACTTATTTTTTCTTCATAACTGTAGCACTCAGCACTCTGACCCAAGAGCACCTCAAGTGTCTCATCTTAGGGGATGAGCCCTGTCCTCAGCCCACAAGAAAATTCTTTCCACAACCAAAGGAACAATTCTAAAATAGAATTCAATAAATAAAAACTCATTGAAATGTTCCACCCAACATATTCATCTTAAATTTCTGATCCAGCATCCTCAAAGATGCAAACCCAAAATTCCCCCTAGTCTAGTGTAATTCTTCTCTAAAGCAGAAACTCTTCTTGCCAAGGGGTGGCTGGGGTACAAGGAAGCTCCTTCCCTAAGAAGAATCACAAATTATGGTGCCAAGACTTTTTATTGTCGCTGATGCCCCTCATCTCCGAATAGTTCATCTCTCGTTGGTTAGTTGTTGGCTGACTGGTTGGGTCTTTGGTTTGGTTTTCTTTATTGTTTATTGCTTTGTATTTTAACAAGGTTTCCCTCTGTTGTCCTGGCTGGCCTAGAGCTTACTGTGTAGCCCATGCTGGCTTCACACTCGCGTCAATCCTCCTGCCCTAGCCTCAGGAGTGCTAGGACTACGGGCATGAGCCACCAGGCCTGGCTTGAATATAGTGTCCTTATCTTCATCTCACTCACATATGGTAGAAAAAGCCATATATTTTTTAAAAATGGCATTTTAAGAATTGAAATATACTCCATATAACAAAAACTCTATCAATAATAAAAATATAGACACTCCTTACCTTACTCCTATTCATCTCCCCAACCCCTCTATTTGTCTTTATAGGTTTACATACACTGTACATGCCATAAACATATAATTATAAGACGTCCAGGTTCGGGTGATACCGGTTTGCTATTCAAGGTTTGATCTCACGGCTTCCTGTTGCCACCATGCCTGCCACTTGTCACACTTCTACCCTGACATGATAAGACTTTCATGCCTCTGAAGCAGGACTGGTGATGCCTGTGATGGTTGTAGAGTGTTTTCCCAGCATGCACAAGGCTCAAAGTTCAATCCTCAGTACCACAAAAGCCAGTACACATGAAGGATTTGAGGAGAAAGGAGAATCAGCATTGAACCTTAATGTCTAAGGCCAAACATACATCCTGAGTATGTACTGGAGCTGCAGGTCAAAGCGGCATTTTCCAGCACAAAGGATGAGCTCACGTACCTTGATTTGCAGTGTTCAAAATCAATGGCTAAAGTTGCAAAGTCATTAAATCCTCCAGCTTTCGCTGCATATATAGGATTATAATGTGTGACATCTTGTGTTTGGCTTCTTTCACTTAGCTTATTTCCAAGGCTCGTGGCTTATGTAGCATGTATTAGTATTCCATTCTATTTTATGGCTAAATAATGCTGCTATGAACATTAACACATAGTATTTGCATAAAGTGTGTTTTTTAATATGGATATATGTCTAGGAGTAAGATTGCTGGATCATATGTTCATGATTATTTCAAAGGATAAATCTGATGGGCTTGGTCCAAAAAAGCAAGTTACAGCATGTGATTTTTTTCAAGGCATTGTTAAGATCTGTTCTATTCACAGTACATATTATATAAAGAACATCCTAAGACTCTACCACAATGAACACTGACTGAGAGGTAAAGAGAGGGGCACAGGTTGGTTATGGCAAAAAGGCCAATTGTAAACTCAGCACTAGTGTCCTCCAAAAGCCAGGACAGACTTAAAACTACATAGAACAAAAGGTGGAGGTTCACAGAGTTAAAAGCTTAGAGGAAAAAAAGATTCAAAAGCAAGGAGAGAGCTGGGAGTGGTGGTGCACTTGGGCAGAGGCAGGCAGGCCTCTGTAAGTCTGAGGCCAGCCTGGTCTGCATAAACAGTTCCAAGACAGCCTGGGCTACATAGAGACATTATCTCAATAACAACAAAGCAAGAAGGGAAAACAGTACTAGTGAAACAAATGCATTATCCCTCTGAAAAACTACAAAGATGCTAATGTTATTTGGAATTCCGTATGGAAAGTATCGGGGTTTTTATTTTTCAAGTATAAATCTGATCATGATGCTCTCCAGTTGCTAAATTCTTGGGATGCCTTAAAGTGCCTTCATGACCAATCTCATATTCTGCTATGCTCATTGTTAATTGTGCCCCAATCAACTGGCCTGCCCCCCTTTTCTCATAAATATTAAAATCTTGAATATTGAGAAACTGAGAAGCCAGTTGTAAAAGAATGAAGCTGGTTTCTTATCTTAATCACATACAAAACTCAAAATGAAGAAAGGATCAAAACCTACAAAGCATGCAAGGAAGGCTTTACACACATTGTACTTGGCAGGGAGTTCTTAGATATAACTCCAAAAGCAAAAATGGACAAGTGGAACTACACTAAACGCTAATCTCCTGTAGATGACAGCAATCATTCAACAAGTTAATGGACAACCTAAGGACAGGATACAATGCTTATAAATCACAAGTAACTAGGATTATTATCTAGAACATATGTACAACTCATATACTTCACCATCAATGGGCTATTGTAAAAATAGACAAAGGACTTGGGTATATATAATGCTACACATTGCTATTGTAAGGAAATATAAACTGAAACTATGAAACCACACCTGTAACCAGTGCTGAGAAGGAAGATATCAAGAACCAGGCCAGCCTGGACTGGACAGTAAGATCATACCTTAAGAGAAAATAATTGAAAAATTATTACATACCCCAGGATGAACACAGGAAAACAAAACAGAGCATACCAAACGCTATTTTTTATGTGGAGAAATTGAAACCCATCTGAACTGTTAGTGGAAATACAAAATGGTTCTGTCAAGGAAGTTTCTCAGAAATTTAAAAACTGGTTACTGTGTGATCCAGCAAGCTCACCCCAGGATCTATGTCTAAAAAGAGAAAAAAGCAAGAGGAAAACAGAAGTATGAAAAGAGAAGTCTTTTTAAAACATACTTACTACTTGTGTGTGTGTGCTTCTGTGTATGTGTAAGTGTATGCCACAGGTGGGAGAGTTTCCAGAGTCGATGGTGTCACATTTCCTGGTGTTAGACTTACAGGTAGTTGTGTGATCTGCCTGACATGAGTGCTGACTGTTGAACTTGGGTCCTCTGCAGTTGCGGAGCCATCTCCCGAGTAAAGAGAAATGCTCAAGAGGTACTTATATATCATGTTCTCAAGAGGCATGAGAGAAACAATTCAAGTGTTCCTAACAGAAGCAGCAAAAGTAGCTGGGCAGTGGTGGCACACACCTTTAATCCCAGCACTTGGGAGGCAGAGGCAGGCAAATTTCTGAGTTCGAGGCCAGTCTGGTCTACAGAGTGAGTTCCAGAACAGCCAGTGCTACTCAGAGAAACCCTGTCTTGAAAAAAACCAAAAAAAAAACCAAAAAAAACAAAAACAAAAAAAAACAAAACAACCAAACAAAAACAAACAAACAAAAAAAAAGAAGCAGCAAAAGTGGCAGGTATCTACAGTGGAGTGCTAATGAATGGGTAAGTGGACAAACAAAACGCAGGATATATGGCATTCAGCCCTAAAAACCAAACAGGCAGCATATACCAGCTGATATGAGGTCCCTCAACACACATACAGCAGAGGATCGCCAGGTCTGTGTTCAATCAAAGATGAACCCTCTAGACACTGGCCCGAAGAAGTGTAGAGGTCAGGTGGGGTGGGGTGGGTGGGAGGGTGGAGGATGGGGATGGGGACATCTTTGAGGAAATCCTGACACATGCTTAAAGACACTACTCTACAAAATAAGCCAGCCTCAAACTTATAAATCCTGCATGATTCCACCTACATAACGTATCTGACATAGCTTAACACACACAAATACAAGGCAGCCCTGGGAGCAGGGTGTGGTGACACATGCCAGATTGAGAGAAGGATCTTGAATTCAATGTCATCTTTAGCTACATAGAAATGCTGAAGCTAGCTTGGTGGCATGAGATTCTGTCTCAAAGTCTGGGATGGGGCTGAGGAAGGGCAGAAAAGAAAAGGAAAGCATTGTGTTTGCCAGCTGTAAGAGCTGGGGAGCAAAAGGGATGTTGCCCATAAGTGTACAATGTGAATTTCACAAGCTATAAAGGTTCCAGGGGTCTGACGCCCAACATGTGAGTGTACATAACACTGAAAACCACCCACTTCAACATAATGAAGATGGAAAGGTTTATGTGTTTTTAAGCACAATAGTTGGAATACTATTTTCTTAAATGTCACATTCTTCCCACCTAGTGGCCTCTGCTGTCCTTCTGCCTGGAACATTCTCTCCCTTGTTTTTCATGACAAGAATCTTTTACACTTTTAGTCAACTTAGATGTTTCCTCCCTCATAAAGCTTTTTTTTCTTTTTTTATTAACTTCTCTCCTAGTCTTACTGTCAATAACTCTTTTACAGTTTCTTAAATATCAATTGCAATGTGGAATTATTTAATGTACTTATTTCTGTTTGAAATGTAATCTATGGTGAAAGCAATAATGTATTTTGAACTATGCTCATGACTTAGTAGCAGACATACAACAGGTATTATGCATGTGAATACACACATCTGTAAATATTCCAAATGAACAGTGTCATTTCTCTCCTTGCACCACATAGATCCCGGGGATCAAACTCAGTACATTAGCTTTGCTGCCACACCCTCTACCAGCTGAGACACGACTAGCCCCATGTTTCTTTTTATGTTTTATCAAAAAAGAAAAAGAACAAAAACAAACCAACAAAACCAATGCCAATGGGTCCACTCTTGCTAACCAATTGTGATGGCTTTTGTTGGTTGTCTATAACTTGGCTATATCTGGAATGAGCTACAATCCAGAAATAAAGGGCATACCTGTGATCCAGATCTCAAGGGATGAAGACAACATGCCTTTAATCCAGATCTTGAGATGGGAAGACACACCCTTAATCTGGGCCACACCTTTGTCACTTTACATTTGATGCCATTTTATTTTCTCTTTCCCAGTTCACAATCTCTCATCCGTATCTGCACATTGCGCCTTTCCTTTAAGGACAGGTCCTCTCTCCTAGTCTAGAACTTGACATTTTGTAGTCTCAAACATCATCCTCTCATTTCTGTAGCTATTTATAGTTGGTTTTTCAATTTTACTCGTATATTGGCTAAATGTTGTTATTAGTAAATATAACTTTTTTTTTTCATGGCACCTTAACTCCATAAAATGTCTTAGTGACTGTTCTATTGCTGTGAAGAGATATCGTGACCAAAGTAACTATTATGATAGAAAGCATTTAATTGGGAATTTGCTTACTATTTTAGGGTTTTAGTCCATTATCAGCATGCAGGGAGCATGGCACCAGGCAGGCAGGCACTGGAGCAGTAGATAACTCCTGATGGCTAGGCAGAGAGAGACTCTAAGCTTGGCATGGGTATTTGAAACTTCAAAGCCCACACCCCAGTGGCATACTTCCTCCAACAAGACCACACCTCTTAATCCTTCTAATCCTTTCAAAAGTGCCACTTGACTAAGCATTCAAATATATGAGCCTATTGAAGGGCATTCTTATTCAAACCACCATAAAAACAAACCTGGAATTCTACTAAAAATTAAACTTGACAACGTGGCTTCTATTTCTCCCATGTTAATCAAAATACTTGTGAAAAATCAGTAATAGTCTAGGAGTCAATAAATCTAATGGATTTTCTAGTATTTTATTTTCTCTGAAGTTTTGATACGAATATTTACTCAGTCTCCTTTCCACTTCATTGGGGTGAGGGTGTTGGTGTTTCAAGGGCTAAACCTTTGCTAAACAAGTGCTTGACCAGTCTTCCACACTCTTCGATTTTTAATGTTTCCTTGTGGCTCCCCCTCCCCGCCCCCCACTGTCTCCTCCCCCCCCCCCTGCAACTAAGTTGGCTAGCGGGCACCCAACTCTTCCGATGGCTACCTCCGGCCTTTGTTCTGTGAACAATAAGGCTCCACACCTCGGCTATCAACACCGCCCCCAAGCCGGCATTTACCTGAGCCACCAGGCTGAAGGCAGACGACCCGCTGAGACCTGGAGCCAGAGGATTCACAGCACCGCCTTTGAAGCTACCGACTTCTGGGGGGTTGGCCGATCCCCCAAATGTCTATATAACCTGTCTTAAATTTATTAAAACCAGTCTTGACCAGAATCCTCGCCTTGACTCAAATCCCTTTGTCTCTGTCCCTGTACCCCAAGATTCTCTCAACAGGTAACCTGGTTCACATGTAGCTGCTGGCGGTTACATAACTGGCGCCTAAACGTGGGAAGACCTGGCACGAGAGAATTTCCTGAGGTAGCCCTATCCAGTGAAGCTTCGCAGAAAAGGTGGTAAGAAGTAGTATCCACACGGTAAGCAACATAGAGGTCAAAACTAGCGCTAGTGAATTCGTGTCTATTGTTGTGAGTGTAGGAAGGATACTGTTTTTCAAGCATACTGTGCGGGCCCGGCACAGTGGCTGCTTGGGTTTAAAGGATAGAGAAAATGGGACAGGAAAGTTCGCGCGAAATCTGCGCACGCAACATTCAAGAGTTGCTTCAGGCAAAAGGGATTGGGTTTGAAGAGGAAAGATTAGAAGATTTCTTGGACCAGATATATTCCTGTTGTCCTTGGTTCCGAGAAAAACGAACGTTAAATGAGAGAACTTGGCTGAGAATTGGTAATTCGCTAAAGGCAGCCAAGGCAGACAATATCACCCTCTGCCTCTGGACTCTGATTAAGGACATCATAGATGAAGGGAGTTTGGAAGAATTAGGTGTTATTCATGAAAGTGAGGATTTTCAAGTAAAAGGCCATGTGGAGAGGATCCCTGTAATAGAAGATTCTCCACAAACTAAGTCTCGTGAACACAGAGACAGTTCTGATGAGCATATTGTAAGAAAAAAAAATAGCTCATCCTGAGAAAGGAGCGATTGAAGTTCATGGAGAAACTTGGCCCCCCGTAGCGCCATCTGCTCCGCCTGTGACCTTGATGGCAGAGGCCGAGATCCAGAAGGACATGCAGTTACAAAAGTTAGAGTTTGAAATTAAATTGCAGAGATTGACTAATGAGTTACAGGAGCTAAAAAGGGTCTCTAATACTAGAGAGAACAATAACTCGGAGACCCGCCAGTCGCCATTAGAAAGAGTTATAAACCAGGCCCGAGGGGAGGGGCAGGATACGTCAGAAATCTTAGCTTTTCCAGTCCTTGAGATAGAAGACCAGGACAATGTGGTCAGACAATATCAGACCTTGGAATTTAAGGTGATAAAAGAGTTAAAGCTAGCCGTAGCCCAGTACGGCCCGACAGCTCCCTTTACACAGGCGTTGTTGGATACTGTGATAGAGTCGAATCTAACTCCACAGGATTGGAAAACGCTGTGTAAAGCTACGTTGTCGGGGGGAGATTTCTTGCTTTGGAGTTCTGAATGGCGTGAGGCTTGCAAAAGAACCGCCGCCACTAACACTCAAGCAGGCCATCCAGAATGGAATGCGGAGATGTTGTTGGGGGAAGGCCTATATGAAGGAAATAATAACCAGATTGGGTTTCCCATCGCAGTGTATGCGCAGATTGCGGTGGCCACCCGCCGTGCTTGGACTCTGTTACCAGCTAAGGGAGATATTAGTGGAAATCTAACAGCTGTGAAACAGGCTCCCGACGAACTCTTTCAGGATTTCGTAGACAGATTGCTAAAAACGGCTAATAGAATTTTTGGAAACTCTCAGGCAGAGAATCCGCTGGTTACGCAACTAGCCTATGAGAATGCTAATGCGGCCTGCCGAGAGGCCATTAGACCCCAGAGGGGAAAGACAGACCTAGCCGGTTACATTCGCCTTTGTTCTGAGATCGGTCCGTCCTATAATCAGGGTTTAGCTATAGCTGCAGCGCTGCAGGGAACAACTATTCAGGGGATTCTTTCACAAAGACGAGGAAATAGGAGATGTTTTAAATGTGGTAGTCTGGGTCATTTTAAAAGTGATTGTCCTGATAATAAGCCCAGTATAAACGGGCAATCAGGTGGTCCACCAGGAACGTGCCATAAGTGTAGAAAAGGAAATCAATGGGTTAAGAGAGACAAGTCAAAAAATAACTTCCAAGGTAGACCCGTGTCGGGAAACGGGGGGAGGGGCCAGCCCCAGGCCCCGATGCATCAGACTGTCTGCGGGGCACAGCTACTGCCGAGCCAAGGAAATCCATCCTTGACCTCGCCAGAGCTACACCAGGAAGTGCAGGGCTGGACCTCTGCTGCATGTGCCATGCCGTACTAGCTCCAGAGATGGGAGTTCAGGTTTTGCCCACGGGAGTCTTCGGACCATTACCCGAAGGTACTTGGGGATTGCTGTTAGGACGAAGCAGTTCTACTGTGAAGGAACTGCAGATTTATCCAGGAGTCATAGACAGTGATTATGAGGGAGAAATTAAAATTATGGCTGCTTCCTCTCGTGGTGTCATAACTATACCAGCTAATCAAAGAATTGCCCAGCTAGTCTTAGTCCCTTTACATCCACTGCATTCCAAATTCATTAAAGAAAAAAGAGGAGAGGAGGGCTTTGGCTCCTCCAGAGTGTTCTGGGTTCAGTCTATTACTAATAAAAGACCTAACCTTAAATTGACTATTGAAGGAAGGAGTTTTGAAGGATTAATAGATACGGGAGCTGATGTTACAATTATTAAGGGACAGGACTGGCCCTGTAACTGGCCATTGACAGAGACCCTAACGCATCTGCAGGGTATTGGTTACGCAAACAATCCCAAACAGAGCGCCAGACTTTTAACTTGGAAAGATGCAGATGGAAATTCAGGACAAATTCGGCCTTTTGTGATGCAGAAGTTGCCTACTACACTCTGGGGTAGAGACTTGCTATCTCAGATGAATTTAATTCTGTGTAATCCTAATGAAATTGCCTCTAAGCAAAAGACAGTGTCGGAGGAATCCGAACCTACTCAGGGGCTTGGAAATGAAGCACAAGGCACTAGGAAGCTTAAAAACCCCCAGGCAAACCCTAACTCTAGAAGTCTGGGGCATTTTCGGTAATGGCCACTATCTCGCCTGCACCCCACGCCGATAAAATTCAATGGCTTAGCGACATTCCAGTGTGGGTTGATCAGTGGCCTTTAACTAAAGAGAAATTGGAGGCCGCCTCTCTGCTGGTGCAGGAACAGTTAGAGGCAGGACATCTAATAGAGTCATTATCTCCATGGAACACGCCGATATTCGTAATTAAAAAGAAGTCCGGCAAATGGAGATTGTTACAGGATTTAAGAAAGGTAAATGAAACAATGTTGCCCATGGGAACCTTACAAGCGGGTCTTCCATCTCCCGTGGCTATTCCAAAAGGGTTTCATAAAATAGTCATAGATTTAAAAGATTGTTTCTTTACCATTCCTTTGCACCCTGAAGACTGCAAAAGGTTCGCGTTCAGTGTTCCTTCTATTAACTTTGCAGAGCCTATGAAAAGGTTTGAATGGACAGTGCTTCCCCAGGGTATGGCAAACAGCCCAGCCTTGTGCCAGAAATTCGTAGCACAGGCCATTCAACCTGTGAGACAGAAATGGCCAGATATTTACTTTATCCATTTCACAGATGATTTTCTAATTGCAGGAAAAAATCCTCAGACCTTGCTTTTATGTTTTAGAGATTTGCAGCAAGCCCTGGTCGCTAAAGGGCTGCAGATAGCCCCAGAGAAAGTTCAGATCCAGGAGCCATATAATTATCTGGGTTTTAAACTTACGGACCAGTCAATTTTTTCCCAGAAGATAATTATCCGCAGGGACAATTTGAAAACTTTAAATGATTTTCAGAAGTTATTGGGTGACATTAATTGGCTTCGGCCGTATTTAAAACTTACAACAGGGGAATTACAACCTTTATTTGATATTCTTAAAGGAAATGCTGATCCGACATCCCCTAGGGTATTAACTTCAGAAGGACTTTTTGCTTTACAGACAGTGGAGAAAGCTATTGAGAACCAATTTGTTACCTATATAGATTATTCCTTACCTCTGCATCTGCTAATTTTTAATACTACTCATTCGCCTACAGGATTATTATGGCAAAAGGCTCCTCTGATGTGGATTCATTTGAGGGTGTCTTCTAGGCGTAATATTTTGCCATATTTTGAGGCCGTGGCCCAAGTAATTATGCTTGGTAGAAAACAGGCGCTGACTTATTTCGGTAAGGAGCCGGACTTTATTATACAACCTTACAGTGTAAATCAGGATGAATGGCTAAAACAGCATAGCACAGATTGGCTGCTGGCTCAGATTGGTTTTAAAGGGTGTATAGACAATCATTATCCTCAAGACAAGTTAATAAAGTTTTTAAATATGCATGAGGTTGTATTTCCTAAAATGACATCTCTACAGCCGCTGCAGAATGCACTCCTAGTGTTCACAGATGGTTCATCAAAAGGAAAAGCCGGATATCGTGTTAACAATCAACAGGTGGTCGTAGAAACGCCTGGGTTATCTGCTCAGTTATCAGAGCTTACAGCAGTGCTGTGTGTTTTTCAAACTGTAAATAGTACGTTTAATCTCTTTACTGACAGTGCTTATGTTGCATTTTCTATACCGCAACTAGAAACCTGTGGCACGTTTAATTTTAATACGCCAGCTGGATCCTTGTTTTCACAATTGCAAGGTATCATTCTTGCTAGAAAAAATCCTTTTTATATAGGACATATTAGATCTCACTCGGGTCTCCCTGGACCTCTGGCTCAGGGCAATGAGTGCATTGACAAAGCACTAATTGGTCAAGTCTTGGCACTCACACCCATAGAATTGGCAAAATGTGATCATGATAAATTTCATCTTTCTAGTCATACGTTGAGGCTCCGTCATAAAATCACAAAGGAGCAAGCTAGAATGATCGTAAAGCAATGCCCTAATTGTCTCACTTTAGCACCAGTGCCCCATTTAGGGGTTAACCCACGTGGCCTTGTGCACAATCAAATTTGGCAAATGGATGTAACTCACTATGCGGAGTTTGGGAAATTAAAATTTATACATGTTTGCATTGATACGTGCTCAGGACTTATTTTTGCTTCCCTGCATACGGGAGAAGCCTCTAGAAATGTAATTGATCATTGTTTAGAAGCCTTTAATACCATGGGGGTACCTAAGCTCATTAAGACAGACAATGGACCAGCCTACACTGGTAAGAACTTTATCTCATTTTGTAAAGAATTTAATATAAAACTTAAAACTGGAATTCCTTATAATCCAATGGGGCAAGGAATAGTGGAGCGCGCCCATCGCACGCTTAAAAATTGGCTTATTAAAACTAAGAAGGGAAATTTATATCCCCCTCGGTCCCCAAAGTCACATCTTCCCTTTGTTCTATTCGTTTTAAATTTTCTCCAAACGGATGCGAAAGGCCAGTCTGCCGCTGACAGACATTGGCATCCGGCTACTTCCAATTCCTACGCCATGGTTAAGTGGCGGGATCCTTTAAATAATTCATGGAAAGGCCCAGACCCCGTTTTGATATGGGGAAGAGGCGCGGTATGCGTTTTCTCACAGGAACAGGACGAGGCGCGTTGGTTGCCAGAGAGATTGGTAAGACAAGTGGATTCGACCCCAAAAACGGTTGGTAAGTATATTTAGGTCAGAAGGCTGTTTTTCAAGCCGCCCCCCCATTCATTTGGGGAGATATAGTTCCTTTGCCTCCCATTCACTTGGGGAGATATAGTTCCTTTGTGTTCTTGCAAATTAAGTTGCAAGCCAGGCCTCTTGCCTGAGTGGATTCCACCCCCAAAACTGTAGGTAAGTATAATTAATTCAAAGGCTGTTTTTCAAGCCACCTCCCATTCACTTGGGGAGATATAGTTCCTTTGTGTTCTTGCAAACTAAGTTGCAAGCCAGGCCTCTTCCCTGAGGCCACTGAATTTCAATTAAACAAAAACCGGTTTGAGCTCCCAAGACTAACCAGACAGGTTCTCTTAATCTCCTTTTATATTTTAAGCAGATAACACTCAGAAGATGAAATTCCTTCAGCAATGGCCCTAGGTGGAGGTTGAGGTGGAGGATGGGTAGCCCTTTCAGCTAGCCAGCGCTTAGCCGCAGAGAATTTACTCTGCCAGTGGAATTCCTCGGAGATGAGGCTGCATGATACTCGGAATCATGCGTGTTTGTTATCACAACAAACATGGGCATCAGTTGAGGTGCGAGGCGAGGCACTGCAAGGGAAAGGGAAAAAATTCCTGGCTCCGAGTTTCCCTGAAAAGCACGCCCAGCTGCATGGGGGTTTGACATCATAAGACTGTCCTAAAAAAAGGCGGTCTAGCCCCCCCCCCCCTGAAAAAGATGTCCGTAACGCTTAAGGGGGCTGAAGGCCAATGCTTTCACTCACTGATGAATGCCCGTCATCCATTGGATGAACTTAATCATTTCCACTGAGTTGTTTTAAATTAATAATTAAGGGGGAATTGTCTCCTCCCCCCCCCCCCCCGCAACTAAGTTGGCTAGCGGGCACCCAACTCTTCCGATGGCTACCTCCGGCCTTTGTTCTGTGAACAATAAGGCTCCACACCTCAGCTATCCACACCGCCCCCAAGCCGGCGTTTACCTGAGCCACCAGGCTGAAGGCAGACGACCCGCTGAGACCTGGAGCCAGAGGATTCACAGCACCGCCTTTGAAGCTACCGACTTCTGGGGGGTTGGCCGATCCCCCAAATGTCTATATAACCTGTCTTAAATTTATTAAAACCAGTCTTGACCGGAATCCTCGCCTTGACTCAAATCCCTTTGTCTCTGTCCCTGTACCCCAAGATTCTCTCAACAGGTAACCTGGTTCACATGTAGCTGCTGGCGGTTACACCCCACCGTGGTGTGTGTGTGTGTGTGTTGTTTCACATTGCTGAGGCAGTCCTTGCTATAGACCCTCAGACTGACCTTGAGTTTATCATCTTTTGCCTTAGCACAACACTTCTCAAGTGTGATGTTTTCAAGGATATACCACAAGCCTAACTTGTCTCATTTAAAGTGTCCTGTCTTGACTACTCTGTATAAGTGTGGCCACTTACAGCTCTTTGTCCCTTCACCCCAGATGCTAACAGGCACTCATTCTCATAATCACAGCTCCTTCTCCTTTGCTGTGGTCTGGAAATCCTTTGCGAATGCTTCCCAAGAGTCCATGAGTTGGTCCTCAGAGCAGCAACATTGGAATTTTTAAGAAGTGGAGCTTAGTGGAAAGTAATTAAATCATCAAACATATCAAGACGGAGGGTGAGCTAAGGAGACAAACTGAAAACTAAGTCCTGGAGGTAGTACCTCTGTGTTATAAAAGCAACACTCTGTTCTCCCCACTGTGCCTTTCTATTTTCCATGTATCTGTCATCTTTTATGTGCTCCTTCCATGAGGCCATCTGCTGTGTGATGTAGACAAGGGGTCCTGACCAGAGGCCAATCTGATGGGGTTATTTGATCTTGGATGTTCATCCTCCCAAATGTAGTACTTAACTGAATCTTTTATACAATACTCAACTCCAAGGGCTGGAGACATGGCTCAATAGTTAAGAGCATTGACTATTCTTTCAGAGGGCCCACATTCAATTCCCAGCACCTACATGGAGGCTGACAACTGTCTGTAACTCCAGTTCCAAGGAATTGACACCCTCACACATACATACATACATACATACATACATACATACATACATACAGGTAAAACACCAATGCATATAAAAATAAATATGTCATTTAAAAATAATAAAATAATCAATTCTGATATCTCAATGCATTAATAGAAAATAGACTTTCTTGTAAATATTCTTCCTTGGACTCTTCCTAGATGGCAATTGGGAGGATCCCCATGTTAAATGTCTTTCTACCCTAAAAAAGAAAAGCACAAGGAAAAAAAGAGAGACTTCATCATCTTTCTTTCTGCCTTTCACTACAATCCACTTAGTTGGCAAGAGAAGTGGGAAGAGAAATAGATCAAGGTTAGCAATGGATATACTCCACTACCAGAGACCCTTCTACAACCGTGACTTCTGTTTTTCTTCTGCTGAGCAAACTATTGCAGGAAGTAATCCATGCCAAGACATAGTAATGTCTTCCCCTCATTACTACCCCCAAGGTATGACAGCACCCCCACTTGACTTCACTGTGATTTTAGTTTACTGCTAAACTCAAACAAATACATTCATCCCATTGCCCACTTGACTCTAAACCTGACTATATTCCTTTTCAACTGTTGCTTATTTTACAGTTTGGATCTTAAATGTCCCTCCAAAACCCATATAGTGAAGGCTTGGTCTTTAGCTTGCAGTGCTATTGGGAGGTAGTAGAGACTTCAGGATGTGGGCTTATTGGGAGGTCTTAGACCACTGGAGACATTGTTGGGGTTTTGTCTAAGCTCCACCCACACATACCTGGCAATAGCCAGGTATGCCCCACCCCAGAGATCTGGCCCACTATAAGAGGGGCTACTTGCTCCTCCTCTCCCTCTTTGCTCTCTGCTCTCCCACACTCTCTCACCTCTCTGCCCCTGGGGCTCTTCCCCCCTCCACATGGTCATGGCCGGCCTCCACTCTCTCTATTCTCTCTCTCTCTCTCTCTACCTCTCTCCCTACCTCTCTCTCTACCTCTCTCTACCACTAACTCCCAATAAACTCTATTCTATACCATGTATGTGTGTGTGTGGTCCCTCAGGGGCAGAGGTGCCCAGGCAAGGGCCTGCCTGGACACCTTCCCCCACGCCGCCTAGCCACACTCACCTAACCCCCTATACTCCCCCCTTTTAAGCCCCTTCATCCTGCTGCTGAAAGACCTACATTGGTGCTCAAAGTCCTTCAGACATTGCTTCCAAAAAAACTGTGGGACTTCAGCCTCTTTAACTTTTTCTCTTGGCCACTATAAAGTGATCAGCTTGCTCCTCGAAGTGCCCTTTTGCCATGATAATCTGTCTCATTTCTGGCCCAAAAGCAAGGAGCCCAAGTTATGAGCTAAAATCTCTGAAACTCATTAATTCAATTGATTTTCCTTCTTTTTATGCTATCTCATGCTGTGTTTGTTACTGTTTTATTGCTATGAAAAAACACCATAACTAATTTATAGAGCTTATAGAAGAAAGAATTCATTTGGGCTTATGGTTCCAATGAGTTGAGTCCATGAGGGTGGAGCAAAGGCATGACAGTGAGCCTGAATCACAACAAACACCAAGCAGGGAGGGAGGGAGGGAGGGGAGGAGGGAAGGAGGAAGGGAAGGGGGAGGGGGAGAGAGAGAGGGAGGGAGAGAGAGGGAGGGAGGGAGGGAGGGAGAGAGAGAGAGGGAGGGAGGGAGGGAGGGAGGGAAAGAGAGAGAGAGAGAGAGAGAGAGAGAGAGAGAGAGAGAGAGACAGGTTTGTGGCATCTTTTGAAAGCTCAAAG